>NW_017971516.1:0-748166 GCF_001883845.1 Diplodia corticola
AATATAAGTACTAGTAGATAGCTAGTCGACCGATAGGTAGACTAAACTAGTATACTCTTTTATTTCTCGTCCGGTAGTAGAATAGCTACTATCCGCCCTCCTAACTATATTACTAGATAATAATAAGGATTAAATTAATAGATAAACGAATTCTTAAGAAAATCGTTGGACTAATAAGACTAAAAAGAGAAAAGAATAATATATTAAAAAGTTATATAATCTATATATAACTTATATATAGTATATATACGGGCCGTAGACTCTACGTTTAAATAACGCCTATTAGCTCTAATAATAATCTAATAGCTATATATAAATAATAATACTAAAATTCTATTATTATAGTTATAAAAGATAGAGGTAGCTATAAATTTAACCCTCTTTAACTAGTCTTTAACCCTTCTTATTCGTATTTTAGCCCCCTTTTAAGAAAGCTACTTTTTCTCCGTCGCTTACCTTAAATTTATATATAAAATAGTAGGTAAACTCGGAGAACTCGCTAGTATTTCGTCTACTAGCCTTATCGGCTACTAGCCTTACCGGCTACCGGCCTTACCGGCCCGACGGACGTTCTCGCCTCTTACGCGGCGGCTAGTAGGCGGTAAGGCTAGTAAGTAGTAAGGCTAGTAGATAGTAAGGCTAGTAGGTGGTAAGATAAGGCTAGTAGGTGGTAAGACCGGTAGCTAGTAGCTAATAAAGCCGATAGCTAGTAGATAGTAAGGCGCCGCGGTAAGTAGTAAGACCGGTAGATAGTAATATAGATATAGAATAGTAGCGAGTTCTCCGAGTTTACCACTATTTTATATATAAATTTAGAATAAGCGACGGAGAAAAAGTTATTTTCCCGGGGGGGTATTAAAATACGGGTAGAGAGAGGGGTTAAAGACCGGTAGAGAGGGGTTAAATTTATAGCTACTAAGGTATTTATTTTATTTATTTATTTATTTAGTTTTACGTTCCTCTTAAGCCGTTAGCTATTAAAGACGGCGCTAAGGCGCGCTACGTAGGGGATTTTAGAAGTCTACTTAATAGAAGAGATCTTAGAGGTACGTATAACGATACGAAGAAACGGACGTACCTCTTTCTAGAAGTAGGAGTAGTAGGAATAATAAAGAAAGAGAGAAACCGGGAATAAAAACGTAAGAAAAGTAAGAAAAAGTAAAAACGGCTAAGTCTAAAAATTTCGCCGGATAGGTAGAGAATAGCCCCCCTTTACGACGGGCGTTTTTATAAGAGACGGCGAGGTTTTCTATATAAATAGTTTTTATAAAAATTCGAAAACTACGCTTAAATATCTACGTAACCCCGCGAATTCTAAAGGGGTTTAATAGGTACTTAGAAAAGATTTCTACCGTTAATTATTTCTCTAGCTATAAAAGCCGGGGTGCTAAGCGGCGGTCTTTAGATAATTTATTTCTTTATAGGTATCGGTTTTATCCTTCGAAATATCTATTTTTTAAAGGTTTATAGGCGTATCTTTACGTATTCTTACGTATAAATCGAGTAGCTACTAAGATAGATAGTAGCTATTTAATTATTTATTAGTTAATTAGATATTTTTAGCGCTTATTTACTAGTAGTTTTATTATCTAGTACTATCTATTATATTTATAGTAAGGCCTATATTTTAAATATTTTAAACGCGCTTTCTAATTAAATAGCTACTTAATTAAACGCCTTCGTTCTATTTCTAAATAAAAACGTAGGCGTTAAAATAAAATTTATAATTTTAGCCGCTTTAAGAAGAAGCTCTTTACGCGGATTAGTAAAAATATCTATTTTAAAAATCTAGTCTATAATAGAGAAGTAGGGGGTCTCGTTTAAGACCTTTAACTCGCCGTTTTTAATAGACTTTTACTCTAGAAATATAAGAATCTACGCGGATAATTAGACTATAATTTTTAGACTAGAAAAACCTACGAATACGCCCGAATAGGTCTAGTAAGTTCGAGTAATATAACTAGCTAAACGGCTTAAAAGTAAAGAAAATACTATCTCTCTAAAATAGTATTTAAAATATAAAGATATTATAGAAAATAAGAAGGCTAATTTGCTTATTAAAAAAATATAATTTATTTTATTTAAAAGTTTTTTTTTTAGCTCGCTAAGCTTCTACTAAAGTATAATAAAATAAAAAACGCTATTAAACTAGAAAAAGAAATTTAAATTAGTTTCTAATTCTTTTTATAAGCGAATCTTTACGTTAATAGCGAAGTAAAAGCTAAAATCGTTTATAAAAATACGCGAGATAGCTTTCGTCTTCTACTAATTAAAGATAGAATATAAATACTTTAAGTTCTATTTTTACCGCGTTAACTACGCTAAAAACGACTAGTATAAATATAGTCTAACGACTCGTTAAATATTATACTATCTACTTCTAGAGTATAAACTATATAAAGATTTTTAAATTTTTATAAAAAACGTACTAAAGAAATATCGGCTTAAACTTATAAATCTTTTCTTAACGACTATATAAGCTAGCCTAATAGAGAAGTTTCTAGAAAAATTAAAATTACTACCTAGCGATAGTAATTAAATAATCTATTTAACGAGGCTTAAATATATACCGCTAAATAAAGGGGTTTAGCTATTACGCTAAACTCTATACTAAACTTAAAAACTTATTTTATCTAGTAAAACTTACTTTATACGCGTATAGATTCTTAATACCGCGTTAAATAGTTTAGTATAGTATTAAGAATCTATATACGCCTAGCTCTAGCTTAGCGTATACCTTTTATAGCGTAGCTCTACGCTATATACGAATCTAAACTTTTCGTAGTATAGCTTCTCGCTATAAGTCGTAACTAAATTAGTTTTCGAAATATTTACGTAATCTTAATTAATTCGCCTACTTAGTACTAGAGATTATATAAATAATAAACTATTCTACTACTAATTAACTCTAGAATTTTATACGGTCTCGCTTAAAAATACTACTTAATTAATAGTAGAAGAGTATATAGGCTTTAGTAGAACGACCTACCGTCTAGTATTAAGTAGAATAGACGCCTCGAGTTTTTACGGTAAGTTTAAAATTAAAGTTTAGTATAAAGTTTAGTAGGTGGCTAAGCCCCTCTAATACTATAGTCGAAAGAGCGGATAGTAGCCACTCTACTACCGGGCGAGAGATAAAAGAGTATACTAGTTTAGTCTATCTATCGGTCGACTAGCTGTCTACTAGTACTTATATTACTAGTTAATACTACTACTATCTAAGGCTAGTAGTAGCTATACTCTACTACTATAATACTTTTTTACTTTTATAGATTATTTATCTTTTTTTCTTTAAGTATATTCTCTAGCTTTTAAGCGTACTATTTCTTATACTTTTCTAGAAAACTATTTTATAGATACGCTAGGCGTATAAGTAGTCTTAAATCTAGTCTTATTTTTAATAAGTACCGCTTCTAGAGGGACGGTAAACTAAATAAAGAATATTATATTTAGAGGCCGTATTCTACTACTATACTATTATAATAGATTTCTAACTATTTAAACTTAGTATATATAAAATATAAGATATAAATAAAAAGCTTAAAATAAGTATAAAAAGATAACCTATAAATAATAAATATATTTTTAAAAAATATAACGTTTATTTATAGGCGTAACGGCTTTATATATATATATAGTTAAATAATAGTTATATATTAATATATACTATATAAAATATTTAATAAAAGTTTTAAATTTTTTATAAAGAACTAAAGTCTTAATAGTTTTTTTTAAAAGAACTAGGTATATTAGTAAAATATTCTACTAAGATACTCTACTTTATATTTTAGAACTTTTTATAAAGAAATAAACTCGTAGTATAGTTAGGAGGGCGGATAGCAGCTACTCTACTACCGGGCGAGAGATAAAAGAGTATACTAGTTTAATCTACCTATCGGTCGACTGGCTATCTACTAGTACTTATATTACTAGTTGGTACTACTACTGCCTAAGGCCGGTAGTGGCTATACTCTACTACTACATCTCTCCCCCTACCTAGCTAATAGGAAGCCGACCGACCGGTTTTAACCCTCTAGCAACTGCGGCGGTGCCTGCCCTAATACACGTAATCTACTACGGTATATAACCCTCGCTAAGCGATCCGTGCGCCCGTACGCCCGTGCGCGTTATACTATAGTCAAGGCTGGTTAGTGCGATTATCGCCGTTACCACCTCCTAATCGTATTAATCAGATAATCGCTATACTTAATCCCGTAACTCATCCGAATTCTCGCCGGGTAGGCCCAGAGGGGTTCCCAATCTGGCTTAGACTCGGGTTAACCCTCCTCCCCCACTTCCCTTTCCCAGCCAAATCCGCTCTGGATATAGCGATTTGGCGGGCGTGACCGTAACGATTACGGTATAGCTAGATAATCGTTATTTCTCTAAGAAAAAACGGCGGGAGGGGGGGTTTAATCGTTACACCTAGCTAATCGTTATGGGGGGTGATCGCCCTAACGGGCTTTGACTGTATACCCAGTAGCCCGTAGTTTGTCTAAGATTACGTATTCCTTACGTACTACGCTAAGCCTGCCTATCGCTCGACCCCGTCTATACCGCTTCGCTACCTTGCTGGCCAGCCGATAGCCAGTGCCGTAGGTCGAACTCACGATCTACGCCTTGCAAATAGCTAGTTGCATCGGGTGATAGGTAGACTAAAGATATAGTTGGGAGGGCGGATAGCAGCCACTCTACCACCGGGCGAGAGATAAAAGAGTATGCTAGTTCAGTCTACCTGTCGGTCGACTGGCTGTCTACTAGCACTTATATTACTAGTTAGTGCTACTACTGCCTAAGGCCGGTGGTGGCTATGCTCTACCACTATAGTAGTAATCTCTTTAGAAGAAACTAGGTATTTTAGTAAATAATATTTACTAAAATACCTAGTTATATATATTTTAAAATTTATAAAGAAATATATAGAAAGTTTTACTTATAAGTAGGATATTCGGGTAAATTTAAAATAAAAACTAGGTATTTTAGTAAGGGTATAGGTATTTAAAAAATATTCTCGAAAAACTAGATATTTTAGTAATTTACTATTGTTTATTACTTTAATTTTATAATAAAAGTAATTATTCCAGGCCGCTATAAATTTAATCCCCCCCTCTCTTTTCCCCTCTATCTATGTTTTAACCCCCCCTACCCTGATTTTAATAATCCTCTAGGAAAATAGCTTTCTCTCCGTTATTTACTATAAATTTATATATAAATTAGTAGGTAAACTCGGAGAACTCGCTAGTATTCCGGCTACTAGCCTTACCGGCTACCGGCTACCGGCCTTACTTACCATCCACCTACCCCCCGCGCGGGCCGGCGGATAAGTATCTTATACTATAGTAGTAGAGTATGGCTACTACCGGCCTTAGGTAGTAGTAGCACTAACTAGTAATATAAGTACTAGTAGATAGCTAGTCGACCGATAGGTAGACTAAACTAGTATACTATTTTATCTCTCGCCCGGTAGTAGAGTGGCTACTATCCGCCCTTCTAACTATACTACCTCGAGTAATCGCTATCTACGAGGACGTATCTTAGCCGGTAAGGCTAGTAGCTAGTAGATAGTAAGACACCGCGGTAAGTAGTAAGAACGATAGATAGTAATATAGATATAGAATACTAGCGAGTTCTTCGAGTTTACCTACTATTTTATATATAAATTTAAGATAAGCGACGGGGAGAAAGCTATTTCCCTAGAAAGAATTAAAATCCGGGTTTAGAGGGAGGAGGGAGGGAGAAAAGAGAAGAGAGGTTAAATTTATAGCGGTCTTATCTATTATTTAGTAAATAACGTATTAATATTAAAATTCTAAATATTCTAATAACTTTTATAAACCTAGGGTTTTTAGTAAGAGTATATAAATATTTAAAAAATATATAAATAAAAACTAGGTATTTAAGTAATTTACTATAAAACTAGGTATTTAAGTAATTTACTATAAAACTAGGTATTTTAGTAATTTACTATAAAACTAGGTACTTTAGTAATTTACTATAAAACTAGATACTTTAATAACTTACTATAAAATTAGATATCTTGGTAATTCTTTTATAAAAACTAGTTACTTTAGTAATTTACTATAAAAACTAGGTATCTTAGTAATTTACTATTTTAGTAATATAGTAGTTATTTTGCTTGAAACGCTATAAATATTTCTTTAGCTGGTTGTAGTACGATATCCGTTTTGAGTCCCGGGTAAGTGTTTGTTCGATTCTCCACCCCTTTAAAGCACTGCAATATCCGTACAACCGTATAAGCCATTTCAGTGAGCGCAAACTGCTGCCCGATGCAGATCCTTGGCCCACCGTTGAAAGGAATGTATGTCCATGCTTTAGGCGTCCAGGAATACCACCTCTCAGGCGCGAATGAAAGCACAGGCGGGAAAGCTTTAGAGACGGGCGGATGGAGATCAGCACGTCGTTGCATGACGAGAGTGGAGTATGCGATAGGTGTATCCCGAAGCACGCCGATGGGCAGACTGCCATCGGAACCCCCTCCATGAGGCAGCGTCGTGTCCCGGAGGGCAGAGCGGATGTTGAACGGGACAACGGGATATAAGCGAAGTGTCTCGTTGATGGTATGCTTTTGCGTACATCTAGATTAGTTTTCATTACGGCAATACTGGGTCGCTGACCTCCTACCTGAAGGTACTTCATGGACTTCAGATGCTCGTAGGTGGGCATTGTTTCGTCACCCACCACACCGAGTATCTCCTCCCTGAGCTTCTGCACAATCTTTGGGTGGTTTGATAGCTCATAAAAGAGCCATGACAGGGTGCAGGCGGTGGTATCTCTTCCAGCCAGAAGAACAGCTGCGAGCTGGTCACGGAGAGTGGCGCGATCCCTGGTGTACGAGGCGAGCGCGTGCAAAAAGGTATAACCTTCATCATCCTTGGTCCTCTTGTCCAGCTCTTCTGCAGGGAGACTCAAAGCCTGGTCGATAAAGGGTTCAATGAAGTCGTTCATGGTCTGTATGTTGTCCCGAAATCGTTTGCGTGGTAGCAGCCAATTCACAGGCCTACCGAGGTCAGAGAATTGACTCACTACATCATGGGGGGTTGGACAGCGGTCTTAGCATACCCGCTCTTGGCGATCAGGCTCTGCACATGCTGAACCTCCGCAAACGCCTCGGCGAATTTTGCCTGGGGGTTATCAAGACTTTCGACGCTACGGCCAAGCAGAAAATCGGTAGCTGCGTCAAGAGTATACCTATCTCCATGTCAGACCAGGCAGATGGGCAGAAAGCGATGGCAGCGACCTGAAAAACAGAGTTGTGATATCGACAGCTTCACCACTGCCACCGAGGTGCTTCAGCAGGACGCTGATGTGTCTCTCAAACACCTGGATATCACTCAAGCGATCCTTGACGAACTGAGGTCTGATCAGCTGGCGCGCACTGTGCCACTTTGCACCATCGGTAGTGAAAATGCTGTCGCCTAAGAAATCGTGCCACTCCTGGTTGAAGCGCTCGCCCTTGCCGTAGTCGGCGAACTGCGTGGCCAGAAGCGCCTTGATGTTGACGGGGTCGGCGGTGAATATGGTCCGCACGCCACCCACGTCGGCCTCGACCGTGTAGGCGTTTCCCGGGCGGCCGACGGTGCGGAACAGATGGAGCCAGAATTCATAGCTGGCGTGCCTAAGATTTGCCCGTACAGCTGTGAAGACGAGATCCAGGCCGAGGGGGAAATAGGTGGCGCGGACAGGCGCGCAGCCGCCCAGGGCGCGGAGCCTGGCGGCAGCATTGATGCGGTTGGCAAGCCCGTACACAAGATAGAGCAGGATGGCGAAGGCGGCGAACGAGGGCAGCGACATGCAGCCGAGCAACTGGTTGAGCATGGCGGCGAGTTGGGGAGGAGACACTGAGGGTCAATGGTGCAACAATGAAGCGACGCGACGCGACTCCGACTCCAACTCCAACGAGGTGCGCAGAGGCATTGCGCCGTCTCCACGGCCGGAGCTAAGTCGCACGCCTGAGTCCGTGGGCGCGACGGGGACGACGATCGCGGCCGGCCGCCACGCGAGAAAGCCACAGGCACACGATCCGGCGCCACTGCGGGGTAAAACGCCGCCGGCTGAGACAGGGATGACTTATTTCCTACGTCGCACACTATCTGTACGCCAGCTGAGTTATATGCAATCGCCGACATCCGCCCCTGCGCCTAGAGCGCGCATTGCGTGCCGTTCTGGGTGCAGAACGGCATCTGGATCGGCTCCGCCTGCACGCCGCGAGCCACCAGCCGCTCGCGGAAGTCGCTCAGCCGCGGGCTCGCCGTGATCTGGCTCCTGTTCTGGCCCTGCTCGTCCTTGGCCCCGCTCCAGAGCACCTCCGCGGCCGCCGCAGCCCGTGGCCATACCATGCTATCGATGACGGCCGGGTCCGTTTGCTCGGCCCAGATGTGGCACTCGCCGCCCACCACAAGATGCGTTTGGTTGGCCGGAACGCCGCTCAGCGGATCGTACGAGTACATTAGCCTCCAGCTCTTGCGCGGAGAGCAGTAGTCCGCAAAAGGCCAGTACGTCGACGCCGTCTCGGGCGTGAAGTCCAGCCACTGGCCCTTGCCGCAGTCAAGATACTAGCCGCCACGTCAGTCCATCGCCTTGCCTCTGTACCTCTGCCGCACTTACCCAGTAATTGTAGTTGCCCGCCAGAGCCTTGTGGCCACTGGCGACCGTGTCCGCAACCGCCTGGTCTGACTGCCACGTCTGGACCAAGACGTCCTTGCCGAGCGTGACATTCCACTCCAGAAGCATTTCCTCCCACACAATCGGCCGAAGGCCGTTGGCGCGAATCTGGTCGTGGTTGCGGTCAACAAACTTTTGCATCAGGGGCTGGAGAATCGCCGTCGAGTTGGACCGGACCGTGTCGTCTAGCAAGTACGATTGCGCGTTGACTTCGTCGCCTCCGCTGTGGAAATAGGCCGTGTGCGGCTTGACACGCGGCAGCACGTCACCAAGCAGCGTGTCGAGAAAGTCGTACACGGCAGAAGAGTTGAGCTTCAAGGTGCCACACGGTGGCTCGGCGCAGTACGTGTCCCAGTCAGGCTGCACGTTGAACGCGGCGACCAGGTCCGGGTTGGAGAAGGCGACGGAGGCAGTGTGGCCCGGCATGTCGATCTCCAGGATGGGCTCGATGCCAAGTAGATTGGCGTACTTCTGGATGTCCTCGAGGTCTTCGGGCGTGTAGACGAGGTTGGCAGCGTAGGCACCCTTGGCCGAGAGCTCGGGGATGGCAGGGACCACCAGCGGCCAGGACTGGGAATCGGTGATGTGGATGTGGAAGCGGTTCATCTTGGCAAAGGCCATGGAGTCCAGCATGCGCTTGAGGTCGTCGACAGAGAAGTAGTTGCGCGAGACGTCCATGTTGAGGCCGCGATGAGCGAACTTGGGAGCATCCTGGATCTCGACGGGGGCGAGGCTGGTGTAGGAACCGCCTTGGGAGTGCTTGAAGAACAGTTGCGAGAAGGTGGTCAGACCGTGCAGCAGGCCAACGGAAGAGGCTGCGGAGATGGCAACCTCGCCCGACTCGGAGACGCTGAGCGAGTACGACTCGTCGAGGGTGTCGTCAGTCGGAGCGATGAGATTGGTCGGATCCGGCTTCGTCTGCTGCAGGGCGACGGTGGAGATGAATTGCTTGTCGGAAGTCGGGGGCTCGAAGTCGGAAAAGCGCGGGTGGAATTTCCACGGCACAAACGAGTGGTCGAAGATGGCGTCGTGGGTGCGTTGGATGGCATTCTGCACGAGCTGCTGCGAAGTAACGGTGGCCGACGAGTTGTGCGACGCAGTCTGGGGAGCAGGGTCAGCCGCAGCCGGCCGGGGAGCAGGGAGCCTCAGGTACCTGGTTGCTGGGGGAGTTGTAGGTGATCTTGACGTCACTGCTGATCCAGAGCGTGGTGTTGCCGGAGCTGTACTGCGACGGAATGGGCCACAGCGCGGCAGCGAAGGGCGCGCCGGCGGCGAGCAGGGCGAGCAGCTTCATGGTGCGGCGCGGGCGAGGCGAGGATGTAGAGTCGCGAGGCTCGCAGCCGGGCGAGCGAAGTTTATTTAAACGATGGAACGATGGGGGCGGGTCACCAGGCGGTGCCACTGCAGGAACTCCAGAAGCGAGTGGCCGGGGAGCCCTGGGTAGCGGAGTGCCGGCAGCAGCATGGCAATAATAATGCCACCCATCCTCTCTCCGCTGCTGACACGGTCAGGCTACCGGCGGTACGACGCTGCGGCTGGGGCCCGGCGCTGACGGGCTGTCATCCAATCTCTCCTCCCCTGCTGCATTCCGCCTCTTACTCGCCCCGTCGGCGCCCTGACTTTGCCTCCAGGAGATCGCCATCTCGCGCACCTGTGTCGACTCGCGCAGGGGCGCCATGTGCCGGCTAAGGTTTGTGCATCAAACGCTGGCCCGCTGTGGCGTTGAAACAACAGCATCACGATTCACCAGCCTCGCCGCCAAGCCGCTGTCCATGCGCCCTGGCTCCTGGATTGACACGGCGGCCTGGGCCTGCGCCGGCCCCTCATTCTGCGCGCACGGCCGTCGCTCCGCTGCACAGCCAGTCACGTTTGGTATATATAGCACCTGTACAGCTTGCATTCCTTCGTCCGTCGGCCCACGCTCTTACTGCTCTTTGCGGCTCCCGGCTGACTGTGAAGCCCTCCTCGCTAACGTATATTACCGCTTCCTCTATCCGTCCGTGACCCGATTATCATTACAATTACAGAACATCTATGCCAAACGCCCAACGCTATGCAGATCCGGGTATAATGGTTGCTGAATGCGCTTACCAAAGGGAGAATGCTGAGAAGAAGAAACACGCAACAAAACTCAGCCACACCGGCCCAGCTCGACTTGACCCCCCGGCTGCGGTTGGACTTGGCGCCGCGGAGCCCGACGTCTCAGCCGATTGCTTTTGCGCATCCGGCGCTGCCGTCATGACACCGCGCCAGTAGTCCGACTTTGCCGCTCCGGCTGCGACCGTGACGACGGTGGTGAAGCCATGTTGGTCAAACGTGGTGAGGACTTCAGTGTCTCCAGCCGAGGAGGAATCCGGCCGAGACGCTGCAGACAACGAGGTAGGCGAAGCGGGTGGGGATGTCGACTAAAGAAACGAAGCATTAGCAGGCACGCCTTGATGGACAGAACTGGAACGAGATGAGGCCTTACGCACAGGGGCCGAGCTAGGCGGGACGACCTTGCCGGAACTTGTTACAGTCCAGCCGCTTGGGAGGCCTGGGTAGCTGGTAGCCGTCTGAGTCGACGCCGTTGCGAGCGTCGTCGACTCGGGCACCCACGGGTACACCGATGGCCGGACGTAGGTGGATGAAGAGTCATGGGTACCCGACCAGGGAATCGGCTGTCCGCTGGAACTTGACGTCACGGCTGGGGCGGCGCTGTCGACGTTGCTGCCGCCCGAGTTGACGGTGCCATCGACGGCCACGATGGATTGCCAGGTGCCACTGCTGTCGCCGTACTTGTATTGGGTGCCGGTCGAGTAGTCGGTGACGGCGAGCGACTTCAGCTGCATGGTGAAGGGTCCTTGCGAGTAGTCCGTGGGCCCGCGGGCCCACTCGACCGTGCCGGGAGAGTTGAGATCAGTATCACCGCCGGCCCAGGACCCGATCTTGATCTGCATCGGCGTCTGCGGATACTGGCCGCTTGCGTCGGCCGGCTTCAGGGCCCGGACGGTGACGCCGTCAATCTGCCACACCAGCTCTTCGGCAGTCCATTCGATGGTGTACGTCTTGAAGCCGGTCTGGCTGCCGGCATCGGCGTGGAAGGCGCCGCGGTTGTAGGTGGTGGTCTGGCCCTTGCCAAAGTAGTTGGTTTGCACCTCGTCTGCGTCGGATCCAAGCCACTCCCAGTCTATCTCGTCGAGGTCGTCGGACTGCAAGATGGCGGAACTGACTATGCCGGCGCCGGGCGAAGCCTTCATGGTGAACTCGACCTTTCCGAACATGATGTACCATTTGGACTCGATCTTGGGCGAATCGCCCGACTTGGTGATGGTGAAGGACGCGCCGTCGGAGCCGTAGGACACGGGCCCCTGGGAGGTGAAGCTGTCGGACTGCTCGGAGAAGTCGATGTCGACGGATCTGCCCAGGGCAGCGTTCGTCTGCGCGCTCGCGCAGCCAAAGAGAAGAGCAGCAGTCGCAAGCGCGGCGACGGCACGCGCGGGCGTTCGCATGTTGGCAGTGGAGACGGTGGAGAGCGGAGGAGGGCGGAGGGTGGAGGAGGCAGCGGAGGGCCGGGCAGAATTGTGGGCAAGCTAGAGGCTGATGTGCAGAGTGACGCGGCGCAAAAGAAGGTTTCCTGCAGCAGCGGTTGTTATAGGACACACGACCAGCCATCGCATTTCACAAGCGACGCCATAAGTCACCGCGCCGCCGCCGGAGGCCTGCAGGTCCGGTGCCCCGCGACGTGGCAGCAGCATCGCAAGCTGCTGTTGGCCGCCGCGAAAGTGCCGGGGCTGGAGGGGAAAAGAGGAGGCTGACCCAGCCACCCCGCGCCGCCCCAGCCAGCGTCGGCAATGCTCGCCGAACCCCGGATTCCGCCTGAGCGACGCCGGCCCGCCCGCCTGACGCACCAAGGACAAAAACTAAGCTCGACAACCTGAGCGCCACCATCCCTTCCGCAGAACCTGCATCCGCCGCTTTTGACCGATCCCCCGCACCAAGCAGGGCCCAGCCTGTGCACCGCCTATTTTGGATCGTGCCTCTGCCACGTGAGACGCACCTGACCACGCCCACGCGCTCGTTGTCCTGACGCCAACCAGCCATCATGTCTCTAACGAACGCCGACCCCGTCGAGGCTGCGCGCTCTGCCCGCCTGGCATCGCGCACGCTTGCCGTGCTGCCCGCCCAAGCTCGCAACGACGCCCTGACCGCCATTCACGATGCTCTAGCCGCTGCACGCGACGACATCCTGGCTGCAAATGCGCGCGATCTGGAAGCCGCCACCCACGCCGCCCAGAGCGGCGAGCTGAACGAGAGCCTGATCAAGCGCCTCGACCTCGGCCGCACGGGCAAGTACGAGGACATGCTGCAGGGCATCCTCGATGTCAGGCTCCTGGACGACCCGCGTATGTGCTGCATTGCGTTTGCTGCCTTTGCTTTTTGCAACTGGCGCCGTGCGTGACCCAACGTTGACCACTTCGTAGTCGGCAGGACCGACGTGCGCACCTTGCTCGACGACGACCTTGTTCTCGAACGCCGCTCTTCTCCCATCGGCGTGCTGCTCATCATTTTCGAGGCTCGCCCCGAGGTCATCGCAAACATCGCGTCCCTGGCAATCAAGTCTGGAAATGCCGCTATCCTCAAAGGTTCGTGACAAGTCGCATTCCGCCAGCTGCCGGCCATCGCTCATGCCACACAGGCGGAAAGGAGTCGACCGAGTCTTTCAAGGCCATCTCCACCGTCATCTCGACCGCGCTCAGCACCACGGCCGTCCCGAACGACTGCCTGCAGCTGGTGACGACCAGGGATGCCATCAAGCCCCTTTTGGAGCTGGACCAGTACATCGATCTCGTCATTCCCCGTGGCAGCAACGAGCTTGTGTCTTCGATCAAGAAAAGCACGCAAATTCCGGTGCTCGGCCACGCCGACGGCGTGTGCTCCATCTACGTGCGGGCCGATTGCGCAGTCGCCATGGCCGCAAAGGTTGTCGTCGACGCCAAAACGAGCTACCCCGCAGCCTGCAACAGCGTCGAGACGCTGCTGGTGGACGAGGACGCACTGAGCACCGTCCTGCCCGCCGTCGCCGAAGCACTGCTGGCCAAGGGTGTTCGGCTGCGATGTGACGCGGCGTCAAAGGCGGCGCTTGCGTCGGCGCTGGACAAGCATCAAGCGGCCTTCTTGCAGGATGCGGAGGACCAGGATTTCCGGACCGAGTTCCTGGATCTCATCCTTGCCGTCAAAACAATCCCGCGTGCAGCGAGCGCAGAGGAGGCGGTGGACCTTGCCATTGCCCACATCAATGAGCACTCGTCGCACCACACAGACGTGGTGCTGACGCAGGACCGGGCGATTGCAGAGCGGTTCCAGGACGGCGTGGACAGCTCGTCGGTGTTCTGGAACACGAGCACCAGGATGGCGGACGGGCAGCGGTTCGGGTTCGGCACAGAGGTGGGCATCAGCACCAACAAGATCCATGCGCGGGGCCCCGTAGGACTCGAGGGCCTGACGATCTACCGCTGGCGCATCAATGGCAACGGGCAGGCATCGGCGGACTACGGTTCAGGGGGCAAGGCATGGAAGCATCAGAAGCTGCCGGTGGGCGAGCAGGAACGCTACGCGGCCACGGAAGACGAATGGAAGGCGCTCCAGCAGTTCAGGGCGGCACGGGCGCGCAGCGGGTGAGCGGCCGGGGCGGGTGAGCAGCGTGGAAGGCGGGAGAAGCAGGCAGGATAGAGCCGCAGGTCGGGGCAGAGAACCGTGGCGCGAGTCAAGGTGCGCGGCAGGTGGGGCGCGTCCACTTATCCGCGCAACAGCGGCCTCGGCGGTCGTCTTCCCCGCAGAAAGCGGCCGGCCCCATGACTTCACACTTGCACTTGAGGGTTGTTGTTACGTGAAAACGAGCACGCCGTAGTCAGCCATGGCGATGCAATGACAGCGCAAAAGCGTTGACTGGATGCCACGCTCCATGTGACCGGTGAGGCCACTCCGATTCTCGCTGACCGTGCAGGGCCAGCGGCGGCGGCGGAGCCAATGCGGGCTTAATGTGGGCTAGTTCCAGGTACCAAAGTCGCGCATCGTGAGCATTTGGCCAGGGGAGGAGCGTCGACGGAAGTTGTGCCGGCGCAAAGCGGACAGCGGACAGCGGACGACGCTTCCCCAGACCTATTTAAAGCCCCGCCGAGCGGCACCGGGGGTGCAAGTGCAAGCCAGCCTGCTCTCTCGTGCGTCCGCACGCCTTGTTGCTTTTGTTTCTGTACCACCGCGCTGCGATAAGCCCGTCAATCTGTGGCCCGGCGCGTAGATAGAGGTCTGGCGCCCATTGACTCGCCTCCCGTTCCGCCGCGGCGCCGTGGGTTGCACCGGTAGCTTAATAAGAAGCACCGCCCGCCGCGGCTTATCTGTCCCGCCAACGCATGCTGACCCTTTCCAGACACCTGCCAGTCCACCACCGCCGCCGCTGTGCTTCTCCCCCGCATCCTTTCCCACCGCCCCTCGAGCAGCCGCCAGCATGGCCTCCTCCGCTCCCAACGGCGTCCAGAACAAGGTTCTGGACACCATCGCCCGCACGCCCGGCCGCCAACCGTCGCCCCAACCCACTCACCTGAGCGTTCCCGGCTCCACACATCACCGCGTGCTGCACGAGGAGGGTCCGGGATATGTGGCGCCGAAGTTCGAGGGCAAGGAGCAGCAGATGGAGACGTACGCTTGAGCTGGAGAGCAAGCGACTTCTCGCAGTCGACTAACACATCGCAGGGTCATGGATCAGGTTGAGGAGAAGGGTTTCATCCCGGCCGACTTCGTCGAGTCCGAGACCAATTGGTTCTACAGTGAGCTGGGCATTGACGACAGCTACTTCGCTACCGAGTCTGTCGAGGCGTAAGCAACCCGTTTGCCCCTGTCACCGCCACCCCGCCGGCTGACGCGCTTGCTGCAGCATTGTGAACCACATCCATTCGCTCTACGCTGCCAAAATTGCTGCATATGCCCGCGATGACAAACTTCTCGAGATCCGCCTGGACAAGGAAGCCGCAGATCACGCCGTCTACATCGACACCAGCAAGCCGGGTGTCAGCAACATGGATGGCCCGCAGTACGAGCGACGCATCGACCAGAAGTACCTCAATGCCTCGCCTGGAAGCAGTCTCTACCGCGTTGAGACCTTCCGCTCTGCCGGCCTGCTCCCCGGCGGGAACGAGCAACAACTCCGGTGCTACTTTGTGTACCAGTGCGAGTTTGCCAATGATGCAACGACGTCCGCTGAGGAGACCCAGCTGGAGAAGATCGGCGAGAAGCGTTTCTTGCAGAAGGCGACCAAGAACACCAAGGAGATTTACAAGCAGGTCCTTGAAAATGCCGTCATGCGCACAGGCCCCGTCATCGAGTATTTTGACATTGAAGGCTCACGCGAGAAGCGCTTGGTCATCGCCTACAAGCAGGGCTCTGCACTTGGCCTGTTCAGTGCCTTGAGCGATCTGGTGAGTCCGTCGAGGTCCCTACTGGCTCCTACGAAAGAAACTGATGTCCGTGTCTAGTACCACTACTACGGCTTGACCTCGTCGCGCAAATACGTCGGTATGTGTTCCGTTGCACGCGTTGCGTTGTATCCATAGAGCTGACACTTTCCCCACAGAACAATTCTCGAATGGCTACACGGTCATGTCCATCTACTTGCGCCACGCCCCACAATCGGTCAGCTCGGCACGTCATCCGCCAATCGAAGCCTCCGTCCACCAGATCATCAAAGAGGTCTCTTTGCTGTACTGCATTCCGCAGAACAAGTTCCAGCTGCACTTTGCCTCGGGCAGGCTGAGCCTGCAGGAGACCATCTATGCTCACTGCGTGTGGGTTTTCGTCGGTCATTTCCTCAACCGATTGGGTATGGTGCCATGTGCCAATAAACTACAGGATGCTTGCTGACCGCTGGTGACAGGCTCTGAGTATACCACTTTGTCGTCAATGCTGGACAGCAACAACAGCGTACACGCCGAACTGCTTTCTAAGCTCAAGCGCCGTCTCCGTACGGAGACGTTCACCGCGGACTACATCCTCGAAATCATCAACGAATACCCTGAGCTCATCCACTCGCTCTACTTGGCATTCGCCAACACACATTACGTGCAGACCAGGGGTGATCAGGACGACTTCATCCCGACTCTGAGTTACTTGCGCATGAAAGTCGACAAAGTCTTGAGTGACTCGGAGCTTGAGGGGCTGATCGCCAAAAATGTGACCAACGAGCATCATGCCATGGTTATGACAGCTTTCCGAACCTTCAACGCTAGTGTCTTGTATGTGCAGCTTTACAGAAACCCTTTGACGTTATTTCTCAGCTAATCCCAACTAGAAAAACGAATTTTTACACCCCGACGAAGGTTGCGTTGAGCTTCAGGCTCAACCCTACCTTCCTCCCACCTTCAGAGTACCCACAGCCTTTGTACGGCATGTTCCTGGTGATCAGCTCTGAGTTCCGCGGTTTCCATCTTCGCTTCCGCGATATTGCACGTGGAGGCATTCGCATCGTGAAGTCGAGGAGTTCAGAAGCCTATGCTATCAATGCTAGGTCACTCTTTGACGAAAACTACAACCTTGCGAACACCCAACAGAGGAAGAACAAAGACATTCCCGAGGGCGGCTCCAAGGGTGTCATTCTTTTGGATGTCCGCCACCAAGACAAGGCCACGGTTGCATTCGAGAAGTATATCGACAGCATCCTGGACCTGCTGCTTCCTCCATCCAGCCCAGGTATCAAAGACCCGATCGTCGATTTGCACGGCAAACAGGAAATTCTGTTCATGGGGCCGGACGAGAACACTGCCGATCTCGTTGACTGGGCTACGGAACATGCCAGAGCAAGAGGAGCGCCTTGGTGGAAGTCATTCTTCACTGGCAAGAGTCCCAAGCTTGGTGGAATCCCGCACGACCGCTACGGCATGACTACACTCTCTGTCCGCGAATATGTGCTCGGTATCTACCGCAAGCTCAGCCTTGATCAGACCAAGATCCGCAAGCTTCAAACCGGCGGACCGGACGGTGATCTCGGCTCCAACGAAATCCTTCTGGGTAACGAGCAATATACAGCGATCGTGGATGGCTCCGGTGTCCTTGTCGACCCTAACGGAATCGACCGTGATGAGCTGGTGCGCATGGCGCAGAACCGCGTCATGATATCGCAGTTCGATACAGCCAAGCTCTCTCCGGAGGGATACCGTGTTCTAGTTGAGGAGAACAACGTCAAGCTGCCCACCGGCGAGACCGTCAACAACGGAACACAGTTCCGCAATACCTTCCATCTGCGTGATAGCTCCGCGTACGATATCTTCGTTCCATGTGGTGGCCGTCCTGAGTCCATCGACCTTGGAACGGCCAACCGACTCATCGTGGACGGCAAATGTCTCATCCCATACATTGTCGAAGGCGCCAACTTATTCATTACCCAGGATGCCAAACTTCGTTTGGAGAAGGCAGGGTGCATCCTTTACAAGGATGCGTCTGCCAACAAGGGCGGTGTTACCTCGTCCTCACTTGAAGTCCTTGCCTCGCTCTCATTCGATGACGAGGGCTTCATTGAGCATATGTGCATCCGCGAAGACGGTTCTGCGCCAGAATTCTATGACGAGTACGTCAAGCAAGTGCAGCAGACCATCAAGAACAACGCCGCGCTCGAGTTCGAGGCGATTTGGAGAGAACACCAGGAGACTGGCGAGCCTCGTAGTATACTAAGTGACACGCTCAGTATAGCTATCACCAAGCTTGATGAGGAGCTGCAGAACACAGAGCTATGGGACAATGTCGAACTGAGAAAGTCTGTCCTAAGTGATGCGCTACCAAGCCTCCTGCTTCGGAAGATTGGCTTGGAAACCATCATGCAACGGGTGAGTCATTCTCCAGATACGGTCGTAATGATGGTGATTGACAGAAATAGGTCCCTGAAAATTACCTTCGTGCCATCTTTGGAAGCTACTTGGCCAGTCGGTTCGTGTATCAATATGGCATCTCTGCAAGCCAGTTTGCTTTTTTCGCCTTGTAAGTTCTCTAGGTCTATTCAGATAAAACGCTGTACTGACATATCGGGTAGCATGAACAAGAGGATGGCTCGTCTCAGGCAGTAAACAAGGAACTAACTGGTTTTGGTGATGGAGTCTGGACCACAAAAGTGCAATTCGGCAATTCAAAGAAGTGACCAGCAATGGCAAATGAGCGTACTGGACGCTTGGAAAGGCAGTAATTGATGAACATGTAGACTGCCATTTATTACTTTAGCGATTTGTTTGTCGCCTCGAATCCGTGATGCCGGCTGTTTGTGTAATAAGCCTTCACAATCAAATGCAAGCCCCTTCCAGTTGGAGCTTTCTCTTGGCGTTGCCTCAGGAGCTTGCACTTTACGCATTATGGAATATCTCCATGCTGTTCCATTTGTTCATCCGAAGTCCTTCGGTGAAAATAGTAAACCAGCAATACCATTCAGTAATGACCCTCTGGTCGTAGTTACAATACACTCAATAATACAACTTGTATCGTCTCCCGGACGGTGAGATTAGTTATCTATTCATTCCTGTCGCGTCCGTCCTTCCTAGCCTTGCCGCGTGATCCCGGAAAGGCAGCTCTTCAGGACCAGAAAACTCCTATTCTTTTGCTGGAAACTTTGGTGTAGGCTAACCACACTCGTGACACGATTCCTCGATACTATGCGTATTGCGTAGGTTCCCGAGTCATTGGTCGAATTGGGTGGTTCCAAAGCTCGCAATACGAAGCTAAGGAGACTGATTTGAGCACTATGTGCGCCGTTGGAGTTGAAAACATACGGGCTTCGTTTTCATGCACCCTCCGATATGCGTTGAAGAGACGTTGCGATTAACGAAGTAAGGATAACTTCCCCCCCACCAATGTTTTCACCTGGTATCCTTGTTTCCGAATTGCTCTGGCCCTTTCCCTTGGATTACGGATAGGTGTTATCGGGGAATTAATCAAGACTACTCGAGCAGTCTAACGAGAAACAATTGTGCATAGAGCCTCTAGCTAAATCATATTTTCCAGAATCACAGCCAACTTCGCTTTCATGGAGTTAGTGTGCTATTGGCTCAATTTTCTAGGAATATTCGATAGTCTAGGAGGGAGTGGAGAAAATAAGTTGTTACGACCGCTTATGCCGCTACGCTGGCTGGATGGCTACAAGAATGTAAGAGGATGCGGCATTGAAAGGGACTTTAAACAATCAGGTAGAGGCTTGTTATAACGCTCGGTCCGACGAATAATCCTATCCAGAAGACTACGTTTCCCAAAACAGTGCGGCCTTTCAACAAGCGAGTCCGACTTAAACTGACCAGAGGAATTTGCAATAGTTGCGTGGCGAACAAATAGCCCCGTACCTTCTTAAACAGACAGAACATGACGAGCTCGTGAACCAGAGCAGAGAGCAAGAATGTAACGAAGGTAGCGGAGCCCTTGCTGAGGTGCCACGAGGAGATGGAGGAGTGGTAGACATGACGTAAGAGGAAATTGTGCACGGGACGATTCCAATCGCGCGCATACTGATCGAAGCTGACGCTATTCCACCAGTCTCCATAGAAGCCTCTGTCGGCAAAGCGAGTCAACTCAGCCAGGACATTGAGTATACATTCCCAAATCAAATACCAGGTGAGGATTTGCTCAAGAAGCAGAGGGAAGAGGATGTCGCTGACTATCCAGGGGAACTCCAGCGCGCGCTCCTGAAGTGTCATGCCGGCCTCCTTCATGCGGACTGTCTCGGCAACGGGCGGGTAAATATATGCCTGAGAGACAACAATCATGACCCAGATTATTCCAAAGGTCGCGGCCGTCTTCTCAGCGACATACCACCAGTTGATGCGCTCCTGGCGGGGATACTCCAACTCGTAGACAAGCGTTGGGAGCATCGTCCAATCGGCGAAATTGGCCAAGGTGAGGTTCTTGGGATATGCCCACTCTTCCGAAGTGCTCTTCCCACGCAGCTCCGACGCAAGACTCCTTATTTCGCTACGGACCACGGCAGAAAAAGCCTCAAGCTGGTCGGCATCCAACGGCTCACCGGATTCCACAGCGTGGGCTATGGTGGAAAGGGGGGATTGCTCGTGGAACAGGTCAGTCGAGGCCTTGGAGGTTGAAGAGCGGCGCCTCCGGCGGAGACTGTCGGAATGGGGGACGTCGAAAGAGGTGACCATAGGGCTGTTCGGGCGAGAAGTAGTAGGCTCCTTTTCGGAAAGCTCGTGGAGCTTCTGCTCCAGAAGCTGTTTGCGGCGATAGACCTGTGATACTTGGAGAGCTTAGCGAAATGCGCGAGGGTGGACTGGGTGGGGGGCGGGGCTTACGGTAGCCGTTGTAGAAAGAATAGCTGTGCTGCTTCATGAGGAAGACCATGCAGTGTAGGACAGTGAAGATGGTGTGAGTCCAGGGCCAGTCGCGGTAGATGGTCCAGTAGAGCACAGCTCCCAGGTAAGAAGCCTGCCAGAGGTGCTCGATGATGTAGCCCGGGCCTTCCCAAGCCAGGTAGCCGGCGACGACAGCCTTTTGCAAGGCAAAGCCAAAAAGGGTACCGACGCACATGACGCCGTCGGTGAGGCCCAGGACGACGACGTCGCGCTCGAACATGAGATTCCAGATCTCATTGCGGCCGAGGACGCTGCCGTATGTCCTCCAGTTCTTGGCGGCGACGCGGATAAGCAGCAGGGCAATGCACAGCCAAAAGAGAGTAAACCAGCCGCGGAAGGGCGAGTCGTAGCTGAGTGAGTTCTGGCGGTCGAAGGTGGAGAACTGGCGGGTGAAGACCAGGTCGCGGAAGCGTAGGCGAGGGCTGGGGCGCTGCTCCTGCTGCAGGCCGTGGCGTAAGATGCGGCGGATCTCGTGGTCATCGGCGGTGAGAACGTAGCGGCCCTTGGTGGCGGTGCGTTCGAGGTTGACCTGAACGCTCTTGCGCCGGCCGTGGGGCGAGGCGCGGTCGGCGTCGGCGGGGGCGCGCACGGCGTCGTAGGCGGGCTCGCCTGGGCTGCTCCCGCTGGAGCCACTGAAGCCGCTGGAGTCGTTGGGCGCGTCTGGGGCAATGAGGCCGGGAGTGTCCAGGCCGCCGCCGTGGCTGCCGGCAATGACGGCGGCAGTGTCGAAGTGCACGTCGTCGTAGTCCTCGTTCTCCGACATGGTGGTGGTGTCGGCTCAGGCCGGCCGCCTGCAGTGTTGCCTGCGCCCCTGGCAGCACCAGCAGCGATCTGACGAAGGCGGCATCCATCAGCAGATGACGTCACAAGGCAGAGGGACGCAGGGGCCCGGGCCACGTCGGGCGTCCCTGCGCGGTCGTCAAGCTGGTTGGAGCGGCGAATGCCGGCCGGCCTGCGCATATGCAGCTACCCCATCACATGTATCGTCGTTCCTGTGCTGCCAGCGGCGAGACTGTTGAGGTACCTTCTTTGCTATATATCCCAGCCGGAGTCTCATCCTGTCTCGCGACACTCGCAGTCCCCTCGACGCCGACGCGACCATCACGGCATCGACGGCTGATTTCACTTCGGTTGGCCACGGGTTCGAGCCAATGGACATATCATCACCACGCAGTCGTTTTTTTTTTTTACCTGAACGCGTGCTGCATCACCAGAACGGAGGCCGATTTTTGGCGGGTGGGTCTTGTGCAACAAGTCTCTACTGGTTTACATTGCTCCTGATACAGACACAATCGTTGGGACAAGACCATCGACAGCCTGTACCGGTGTTACCGCTGACTCCTGGCTGAAGCATTTCCTCATATCCGAAGGCAATGACGGGTACGGCCGCGGGCATGGCCGTGATCAATTCAAAGAGCGTGGCAACCTAATGGTAAAGGGGGTCGCATATTGGGCATACGTATACTCAATCTTGTTTTCCTCACGTGCTTTGGCAGTGAATTTACCGTCACCTTGTGGTTTGCCTGTGCAGTAAATTACTTTCCCATGAATTGTCGGTACTGGATAGCACAGGGTGCGCGTCTTAGTAAAGATCCAGACCTCCGAAGACGGCCGGTTGCTCGCCCTGTCCGTCAGGCCTATTTTGTGAGGCATGCAAATCTCTGCGTCTCTGCTCAGCCTCGGCCCTGCGCCTCTCCTCCTCCTGACGTTGCTCCTCTTCCTCTGCCGCGGCCTCTCTTGCCCGCTTCTCCTGCTCCTCGGGCGAAAGTACAGTTGTGGGGTCCTTGCCCTGCTCCACCATTGTTTGAATCTGACCGAGCGCACCCTGGCGGATCTTGTCTTCTGTCGGCCATGGAAACCACGGCAGAGCGCCCAGGCCGGCTAGCCAGGCCTTCTGCTCCGCGTTAAGAGTAGCCATGGTACGAGTCTCCTCGGGAACAGCAGCAACATCGGCCTGTTGAGATTCGGGGGCCGCAGCAGCGCCGTTCGCCATGGCGGCGTCTTCGTCGGGCTTGTCTTGCGCGGACGCAGCAGCGTCCTCTTTGCGCGGCGGGGGGCGGAAATTGGGTGGCACGGTGAACTTGCCAATGTGTTTGGCGTAGGTTAGCAGCTCTGCGGTGCTTACATCGCGGGCATTGGAGGCGGGGCGGGTGACGGGCGTGGCGATGAGCTCTCTGCGCGTATCGGCAAGCAGGCTCAGAGTTGACTTGACCTGGGAGTCCAGGGCGTCAGCTGTCTGGCGCAGGGCCAGGACGCGCTGGTAGTTGGCCTGGTGTGCGGCAACTGGGCGAATGATGTCAGCAGAGCAGTGTGGGGAGCTCTCCGAGGCAGGCGCACGCTGTTCGAGACCGCGGCTGAGCTCATCGTCGGCGGCGACTAGGTCGACTACGGCCTGCTGCGAGGGGTTGTAGGAGGCGATGGAGTCGATCAGGGTGTTGAGGGCGGTCTCGACGCGCTGGAAGTGCTGGTCGAGCAGGGCGTCCATGTTGCGGCAGAGGGCGCGGGGCGGCGCAGAGATGGAGCAATGGGCAGGCCGGAGCTGGACGGTTTTGGCTGCGCGCGCGGCAACACGGACGGCTGGTCGCAGGCGCGGGCGCGGGCGGGCTTCCACTGGTCGGCGTCGCCGACGCGTGCGTTCGTGCGTTCGGCGACGAGCGACGGGCTGCAGGTTCACCAGGTGCTGGTGCCTGAGGATGCAGGCAATTTGGGCCAGACAGCGCTCCGCTAATCAGCGCGCAGCCCCTCACTAAGGCCTGGTAGCCACACACAACCACAAGCGCCCGCTTGCCAGGTTGCGGCCAGACCCAACGTGCAAATAATGCACGACTCGCTGGCGCCCGCACACTCCAACGTTCCTCCACGCGACTTTTCTGTTTAGGTGCCTGTGCTTGACGTAGCCTCCCGCCCGCCTGCTGCGCCTCAGCCCTCAGCCCAAGACCCCGCGATCTTCCCACCCACCTTCGCTCTTCGCTATAGCCTTGCCTACCGCCACATTTCTTACCCTCCCCAGCCTCGACCGCACGCCTGCCTGCTGCAAGACCCTCTCCTCTCCGCAGACCGCTTTCCCTCCCGTGCCCACCGAGCCCGACCGCCGCGACACCGCTGGACTCACGCTTGGCACCGTCCACCATGGGCAAATCGTAAGTGTGACGCTTTCCTTGACTGCTTTGGCCTCCGCGCGCCTGCTCGAACGCGCAACCGTCCCTACTCGCGCCTCCGCAGAGCAATGCGTCATCGCGCCTGGCGCCACTCTTTCTCCCCGCCCAGCCTCACCACGACTCTGCCATGACGACCGTCGGAGACGTTGCGCAGTCCCGCCGCCGCCGCCACAGCGTCTCGCTGCACGACGTGCGCACCTCCCATGCACCGCTGCTCCAGGTTGAGCACCCCCCGGTGAAGCTCGGAAGGACGCGCGGTGCCTCCATACCCGTTCCCGGCGCACGCCAGTACGAGGGCTACGTGGGAAGCCGCCATGTCGCCCTGCAACTGGCCGTCCGTGAAACGGACCGCGAGATATCGGCCCGCAGCTGTTTGATTCGCGTGATGCTGGAGGATTCCCGGCTAACTGTGCACTATCACAGCCAGAGCAAGCTCACCCAGCAGGAGCTGAGCGATCTCCAGAAGGCCACCCACTTCGACAAGAAAGAGTTACAGCAGTGGTACAAGGGTACGTCCTCGTCGTGCGGCCCGCGGCTCGATGCCACGCTGACCACGGCCTGGCAGGCTTTCTAAAGGACTGTCCCTCGGGGATGCTCACCAAGGAGGAGTTCCAAAAGATCTACAAACAGTTTTTCCCATTCGGTGACCCGTCGTCGTTCGCCGACTATGTCTTCAACGTGTTTGATGCCGACAAATCGGGCTCGATCGACTTCAAGGAGTTTATCTGCGCGCTGAGCGTCACGAGCAGAGGAAAGATGGAGGACAAGCTGGATTGGGCGTTCCAGCTGTACGACATTGACGGCGACGGCAAGATTAGCTACGACGAGATGCTGGCGATTGTGGAGGCTATATACAAGATGGTTGGTTCAAGACAGGCTGGCGGGCGGCACAGTGCTGACAACTCGCAGGTCGGCTCCATGGTCAAGCTCCCCGAGGACGAAGACACGCCCGAGAAGCGCGTGCGCAAGATTTTCCGCATGATGGACAAGGACGAGAACGGTAGCCTGGACATGGCCGAATTCAAGGAGGGCTCCAAGCGCGACGAGACGATTGTGTCGGCGCTGTCCTTGTACGATGGGCTTGTGTGAGGCGTGGCGGCATCTTTCCTCTCTCTCATGTTTCTATGCCTGTGATATCATGTTCGCGTTTTCCCTAAGCATCGACGGAGGTTGTTCTGAGTTTACTGGCTGTGGTGGAAAGAGGCGTCGGCAGACCATGGCCCAGCTCCCGCGTAGTATGCACATAGCGACGATGGAACGGTGAATGGCGCATGTCCTTCTGTTCAGAAAGCGCCAACCAGGGCCTTTGCAACAGTGTGGCATTACGCGTGGCTTTATGACTGCCGATCCCTGAGGCTAAGTAGCCGGCGAAGCTCCGGGTCGCAAGCAAGTGACAGCTTTCAACCTCCAAACCACACGTTCCGCCACGACCACACTCTCGCCCAGCCGCCTCTGCCCTGCGCCTGTCCCCCCCCCCGAGCCCTGCGGGCAGTCCCATTCCTACCGCGGCCGCGCATCCGCTTCTATCGACTCCGCTGCCACGCGCTCCGCCGCACCTCCCGCGCGCGCCGAGGAGTCCACGGCCAACCGCGAGCTGTCGCTCCGCCAGACGGTCTCACAGCCAGCCCCGCGGCCTCGGCGCCGTCGTCGCCGCCATGCTTTTCACCCGCCTCAGTGCTCCAGCCGCCGTGCTCTCGGCGCTGTTGCTCCTCGCCCCCGTTCCCGCGAGCGCATATTACCTCCCTGGAGTCTTGCCGACCTCGTACAAAGAAGGGGACAAAGTGCCGCTGCTCGTCAACCACCTCACACCTGGCAATTCCCCGGACGACTCGCACGTGCACTCGGTCTTCTCGTTTGACTACTACCTCCCGGAATTCCACTTTTGCCAGCCGAGCGGCGGCCCCAAATACATCTCGGAGTCGCTGGGGAGCATCCTGTTCGGTGACCGCATACAAACATCGCCCTTTGAGCTGCGCATGGGCAAGAATGAAACATGCAAGCCTGCATGTCGAGATCAGACATACGAGCCGAGTGATGCGCAATTTGTCAACCAGAGGATTCTACAGAATTACAACCTGAACTGGCTGATCGACGGCTTACCCGCCGGACAGCTGAAACACGATCCAAACGACAACACCAACTTCTACAGCCCCGGATTCGCGTTGGGCGCCGTCAAGGACGACAAGCCAATTCTCAACACCCACTATGACATCCTAATTGACTATCATCAGGCCGGTCCGGATGCATACAGGGTTGTCGGTATCCTTGTGGAGCCGCGGTCGATGGGCGAGGCAAAGCTGGTCAACGAAGAGAAGGCTGAGTGCGGTGAGCCGGCACCAATAGAGTTGTCGGAGACAGGAAGCACGTCTGTTTTGTTTACCTACAGCGTCTACTGGAGGCCTTCATCCACGCCATTTGCCACGCGCTGGGACAAGTACCTTCATGTCTACGACCCGAAAATCCACTGGTTCTCGCTGGTCAACTCGGCGGTCATTGTGGTTTTCTTGGTCACCATGGTCGCTACCATCCTCATCCGCACTTTGAAGAAGGATATTGCAAGGTACAATCGCCTCGAGCAATTTGCGCTTGAGGACTTGTCGGGAACGAGCGTGGTCGAGGAAGGAGTCCAAGAAGACTCGGGGTGGAAGTTGGTGCACGGCGACGTCTTCAGGCCACCGAAGAACCCGCTGTTTCTGAGTGTGCTTGTCGGCAATGGCGCACAGCTGTTCATGATGGCCGGCTTCACCATTGGTAAGGCTCCAGATACTGAAGAGTGATGAGTAGAGGTTAACTTCAATGCCAGTCTTTGCACTGCTAGGATTCCTTTCCCCATCCAATCGCGGCTCTCTCGGCACTGTCATGCTTCTTCTCTACACCGTCTTCGGCTTCGTTGGTGGCTACGCGTCGGCTCGCATCTACAAGTTTTTCCATGGCGACAAGTGGAAGCAAAACTTTGCGCTCACACCCGTTGCGCTCCCTGCCGTGGTGTTTTGCATCTTCTTTCTGCTCAACCTCTTCGTGTGGGCGAGGTCGGCGAGCGGGGCCGTTCCGTTTGGGACGATGCTCGCGCTCGTCTGCATTTGGTTCCTGATCAGCGTTCCGCTCTCGCTTGCGGGCTCGTGGATCGGATTCAAACACAAGAGGGTTGAGACGCCGGTGCGGACCAACCAGATCCCACGGCAGATCCCACCTGCGTCGGGCTACCTTCGCCCTTTGCCTAGCATGCTGATCGTAGGGGTCCTTCCTTTCGGAGCCATCTTCGTCGAGCTCTACTTCGTCATGAACAGCATCTGGGTCAACAAAGTGTACTACATGTTCGGGTTTCTCTTTCTGTGTTACGGCCTCATGATCATTACTTGCGCAGCAGTCACGGTCCTGATGATCTATTTCTTGCTGTGCGCAGAGAACTATCATTGGCAGTGGAGGGCGTTTTGCACGGCGGGCGCGAGCGCGGCCTACGTGTTTGCGTATGCGCTGCTCTACTGGGGAAAGGTGTTGGAGTTTGGTAGCTGGACCAGTGGAGTGCTGTATCTTGGCTACAGCGCACTGATCAGCGTGCTGTTCTTCGTACTAAGCGGTAAGTGTTGTGCAACTTCCCCCCTCTCGCGGCAGTGGCTGACGGATTCTTGCAGGCACCATCGGGTTCTTTGCCTCATGGCTCTTTGTGCTCAAGATTTACTCGTCCATCAAGGTCGACTAAAGCATGCGCCGGAGAGAGGCGTTGCTTCACCTTATGACTGTATTCGTATAATTAAATCGCTGCCTTTGGTAATGGAGCTTGGCGCCGGGCAATAGAGCACAGCACGCACATGTTCAACCTGTATATAGTATACGCGGAGCTTTCTTGCATGCTACGCACAATGGGATTTTTGCAGAGACATGAAGTGGACGTGACGTGCCTCGTCAGGCATGTGAAGGCGGCAGGCGGCCAATGACGTCAATGCCCGCGACCCCCGTTGCCCGTCGCCTAGGTTCCTGTTCATCCATGCAAGTGATGGCAGCGGCTTCGCTAATGCCTTGAGCCTCGCTCCCCCCGACACAAAGTCCTCTTCTCGTCACGCCGCGTATCGTCTCCCATCAATCCCCGACCATGGAGAATCCAGGTAGCTAAAGACTCAGGCGCCGCGTGCACCACGGACCCGGGCTGACAGGACGCGGCGCAGAGAACGAAGTCGCCCAAGTCATCTATCTCCTTACACAGTCGCCGCCGCGCGCGCAGCGGGCTGCTATCGAGAAGTACTTTACGCGCAATGCCTCGTTCACACATCCCTTCTGCAGAACGGGCAAGTTCGGCAACTCGCGCGCCCTCATCGTTGCCATCTACCGGTGGTACAAGATCATGAGTCCAAGAATCGACCTGCGAGTCAACTCAGTTGGTGCGCCGGCCCCATAGAAGCGCGGCAGCATGCCAAGGCAGCCTATTGCGTGATAAGCGCAGCCTTCCTGAGCTAACTCCATCGTCATGCAGCCTTCGACCAGACGAACCTCATCCTTTACGTCCACATCTCACAGGTCTTCCGCGTCTGGCTCATTCCCTTCTACTCAGCGCCTGCGTCTCTCGTCACGGTGCTGCATCTCGCCCGTGTTCCGGCCTCGCGGTCGGCCGACGAGAAGGGCGAAGCCGGCAGGGCCAAGTACTACATCACGGCGCAGAATGACCTCTATCAAACCAGTGAATTCGTGCGCTTCTTCTGGCCCGGCGGCTTCTTGTTCGTGTGGATGTGGCAGCTTGCAGCGACCTTCTTCTGCGTCTTGGGCGCCTTGTTCCTGTCTCCCTTGACTGCGCTTCAGGAGCATTTCCACCAGGGTGGAGGCCTACGGGGGAAGGACGTGCCAGAGAGTCTGTCGGGAAGGCTCGAGAAGAAGTATCTGTGAAAGAGGTGCAATGGATGTTTTACCCTCTTCTTGAAGCCAATGCTACATGTCTTCCCCCCGTCGGTCCGGTTAGGCCATGGCCATCATCATGATGGCGCCTGCCAACGGTGCACCCGCTCGACGAAGACGCTCTTCTCGCCAAACACAGGCGGCGGAGCAGGGTCCAATGATGGGTCGATGCGAAGTGCGTGGGACGGCTGACAAAGGCTGCGGCAGTCCAGGAATATGCGGGTGAAGAGGAGGGGTAGCGCTGGTCGGCGGCGGTGATAAGCTAGGCTAGGGAGGAGCGAGTGGTTTCCATTACTCGATGGGAATGCGGTGGCAGGCGCAGGTGAAACGACGGGGCAGCGATGGGCGCCAAGGCCGGTGATGCAGCGGCGCGGTGGTTGCGGCGCCGGCAGCCCCCCTGCCCTCGCCGCCGGCTGACCACGAGGCGACGCCAGCAGCCGGGACGCGCGCAGGACCAGCAGTGGTGGTTGAGGGCTGGACGGCGGCGTCCGGCGGTGTTGGGGCCTCCGAAAGATTGCCTAGCGGCAGGGCAGCGCGGCAGGGCTGGCGCTTTCTGCACCGTTACTGCCGCCGATAGGGGCTCCGCCATTTCTATCGAGTAATGCGCCTCGCTCCACACCAGCCCAGCCGGCCCACGATGAGGGCCGCCGCCCCGCCATTGCGCCGAGCGCGAGCCCTGCTGCTGTTTGAGACTGGCTGGATCGACGCGGCACCGGTCGGGCCCGTCAAGCCAATCTGACAGTTTCCGAATCTGGCTGAGATATCGCAGCATTGATAAGACGCTCGCCGTACCCCAGCTTTGCCCGCTCCTTCCGCCTTTCCTTTCAGCCCTCGTGCCTTCTCCGCCTCCGCCTCCGCCTTCGCCTTTGTTTCTCCACACCGCTCTGCTCTCTTGTCCTCTGTCCGCTGCCTCCTGTGCTCTGCCGCAGTCCTTATCGCCCTGCCGTCACCTTATCGTCTGCACCAAGCTTCTGGACCAAGACCTGCCCGTCACCCGAAGCTTGGACAGGCCTCTCTTCTTTGACCTTGCTGCCCTCCAACGACACCATCAATCTTTGTTCTTTGTAGCCCAAAATGGCCCCCCATGCCACCGAAGCCTCCTCCCCCTCCGTCTCGGCTCAGGTGCCTCCCATCACCGTCATCGCCTCATCCCGCGCCGTCGTCTCCGGCCGTCTCACCGAGGCAACCCTCGTCGTCTCCACCTTCACTGGAAAAATTACGTCAATCTTCCACTCCGTTCTGCCGCCCTCCGATTTCCCTCCCGGAACTCCCTATGTCGACTATTCCCCCAAGATTTTGCTTCCGGGTCTCGTCGATGCTCATGTCCATCTGAATGAGCCGGGTCGCACCGAATGGGAAGGCTTCTGGACCGGCACGCGTGCCGCTGCCTTTGGCGGTGTCACTACCGTCGTTGACATGCCTCTCAATGCCATCCCTCCCACCACAACAGTCGAGAACCTGAAGACCAAGATCGACGCCGCTCAGGGCAAATGCTGGGTGGACGTTGGTTTCTACGGCGGCATCATTCCGGGCAACGACCAGGAGCTGAAAGCCCTTGTCCAGGCCGGCGTGAGGGGGTTCAAGGGTTTCCTCATTGAGAGTGGAGTGAGTCCAGTGCCCTGTGGCAACATGGCTGATTTCTTTCTGGAACACGCTTGCTGACGAGCCTGTAGGTCGACGAGTTCCCTGCTGTCGCTTCTGAAGACATCAGAAAGGTCCTGGCGGAGCTGGCTGACGAGCCCACCACGGTCATGTTCCACGCTGAGATGATCCCTCCCATCACCGCCTCTGTCGGCGATGACGTCCAAGCTTCTGAGCCGCCACTCCAGCCTTCCGGGCCTCTGACCACTTACCAGACATTCTTGGATTCGCGGCCTCCTTCATTCGAGACTTACGCCATTGCTGAAATTCTCTCCCTCGCCCACCTTGCTCCCCAGCTTGACCTGCATATCGTACACCTTTCGGCCATCCAAGCCATCCCAATGCTGCGAGAGGCACGTGCAAAGGGCATCAAGATCACGGCCGAGACGTGCTTCCACTACCTGAGCTTGGCCGCCGAATCTGTCAAGGAGGGTGACACCCGGCACAAGTGTTGCCCTCCAATCCGGGAGCAGTCGAACCAGGACGGCCTATGGGCGGAGTTGCAACGTCCCGAAGACAGCATCATCAAGACCATCGTGTCCGACCACTCGCCATGCACGCCCGATCTAAAGCTGCTGCCGGCCAAGCTGGCCGATCTGGGCTGCACCGACCCACACAACGTAGACGGCGCCGATGGAGATTTTTTCAGCGCTTGGGGCGGCATCAGTAGCGTTGGCTTGGGGCTGAGCATCCTTTGGACTGAGGCAAGGACCCGCAACATTACGATTGAGGATGTGGTCAGATGGTGCTGCAAGAACACGGCCAAGCAGGTTGGCCTGGACGACACCAAGGGCGATTTGGGCGTCGGATATGATGGTGACATTGCCGTCTTCGACGATGAAGCCACCTTTGTTGTCGAGCCTAGCACAATGCTGTTCCGCAACAAGTGCTCGCCCTACGAGCACAAGACGCTTCGCGGAGTCGTCGCCGAGACATGGCTGCGTGGACAGAAGATCTTCACCAGAACCGACGGGTTTGTGGAGAAGTCGGGTCCAATCGGAAAGCTTCTTCTTGAGCCGCGGAAGCCGAAGGTTGAAGTCTAGAGTGCAACATTGGTCCGATGGTATCGGGTCGTATCTGTTTTCGTTTCGACTGCATCACAGGACATCTAGAGGGCGTTTGAATGCGTTTTTAGGGCATAGCGATCTGACGGTGCATATTGCATGGGGTTACGACTACGAAAAGGAACGAAAGATCAAGTAAAAATGAAAATTAGATTCGAGATTTCTGGGTTGACAATGCGCGAAATGTGCACAATGGCCGTAACACTGTTCGGGAATGCACGAACGGGCGGATTTTCGAGACGTTGATTGGACTCGGGTGAAGCAGGTAATTTCATACAAGTGCACCAAGGGAACCATGGGGGCTCATTGAACCATCCCGCTTCGTTTTTGAAATCCAGTGCAAACGGAGGACAGGCAGGTTTTGGTATTCCTTCTGGTTCCGTGAAAAGCCGAATATTCCGGACGTGTTGGCGGTAGATCCGAGGTGACAGGGAGAGGAGCGGGAATCAAGAACTGGACGCTGGAAAAGGTGGCCATTCAACACCTATAGAACAACTCTCCAGCTTCTCGGGACAGTCGCCAGAAAGCCATACCGTATCCAGACATCCCTCGGAATCGTATCGTGACCGTTGCCCGCGCCATCGCGTTCCTCAGCCCAACTGTTCTCATCGAGGAGAAACCCATTTTTTTCACTTGTCCTCGCCTGATCTCCCTTTCCCGGCCAGCGGTGGCTAAACCACTTAGCGCAGCCTTCTGGCCTCACGCTCGGACTCGAGGAGGCAGAGGATGTCGTTCTCACGGACTGGACGGGCAGGCGTGTTAGTTCTGCTTATCCACAAAATAGCGCTCCCAGGGGCAGGAGTCGCTTCGATCGTGTGGTTCTCGTGCTGGGTGGGTGCTCACCGGGACCCTTGACGTTGCGGATAATGCTGCGGGTCTAGAATTTGCTGTTAGCCTCAAGCGACGACGGCCGTCCTTTCAAGCGCAACTTACGGTGTCGTCCATGAATTCGACGCGGACCTGAGTCACACCACCGCGCGAACCTGTACATCGCGTACCGTTAGCACCGGCACATGTTCGCGTCCTCCTTGCAACGCTCCCCGTCGTAGGGGGTGTTGTGCTTACCGGTGCGGCCGAGCACGCGGGTGACCTTGACGAGCTTGACGGGGACCTTGGCGGAATCCATTTTTGATGCGTGGGTGGGTTCGTGGGAGGGACGGAGGGGAGGTTGTCGGTCGCGGCTGCAGGCGTGTGTCGTCGTTGAGGCGCTCGCTATTTCGAATTTTGCGGGCCAGTGTATCGCCGCCCGATAAGCGATAAGCGAGCCCCCGACCACCATCATCATTGCTTCCACGAGTCCTGGCACCTCTGCACAGTGCGGCTTGTATTGCCCCTCATAGCGTGTTCCTGCAGACTGCTTAAGCGCTAACTGGTCTAGCTGCCTCTTTTCCGTGTTGCGGAGACGGCAATTTCAGCTTGATGACACGCCTGCGACTCTGCCAAGCTTTCGCCTGCGGGACTAGGTACTCCTGCCCGTCTTCCGTCACGGCTCCTGGGCAATGATGATGCCATAGGGGTCTCTGTCCCTCTCGCTCACTTCCACTATAATCGACTCGTCGCAGAGTGCCTCGAGCTCCTTGTCGGCTAGGTTGGGCTTTCCCTTCTCTTCCGCCCTGAGGTACTCCCACTCATCTCCGATTGCTTCCAGCAATTGGTCCCTCATGACGCTATGAAGGTAGCCCCTTTCGGTGTTCGAATGGAACAGAGTGATGACAACCTGGCCCTTCTCTATGGCGGCAAGCGCCTCATGGTGGGACAGCTCGCCAGTGAAGAGCAAATCTACGTCAATGCCCGAGAAGAGCGAGCCACCGCTGCCGGCGCATATGCCTATGCTCGACACTTTGATCTCGTCGACCGAGCTTCCTTGAGGGATGGCGATGGGGAATCCTTTGGGGTCTCCCAAGCCTTGGCCGATGCGCTCGATTATGGAAGTGAGCGGTTGAGGTGTCTGGAAGCGCACGATGCGGCCCATGCCAGCGCCATCGAGTCCCGGCACGTTGGTCACAGGAGTAATAACCTGGCGGGTGTGCGCCGTCTTTCCACTGTGTCTGTGTCAGAAAAATCACGACGACGCAGGAGATGGGCGAGCGTACAGTCTGAGATCATTGATACGCAGAGAGCTTCCGCTCTGCGAAGGGTGATGCCGCAACATATACAGCGATCTCTTCTCCACAAACGGATCGGCTTGCTCTGATGAAGCTGTCGGGAGAGGTGACGGTTGGGTGCTTTTGATCGACGATTGCTCCGAAGCGTCGGTCGGGTTCCCTGTGACAATGTCTGCAAGCCAGTCTCCGAGCCCGCCAGGCGCGGCATCCACGGCTGTGTGGGGACAGTAGACCTTCGGGGCACCGTCAGCGCACGTGCAGTGAAGGGACACAAGCGGCTCACGCTGATTCCGCTCGCAGCCAAGCGAAGCAGAGACTGCTGCTGGCTATTGGCGAGGGTCAAGGACTTGAGGCCTCTGAAGATGATTGGATCTACGCTTGAGTCCTGTCAGCCACTGCGCCGGGAGGCCCGCGATTCAGATTGGGCTGACGGTAGGCTACTACTATGGACGCATTCTGTTCAATTGCCTCGTCCGCAACGGCGCGGGTGAGGTCAACGGTAAGTAGGACTGAGTTCCGGTTGCGGCGGAGCGGGTCAAACGGCGCTTCGAGAAGCACTGGACGGCATCAGCACGGGGGACGGGGCACTCGGAAGACGGCAACGCACGCCCAGTGTTGTCCCAGCTCTTGTCGGCCAGCGCCTCGGGATAGCTGGTGGTCCTGTGTCAGCGCGGCTCGGTCGACCAGCGAGATGGATTGGGACGTACAGCTTGCGCATGGCATTGACCACAGCCCTTGAGAAAGGGGCGGAGGTGATGGTAGAGCTCATCCTGGACGACCGTCGGAGCGTAGCGGCAAACATCAACGGGCGATGGTGCGGAAGGTAGGGCGATGGGTCGGAGCTTCAAACCACGCAGGCGCCGACCAGGGCTGGAACGCGCTGATCGGATCCCTGTGCGCATCGTGCTCGGCACTCACGTCAGCGGGGCTCGCCCTCGCCCAGCTTTTCCTCCCCGCTGCATTATCTGATCCGCCCCTCTGCACCCATTCCGACCATCCTGCCCCCGTCACCCGCCATGAGCGCCTCTTCCGGAGTCACCCCCGAGTCTCTGAAGGCCGTCTTGGAGGAGAAAGTTGGCGCTGTCCACGTCGAGATAGCCGATCTCTCAGGTACGCGCCCTTCGCCCTTCGCCTGCGCAGCCTTCTTACCTGGTTCCCCCGCCAGGCGGCTGCGGCCAGATGTTCGAGGCCATCATAGTCTCCCCGCAGTTCGACAAGAAGACAACTCTTGCGCGTCACCGCCTCGTCAACGCCGCTTTGAGGGAGCAGATTGCTGCAATCCACGCCTGGACCCCCAAGTGCCACACCCCCGACGAATGGGAGAAGAAGAAGGCCCAGATCCAGGCTTGATACCTCGCCTGTGTTCACCCAAGACCATGCCGTCAAGACGTGGGAGCATTATATCCCAGGGAGGGGCGGGTCGGTGTATCATACACGATGCAAGTCTAACGAGTTACATGGGGAATTGACCGGCGCAAATTGATTGTTTCTTTTCATCGGCAGCTAGCTCAGCAGCACTCTAATTTCTCCACTCGTGCGAGGGAAGAGCTCCCTTAAGCTTGGAGCGGGCGCTTCTTCTGCGCCGTTCTCGACCACCCGCAGCTCATCTGCCGCCAGGATCCGATCCTCGACGAATTCAAAATCTTCGCAGAACTGTTCTGCAGCCGCCTCCGTAATCGCTTGGACCATTCTTGTATCCCGTAGCCGTTTGATATTGTCCATCGCATCCATCAAGGCAGAGGGCAGGAAATCATCCAGCTGGCCGCCCACGTTGACCAGAGTCTCTGGCTTGAAAGGGGGTAGCTGAGGGATTGACTTCAAGTCGTCCTCCGAGTCCGACAGTTCGGACAGGATAGCCTTTAGCGGATAAAGTCCCGACGTGTGCAAAAAATATCTGTGCTGGGAGGCCACCAGGTTCGATTTGTGTTCCTGCATCGTGTCGTCCATCTCCTCGACTCGCTCTTTCACAAACGAAAAGGAAGCCAAAACAGAACGAGCGGCAAGAAGGCAATTGACGGCGAAGACATCGTTGTCTGGCTCCTGTAGCCTCTTGTAGAGGTTCTCGCAGCCGTTGAGAAATGGGTCAAGAGCCTCGGACAGAACTGGCTGGAATCCGTTCTCGCGGTTGTCTAGCGCTGTCATGGACGAGTCATAGCTTTTGAGCAGTGCTTTCAGCATTTCGAGGGCCTCATCCAAGAAATCAGGCGGCGCGAGGTTCGCAGGCGCAACTGCTAGGTCACTTTGGACGCTGGCGACGTGATCCCTCATATTCGCCCGGAACTGCCTCAAAGCAGATTGCTCCAAGGCAGCGAGGACGTCCAAGATGGGCGAGTCGGTGCCGACGAGCTTCGAGAAAGTGTTGTGGTAGAAGCCAATCAGATTCGCAATCTTAAAGGCCAGGACTGCGTCCTCATGGCTTTGGATGACCTGCTCCGTCCGTTGCCTCAGCAGTCTCGCAACACCAGCGAGATCACGGCTGACGAGTTGATGCAAGGCCTTTTTCCCATCGAACACGTCTCCATCCTCGCCGTCTACGCGCAGCCATGGTTCGCTCTCAAGTCCCTGCTGAATGCTCTTGGAGATCTCATCCCCTTCCGAGATGAAAAGCACCTCTAGAGCCTCGCGCTCAGACACGGTGGTGGAATGAACCCAAGCCAGCATATCGCCGACATAGCGTAGTGGGTCATGTGCGTAGAACTCGATGGGCTTGGCAGTGGATCCAACATCGGCAGCTCCGGTCAAGGCGCTGTAAAAGGCATCAGACAGTGTGTGTTCTCGGGCCTCGGCAAAAAAGTCCAGGCAGCTCTGGAACAAGGTGGGCCGCTCGGCAAGGACGCGCAGTGCGCGACGAATGGAAGCGCTGATCTGCGGGTTTTCGAGATCCAAAGTCTTGAACTCGCGCTGGACCCAGCGGTAGAGTTTCTGAAAGGCGGAGCTTAGCTGCTTGGAGCTCTGCTCGAGGATTTCCAGGCCCAGTCTCTGGTCTTCGGTGCCCAGAAGGAGCTGGCTGTCGTGATGTATCTTCTTGACCCTGGTCAGGAGTTGGAAGAAGTCGTCGTTGACGGGCTCGGTGGTCGAGGTTAGCGTAAACAGCTGCTCATCCGAGAGAATGAAGTGTGATTTCAGAGCGTCCAGCAGGCGCAGTCTTGTCTCGCCATCGGCCTTCTGGGCCATCAATGCAGAAGCGTCGTCCAGCACGGGCTTCGTCTCGCGGGTTGCAGACGAGATTTGGGCGCGCATGTCAGTACAGCACCGGTTCAAGGCCTGGATTGCGGTGCCGACGCGACGCAGTTGCTGATAGCAGTCAGCGCACACGGTCGAGCAAGCGGGCGGGAGGTGGAGCAACCTCAGCAACGCGGCCGAAGTCCTGGACGATGTCGCCATTGCAGCGGATGACTTCGCGCTGCACGTCAAGCCTCAGCTGGCGGCGCATGTCCTGGGTGTTCTTCAGGCCGCCGGCATCCAACGTCTCGAGAGCATCGCGGATCTCAAGATCGGCGTAGGAGGCAGACAGAACGCTGGAAATGCGGGTTGACAGGGCACTGGCGCGTTGGGAGGAGCCTCCCAGGGCAGCATCGCTGAACTCGCCCGAAGGCCGGCTTGAGACGGACGGCCGGGACATGGCTCGGTCGATGCTGGGCGGGAGCTGCAGCTGGAGCTTCGGTCAGGGCCACAGTGACAAGGGCCATGGATGGATCCATTGGACTCGCTGCGGGCCGGCGTTGTTCCTGAACCCCTGCAGCCGCAGCGGGCGCGAGTCATGCGACAACGCGACGAATGACGCGCGCGCCCGCTGCGGCTGCGGCTGCGGCTCCAGACCTAGGCGGCGATAAAGCACGCCGCCAGACAACTTCCGCCTGACGTCCAGCGAGCACTTGTGCCTCTGCCTGCGAGCCCGCCCGCCGTGTGTCACGAGCCCGCCCGCCGTGCACCTGCCCCTGCAGCGTCACGCCCCGTTCCACCGCCGACACAAGCTCTCGCGCGAGCTCGCCCTCTCCGCTCCACCACCTCCGTCCGGCCACTCTTGCGTCGACCGCCTGCCGCGCCTGCTGCCATCGCAACCTCCCTACCAGCTTCGCTCGTTGCCGGCGGCGCATGTCGAGGTCTCACGCGACCTCGTAGCGACCGCCAGCGCCGCCTACCATGATGGCCTCCAACCTTCTTTCGCGGCTTCTGCCCGCCGCCGACGAGAATTCGGCCTACGAGCCCCTCGCACAACACCCTCCTCGCGGCCGCAGGCCCGCCGCCGACGACAACGCCAGCCTCACCCTGGACGAGGAGAATCTCGAAGCCCGCTTCCAAGACACCGACCTGGAGCATCTGCTTGCCGAAGCTGCTGACAGCCAGATTACCACCCGTAGCCCCACCCTCCCCCCAGACAACAACAACAACAACACCCAGCCCAACCGCAGTATGGCACCGCCGCCTGCTACGACTCACAACAGGCCGAGGTGGATGCAACCTGCTCCATCGCGCCCGCCTGCCGCCCGGATGGACGAGGATGACGATGTCCCCGAGTCCTTGTTGCTGGACAGCGACAGACCTTCTGCTGCCCCACCTCGAGAGCACCCGCGCCAGACCCAAGTCCGTCCCGACCGCTTGCCCTCGCCTGTCCCCGGTCCGTCTACCCACGCCAACAGGACCCAGTGGAACACAACCAGAGCCCAACAACGCCTTTACGGCGACTCCAGGCCAGCGCCCCAACGCCGCCACTTCGGAGCACAGCTTGGCACCAACGGCATTGTGTTCACGGACCCCAAAGAAGAGGCCATGTGGAGATGGGCCAACGTGCATAACCTCGACCGCTTCTTGACCGAAGTCTACACCTACTATCAGGGTCACGGGATGCAGTCGATCCTGTTGAATCAGTATCTCAACCTACTGTAAGGTCCCCAGCCCCTGCTGAAACCACGGTATTAACCTACTCCGAGACGCACCGCTTGTGTTGTTGCAACCTGCACAATCCTGCTCTTTGCCATCAACTATAAGAAAATCCATGAGAGCAACTCGATTCGGGACATCTTCGTCGAGGATGCAATGAGAAAGTAAGCCGACTCCTATCATCTCAAAGCGACATTTGTTAACTCGGAGCAGCATCCACGGCTTCTGGCTCTGCGGTCTATGGGTTTTCATCGTTGTCTGGGTCTACAAGCTTGTCCAGGTAACACTGAGCATCCGTCCTCTCTGGCTCATGCGAGCCTTCTATCAGCACCTTCTCGACATTCCAGAAAGCGACATCCAGACTGCAACATGGCAGTTGGTGGTTCATAGACTCATGGCCCTCCGGGACGCGAACTTAACCACTGCCGAGAACATCTCCGCCGCTGACCGCAGAGAACTTGGTGCCAATTCCAAACAACGCATGGATGCTCACGACATCGCGAACCGGGTTATGCGCCGGGACAATTACCTCATCGCCCTTTTCAACAAAGATATCCCGAATCTTACCGTACCCCTTCCGTTCTTTGGGGATATCCAGTTCTTCTCAAGAACTATGGAACTACTCCTTGAAACTTGCGTGATGCAATTTGTCTTCACGGCCGACGGCCATGTCCGCCGCGAATTTCTCACGAGCAAGGAGAGACGGAATCTGATCGACTGCCTCAATCAGCGGTTCAAAAAAGCGGCCATTTTGAGCGTTTTAATCGCACCGGTTTCCGTCATTTACTTTGTCGTCTCGTATTTCTTCCACTACTTCAGCGTAAGTGCAAGCAGCCCCGACAGGTTAGCAATATTCTGACAACGGACAGGAATTTCGAAAGGACCCTTCTCAACTTGGCTCACGGATGTTCACACCCATGGCAGAATGGAAATTTCGTGAATTCAACGAACTGCGGCATCTCTTCGAGCAGCGACGCAACCTGGCGTACCCGTATGCTGACCGTTACCTAAATCAATTTCCTAAGAACAAGTCGGACCAGCTTTGCGAATTCGTCGCGTTCGTTGTCAGCATTGGGATTGCAGTGCTTGTTCTCGGCTCCTTACTCTATCCCGAGACCATCACTCGCCTGGAGATTCTGCCTGGAAAACCAGTCTTCTTCTGGATTGGTGTCCTCAGTGCGCTATATGCTGCTGCCCGGAATCAAATCACGAATCCCGCAGATATCATCATGGAGCCAGAAGTCGCTCTGAAAGAAGTCATTGCTATCACTCACTATTGCCCAGCGTCATGGCGCGATCGGCTGCACACGGACGAAGTCCGAAGGGAATTTTCTCAAGTCTACCAAATGAAGATTGCCATCTTCTTGGAGGAGCTTCTTAGCATGGTCCTGACTCCGTTTGTGCTATGGTATAGCCTCCCGCAATGTAGTGAGCGCATTGTTGATTTCTTCCGCGAATTCACCATTCACGTGGATGGCTTGGGCCACGTTTGCTCTTACGCAGTCTTTGACTTCAAGAAGACAGACAACATTGCGCAAGATACTCATGCACAGCAGCACGAAAATTACCGCAAACAATGGTTTAGATCCAATGATGGGAAGCTAGACGCCTCGATCAACGGTTTCCTGCAAGCATACAGTCGCAATCCTGGCAACCGCGGCCCGACCGCACCACACTTTAACCTTCCTCCTGCCTTTAACCCCTTGGCCGGCTCGTCCACTGGGATAGACCACGGACTAGCCGGTGCGCGTAACCCAGCGCCGCGGCGCGGAGGCCAACGTGCAGCCTTGAGGTCAACAGCAGCAGCCGGCCCAGGTTCTCCCATGGGGTCCGTACTACTTGACCCTCACCACCAGCCGTCGGCCATCAACGCTCGCCATTCGCCTCATACTGCTGCCCGCTCACGGTACAATCCGAACCGCAATCCGTCGAGGCACCTGGATGAATTGGATGAAGAAGTAGATGCGAGGGCGGCTGATGCGAGGCAGATGCTATCGCACGGCCAAATCCCAGAGGATGATAGCAATCTTGGTGAATCTTGGCTCCCTAATGCCTCCAGTGGTGGCGGTGATGAGGATGACCTAGATGCCGCGGATGGTGCCAAGGGTGCCGGTGTTCTGGGCCTGTTGCAGCAATTCCAGAATGCTCATGCCCAAGGCCGCGGGCCTGGCGTCTAGGAGACCGATAAATCACTGATCTTAGGTGAATGGGTGTGCACCATTGGAGCAGGGGCTATGCACAATGGTTGTGCATGTCGCTGGGGTCGTAGCTAGACGGCTGGGCGCCCGGAGTTTCGATGTATCTGGTCTTGTCTTTCTTTTAGCTTCACATAAGCAACACGGTATGTGGCATTCCAAGCCACTACGGGCCGGGGGTGTTACTGGGAATGGAGTACTGGCGATTGAATTCGGCTGAAACTTGTCCTTTTCTTTCATGGTCTATGCTATCAAATAGAATACCCTGGCGAAGTAGACCAAGAGAGCTGATGAATCAGGACTGAGCACCCGAGATTCGAGCATTATACAATAGTGACACACGATGACGAAAAGCGTCAGGAGAACCCGCGAGACTGCCGCATTCGGGCACATTTCCTTCGGCCATTGGAGCGTAAGCCAGAGACCATCAAGTGGCTAGGCGGCAGGGAGCCGGTGCGCTCGATGACCATTCATGAAACGAGGGTATCATATTCTAGCTGAATCGACTTTCCAAAAAACCAGAGCCTCTATGCCATCCAATCTAAAGAATACTTTTGCCGTGCCATGCATGTCACAGCTCCGGCCCAGACGCCATCCATCCATGCCTCCTGCTGTAAGCCAGCGGTGATCTTTCTATACATGTGTGTACCGAAACAATTTCATCGACCACCAACGCCACTGCTGCTACCCAAACACACAATGACCCAGATATACAGACTCGATGCTCAAAGGCCCGTCTTTCCACACAAAAAAAAAGAAAAAGAAAAGGTCTTCGGGGCGTCCCTTCCCAGCCTCACTCCTGTCTCCGCCCTCGTCCAGCAGAGCCTTGCTCTAGTACCGGCCCCTGCTCTCGCTGCTACTGTTGCCACAACCGCAGCCGCAGCCGCAGCCGCTGCTGCTGCCGCCACTGCCCTGCAGCACTATGGCAATGGGCGAACCCGCCGACGCGTGCTACTGCTGCTGCTGCTGCTGCTAGTGTCGCTGCACCAACGACGCCACCGGGCCTCTTCCTCCCCCATGACGCTGCCAGACGGCAGACGAAGGCGGAGAAGGCGGAGAAGGAGGAGGAGGAGGTGGTGGTGGTGTGGCTCTGGGGCCGCCGATGCCGAACTTGGCCGCATATGGCAGCTGCTGCAGCTGCTGCAGCGGGCTCGCAATGTTGGCGCCGTCCTCGGTCGGCTGCGGCCGCGGCTTGTACAGGCGGTGGGCCTGGCGCTCGTGGAACACGGTGTCGGAGTAGCGGGGGAAGCGGAGGGCGCACGCGGTGCACGAGTGGGATCGGGCGCCGGACGGGTCGTGGGCGGAGGTGTGCGGCAGGGGGCTGGTGCAGGCTGGGAAGAGGGGGTCCACGACGGTGGGTGGCGGTGGCGGTGGCGGCTGGGGAGTCAAGGCGGAGGACGACGACGACGACGAGGTCGAGGGGTCGTGGCGGTGATGGGCGTGATGCTCAGTCGTCGCTGCCGGCGCCGCGAGGGACGCGACACCGCCGGGAGCGCCGAGCCAGTAGCGCATGTCGATGCCGTCGACGAAGTGGGTGGAGATGTGCTCGACGCGTTCGTTCCAGGTGCAGAGACGGAGGCCGCAGATGCCGCACGCGATGGCGATGTTGCGGGAGACGCGGCGGCACCATGTTTGCATCGTGGCCGACATCTGAGCCTGTTTGTGGACCTGACCCAAGTGCTGTATCAGCTTGTCTTTGCGCGTGAATGTGCGCGATGTCTGCGGGGCCGACAGGCATGGCGTGTGGTTGTGACGCTGGAGATGGTCGTGAGACGGATTTGGCTGCTCGCAAAAGACACAGAACTGGAATCCAGAATCGCCATCGGTGCGGAGGGGGCCATCGGGCATGCATATCCACTCTTTCTGCGGAATGTGTACGGACTCCTCGTGGCGACGCCAGTCGTATTTCTGGGCGAAATCGCGGTTGCAGAATGTGCACTGGAAGATTCTGCTCCGATCGATGCGTTCACGAACCACTGTGCTGCTGCGGCGCAAAGAGCCACGATGTCGCTTGCGGCCGCGGCGGGGTACGCGGTTGACCACCGAATCAATGCTTGCATGGGACGAATTGGACGAGTTGCTACTTGCCACCTCGGAAAAGGCATCGGGATTCCTACGTGGCGCGGAGGCAATGCCCTCCGTGTTCGCTTGAGCTGACGACTGGGGCGCGCAGAAAGCTGCTGCATGCTGCAGGGCTTCCTCGGACACTCCCTCGTCTTCGGGAGAGCTGGAGAGATAACGTTGCATCGGGCTCTGCTGAGTTCTCGGCTGAGCGCCTGGATCCGGCTTGACTGAAGGCGTGATGCTGGCGTGCCGTTGCTTCGGCTTGTTGCCCGCAGCGGCAGACGCCTTGGCCTCTCTGGCGCCATCGGTTGATGAGAGGGCGGGTGGGGATTGCTGGCCGGGCAAGGGCGCAGGCAGTTTCCGGGCTCTCGCATTCGCAAAAAAAGTCCTCACTTGGCGCGGGGTGAGGCCGGTGGCTTGAGATAGCGTCGAGACATCCTCTCTCTCGAGGTAAGGATCTTCTATGTGGTCATCGAACCACTGATGCAAGATGGCTTTGGCCGGGGAAGAGATGCGCTGGCGCACCCTTTGCTTCCCCTGATGGTCCGAGCAGCTCGGCTCGAAGCCAAGGGGACTGAAGGGCTGCGGATTCAACAGGCCGTCGAGGGCGTCATGCGGGATCAGTTGAGCGGAGTCCGGGATGGGCTCGAAGCCGGGCTGGGGCACGGGGGCAGCCGGGTGAAAGTGAGCGCCCTGAAAATCGAAGGCGGCGGGCGGGCACTGATCGACGGACCACGGGCCGCTCTGTTGAGGGGGGAAAGCGGCAAAGTGGTCGAACTGGTCGGGAGTGTCTTGAGGGAGCCACCTGGGAGAAGTGAGCATCTGGGCAGCTGGGGCGGGGCGGGGTCCCCTTACCAATTCGAGGCGCCGTCGTCCCACGGAATGTCCTCAGGGTGGGAGTCTACGCGCATGGGATCGGGCCATTGATGGGCAGGGTGCTGGAAGTAGGCCTGCATGGCGTCGTCGACGGCGTGGGTGGAGCGGGGTGGGTGGTCCATTGTCGGGTCGGATCAGGGCGAGGATGCCCCGGACAACGGGCAGATATAAAGGAAGGACATGTTCACGGGATGCTGGGCGCTGCAGGCACACCTAGAGCCTCATGGGTGCCTGCATGCGCGGTGCGGCTTACTCACGGCGCCCTGTTTATCAGCGTGGTGTAAGCTTCGCAGAAGGCAGCGGGCGGCGGGCAGCCCTACGGGACGGCAGGGCCATGACAAACGGGTCGGGCGGATTACGTGGGCGACGCAGCGAAAAGTCTGGAAGTCGCAGACGAGGGCTCCCACTGGGCGACGTAAAAATAGCCTCTGGCCGGCGCTGACAGCTGCCGCGAGTGCCCGTGTCGTCAAGTGGCGTCGGACCGTGCCGCTGGACGAGCTCGAGCTGCAGCAAGCGCCCGTCGAGATGCGAAGGCCGAAGGCGACGAGGGTGCCAGCAGCGCGGAGACGCTTCCAGCAGCGCTGCGTGATCATCGCGCCCCCAGCCGCTAGTGCTGCTGTTCCGGCGCGGGGCCATGCGGTGTTGCGGCGGCGGTTGCTGAAGATTAGCAACGGATTGATCAGCCGGCGCCTGCTTGGGCCGACGCGACGCTGCTGCTCTGCTGCGCTGCTGCTCTGCTGCTCTGCTCCTCGATCTGCTGCTCTGCTCCTCGATCTGCTGCTCTGCTCCTCGATCTGCTGCTCTGCTCCTCGATCTGCTGCTCTGCTCCTCCGCTCCTCCGCTCCCAGGGCACGCGCACCATTCGACCATTCGACCAAAGACCCTGGACAGCCCGTATCTGCATGGCGCCATATTTAGCCCCTGCCGCAACGTGTCCGATCGAGCAGTCCCACGTCATCGCATCTGAAAATACTGCTTCCATTGGCTCTACCGCACGAACCTACACGACCCGCTTGCCTGTTTCGACCTGTCCTCCCCCGGCAGCCCCAAAAGAGCACCCACCAGCAATGTTATGTCTATTTTCGTGGGATATCGACCGTGCCTCCAAGAATACCGAGCTGAAGCTGGTGCCGCCCAAATCCAACGCCGCTCCTGCATCCACTCCCCATGTTTTTTTTTTTTTCAGTCCTGGTAGTCTTCGTCGTCCGCGTCGTCACTGGGTATCGACTCTAGCTCCATCTCCCAGTCCTCCATCTCCACGTCTGCGTCATCTTCAGTCTGCATGCCGCCTGCCTCCGTGTACCCGCGTGCATCGCCAGGTGGCTGGCCTGGCTGTGGACCCATACCGACAACTTCGGTGCTGCCGTTCTTATTTCCATGACCTTGACCACTCTTGGTCAAGGATGGCGAGAGAGCCCTGGCCTTCTTGCGCGCCATCCCACCGCCTTCGTTCTCGTGCCTATCCGCTCGTTTGCTATCGCCGTTGCTTGCTAAACCGTCAACATCTCTGCTCGAAGCGCCATCCAAGCTTGACGACCCGAAATTGCCGTCCAAGGGAAGACTCGGTCTCGCCATCTCCTTGGAGCTCCGCACAGTGATGAGCGAGGCTGCGCCATTCGGCTCGAAACCCACATCCGTGACAATCTGCATCGGCTGCTTGGGGAGGAAGGTTTGCTGATCGAATCGCCCTGTCTTGTATGCTGCTGCCTCGCCCGTCGCCTGCATCGTAGCCGACCACGAGCCCCAGCTTATGTCGCCCTCCGACCTCAGCCCTCCGCCGTAGCGCCAGTCGCGCACCTTGTGCCCGGCTTGTGTCGTCATAGCTGCCGCCAGCATCTTCTTGAGCGACGCCTCCATTGGCCCGACGATCTCGACTCGCTCGACGCCTCGGATGTTCGAAAGGGCCTTGATAAAGCTCCGCTCGGCGAAGAAGCTCCTGCTAGCCACGGGGAAGTGTCCTATCTTCTCCCGGACGTACGGGTTGTCCATATTGGACGACGGGAGCTTCGTCACAGAATACGGCTCGAACAGCCTGTCGCTTACGATCTCAATCTTGAAGGCCTTCAGGTTGTGTCTGACCTATGCACCGAGATTAAGGCATGCGGGCGCGATACAGAAACCTTTGGACTTACGTTTCCGGGCCGGATGGCTTCAAGAGCCATGGCCCACTGGTCGTCCTCTGCGTCGTCGAACTTGTCCGCGTGAATCTGCATGTACAGCGACTGCGCCGCCTGGAATCTCGCTGCTTCGTGATGAATGATTCGTGTGAGCTGTAGGGCACCGGCATGCTCCTGCACGACCATGTCAAAGTCGGAAACACCGACGGGACGACGCGCCATTTTGCGTGACGGTGATGCCGGTGGCACTAGAAGGTTGGTGTGAAAGGTTTCGGGCGCGGCGCGGGCGGGTTTGCGAAGAGGGAGCGCATGAAGTGTTGGGGTGGCAGTGCGCAAGAAGCGCCAAGTGAAGGTGAATGGAAGTAAAGCAACGAAGCTGCAAAAATTCTGCAAAATTAAAAGCGAAGCCCTGGGCAGAAGCTGTCTTCGTCATCCAACCGTTCTTGGCCAAACCGTGGCTCCCCATAGTCCCTTCAGGCCACATCGATGGTGCTGTGTCGAGGGTCATGCCTCGACCGCCCCGCCGCTTCCACCTTTTCATACGCTCTGCACCACAAACTCATGTTTGCCGCCACAACCAGGTCCATCATCTTGAGGCCCTCGTCTCGAATGATCAACTTCCCCAACTTTGCCTGCTTTCCCCCGAAGCCGCCGCCCGCATATTCCAGCCCCAACGAGAGGTCCAGGTTCGCGACTCCTCCGAGGATGTCCTGCGCACTCGGCCCAAGCGACGAGACCGATGGTGTTTGCTTGCGGTGGAGAAACGATGCGCGCTTGGATGTGCGCTCTTCCGTGTTTGTTGGCTGACCGCGCATAGCAGGAAGGTTGAAGCGCAGTTCGCTGACCGTGACAGCTTCTGGCGTCTGGACTGAGGCGTTGGTGACGGGGAGAATGTGTCGGCACTGCAGCCCGTTAACATGTTTAATCGCCTACACGCCACCGCAATAGTTGCCCAAAAATCGAGCGTCTGCTAGCCGTAGACGTATCCAGATGACTAGCTTGACTCCTCAAAATGATGAGGTCCTCCGCACCATGCCGCACAAGTCTGACCGCGAAAGGACGTACCTTCAAAGAATCTCCAGCACCACCAGTCACAAACTCGCACCTCCCATTCCATGGGCTCTCGAACACGTAGCCCCGATAGCCCGATCGTCTCTCTTGCGGTCCCATGCTAACGCGCTTTTGGCTCTCCACTTCTTCCACTGGAGAACGATCGCCAAATGGACTGCTTCCGGGAACAACCAAGTTGGATTCGTTGGACAAAGTTTTCTTATGGCCAAAGTAGTCGGCAGTGTATCTTGATCCCTCATACCACATCCTTCTCCGGAAGGTGGTGTCCACTGACGTTGGCAGCGTCGGGCTCTGGAATGAATTCCTGGAGCCGGCCTGGCCGCTCCGGAATGAGTTCATGCTGTCCTCGCTTCTTCTTGGCGAAGACAGGTCAGGGTTGAAGAGGAACTTGGAGTAGCCGGGGTTGTTGATGTCAATGTATAGCGGGGCGGCTGGTTTCCTGACTCTTTCTTGCACAGAGCGGCCGCGGTTGTCTGAGTATATCTCGAATCCAGGGGGGTCCGTGATTCTGCCAACGTTCCACTGAGCTCCTGACGTGGGATCGCGCCTAATGAGGGTCAAGGACATGCTCTGGCCAGACTCGGCTGGCCCGGGGGAGAACAGACCGGAATCCGGGCGTCCATCGAGGCTGGGCTTGCTGGAGTAGGGCGATTCGGGCTCCCTTGCGGGGCTTTTCCGCCGTCTGGGCTGGTCCTGCATCCAAAAGGGAAGCTCAGCCTTCGGCCGCCGCGGCGAAGGTCCCCGAGCGGACGGTTGAGCGGGCGGTTGAGCGGACCATCGACGGTCTGGCAGAGCAGGTCGCAGATTCTCCTGCTGCATGCCCGGCACCTCAGTCGAACGCCCCCGGCGATGGAGAGTCGGGCCGGAGGGGATCGTCGGCTGGACGGGCTGATGCGGCTGATGCGGCCGGGCATTGTCCCGGTTTTCCGAGTCTATCCTGATGGACAGCGGGGGAGGCGGCACCACAGGTTTCCTCTTGATGGAGTCCGAGGGAGAAAGGGCGGGCACGGGAGCATCGGGCGGCAACGAAGGCAGGGGCCTTCGCACCGGCTTCCGGATGATGGGGGTCGAGTCTTTCACGGGCGACTCGCCGGCCTGCTCGGGCGGGGCGGCACTCAGCACATAGGCCTTGAGGTCGTCGTCGTCGGGGGTGTCGAAGTGCAGGTAGTACAGTGAGCTCTGGACGTCCTCGGCAGTCACCACCTTGTCCCGGGGTTTCATCGGGGTCAGGAAGACATCTGCTTGACGTCAGCGCACCCGCAACAGCCGGGCTGGGCAGGAACACTCGCCTTTGCTGCCAGGCACGCGCTCGATGTACAGCACCAGCGGCTCGTGCCTGTCGTGGGTGGGATTGCGCGGGTAGCGGGGCGGGTTTGAGGCAAGAGTTGTCAGCGCGGACAACGACTTGGCTTCGACGGCTGCGGTCATGCTCCGATGCCGATGGGCGTGCAAACAAACAGAGAAATCACGGAGGGGGCGGGAGGGGGCGGGCCTCGAGGCGTGAGAGCAAGAGTAGTAGAAGTACTATGTAGGACTTGGAGCGCGAGTGGAGCCCCGCGGCCGGCGCCTGACGGTTGGCACAGTGCCTGCCCTGATCGTGGCAGGGGAGGCTGAGCAGTCGGGCGTGGCCATGCTTGCGCGTTTGCCCAGGCGAACCGTGGCAGGGCAAGGGCGCGGACAACGCAGTGTGGCGCATGAGCGGCCACCGGCCACAGGGCCACGGGCCTCTAGTACCAGTGTGACGCAGAGCCGGCCGCAAACGCGCCATTGGCGGGCATCTGGCAGGCGTGGTGTCGTGTGCCACTGGCCACTCGCCGGCCCACCCGCGCACGGCCCCGCCGATTTTTGCGAGCCGGAGGCCAAGATTTCCGCGCACTGCATGAAACTTCGTGAGCGCACCCCAGGCCCGCCTCACCACCCTCCACTGTCTATCGCTGCCGTCCAGCCCGCCCGCCATGGCCGACGATCTGGAAGTGAGCCTCCTCGCCGCCCTGCTGCCTGCCTGCACACCCGCTGACCCTTCCGCCTCGCAGGAGCGTCTCCAGAGCCACGCCCAGGCCTTCGAGGGCCTGATGTCCCTCATCCCCGCAAAGCAGTACTACGCTCAAGACACGAGTGTATGTGCGACCGCCCGGCCAAGCCACCCACTTGCTAAGACGTCATCTGCAGGACCAATGGCAACGCAAGAAGCAATCCAAAGCCCAGAAGAAGGCTGCCAAGCGCGCAAAGCTTGACCCGACCAACATCCAGTCCGCCAAAGACGTCATGGACGAGAACGAACGCAAGCGCAAGCGGGAGCTTGATGGCGATGGCGATGGCGACAGCGACGATCTCTCCGACCTGAATGCCCCAGGCAAGGAGAAGCCGCGCGAGGGCTTGAAGCCAAAGGATGTGAAGAAGCAGAAGCTAGACGGCGCAATCGGGAAGGATGCCGAGGAGGAAGACGAGGAGACGCGGCAGCAGAGAGAGGAAAAGCAAAAGAAGATCGACGAGAGAAGGCAGAAAAAGAAGGAGAAGCAACAGGAGAAGGCCCAGACCAAGAAGCAGCGCCAGGATGCCCCCTCTCTCGAGGCCCCGAACCCTGACGCCGACCGAATGCATGTTGAGCAGAAGCCGAAGGTCGACGCCCCTGCTCCGGCTGCCGAAGAGGCCTCTGACGCCGAATCGGACCATGGCATATCTGGAGATGAAGAGATCGACAAGGTTGATGTCAGCGGTATGATGGAAGATGCCAAGGACGACAACTCGTGGACTTCTGCCTCCCCTTCCCCTGGCCCCGAGTCCCCGGCTTCATCCGCCATCCCCTCTGCCTCCTCATCGTCCTCGATTATTCCACCTACTTCATCTGAGAGCTCGAAGAAGCTCAAAAACAAGGCTGGCAAGATTCAGTTGCCGCAAGTTGATCAAGAGGTGCTCAAGGCACGTCTACAGGCGAGGATAGAGGCTCTTCGCGCAGCACGCAAAGCGGATGGTATAGACGGCAAGCCCGCGCGCAATCGCCAGGAACTCATGGAGGCACGGAGACGCAAGGAAGAGGAGAGACGTACACGGAAGAAAGAGATGCGCAAACAGGCCAAAGAGGACGAGCAGCGGAAAGCAGCTGAGGTAGAGTTGGCTCGTCTCCGCGGCTCCGGCTCGCCTGGCACACCTGATATCTTTTCGCCCATGGAACAGGAAAACAACTTTTCCTTTGGTCGCATCACCTTTGATGATGGCCAGCAAATGGACTCGTCCGCATCGAATCTGATCGACGCCAAGAAGAAGAAAGGCAGGTCGGACGCCAAGACGGCTCTCGAGGCTGCGGAGAAGAAGCAGCAGCGTCTCGCCGGCCTTGACGAGGCGAAGCGCAAGGAAATCGAATCCAAGGATCTTTGGCTGAACGCCAAGAAACGTGCCCACGGGGAGAAGGTCAAGGATGATACCAACCTACTCAAGAAGACGCTGAAGCGGAAGGACAAACAGAAAAAGAAGAGTGAACAGGAATGGACCGAACGCATCGAGGGAGTCGAGAAAGGCAAGGAAATGCGTCAAAAGAAGCGTGAAGATAACCTGCGGAAACGCCGTGAGGAGAAGGGCACGAAGCCCGGCAAAAAGGCCAACAAGCTCAAGGCGGGCAAGAAGAGCGCCAGGCCTGGCTTCGAGGGCAGTTTCAGGAGCAAGACTAAATAAGCGAAGGAAAAGTTTTGGACTGGGAATTAAGCCACGGCGCAGTCACGTTTGGGATGGGATTCCTCGGCGTTCAGAGGTCTGGGCATGGATAGGAGTACATATGGGGTACTGCATACACTTGGTAATGTGAATGGGCCTGCAGATGCCGTTCAAGTCAATAGGGGCTTTGCCAAATGAAAATCGAAACGACGAATGCAATCAATCCCATGTGAACTTCTTGGTCACGACAGACCTCGGACTACAACGGTGCCTTTCTTGGTGCATGAGATACTTCCCTTGATCCGATGATGGCCCAATCGTGGTATGTAGTCAGTCAAGAAGCAGCTGCATACCGATCTTTCCCGAGGCAGGCGCGACGTCTGATCAGATTAGGTCTGCCAATGTTTTGCGAATGGAGAAGAGCTTCCAAAGATGAACTTTGTTTGCTCAATGGGCCATGCCTACCGAAACGGATGGACCAGCCAAATGTCTGCACTACAACCATAAGGCGAGATGGGGGAAGTTCCGGCAAGCTCGGCAAGGCCGCAACTCAGAACGGATACTATTCGTTTATTAGAAGCAGTAAGGTATGGAAAATTCGCACGAAAGGAAATAGTTGCCGTCCTGGCGGCGCTGATGCTACAGTGTATGTACATCCTAGTGATATCCTTGCCTCCGCTCTTCCTCAAATAGTCATGGTTGAATCCATCATTTGAACTCTCCGCTTTACCTGTAGGGCGCATCGGCCCTCGCAACGGCGGCCAACTCAGGCTCCCACTTGTCACCGTTTGACAACAACTTCTCCTTGTTGTAGAGCAGCTCCTCTCTTGTCTCAGTCGCGTATTCGGCGTTAGGGGCTGGAATATCGTTAATTTACAGGTTCGGGATTGACATCGGTCGGACCAAGCATATTTCTCGACAAATTTGTTCGAGGAAAGGGAGTGAAGTATGATGTACGTACATTCGACAATAGCGTCGACGGGGCAGCTCTCTTGGCAGAAGCCACAGTAGATGCACTTGGTCATATCGATATCGTATCTGGTGGTGCGCCTGCTTCCATCCTCACGCTCTTCGGCCTCGATGGTAATGGCTTGGGCCGGGCAGATGGCTTCGCACAACTTGCAAGCAATGCAACGCTCCTCACCGGTCGGGTAGCGGCGCAAGGCGTGCTCGCCACGGAAGCGCGGGGAGATGGGGCCTTTCTCGAAGGGGTAGTAGATTGTGTACCTGAATGGAGTCCACGTCTCAGTATGCGGGGCGCATTGCTTGATGGCGGGCACAGGCTCGTGAGCAGAGCCCGGGGGGCAAGGGAGCTTACGGCGCGCGGAAAAACTGCTCCAGCACGACGTACATGCCGCGCATCATCTCGGTCAGAAGGAAGTATTTCCCAGCCTTGTCGAGAGAGCTCTCGGCACCTTCGTCCCAACGCTTGGGGGTCGGTAGACGGAATCCCGAGGGTGGCGGACCGGAGGGAAGAGCGGCGCGCGGTGCGCTGGTCGAGAAGAACAGGGCGGTCGCGGGCGTGTGGGACGCACGCAGCAGCTGCGTGGTCGGCCGGGCGCGAGCCAACATAGTCATTGGCCTCGTGCTTGCCATGGTGGGCGTGGTGGGTGCGGGCAGAGCGGGGAGGAGAGTTGTGGTGTTGAGCGGCACTTTGACGTTGCCGGCGTGGCGGTTCTGTAAGTTCAATGGGCTCGATCTGATTCGCTGCTGGCCAAGGTCTGTAACGTCAATACATGGATGCCTCAGGCCGGTGACAGCTGTCCCCAGTGCAAGAAGAGGGCTGCGGTCTGCAGGGTTCCAAAGGCGTCGCTGGACAGACAGGCAAGCCCAGTTCGCGCCTTTCCAGGCTGTTCGCCCGGGCATGGCGACCCTCGAAGGGTGAGGAGGGCGATGCACGTGACCATGACGGCGCCCAAGCTCTAAGCCCGTCCCGACTCGTCGTTGATTTTGCGAAGTGCCGCATCGCCGCGTACCGCAACACCCACCCCCATCTCGCCAGCCAGCACCCACACGTCCATCCGCCATGTTCAGGACCGCCATCCTTCGCTCTGCCCGTGGCGCTGCCCGCTCTGCCGCCCGCTGGCAAGCTCCAATTGCCCGCCCGGCCGTCCCTGCCCTCCGCACCCAGTCCAGACAGCAGCTCCCCGCTGTGTGCTTTCAGGCCGTCCGTTGCTACTCTGCCGGCGGCGCTCTCAGCCAGGATGAGGCCCAGGGCCGGATACTGGACCTGCTGAAGAACTTTGACAAGGTATGTGGGCTGCGAGCACCTGCTGCGGCATGCCTCGGATCTAGCTAATGCGCCATACAGGTCCAGGACGCGTCCAAGGTAGCTGGTGACCTTTCTGCTGCGCTGCGCTTCAATGCTCACCCTCTCTAGCTGTCGCCCACCTCCCACTTCTCCAACGACCTCGGTCTGGACAGCCTGGACACCGTCGAGGTGGTTATGGCCATTGAGGAGGAGTTCAGCATCGAGATACCCGACAAGGACGCCGACCAGATTCACAGCGGTATGTCTGAGCCCACACGCTCCGCAGCCTTGGCGCGCCCGCCGTGATGCCACTCACATGCACATGCTAAGAGTGGTGGCGATCACTTCCGGAACGAGCTTTACTGACTCCGCGTAGTTGACAAGGCAGTGGAGTACATCCTCAGCCAGCCCGATGGTAAGTTTCTCGCACGGCAGCGGGGTGGAGTATTGTTGGCTGATTGAACCCGCAGCGAAATAATTGGATTAAATGAGGGCTGGACCGGGAGAAGGAATGTGATGGCTGGAGAATTGCGGAGAGGACATTTGCTTGTACAAAGCCATCAGCTCTGAGTTTCTGAGCCTCTGTACTATGGACTAGAAGACGATATGCTCCGGCATGGCCGCTTTAATTTGGTTGTGCTGCTCTTGCAACGTACGTACATGGCGTGCTGCGTGAAACGCCGCCCGCGCGGCAGGGTTGGTCCTTCGTCCTCGCCAAGCCAGTTATTTCACTCTGGCCCATTCGCCGCCCGTAGTAAATGCACATTCCGTACGCCGCGCACTCGCGCAATAACCCCCCACCACGTCAGACCCTTTCGGCACCCTGCGAAATCCCCTGCTGCGATCTGGCTGCAACCCCCCGTGTGCGCTTCCCGTGCCGAGCCCTGTCGACCCTTGGGCGCCGAACCCTTCGTAGTATCCCTGTGCGGCGGGCGCCGAGCTCAGACCTAGACCCAACACCGACACCGGGCACGACACCTTTCCACAGTCGCACTGCGGATGGCCACCTCAGCTTCAGGCTTGACGCGCCGACGAGGCGCGGGCGCGGGCGCGGGCGCAAACGGCGACGCCGACAACGACGGCAGCCGCGTGAGCTCGCCGGTGCCGCGGCGCAACGATGAGGGCCCCGGGACCTCCTACGAGAGCGCGGAGAATGGCCACAAGATTGCCTACGACCCACGAGACATCAGCGAGAGCGCCGAGCGGAGCAAGCAGCCCAAGCTCACGCTCATGGAGGAGGTGCTGCTCATGGGGCTGAAGGACAAGCAGGTGGGCTCCCACGCCCGAAGGCTGCCTAAGGAGGGATGCGACTGACATCTGTTCGGCCAGGGTTACCTCTCTTTCTGGAACGACAACATCTCCTACGCCCTTCGCGGGTGCATCGTCATAGAGCTGGCCTTCAGGGGTCGCGTAAGCATGCAGAAGGACTCGTCGCGGCGGCGCTTCCCCCTCGCGGATCGCGTCATCGAGGTCATAGACGACACGCTCACCGGCGAGGTGCTTCTGGACGAGGCGTTGAAGATGATGAAGTCGAGCGAGAAGATGAGTGTGGCCTCATGGATTGACCTCATGAGCGGTAAGCCTGCCCTTCCTCTGCTCCCGGCGCTGCGACGCACAGCACGTTGACACCTGTCCCCAACCGCAGGCGAGACATGGAACCTCATGAAGATTGGCTACCAGCTCAAGCAGGTCCGCGAGCGCCTGGCCAAGGGCCTCGTTGACAAGGGCATCCTCCGCACTGAGAAACGCAACTTCCTCCTCTTCGACATGGCCACCCATCCCGTCGCCGACGGCGGCGCAAAGGACGAGATCCGGCGCCGTGTCCGCAACCTTCTCACCAACCGAACCGTCGTCCTCCCTCCAAGCCAGTTCCTCCCCGAAGAGATGGATTTCAGGTACATCCGTACCATTGCCATGGTTTGCGCGGCTTATGCGGCCAACGTGCTTGAGAATGCGTTGTCAACACTGGGCCATGAGGCGCGGGAGCGAGCTTTCGCCCAAGTCGACGAGCTGCTGGCTGAATACTCACAGTGGCCGTTCGCCCGACGCGCCGGGGGCTCGGGAGGCATAGGAGCCAATCTGGGGCAGGTCATCCAAGAGGAGGTGAACAACAACAAGGACAAGGAGTTGCAGCTTGAGGTAAGCACTCTTTCGCGACATGGCAGACGTGGCACATTGACTCACACGGACTCGCAGGTGGTTGCTGCTTGCTTGAGCGTCTTCACAAGGCTTGATTCTTTGCTATAAGTTAGGGACATCGTGACGGCCTTCCTCTTATATCTTGCGCGTTACTTTGATACTCAAACACGGCGCTTATTAAGAACAATTACTTAATTCTGGACCAACGGCGGCTGGGGGCGGTAAGCAGGTGTGCTGCTTAAGCAGGAAGCGGAGCCGTGCTGCCCGCGGCGGAACAGGCGGCGGACGGCCAGACCTTTTTCCTTCTCTTGCCAAAGGGCGCCCGGAAGACGAAAACAAGGGAATTCCATTTTGTTCTATCGACATTGTGTTACGTAGCATGGGGCTTTTGAGATATCTAGCTAGCTGGGGCTTGCTTGTCCACAAACCGCTCCCACACCACGCCCGTCGGAGCATGCACGTGATCAGAACAGACACCACAGTGTCCACCAGGCCGCGGCGGCCCGGAAGGGGTCCGCTCCGCACGCAGGCGGCGGCGGGCGCGGCGGCAGAGGCACCGAGACGGCGGTAGGGCTGAGAAGCAGGCCGGGCGGTGCGTTGCCAGGCTGGCGGGGGGCGAAGGGGACGCGGTGGCAGGCCAATGGCAGTGCTGAGCGGAGCGGCTTGGCGAGGTCGTGGGCGTGGGCCGCGCTCTTCGCTGCGACACGGAGGCAGCTCGCAAGCACGCCCGAGCTTAGCATTTCCCGCACCCAATCCTCGCCAGACCGTCCCTCGCGCGCGCCAGGGGGCGGAGACAAACGAACGACGTCAGCTGCGAGACTCCTGCTGGCTAGGCGCTTTCCGCTGCTTGGGCCCATTCCTAACACGCCGCTCCGCTGCCCTCGGTTCTCTTTGTGCCAGCCGCCCAGACTGACAGACGCTCGACGCGCCAGATCATTGCGTGCAGCTCTGGTATGTTGATTCACTCTTCCTGCCGCCCCGCCTGCCTTGCTGGATGCCGTCCCTGCCGCTGCCGCTGCGCGATGGCGACGCCGTGGTTGCGGCTCATCGCCTGTCGCGGCACGTCCGTGGCCAGCGCCCTCACCTCCCAGCCCGCGGCCACGCGCCTCTTGCTCGGACCTATCGCTGACATCACCAGCTCATTCATGTCTTCTCCCTGACCCGCTAGACCTTCGTTTCTCCTCGGGCGGCTCCGTGATCGCTGCTCTTCCGACGCGCCTGTGACCCGTACATAGACCATGCCGTCACCCGTCGCGTCGACCGCCGCGCTTCCGCCCCAGTCGCACGAGCAATCGCAGCAAGAATCAACACCGGCCGCACACGACGCGCAAAACGGCGCTGCCGGAGACGATGCCGCCGAGTCGCAGGATCCGGCGCGTCCATCTAGTTCTGGCCAGCCCGCCGACGGCAATGGCACAATACGCGAGACGAAGGAGAAGGCAAAGGCTGTCATGGCCGCGTCCGGTGTCGACATGCCCGCGAACACCGAGAAAGCTTCACCTTCGGCTCGTGCAAAGTCATCGCCTACCGGCAGTGAGACGGCCAATGGACTTTCGCCTAGCCGCAAGCGCTCTCGCTCTGGCTCGCGTCTGCCCTCCCATCCGCCGTCCCAAGGCTCCTCCAACCAGAACCAGTCCAGCTTGAATGAGCTCCTCATCAATCAATATTCCACCCGCGACATGCTTCATGCCGCTGCCATGAACGACCAGGCTGCCAAGGCTCGAGCCCTGATGACCGAGAAGCTGTCGGAAGTCGAGTACTACAAGCAGTTGCGCCAGCAACGGCAAATCGATCCCGGCTCTGTGTTTGGCTATGGCTTTGACGGCTACGGCAACGGCTATACTGAGGCGAAACCGTCGCGGCTTCAATATCCCGCGCAGAAGAAACGGCTCGGAAACCGCCGGTCCAAGAGCTTGCATGTGCCCAGGAAGCAACTCACGAAGCAGGCTGACATCTTTGAGGAGCTGGTACCCGTACGTTTGGACATCGAGTTCGACAAGATCAAGCTTCGGGACACCTTTACCTGGAACCTCCACGACCATGTCGTTACGCCTGAACTGTTCGCGGAAAACATGGTTGAGGATTTCAGACTGCCCCCGGAAATGGGCCCACACGTTTTCCGCCAAATCAACACCGAGATTCACGAGCAGCTCCAAGATTACTACCCCCACGTCTTCTTCAAGGAAGAACCATTGGACCCGCACCTACCTTACGACGCCTACAAGAACGATGAGATGCGCGTATTGATCAAACTAAACATCACAATTGGGCAGCATACACTGGTGGACCAGTTCGAGTGGGACATCAACGATCCCATGAACTCTCCAGAAGAATTCGCCAGGTCCATGACAGGAGAGCTTTCCCTTTCCGGCGAGTTCACAACCGCCATCGCGCACTCCATACGTGAGCAATGCCAGATGTTCACGAAAAGCCTCTACATAACAGGCCACCCTTTCGACGGTCGCCCGGTTGAAGATGCGGACGTTCGCGATAGCTTCTTGGCTTCCCCGGTACAGTCTGTGTTTCGGCCTGTGCAAGCAGCAAAAGACTATGCGCCGGTCCTTTACGAGCTGAACGAAGCAGACTTGGAGCGGGCAGAACTTTCAATCATGCGCGAGCAGCGGAGACAGAAGCGCTCGGTGAACCGGAGAGGCGGCCCAGCACTTCCTGATCTCAAAGATCGCCAACGAACGGTGCGGACAATGGTGGTTTCCTCGGTACTTCCAGGTGCGGTGGAGCGTGTGGAGGACAGCCGTTTATACAAGCTCTCTCGTTCTGCATCGGGTAGGGGTAGGCGCACCGTAAGAGATGGCGATTCGGATGAAGAGTCCGAGAGTGAAGAGTCGGGCCAAGAGTCTCCGGCGCCTTCACAGATAATGGGAGGAACTGCACGGACAAGAGGCATGCGTGGAGCGGCGTCGGCAGCAACAGTTGCCATGCGCCAGAATCTTGGTCGGTCACAAACTCCTGAGGTCACGGCCCTTCGCCAAGAGCATCACCATGAGACGCGCACCTCCCGGCGCTTTGGGACGCCTAGAGAAGAGAGTGTTGCTCCCACCCCTACCACTCCTGCTCCAGAAAAGCTCCTAGTCAAGGTCAAGATTTCTCGAGAGAAGTTCCGACGGTGGATGCAGGCTCAGTCTACAGGCAGAGCCTCCGAGTACCGGCAGAGTCAGCCTAACCCGGTGTTAGCCTCTGCAGCTTCCACGCCCCAACAAGCTACGCCCACCCGTAGCTCGATGCCGCCGCCCCCTTCGCCGGCGCTGCAACAACGGTCGACCCCCGGTCCTGGGACGCCGACGAGTAACGGCCAGCAAGAGATACGATACTATCCTGACGGACGCGCAGATGCTTCGTTCCCGCAACCCGCCCAAGCAGTAAGTCATCAGCACCCGTAACCGAGGTGCAGTTTAATAACAGCAAACCAGCCCCCGCCCCCACCGTGGCTCGCAGAGGCTTTGAAAAAGCTGCACTCGGAACATCCCGACTCGGCTTTCGAGGCATTAATGCGCTACTGCGCCATCGACTCCCGCTCGCAGCAACAGATCCGACTCGACAGCATAGCGCCAGGCTCAACACCTCCTGCGCACGTCAAATTCCAATGGCTCCCGCGTATCAGATGCAACGACTGTCCCGGGAAACTGTACACGCCTGGTCCCGGTTGGACTGTCGAGAACTTCGAGGTCCACCTCAGGAACAGGCAGCATCTTGAAGCCGTGAGGCGGAGAACAGCCTCGGCGGGCGGGGCTTCGTCGTAGACGAGAAGAAAGAAAAGGAACGGCTGCGAAAAAGGGCGGACACAAGCTGCAGGCTGGATTCTACGGAGGCGACCTCATTCCGTTTTTGTACATCAACATCATCATCTCACCATCATAACTACGTGTCGGGGTGCGAGGGTCATGGAAGACAGGGCTTCAAGATGGCGCAATGAGTTGTTTGGCGGTGTTGGCTTACCGCTTGGGTAAGAGGAGTGGGAGTTGCATTCGAGAGATTTTGTCCGTTTTCATCCAAATCAAGTCTTTCCACGTCCTTTTCATCTTGCCCACGATGTTGAGCTGCGCTGCCACTTCATCTGGCCTTTTTATTTCCTTTTTCGTTCCTGCTTACTAAAGGTTCGCATCACTGTGGCTTGAAAGCACAAGCTTGAACACCACGCGGATTCAAAGAGGTACGATGAAGTGGTATAGCCAGAATCGTTGAACGTATGAGCTCGATACGGAGATTCGAAACCCCGAAAGCACGTGTCGTCTCCATGTTATCGCATTTGGCTTGCTAAAGACAAGCATCCCGCCCATGAACGATTAATAGACGACAACTGGCAGGTAACTTGCTCCGGTATTAGTCAACCCGGAATGGATCACCTGTAGCCGAGAGTGGAAGAGGACAGAGCAGCGAGTCAAATGGCTAGCTGGACAAGCCGATGAGCAGATCTTCTGCTTCGCCATGCTCCAAACCACCAGCCCTGTGGCCCACACGTCCCAAATTGGCAAGGGCTCCCCAAGGCGATAGAAGAACGGCCCTGGCAGGTGCCGAGATGCACATCAGGCCACTGTGATTCGCTGAATAAATGCTCCGCAGGCCACTAACTGTCGCCTCCAGCGGATGGCACGTGTTGCTGCCGTGTGGGCCGGCGAAGCGCTCGGCTTCTGTTCCGGAGGGAAGGGGCGCACGTGCGCAGCCCAGGAACAGAAGCAGCGGCCCATCTGGCTACCATTGGCCGCTGGAAGCTCGATGTTGCAGATCAGCCTCAGCGAGCGTCAGACCATCAACCTGTCATGCACGGCCGCCAGCTGGGGGACACTCGCGACTTAACAGCCCTCCGGTCTTCTCAGACGCTTCGGGTTTGATGCAAGTTTCGCTTTTTTTTCTCCCGACTGCCGACCTCTTTTGGCTCACCCATATTCTCACACACATCATCCCAACACGCCGCTGCTCTTCCACTTCCCACTCCCTTTCTCCCAGCCGTAGCTCGTGTGCGCACGCCTGTTTTGTGGACGTCCTTCGCTAGCTGGTATCCCAGCCATTTTCGACACACGTCACCTCATCCTCGGATTTCTACTCCCTTTTTTCGCCTGCGCCAGCTCCTCCCACTCAACCTACCGGTCCTCGCTACTCGTATATTCTTTGCGAAATATCCCCCCATCAGTGTGTCTTTTTTTCCCCACACGATCTCAGTCGTCGACAGCTGGCTGTCCCCACCCACACGTTAATTCCGGATAATCCATCCCGACCACCACCGAAACCAACCAACGGCACCGCCACCTAGGAACACAACCAACAAGGAAAACACGACAAAACCCCTCCTCCTCCTCCTCCTCCTCCTCCTCCCTCCCCCTCTTCCAACTAAACGAACACGAGGGAAAAAAAAAAAAGACGGGAAAAGCAAGGAGAGGAAGCTAGCCAAGAAAAAAAGACCCCCCCAAATCCGGACCGGCAAAGAAAAAACTTACACCCGATAATGGCTTTCGAATTCCTCGCCCCGATCCTGACCCCGACGGCGCTGGCCACGGTGCAGCGCGACCCGTCGCTGCTCGGTATCTTGTTGGCCGTGTTGTTCGGCCTGGGTCTGCTCGTCGGCTTGTCCGTCTTCATCCACTACCGCACCGAGAAGGACAACGGGACCTGGAAGGGCTGGGGCATCCCGTTCTGGCCCAAGAAGAAGGCCAAGAAGCAGGGCTTTAGGAAGCTTGGCGGGAAGTAGATGCAGTCAGTGGACCAGCGGGACGTTGATGGAGGCATGGTGTGGAACAGTGGCGGGAGTGGATTGGCCTCAGAAAGCATGAAGCACCGTGCAGTTTCGGGACAGAACCGTACGAACACAATCAAGGAACGAGATATACTTGAAATGGGTTTTCAGAAAGCAGTCCACGGGCATTATTTCATTATTGTTCCCAGACGAGGCACCAGGTATAATACACGGGAAACACGCAACCGCACAGTAAGATCAAAGCGGACACTAGGCCCTCCAATTCATTCATCAACGTAGTCTGCGAAGCCAAACCGTACAATCAATTTACCAACCGGACATCAAGCTAGTGTGCAGCCTCATATCCGCATCGTTCGATTCCAGTGTCCATTACCGCATGCTTGTATTCTGCTCAAGGTATCATAAATAGCTCACGCTTACTTGGACTTGGCGAGGCCAACCGAGTTCTCGCCAAGGTCGTAGACCGAGTACCACTTGCGGAGGAAGGCATCTCCCAGGATGGCAAGAGGGCCGGTAGGCTCGGGGAAGTCCATGCCCATGAAGGCGGAAATGCACGAGCCCTGAACCTCGAGGATGTAGTCGTACGAAGTGATGGTGAAGTTGTGACCGGTAAGGGTGAAGGTAAGGTCGGGAAGACCATCACGCTTGTCGCACTCGATCGTGTACTGACCGTTGAAGCTCTTCTTGGCACCAATCTCCTTGTTGCTGTGGTCTGTTAGCGGTCTCGTAGTCGTCAAGCCGGGTGTAGGAAGACTTACAGGAGCTCAGCAAGAGTGGAGGGGAGAGCAATCAAGGAGGTACCGGTGTCAAGAATGGCACCAGTGTTGTCGAGGTCAGCGGTTGCGTCACCGAACGTGATGGAGTCAAGATCGACCTCCCAGTAGGCCTTGCGCCTCAAGGGGATCTTGGTGAGCTTGCCAGTGTAGTGGCTCTCGTCAACACCACCGAAGGTGGCGACGGACTCGGCACCCTCCTCGTTGGTATCGCTGAGGTAGAAGGCGAAGACGGGATCGTCAAGAAGGCCCTGCTCAATCATGTTGTAGAAGGGCGGAACAATGCTGTTCACGGAGATGGTGTCATAGCCAAGACCCATGATGCCGTCGAAGCGGCCGAAGGCGAAGGCCAAGCCGGGCTCCGAGGTGGCCTCGGCGAAGTCCTGGTCCTTGACAGTCAGGTCACCGATGGTGAAGACGTCGTTGGACACGAAGCCGCTCAGGCTGCCGGAGCCATAACGGATCTCGAAGGAGCTCCCGTTCTTCTGGTATGTAGACGAGGAGCTCGAGTCGAACTTGGTGTGGAGATAGCAGGCGATGGAACCGCACTCGGACGACGGCACCCACAGGTTGGAGCTGCCGGTATCGAGGACGACCTTGAAGGTCTGCGGAGGGGTGCCGAGCGAAATCTCCGAGAAGTCTGGGGGCGAATGACTGTTAGCTCACGTTGGGCGGAAGCGAGATGACGGCGGTGCGGCATCGGCGGCATCGGAGGGTCGGTGTACTCACACTGGGCATTCATGAAGTTGGTGACGGGAACGGGGTGCTCCGAGTCGGCGTCGACGGGCTGGGTCTTGAAGATATCCTCAACGGTGTTGAGCTGCGGGCGCGAGCCCATGTACTTCTGGCTGAGGGCCTTGACATGATCGCCGATGTTGGCGTGCTCCTGCACACGGTGAGCTCCAGAACGCTTCACGGGGGCGTGGCAATGAGATGGGAGATGGAAAACACACCAGCTGCTCGGCCAGAGGCACCTTCTTGAGCTTCATCTTGTGGACGCCGGCTTGAGCGGAGCCAAGCATGGCGCCGGCGGCGAGGAGCATAGAGCCCTTCATGGTTGCGGTGCGGATCGAACGGAGCTGCAGCTGCTCGAATAAGAGATGGGCGGGTGCAGATGGGGCGGAGTGATGGAGAGGGAGATGGGCGGTTGAGGGAGAGCTTGTCTGGGGAACGGGAGCTGCCTGCAGTAGTTGTACCTGGGCCGGCGCCTCCCCTTCGTCATCTGAGGCCTTGGCACTGATTAGCCGATTGCGGACTAGGCCAGACGCTGATAAGAGTGGCTGGCAGGGCAGCTGGGGAAAGCGCGGTGGTCCGTGAGCTGTCCACGAGACCGCCGCGCGCGTCATCCGAGGCCCGGCCTAGCTCTCATCATTTCGCAATCCATCGTCCGTGTTGATGTTATTGAATCTATGTACATAACTCGCTCGTCCATCATTACCACACGAAATCCGAAACTGTCGCGTCCAGTGCGCCTGGGTGTGCGAAGCCAACACCACCCCTGCGCTCCGCCGTAACGCCGTATCCATGCTGTGAAATCTGCCTTGTCGTGCCCGCCCCTGGGCCTGCAACGCTCGACTCCGTTTTCATTACTTTCCAAAACAAGTCTAGATCTTGGCTCTCAGCTTGAGACCTGTCTGGGCGACCCTTGCCACGACTAGCGTCAAGCTGCCGCACACAAGAACCGTGCCCCCCCACATCTGCGCGCGCAGATAGTTTCCGTTGTTGTCTGAAATGAGCGCTCCTGCGAGCGGCGGCCCCGTCAGCGCCGCAAAGGAAACAATCGAAAACGCCATGCCCATCCGCGTCCCCGTCTTCTTCAGGTCTGGCGTCAGGCTGCTGAGCACCGACGGGAAGAGGCCCTGGACGCCAGAGGACGTCAAACCGATGATGACGGTAAACGGATACAGCCCTGCTGTCGTGTGCACCGCCGACCATGCGAAGAGCATGATGCCCGTCGCGAGAGCAAATGGGATGATCAAATTCAACGGGCCGGTGACGCGGTCACTGACGAAGGGTGGGATTATGCGCGAAATGTAGCCCACGCCGTTGAGGATGAGCAGCAGATTGAGCGAGTCGGTGTACGACAGCCCTATGATGTCTCGGCTGAAGGCGCTGATCTGTTCTTCACGTGAGCCTCACTCTTCACTGGTGCCGCGAACCGCAAGAGGCCGTCACTTACGTAGTAGAAGACAAAGTACAGAGCCCAGAAGTTGAGGAACATGCCAAGGCAGAAGAGACAATAGGTGAGCTCCTTGAACGCCGACATGTCGATCAGCGGCCCCGACGGCCGCGGAGGCAGGCGGACCTTGAACAGGGCAATGGTCACGGCCGAGGTTGCGAGAGAGACGAAGCCGAGGATGCGGATGGTCCAGCCGAAGCCGACCTGGGGGAGAAGCTGCCTGACCATGGATGGGTAGATGAGCCCGCCGGTGGCAGATCCGGATGCGGTGAGTCCAATGGCAAGGGCTCGGTTCTTGGAGAAGTAGGTGGCCACAAGAGCCACGGTTGGGCAGAACATGAGGCCGTTCCCAAGGCCGGTGCAGACGCCCTGGGCGAGGAAGAGCTGCCAGTACTGGGTGCACAGCGATGTCATGAAGATGCCAAGCAGGCTCAGGAACACGCCGAGGATGTACACGCGGCGGAACAGGCCGGCGTCGGTGGCACGGCCCGAGACGGTGCCGATGAAGAAGAGCAGCCAGACCTGGACGGTGCCGATCCAGGAAATCTGGGAGCTGGGGACGGCCAGGGTGGAGGTGTAGTAGGCCTGGAAGGCGCCAAAGGAGTTGATGTACCCCCAGGTGTTCATGATGCAGATGTGGCCCATGAGCACCTGGGTCCAGGCGCGAAGACCGCCATCGGGCGGAGGGCCGGGGTCCCGGATGGAAGCCGCAGAGCGGGCGGTCACGACCTTGGAGAGAACTCGTTTGGCCGGGTTGGCGGCGGCGGCGTCCTTGGTCTCGTCGTCGAGAGCAGTTGCTACTCTCTCAACGGCAATCTCGTCGTCCCGGGCTGGACTGCAGTCGGTGCCGTCAGTCTCGTACGGCGGCAGCGATCGAGGAGTAAGTACCCCGCTGTCGATCTCTTTCTCGGAGCAGCCGTCTCTGGATTCGTAGACCATGGTGGGCAGCGGGTCTGAGGAGGGGTAGCAACGGGGTAGCAACGCAGGCACGCCGGGAACCGCAGTGGGTTTTAAATGGCCGGGGTAGCAGTGGCCGAGGGAGTCATCGGCGCCCCCTAGCGTGCACTCGCAGGGCGCGGAACTTGTCAAAGGCTGCAGCGGTGGAGCAGCAGCAGCGTCCGCTCGTGCCGTCAGCCGATTGCGGAGGCGAACAATGCAGCAGCCCTCAATTCGTCCATGGCGGCGGGTGAGGCGAGCACAAGTGGCCGGGCGAGCAAGCAATGCCACGCCACACGGGCCTGGTGTGGCATTTGTAAGGGGGCGGCAGAAACGGCGTGCAGGCGAGTGCAGGCGAGTCGAGGCGTCATGCGTGGTGGGCTTGTGGGCTTGATTTTTCAGCACCTCAGGCGGCCAACAAGGCTAAGCGGTTCCCCGGTCCCGTCCGCCGGCAGCCTGTCGGCAGCCCGTGGCCCGCCGCCCGCACGCCGCACGCCGCCCGCACTGCACGCTTCGGCCAACTTTCCTCCAGCCCGAGCACCCAACAAGAATCTCGAGCCCACTCACATAATGCCGCCCGCGCCCCAGATGCTGAAGCGCCCCGTCGCCGCCGCGGGCCAGGCCGGCGTCCTCTTCCCGTTCAAGGTAGGTCGAGCTGCGAGTCTTGATGCGTGCGCCTGCCCTGACGTTAGCACAGGGACTCTGGTATTTCTGCACCCATCCCGACCTGTGGCCGCTGCTGAAGGGCCGCCTGCTGCCGTGCTTCCTGCTGTCTGTGTTCGTCTTCGCCAACCTCTTCATCTGGACCTACCTGCCGCAGGTTGCCTTCCTGTACCTCTTCCACCACGCCGGTGCCTGGGTCAACGGCACCTTTCTGGTCCTCGGCGAGGGCGCCGCCATCGTCGCCATCCTCTTCGAGGCCTTCTTTGTCGACGAGACCCAGGTCGACCTTTTCGACGCGGTACGTGCCATTTTTATAGCCCCCGCCCGCCGCCATGATGTGCTCGCGCTTGGCACCCGAGCCCCGCCGCTGCCGCCCCATCCTTGGCCACGCGTGTATTGACTTCGCCCACAGGTGCTGGTCGCCAAGGGCTACGAGGACCTGGTCACCACCCGCCGTCCCGTCTCCCCGGACGGCAACAACCCAATCCGCCGCCTGGGAAAGCGCGAGCGCCATGCCGTCTACGCTCCCTTCAACCTCCGGCAGATAGTCGAGTTCATCCTGCTGCTGCCGCTCAACTTCATCCCCATTGCCGGCGTGCCTCTCTTCATTTTCCTCACCGGCTACCGCGCCGGGCCCCTGCAGCACTGGAGGTACTTCAACTTCCTTGACTTTGACAGGAAAACAAGGAACCGCTACATCAAGGAGTGGAGGTGGAAGTACACCTGGTATGCCCAGCCTGTTGTTTGAAGCCTAACCCCGCTGACAGACGCAGGTTCGGCACGACTGCGCTTATGCTGCAGCTGGTTCCCGTGCTGAGCATGTTCTTCCTGCTGACCACCACCGTCGGCTCTGCGCTTCTGGTCGTGCATATGGAAGAGAAGGGCAACCCCGTCGAAGACGCCGAGGGCCCAGACTACGTCGACAACCCGCCGCGCCAAAGCTACGGGACCTTGGTCTAACGTGGGTGACATCTAACAACCACTATCAGATCCCCCAATTGGCCAACGAACCAACGAATGATGGAGCGAGCGGTACTTGTATATTTCACAGCGGGGCGTGTGATATTTACTCATCATGTACATTGAGCCCCACCATTTTCAATGACTCGATCCACAATTTCTGTTCCTTCTCTTCGTCGAACGCCCACGTTTCAGACCCCTAGTCCATTACTGTGTACCCCTCCTTGACAGGTTCACTCTCCGAGCACTGTTCCACATGCTTGGCACCCTGTCCTTCAAACCCCTTTCCAACCGCGGCCAGAACCCGGGTTGCCGCATCCTGAGCCGGGCTCATAGTCGCCTTCACATAGTCTGGATTGCTCGCTCACCGTTCCTTGAGTTTAGGATCCATGTGGACCTGAAGCCCCGTCGCTATGCCGCCAGGGTGGAGACTGAGCGCATGGACCCCCCCCCTGGCGCCGTATCGACGCTCGGTATATGTTTGCCGTTTTGCTCTGTGCAAATCCTTTGCTTGGTGTATAGTTGTTCTCTAGGTTGATGTCGTCGAGATGGATTCCTCCGTCGCGATGACCCATTGACGCAACCACGACGACGCGGGAGCCGAAGGAAGGAGGGGAGCCGGCAAGAAGCGCATCGTTGAGCAGGTTGGACAGTAGGAAATGGCTCAGATGGTTTGTGGCAGATTGAGACTCGAAGCCGTCGGGGGTCTTGGCATATGGCGGCACCAGAACGTTCAAAGTCTTGCTCCTGGAGAGAAAGCCCTTGGCACAGCTGCGCACACTCTCCAGGGATCCAGCTCCAACTCCAACAAGTCTTCAAGGCCAGGCCCCAAGATAGCAGACAAGGCGTTCGTCGCGGATGATGTCGAGCGCTGTGGGCTGGGCATCGCCGGGGCCGCTGGGCGAAGCGAATGCAGCGGCGTAGCGAGACGAAGCCATGGCACGAAGTACAAGGTGGAATGAAGAGGACCGAGAGAGGTGGTCTCGGAGGAGAGGGCAGTTCAGGCGCATGTGTGCATGTATGGACGAAAGCATGGGAAGACAACGGACTGTTTATCACTGAAGCGGGGTTGGAGCTAGAGTTGGCTTTGGAGGGGCGATGGCAGAGGTCAAGTGAGATGCGGAAGAGGCGCATGTAGAAGAGCTGTTTCGGGGCTAGCGTCGCCCGATCGAAGACAAGCCGTCTTCTCTTGACCTGTTCTCCATTGTGCTGCTCCGTTATTGACCCTCTTGCGGAAGCACACGGCGCACGGGCCGCATCTAGCACAACCCATGCGCCTCAAGCCCGTCGCGCTTCTGCCCCCTTCGCCTGTCGTCCCTCCAACCGCCGTCCGCTACGAATTTCCGCCTTGACCATTGCGCCTTGGCTTCTGCTAACAGGTCTCGCCTTGGCTTCTGTCACAGCACCGTGTCAGTCCAGCCCTCCGGCCCAACTAAGGGGCCGCGTCGCGTCCACGTGTTATCAGCCCGGCAATCTCAAACCGACATCCCAACTTCAACGATGCCATCTTCAGCAAGCAGCTGATCCGGATTGCCTTTGGAGATGGCGCCCCTTGGCTCGAGCCGCGGCGACTATGCCTCGGTGCCGCAAGCCGAATCTGCCGTGGAGCTGCACGACCTGAGCGCTGCCTCGGACGTGGCTAGAGTCCATCATGACCGCTCGCTGGCCCGGTATCGTCCTTTGTCTTCTTCCGTCGCTCTGCGCACGCGCTAACCCAAGGGCAGGCGCGGCCATGCTCCGGCCCCGCGCCCTGGTGCAAGCGGCGACTCCAGTGCCCTGGACACGCCTGAAGTGGGCGAAGCAAAGCGCAACTCCACCGACACTCTCAGCAATCTGTCGGTGGACGGCGACGAGCCGTCAGACGAGGACAGGCTCTCCCTCCGCAGGGTTCCGGACAGGCTGCCGTGGAGCGCTTCTTTGATCGCCATTGTCGAGCTATGCGAGCGCTTCGCCTACTACGGCCTATCCGGCCCGTTTCAAAACTACATGGCTAACAAGTACCACGACCCAAGCGGCCTCCCGGGAGCCATGTACGTGCATCTTGAAGCCTGTCCAATCGCAGCTAACACGGCCGCAGTGGGCTTGGCCAGCACGGCGCGACTTTGACCAGCAGCTTTTTCCAGTTCTGGTGCTTTCTCACCCCCATCTTCGGTGCCGTGGTGGCCGACCAGTACTTGGGCAAGTACTGGACTGTTGTGTATTTCTCCATGGTGTACATGTCCGGCATTGCCGTCCTCTTCCTTACCTCTCTGCCCTCGTCGATTGAGGCCGGCTACGCTTATCCCGGTCTGCTCGTCGCAATCCTCATCATTGGCCTCGGCACTGGTGGCATCAAGAGCAATGTGTCGCCACTGATTGCCGAGCAGTACGAGGAGACGAGGCAAAAGATCAAGACCTTGCCCTCCGGGGAACGTGTGATAGTCGATCCGTCCCTCACCATCCAACGTATCTACATGGTCTTCTACATGTGCATCAACATTGGCTCTCTGTCCGCCATTGCCACCAGCACCATGGAACTGCGTATCGGCTTCTGGGCTGCATATCTGCTGCCCCTTTGCATGTTCGTTGTCGGATTCGTGCTCATCATCATGGGGAAGAATAGATACGTAATCACCCCTCCGTCAGGATCTGTCATAGCAAACAGCTTCAAAGCTTTGTACATTGCTATCTTGAACCAAGGCGATCTCGATGCCGCCAAACCATCGGTCCAGCGCAGCTACAGGATTCAACGCAAGATCCAGTGGGACGACGCTTTTGTCGAGGAGTTGAAGCGCGCCCTGCTCGCCTGCAAAGTCTTCTGCTTCTATCCATTCTACTGGGCTGCGTTCGGACAGATGTCGAACAACTTCATCTCGCAGGGTAAGGGGCCATTTTCGTGTGTGTGGAAAAAGAGGGAACCCGTTCGGCTGACAACCACTTGACAGCCGGCCAAATGCAACTACACGGAATCCCCAACGATGCCATGCAGAACATCGATCCCTTGGCCATCATCTGTCTCATACCGCTCATGGACCGCTACGCCTACCCGTTTCTGCGGCGCCGCGGCTTTCCCATGCGGCCCATCGCCCGCATCACCTTCGGCTTCCTCTTCGCCGCGTGCGGCATGGCATATGCCGCCTTCCTCCAGCACGTCATCTACGCCAGCGAACCCTGCTTCGACGCTCCCTCGGCCTGCGCCGCGGCGCTGCGGGCCGACGGCAGCGGCTACGAGCCCAACCGCGTGCACGTCGTGCTTCAGGCGCCGGCCTACCTCATGATTGCCGTGTCGGAGATCCTCGCGAGCGTGACGGGCCTGGAGTATGCGTTCACCAAGGCGCCGGCAAGCATGAAGAGCTTCATCATGGCGCTGTTTCTGCTGACGACGGCGTTCGGCGCCATGATCGGAGGGTTGATCTCGCCCTTTGCGAGGGATCCGTTGCTGGTGGGGCTGTACGCGGGGCTGGCGGTGGCGTGTTCGGTGACGGCTGCCGTGTTTTGGAAGATGTTTAAGAAGTACAACGACGTGGAGGACGACGGGCTTGCAGGGCCAGGAAAAGACGAGGATGATGTGGTGGCGTGAGGCTGAAGACTTAGCAGCGTGTTACTGGTACGACACGTTTCTTCTCACTGTGAGTCTTACTTCGGGCCGCTTTTAGTGTCGCTTCTCAGGCCTTTCGGGCCTACAGACGGTAGTAAAGAGTCATACAATTCTCAAATCTGATACACATGCCGATTTTTTCGTAAGAATGGTAAATTTGTATGTACATGGGGGCTTCCGCGTCCGATGGGCAATGCGAAGCTGCCTTTTCATGGAACAATCAATGACTCCCCTTGTAATGATTTTCGCGTTACTTTCTTGATGTAAGACGAGATTGTATCTTGTCCGACTAGCAATCTCAGACATTCACAAAGTGCAACGCCTTGCATAGAACGATGTCGTATCATCCTTTGTGAGTCACTGGCCGAAGGGAGCGCTACTCAGGCCGAGTTCGAAAGAAAACAAGCCCCGCTCAATCTTTGGCGGCATCGGTGGGCCCTATGCTGATGGATTCACGGGCCAATATCGCGTGGGGCTACAAAAAGGATGACTCGTTTTCAAACAGTGGGTCGAGGTGGTGCATCAGTTCAATATCGTCCACCTGGGAGAGCAATCAACCTGGCTCTCAACGTTTTCTCTTCGGGGAGGGTGCCGAACAAGGAAGATGAAAGATAGCAGATACTGCATAGGCGCTTTTGATCCGAATGTACATGGGTGTGTGTGAAAACCTCGTCGGCCAAATCTGACGGGACGGGCCGGCAGATGCAGCCACTCCCGACTGATCACAACTCTACCGGGTCCACTTGAAGAGAAAGAGGTGAAAAGGGACAAGGAAGAGAGGAGCGAGAATGGCGTGACGCAGGGAGCCTTCATATCTACGTACATGTCGTGCGCAAGACGCGTAAACCATGTGTGAGCGCGCATGGGCGACGAGATAGAACAGGGACCAGCCAGCGAATTAAGCTTCTGGCTCGAGGTAAATTGCTCAGATAAGCTGCCCAGCGGATTGGCGGAAAGGGTGCGGGCCCGCTCCACCGAGGGACCGAGGACTCTCAGTGTCTCCACCGCGGCGGCTGTCTCTGCTGCTCCCAACAGCAGGCCGTGTCGGCTCACGGCCGTGCGCACCCATGTCCCGGCGGCGTTCGTGGCGCTCGCTGGTCCCCGCTGTCAGCCGCCCCGCGATGCCGAGACGCGGAGGCAAAGGCTTATTCCTTAACTAGAGGCTTGCCCCACCCGCCGTCCAAGCCCGCGCGTCATCCCCCAGTCCCCCACGGCCCCGGCCATCTGCACTGCGATGGAGACTCGCCCAATGAGTCAATCAGCACGGCCGAAGCATCCCACTTGACGCGTTCACCTAACTCCCTTTGACTTTGCCGGGCCAGAAGCCGGTGGCTATTGGCCGCAGCTGTGTCGCACTGATCTCACCGCGAATTGATCGTTTGAGAAACGTTGCTTTTAACTCCGAGCCCACCCCTCCCTCTTCTTATAAAACCGAGCCCTTCTTCACTTCGATCGAGCATCCGCGCAACTGCTACAATGTCCGCGCCCGACAAGCCCGGCGAGCTCGACGAGGTCGAGAAGGCCTACGGGCTCCAGGTCGAGACCAACCAGCAGCAGCAGCAGCTCATCGACCCCGTCGCCGAGAAGAGAGTGGTTCGCAAGCTGGACCTCCATGTCGTCCCACTGCTCATGGCTCTCTGTAACTAAGCCGCTCCCACCCCGAATCCCGGAGCAAAACGACGGAGAAACTGACCGGTCCAGATCTCCTCGCCTTTCTGGATCGATCCAATATCGGGTGCGCAGCTCTCCGTCACCACCCCCTCCGGCCACGCGGCCAAGCCCAAGGTCACACAGGCTGACGGTGTCGAGAACAGCAATGCCAAAATCGCGGGCATGGAAGAAGACCTCGGCCTCGACGGCGACCGCTACGATTGGTTGCTCACCATCTTTTACATCTCCTACATCGTGTTCGAGTTCCAGGCCATCATGTGGAAACTGGTGCCGCCACACAGGTGGGCAGCCGTCTGTGTCTTTGGATGGTAAGCAAGTGTCCCCCCCTCCTCCAGCAAGCAGCAGCAAAAGGGGGAGGAGGAATATATAAAAAAAAAAAAAAAAAACACGGCCCAAACCGATGCTTACACACAAACCAAACCTCCAGGGGCCTGGTCGCGACGGTGCAAGCGGCGACGCACAACTGGCAGGGGATGATGGCGCTGCGGTTCCTCATGGGGCTGTTCGAGGCGGGCTACGGGCCGGGGATCCCGTACCTGCTGTCCTTCTTCTACCTGCGGCACGAGGTCGGGTCGCGGCAGGGCATCTTCCTGTCGGCGGCGCCGCTGGCCAACACGTTCGCGGGCGCGCTGGCGTACGGCATCACGGCGGCGCGGCGGTCGGCGCTCGCGCGGTGGCGGCTGCTGTTCGTGGTCGAGGGCGCGCCGACGCTCGTCATGGCCGCCGTCGCGTGGTTCTTCCTGCCCGACGCGCCCGAGAAGGCGCGCTTCCTGGACGAGGACGAGAAGAGGATCGCGAGGGCGCGGGCGGTGCGCCAGACGGGGCAGGACGCCGAGGCGCGCATCGGCGGCGTCGAGTGGAAGGACGTGGTCGCCGCGCTGCTGGATCTGAAGTGCTGGTTCACTGCTGTAAGTGTCTCCGACATCTAAAAGAAAGAAAAGGGCGAGAGGAGAGAGGGGAGACATGGACGCCTACGAAGAGGAAGAGGAAGAGCTGGAAGAGAGAGAGAGAAAGAGAAAGAGAAAGAGAAAAAGAAAGAACAAGCGACATCCCAGCCCACCCCCATCCATCCATCGCCAACACCACCACTGACAACAACACAGCTCATGTACTTCTCCTGCAACGTCTCCTTCGCCTCTCTCCCCGTCTTCCTCCCGACCATCCTCAACGAAATGGGCTACAGCGCCATCAACGCCCAAGGCCTCACCGCGCCCCCCTACTTCCTCTCCTTCCTCCTCACCATCGGCACCACCGTCCTCGCCGACCGCACGCGACAACGCGCCTGGACCATCGCGGCGCTCACCCTCGTCGGCGGGACGGGATACGTGCTGCTCGCAGCCTGCAACGGCGCGGGCGCGCGGTACGCGGGCGTCTTCCTCGCCGCGGGCGGCGTCTTCCCCGCCATCGCCAACATCCTGCCGTGGGTCAGCAACAACCAGGGGTCCGACACGCGGCGCGGCGTCGGCTTCGTCGTGCTCAACGTCGTCGGCCAGTGCGGCCCGCTGCTCGGCACGCGCCTGTATCCGACCGGCGACGGCCCGCGCTACGTCAAGGGCCAGGCTGTGTGTGCGGCCTTCATGTTCTTTTGCACGCTGCTCGTCGTCGCGCTGCGGCTGCTGCTCGTGTGGGAGAATGGTCGGTTGGATAAAAAGTATGGGACTGTCGAGGAGCAGAGGGCGAGGAGGGATGCGGCCGGCGATGTGGCTGGTGCCAAGGAGGGGGGTCAGGCCGAAGGGGTGGGAGAGGAGAACTACGGACCTATGTTTAGGTATGTTTTGTGAGAAAGAGAGGGCTTTGTGGGGCCGACATGATGCTTGAAGCAGGTGGTGGTGGTAGAAAAACGATGTGACGGCTCGATATAATCAATGAACTGATGTGAATGAATGCACCTTGTTTCTTGGCTCATGGAGCTTCAGGAGCTTGCTTGCGCATGATCAACAAATGTAAAGGGTATATTAAAACACGCTCTTTCTCTATTTTCTTTTCCCTCCCAGATGACTCGAAAATTGGGCAAGACGAGGCAAAAGGTCTACAACTCGTCATGGGGAGCCGGTCTGCCGCTGTCCTTGAGCAGGTCGACGCCGTGCTTCTTGCGCCACTTGTCCCACAGCTCGAAGAAGTCCTTCTCCATGGCCTTGTCGAGTTGGTCGGGCAGCACGACGACGTATTCGACGTGCAGGTCGCCAAAGGCCAGCTCGTCGGCGTCGGGGTTCCAGATGGGCATGCCCTCGCCCTTGACCACCTCGACATGGCCGGGCTGGACGACGGTGCCGCGCTTGCGGCCGAGGCGCACCGTGTGGCCGTCGAGGTGGGTGAGGTTGCGCTGCCAGTCGCCCATCCAGGCCTCGCGCAGGGCGAGCACCTCGCGCCAGAACAGGTCCTTGCCCTTGCGGCGGAAGAACTGGCCGTCGGCGTGGGACAGGTGGTCGTCGTAGCCGTCGGCGGCCAGCTGGGCCTCGCGCTCCTGCAGCTGGACGATGAGGTCGCCGGCGACCCAGTCGGGGTTCTCGTCGGCCTCGTTCTCGAAGGTGATGCGCACGCCGCGGGGCATGCCGCGCTCGACGTGCAGCGTGTGCGTCTCCGTCTCCTTGACGACGCGGGCGCCGCCGCACACCTTGCACTTGTGGCGCACCGTCTTGCCCTTGCCACCGCAGGCGTCGCAGGGGCCCTGGACCTGCTGGAAGATGCCCGGAGCCAGCATGTGCTTCTGGATGCGCATGCCGCGCCCCTGGCACACGGGGCACACGTCGACCTCGCCGTCCTCGGAGCCGGTGCCCTCGCAGGCGTCGCACACGGCCTGCTTCTCGATGCTGAACGTCTTCTCGGCGCCCGTGTAGAAGTCGCGCAGCGGCACGTTGAGCTGCACCTCGGTGTTGGGTCCGCGGCGCTCGCCCTGCTGGCGGAAGTGGCCGCTGCCGCCGAAGAAGCGCGAGAAGAGGTCGAAGGGGTCGTGGTGGTGGGCCTGGCCGCCGCCCTGCTTGTGCTTCTGCACGCCGTCGTGGCCGAACTTGTCGTAGATCTTGCGCAGCTCCGGGTCGATCAGGGCCTCGTAGGCCTCGGCCACGGCCACGAAGCGTTCCGACGCGTCCTGGTCATCACTGGCGACACCGGGGTTAGCGGGGGCGTCGGGGGCGGGAGAGGGGGCGGGAGAGGGGGCGGGATTGACGCACGGGTTCTTGTCCGGGTGGTACTTCTTGCTCAATGTGCGGTATGCCTTCTTGATCTCGCGGTCCGAAGCATTCTTGTCCAGGCCCAGGAGCTAGACGGACAGCTGTCAGCAGGGCGGTTGGGGCAATGGCAGCGGGGGAGCTTCAGGTACTTTGTAGTAGTCCTCGGCGCACAGCACGAGCAGCGGCAGGGCGCAGAGGAGAAGTAATGTGGTGAAGAACAGCATGGTGGTGGGTGGGGGTGTCTCGCAAGGGAGCTGGGAACGAGTGAAGAAGGGACTTGTGCGGCGCCGGTGACAGCAAGCACTACATGGATCCGGCCGGGATTGCAGCCCTGGGAGGAGAGAGCAGGCAGTGGCAGAGGCAGTGGATTGGCGGGCTTGCCGGAGCTGTGCAGGTCAAGCCAGAAGAAGTGTGCCAGATGGCCTCAACCGCCTTATCGATACCGGCCAAACCTCGGGACCCGCCGAGGCGCGACCCACTTGCACCGCATTACCTAAGCCTGCCTGACTCCAATCCACTCCATTCACTATCTACATCGCCTTCCTCTTCCTCCCCCCCGTCACCTGCGCGCCTCCGTGACCCGGACCGACAGCGGGCCCTTCTCCCACAGCCCAAACACCCTCTGATCGAACCAGTCCACCTCCGGGTCAACCAGCTCGAGATCGTAGCTGAAGAGCGTCTTTGCGAGGATGCAGCGCATCTCGGCGTACGCGAGGCTGCCAAAGAATCAGTCACGGCATTGAGGGGGCAGAAAGGCGGCCGACACTCACTTCTTGCCAAGGCAGTTCCTGGGCCCGTTGGAGAAGGGCATGAGCACCGACTTCTTGTCGTTCGCAAACCGCGGGTCGTCGCCAATCCATCTCTCCGGGATGAACGAGTCGGGCTCGGCAAAGTTCTGCGGGCTGTGGTAGGCCGCGTACTGGGACACGTACACTGCAGTCTGCAACCGTGTTAGCTCTTCGAATCTCAGCGCCATCCGGGTCTTCTTACGTCTTGAGGCACATAGTGGCCGCTGACGCTGCCACCGCCCTCGGCCGTCTTGCGCGGGAACCCCGTCGGCACCGGCGGGTAGAAGCGCATGCCCTCGGTGAGCACCGCGATGAGGTACGGAAGGTGGTTCACCCGCTCGAAGGTGATTTCGTCGGCGCTGTTGAAGGCCCCGCGGATCTCGTCGCACAGCTTCTTCATCATCTCCGGGTGTCTCAGCAGCGCTGCCGTGGTGCCGCTCAGCATCGTGGCCGTCGTTTCGCTCCCGGCGATCAGAAAGAGCTCCGAGTTGGTCTGGAGCTCCGCCCGTGTCAGCGCCCGGCTCTCGGGCTGGTTCTCCACCGCTGTGATGATGTCCGGCCGGTCCGTCTCCGCCGCGAGCCGCTTGTCGACCTTGGTGGCCACAAAGTTGTGGAAGATGACGTTTCCCTGAGTCTTGCCTCCTTTGGTGAACTTGTCCCACGCAAGATATGCCTTTGCCAGATACGGCCAGTAGTGCAGCGCCTTGCGAAGGTTGCCCGACTTGAGCGAGGCAAACACGCCCGCCACGAGCGCATGGTAGTCGTCCGATTCCAAGCAGCCAAACGACTCGCCAAAGGTGAGATCGCCGATGATGTCGAAGGTGGTGAAGTTGTAGTACCGCACCATGTCGACGACGACGCCCGCCTTTGCCTTCTCGCTGAAGCGCTGCATCAGCATGTCGATGTACTTCTGGACCAGCGGCTCCTGGTCCCGCAGCGCCTTGTCCGAGAAGGCGTGCGAGAAGATGCGGCGCATCCGGGAGTGGCCTTCACGGTCCGACACGAGCATCGAGTAAGTCCCGTTGACTGGCCGGACGTACCAGTTCCGGTCCTTGCCGAACTCGGGCTTCTTGGCCCCACGGAAGCCGTAGATGTCGTTCCATGCCGTCTCGCCGCTGATCATCGAGAGCTCGTCGGGGGCGATGCGGATGACGTCGCCATACTTTTTGTGCGCTTCCGTTATCGCCTTGTTGATGGTTCCGCGGCTGAGATCGAGCGCGTACGGGATCCTGCTGGCCGCGTACCACTTGGATCCCGGGTACTTGCTCAGGGGGTGGAAGTAGACGTTGTAGATGGCGACCCCGATGGTGTAAACAATTGCCTGCTGCTGTGAGCCGAGGCCTTCCCCCTCTGTACAGGACATGACTCACTGTCACAACCGCCCCTCCGACCAGAGCGGGCAAGTTGTTTGCGGCCAGCAAGTGTGGGTGTGATGCAGAGTCCATGATGGCTGCTGCTCTCTGCCTGGCGAGTGCGACGGGAAGCGCCGTGTCTGGGCGACAACTGGCTAAATAGTCGACGGCAACGATAAGCTGACGCTGGTAGCGCTCGTCGGCTCTATCAAAACCACGCCAATGGCCAGCGAAGCGGGTAGTAGTGCTGAGGTCTGGTGGTCGTAGCGTGTCAGCGCCTCTTCGAGGAGCCGTCGACCCACTCGCCCCTGGCAGGGAAGCGGCCGCTTACCTTTTCGAGGAACGGGCTGGAGCCGTGCCGCTGGCAATGTTTCGGATACAACGAATACGGTGCGGGTGAGAGGTTGGGCAGCAGAGCCGGAGCACCGCCATGGTCAAATATATATGGGCCGCTCTTCATGATCGGCACATGATAGATCTGGTCCGTTCGGGGGTCAACGTAATCCAAAAAACCTCGTGCGAGAGAGGCCCAAAGTCCGCAAACACCATGGCCAAGGAGGAGGGTCCTCGGGGATTCGCTCTTGTCGGGCTTTTCGGGTGCGAAGGGTGGTCATGCAGCGCAAGGACTACTGGAAGCAGCTGCCACTGCTGCAGACACCCCGTGTTAGTGCTGCCGCCGGTCCACTGACCGCCCGCCTGCCCTTCCCCGCCATCAGTCATGGCTCTATTCTTGGCCGACCTTCCAAGTCAGCAGCGGAGGGTATAGTCGACGGTCGCACAAAGTGGCGTCAGCCATAAATCCTCCGCAAAGATCCGCGCCACCCAAGCCTTGGAAGCTACTCAAGCCGGATGCTTACTCCTATACGCACGCTGCACTACTACCTACTTACACCGCATCGTTCCTGCACCCCTGCTGGGCCGCTCCCTTCCGCGCACCCGCCGTACCGCGTCTCGGGCCGCCAAGTCTCCGCAAACTCCATTGAGCCCGAGTAATACACGGCCATTGGCCACGGACGTCGAGGGCGATCAGCAGAGTCGCAGAAACGGCCGTAGCGCTCGACTTGACGCCCCGAGCCGTGGACGTGGAGCTGTCGCATTATTGCCCGGCCGAGTACCGAGCCTGCTTTGGTGCGCCGGCACTGCGATTTTTGATGGCGCGAATGGCGTGTGCGCCGTGGCGGACACAAGCGTTTCGCTACGACGTGCAGCGCCATCCAGCATCCTTCACGACTTGAAGTCATCCATCCATTCTCGGCTTCGTTTGACCCGGATCGGAGACGTTTCCCTTCTCGTGAAGGAAGCAGCGAAGACTTATTGATTCGGCTGCCAGTCTTCTCTCAAAGGCATCCATAGGATCCCATGGCCCGACGAGGCTTGAGCGAAGAGCAAATGGGACCCTGTCGGAGCCATGTACGATGCAGTGCCCCGCTTTGGTGGCCTCACGTAAGCGCGGGGACTTGAGCGTTAATGCGGGCGTCGTTTGCTCACGTCCCTGCAGTGCCACCTTCTGGAAGGGAACGCTCGCTGTCTGATCATACTTATTCAACCTCGGCATTGCCCCACTTCATGACAGCACAGGTCCACGTTGCCCCTCGGCATATGTTTCGACCACCGATTCAACGGCCACGCATCCAATACTGGCACTGAGGTGCAGTTGAAATTCATTGTTCCAACAAAATTTCTCTAACTATCACTACAGAGCGTAGGTGAACTCTGGATTCTCCTTGTCCGTGAGGTCGAGCCATCTGGAAAACGAGGTTAGTACGTACATTTGATTGAAAAAGACGGCATCAACTCACTCTTGGTTCTCAAGCTTCACGTAACCCGGCGCCGCTCTGGCCGCGGCCTTCTTCTTGTTCTGATGCATGCAATACCAGTAGATGAACAGCATGTCGAGGAGCGAGATGCCGTAGCAGACCAGAATGGTGATCTCGGCCGGCAGGTAGTTGTCGCCACGGAAGGTCTGCGGCCCGATGATGTTGCCCACGCAATAGCCTATCAGGTACAGAGCCGCCACCGTCGTCTTCTTGGTGTAGCCGGCCACGTTGGTGGAGATCAGGGACAGCAGGGCGACGAAGGGCGTGGCCGTGGCCTGCGTCAGGTAGTATCCGATCAGACGGCCGACGTTCATGCTTTCGGGAAGTCCAACGATGAGAGCCATGCCCAGGATGCCGAGGAAGAGGCCAGAGGTCGAGACCAGAATGCGACAGCCGTACTTGTCGCCGAGATATCCGCAAACGACCAAAGTGACGATTTCAACCGCACCGCCGGGAGTGCCGTACAGCAGGGACTGCTCCGAAGTGTAGCCAAACGACTGGATGAGCAGCGAGAAGAAATTGGTGACGCCGCCTGAGGATCAAAAAATCAGATTCAACCGCCAGCGCATGTGCGGGTTCGGAATGCTCACCGTTGGGGATGTCGGCAATCAAGGCGTACCAGAAGAAGGCCCAGACCATGGGGTCCATCAAGGCTTCTTTGACCTGGTAAAACTTCCAGTGTTTGTTGCCGATACCTTGTTGGTTGACGCGAATGCGTTCAAGAGCCAGCAGGCGCTCTTCTTTTGTCAACCAACGGCAGTTCAGCTGATTGTCGGGCATGACAAAAAGGAAGACGATGCCGACGACAGTAGTAAGGAGACCGGTGACGAGGAAGACGATCTTCCATGGTGCGATGGCGGAGCCGTGGATAGCGGTCCCGCGAGCGATGCCGTATGCGACCAAGCCTCCAACAATCTGCGAGCTATCAGTACCGAGCGCACCGGGGAAAGGTACAGGAACGACATACCTGCGCCACGCCATTGAAGCTGAACCAAATTCCTGTCCTCAATCCCTGTTCCTTTTTGGTATACCACTGGCTGGTGAACAAAGCAAAGCCTGGCACACATGGAGTCAGCTACAAGTGCACGACGCGGCCGTTGGAACTAGCTCACCAGGCGTCACGGCGGCCTCGAAGAGACCCAGGAAGAAGCGGACAGCCACGGCGCCGGCGAAGTTCTCGACTGTCGCAAACAGAGCCAAGACGACGCCCCACATGATGACATTGAAGGCGGAGTATTTGCCCAGCGGCAGGTACTGCAGAAGGCGGTTCGTCGGCCACTCCCAGGCAAGGTAACCGAAATAGAACCTGGACGTGTGAGCATGCAGCGGTGCAAAGGGTGGTTGGCTGCGGGTCGGGCTTACATGGAACCCAGCCAGCTGTATTGATCCGAGGTGATGTCGATGCCGCCCTCGGAGTGGGGCTTCTTCAGGCCCATGACGGAGGCATAGCTGATGCAGGTCTTGTCCAGGAAGTTCAGGCCGTAGACTACGCAGAGGAGCTTGGTCGCGGGAAGGAATGTCAGCACTCTATCCGGGATAAGCTTCAGGATGGCCGGCGTTCCGTACCGGCATCAGGTGCCAGTCGATCTTGCGCAGCAGGCGCGCATTGGTGGCCTCGTCGATGTCCAAGACTTGGCCCTGGTTCTCGGCAAAGGCCTTCATGGCGGCGTCGGCATCGTGGCTGTGCTTGACGATGGCGGCGGAGACGCTGCCATTGCGGTCGGCCGCCTCTTCGACGCCGGGAACGGGCTCCTTCTCAACGTCGGCGCCGGCCATGGTCGAACTGCGGGTGGATGACGAGTCGGGTCGGGCTGGCTGGCTGGCTGGCTGGCTGGCTGGCTGGCTGGCTGGGGGGGTGGGTTTAAGGGCGTTCCAAGAGATGATAAGAGTCTTGTTGATGGACAAGCATTGGGCTGCTCGGCGATAACAGCGGTAGCCCGCCTTGCTAAAGTGGGCGGAGCCTTGTGCCGCGGCGGGGCATGATCGGCCGCGAGTCGGGAGTGATACGGCAGAGGGACGGCAGTGACACGACATGGACCGCTGTCGTGCGGGGGAGACGGCCCATGCCCGGCCCAGCCGAGAAGGGAAGGTGCACGATGCATGGGTGCTTCGGAATGCCCGTCTCGCTGCCGAGTCCAGAGACGGCACAGCCGCTACCACCACCACCACCAGTTCTGGCGCGTCCGCCTACGCTCTTCCTCGACGAAAGCGTGGCAGTCTGTTATGGAGCCCCCCGGCTTGGCTGCCTGGGCGTACACGCCGTGCTGCACTTCAGGAGGCTCTGGCAGGAACGGTCCCTCCTCGTCCTCCTTGATCTCACGACGTGCGAGCAGCTCGTTCGCATCGTACCTGACCTGGTACGCGCCCTTTTCCCACCGCGCATGCCCGAAGTCGTAGCCCATGATCTTGGCATAAGCTCCCAGCCATCTCCCCGCTCGCATTTTCTCGTCGACGTACGGAGATGCCAGCTCGTAGGTGCTGACGTCGTTCGGGCCATAGAGAAGCACCAGGGCCATCTTCAAGTCGGGCGACACAGCCTCCCGCTTGATCCCCGCCAGCAGCGGCCACCATGTTGGATCGCGACAATGGTCCTCCACAACGTGTCTGACGGCCGCGGCGGGCTCGAGCTGCTCCGGGTAGCCTAGGTAGCAGTCTACCATCCGGCGGTCGTTGAAGCCGATGAAGGGCGAGTCCCACTCGAAAAGGACCTCGAGCCTGCGCAGGTCCGGGAGGGACTTGAGGATCGAGACGACTCGGTTGACGGTGCTTTCATGGCCGACCTTTCCGGCGTCATAGTATTTCGGCGTGCGCCTGTACTTGAAGCATGGGAACTTCATGCCCCGCCTCGCCACCAGCTGCTGGAAGGCGTTCCACTGGCCAGAATCCGCTATGCTCCCGTCCCCTCGGTAGTGCAGCGCAGCGTGAACCGTGACGTGGCGCAAGTACCGGAAATGGGCTGCGTTGATTGTGTGCAGCCACGCGCCGAGCATCAAGACGCCGTCGAGGTTGGTGAAGCGAAAGTTCTGTTTGGTGTAGAACATGTGTGCCACCTCGCCGTACATCTTCTTGCACAGTCTCATGAGCGACAGAGCCCTGCGCTTCGAAGCATACTGCCAGAATGTGTTCTTCAAGGGCGTCGAGAGCGCCGCCCAGTCCCTCCACCGCCAACGTGCCTCATGGTGCCAAATTGCCGGGCTCCAAAGCTCGAGGAAGCCGCCCGATACATGCAGTGGGACACGCTCGTAAACCATGAGCCGCAACTCGGCGGGTAGGTCGTCAGTGAAGCTCAAAGTCTGCTTTTCCTTTGGAAATTCCCGGGCAAACTTGCGTTCTCCATAGAGGACAGGGAATTTCTTGTACGGCTCCAGTTCCTCCTTGGTGTATATCGTCGACGGCCAAGGCGTGGCCTCAAGCTGGTCTTCTGTAGATCCACCCATCTCTTCACCAGAAGCCTTCTTTTCTGCCTGAGCCTTGCGACGGCGTCTGCGTGCCATGTCGATATTGAAGGCGTCGTTTCGTGGGGGTGGTGTCGAGGACTGCTCTGTGCGAAGGACTCGGGTGGGAAAGCAAAAGGAAGCAGGCCGTGGCGAAGTTTTTATAACGGTGCTATGTGTCCTCTCTGCAGTCAAGAAACCTTGGGTGTCATGGGGGGATTATAAGGCTATTAAAGAAACCACAAACAATGGAATTCGGGTAATAAAAAGAAAAGAAGAAAGGGAAAAAAAAACTAATGCTGCACATGTTGGGACTCACCAACATGGCAAATATGGTCCAGGGTCTCAGAACCACACAACCACTCGAATGTCCCTAACCTTTAGATCACAGGTGTGCACGAAGTAGTACCATTGAATGCTAGGCACACGCCTTCATGCGGTGATCAAACCTTGGGATAATGGCTTTCTTTCTGGGCGTCTTGGCTCTACGTGGTACACGGTTCGATTGACCAACAAAACTCCAGTACAAAGTCTACCGGTTGATAGAAAGGTGCAGCAAGCAGATGGCGACGGCGGCTAACGGTAAGCCAAAGTCAGGGTACACGCGCGGGCCGTCCCACTCGGCCCAGTGCCGGCCGCCTTTCCCTCCGCCTGGCGCACCGCCCTTCCGCATGCGGACAGCAGGTAAATTACCCCCTGCACTGCACAAAAGCGCAGACCAGGCCGCCTCGCACACGGTCGCAACCTCGGCAGCGCATGCAAATGAGATAACGCGCCTCTTCATCTTGCGTGATCAGGCCATGGTCTGTCCGGTCTTCTCTGCAGGCTTCCAGAAAACATGACCGTCCGTCCGCCTTGGCAGCCCCTGTTGATTGAGAGCCAACCCGCGCATCGTGCACCGGTTGGGAAGAAAAAAAAGAAGAGAAAAAAATCAAAGAAGAAGGCGATGATCTACGGTACGGCAACCGTTGGTACATATCTCTCATCCTCTTTCCCTCCCTACCACAGCCACGCCCCGTGCGCCGATGCGGACAGGCCACGGACCACCCGTGCCGCACGCCGAGTCTCCACAATGGATGCAAAAGCGCACTGACGCTGGTCCGTCTCCCCCCGCCCGGAGCCCAGTGCCCACGACTCGGTGGTGGAGGGTGTGCACGGGGCCAGGGGCAGGAAGCGGACATGCACAACAAAACGTGTGGATCCCCACCTTCCCTCTCTCCCCCTAGCCAGAAGTGCATCGCAACATCGCAGCCCCGCGACGACGTCAGGCCGGCGTCATCGCGCCCGCTAGCCCTCCCTAATCTCTCTCTCTGTCTCTCTCTCGGTGCTTTCTCGCGCTGGATCCATCATCATCACGATCACGATCCTTCTGCCATATGCTCACCAACCATCGACCATTTCGGCCCCATCGTCAGTGCGCTTGTTCGTTGTTGATCTGTTGCGCACACATACCCACACATACATCATCATCATCACCGCAGTAGCAGCGACGAAAGGAAGGGACCGTGCCCCGCGCCCCTAGCCTGTGCTTTTCCTTCCTTCCTTTCCCNNCTTTCCCCCCCCCCCCCCCTTCTCGAAGGCTTCGCGAAGGTTCAATAGCGCGCTTCCTCGGCCTTGATCGGCGCGCCCAACCCAATGTCGGTTACCGCCGCACGCGCGGGAAAAGCGGGAGTGAGATGAGGCGCGCGATCATGATCATACATACCCGCGGCTCCCAGGCGATCGGTAGAGAAATCCGGGACATGCCATAGGAGAAGAGGAAAAAGAAATGAATAGGAAAAAAACACGGGAGAGAGATGTGGCTTGGGGGGACATGGTCGGTTTGGGATAAACACAAAGCCACGGAAGCTGGTATTCTGCTCACCCCAACAAATCTTCATCTCCGACGCATGATCGCGATCGGGGTGGCCCTGCTGCTAAAGTGCTTAGCCTCCGATCAAAATGACATGCATTGAGAGAGAGACAGAGGGAGAGAGAGAGACGTGGCCACGCACACCCAGGGGGACGGTTGCATGCTTGCAAGATCTGTGTTCCCAAGCGATCGCATCGCATCGCATCGCATCGAAACGACGGTACCGTGGGCCGCGTGTCGCCCTGGTTACGGCGCATCTCTATTTGGGGGTTGGCCATGCTTTTCCTGCCAGGGTGGCCTGTCCTGTCCCACGTTAATAGCCACGCACACGCCAACCTTATTAGCAGCCCTGACGACATGATGAAATTCTCCGGAAGGATTTTTGATTTTGATCTTTTTTGATATTTATTTTTGCCTTTGTAGATGGACCTACTAATCTCGTCCGGTACGCCGTTGCCAACGCCTGGAGCACCGCGGAACTTCTATGCTAAACGTGACGGGAGCTGCAAACATCTAGACCGAGCCCGTGGTATCCGGCAGTGAAGGGGGGGAAATAACTAAACACTACCAACGCTAATGCGATGCTGCTGACTCTGTAAGGTATATGGGGTGGGGTATCTTTGCAAATTATCGATATGCTGGTTGTAGAGGGGTATGTCGCAGTGAACAGAGTGAGTGCAAAGGAAAGACGATTGACCAGCAAGCCCGCGTTACCATGCCTGAGGTGGGGGAAAACAGCACAAACAGACCGACCCTCTATGCATCCCGTGCTCGTGTCGTCGTGTTTTTCTTCACGTATATTACTGGCTCTTCCAGAACCTGGCCTTCCTGGCCGTCGGCGCCGACATGGGCCGGTGCTTCTCTTCGAACGCGTCCCCGGCCTCGGCCTCGTGCTCGTCCTCGTCGGGCACGTGGATGCGATAGCGCCGCACGCTGCACGCGTCGTCGTCTTCCTTGTCGCCGTCGTAGAAGGCCTGCCGCGGCGGCCGGCGCGACAGCCAGCGGGGCGTGACGCGCCGCATGAAGCCACGGAATCCCCTGGTCGACCGGTCGATCTCGGCGTACTCCCTCCGCCGCGTGCTGGGCGAGTTCCAGTGCACGACCGTGGGCGGTGGCACGGCCGGAGTCGCCACCTCGGCCGCGGCGTCCTCCTCGGCGAACGAGGAGAAGTTGGACAGGGCCGGAGAGGGCATCGGGTAGAAGTGGGCGGGGTCCTGGTGGGCAACGGAGCCGAGGCTGTTCCTGTCGACCTGGAGAGAGTGGCGGGACATGTCGGTGCTGGGGCGGCCCACGGAGGAGAGGCCGGGCGACTGGGGGGCGCTGGTGGGAGCAGACAGGGAATTGAAGATGCTGCAGCTGCGCGAGTGCAGGGCGAGCACCGAGTCGAGGTCGCTGCGGTGGTGCATGGCGAGTTCGACGGGGAAGCTGCGCACTCTGCCGGCGAGAGAAGGGCGCGGGTAGAGGCTCGAGGTGCGGCTGCTGGACCTGGCCGAGTGTTTGGAGCTCGGCCTGGAGCGCCGTTTCCTCAGCGCCGGGCGTTCTGGCGTGGTGGGAGCCGAGATTGCGGACTGGTGATGGCTTAGCGGGCTGGGCCGGTGGCTAGGCGTGCCGCCGCCGCTCGCTTCGTTGGCTGTCGGGGAGGCATCGCGGGGGGTGTCGGCGGCGGTTTCAGAACGCGAGGCGGCCTTTTGATAGTCCCCGAAGCCGCTGTCGGTGCGGCTCATGGGCTCCGCAGAGGGGGTGGTGTATTCATTGCTGAGGCGTGCGGGAGGGTTCATCGGGGGTCGGAGCTGGTCAATAGCGAAGCATCATCTACGCGGGTCAGCATCGATGCTGGCGCCAGGGCGGGCGGGCAGGCGGGCAGGCGTACAGGAAGCAGCAGCGGGCAGCCAGCACAGTGCGAGCCGGCGCACTATAGCCGGGGAGGGAGCAAGGAAAACAGGTGACGAACACGGTAGGTGGGGAGGGACTTTTATACGGCCAGGGGGGCAGTGCTGGATATAAGCTCTGCGTGGCGCCGCTCCCCAACCCCTGCTGGGGCACGAGCGGGCTGCAGGGCAAATGCAAAGGAATCAAATGATCCGAGCAGGGAAAAACGGAAAGGAGAGCTGGCTGGGAGGACTTTGCAGACGGCCTGAACCGCACTACTGTACGTGCCGCTTCACCGCCATCTAAAGTGGGGACGCGGCGAGTACGGCGAAATGCGGGTTGCAATATGGATGAATGAGTGCTCTGCGCCACGGCCAAGCTGCGCAGGACACGGCGTCCTTATTATGTGCGGAGGAGGCCATGGGGCCTGGAGCAGCAGCGGCCGGCTTTCACATGAAAAGGCGAGGGCGACTGTCGCACACGACGGCGCAGGCATGCAGGCCTGACACACGACGGCTGCGACGGGGCTCGTGGGCGAGTGGCCGACCACCACACCGCCATTGGGCGCTGCTGCGAGAGCGCTGCGCTGCCGCCATGGGTTGTTGAGACGGCCGGTCAAGCAGCGCTTGTCGATGGGGCGGCGGGGCACGCGATTGGGCGCGCTGGAGCTTCACGCGGACACTGGGGATCGCCGGCAGCCGTGTCGAATGGGCGGGTTTGCAGCGGCGGCGTCGAGGGCGGACGTGGCGGGAGGTGAAGGGTGCGTGACCACGGGGGGCGGCTCGCCTCGTGGGTGACACTGGGCGTCTGTGCTGCGATGCCGGCGCCGTTCCTGGCCCAGCAGCGCCCCGGCAGCGCCCCGGCTGCCCTCGACGTTGGCTGAACGGCTGCGGCGTCAGTCTGCCATTCCTCATGCACCTCAGCCCCCAGCCGTCCCCGCGCCCAGCCCACTCACGCGCCCACCTCGCCCGCAGTACCTGCGCCATCCCGGCTGCCCATCGCCAGCATGGCACGCGCACCGCTGGCTGACGGCTGCTGACCCATGCACCCGCAGCCCGCAGCCCGCAGCCCTGCACCTGCACCACCCCCGACGAGCGGACACGCCACGGCCCAGGAACCCCAGGGCCGACGACGAGACAGCGAGACGACGAGACGACGACCAGACGACCAGACGACGCGCCGCCGACACGACCAGACGACGTCGAGGGAACGCGTTATCCGGCATCCGACAGCAGCAGCTGGACAGGTACCGCATCCGACAGCCAGGCTCGCCCGCATCCGCTCCCGCCCCAAACCGCCCGGGGGTAAAACACCATGACGTCCCGCCCCAGCCCTCAACCCTCTCTCCACCTCCACCACGCCAATTCTCCCTCCTAGACACCCCCCCGGGGAAGCTGCATATCCGCCCCCCAGCACGCCGTCCACGAGCACCAGCACGAGGTCCCAAAGCAATCAAAACCAATCAATCACACCACCACCACCATGCCCTTCCTCACCATCGGCTACAAGCGCCTCCACTACACCGACTACCCGGCCGCCCACGGCTCCGCCGCCCGCGAGACCATCATCCTCCACCACGGCCTCGGCTCCTCGCAAAACTTCTACGCGCCCATCGTCCCCGCCCTGACCGCCGCCGGCCTGCGCGTCATAACCTTCGACGCCACGGGCGCCGGCCGCTCGCCCTACACCCAAGTCGAGCAGTCGGTCGCGAGCCTGGCCGCCGACGTGCTCGGCGTCCTCGACGCCCTGGGCGTCCCCAAGGCCATCGTCGGCGGCCACTCGATGGGCGGCATGGTCGCCGCGCACCTGGCCGCCGCGACTTCTTCCGCCGACCGCGTCGTCGCCGCCGTGCTCATCGGGCCCGTCTACCCCTCCCCGGCCGTCGCCGCCGTCTTCGACCAGCGCATCGCCACGGTCGAGCGCGCGGGCATGGAGCCCCTCGCCGACGCCATCCCCGCGGCCGCCACCGCCGCCGGGGCGCCGCCCCTCGCCCGCGCCATGGTGCGCGAGCTGCTGCTGGCCCAGGACCCGCGCGGGTACGTCTCCAACTGCCGCGTCATCGCGGCCGCGGCGCGCCCCGCGTACGAGGACGTGCGCGTGCCCGTCCTGCTGGTCGCCGGCGCCGAGGACAAGTCGGCCCCGCTGGACTCGTGCAGGAAGCAGTTTGAGGAGCTGGGCACCTCCGAGAAGAGCCTCGAGGTGCTGCCCGGCGTGGGGCATTGGCATTGCGTCGAGGCGCCGGATGCGGTGGGCGCGAAGATTGTCGACTTTTATCGCCAGATTCAGTGAGGTGGATGGGTGGATGGATGGATGGGTGGGTGGAGCCGGCGCGCCGCCGTACGTACGGAGATGGGGCGACCATCCATGGGCGATGGTGGACGGGTGTATCAAGAGCGTCTGCCTGTCGTCGAGACCGGCCATCGGAGGCCTTTGGACCAAGAGGACGGAACTCGCTGGATACCTCTTACTATTCGGCTAGTCTAAAGTACGTATGCTGACCGTGAGGGGGTTGGACCTAGTCGACTGTGCATTATAAAAAAAGAAAAAAGGTAACTCAAAACGGAGGGGAGAATAGGAGGAGCTGCAGCAAGAGGAGGCGAAAGAGAAAGCAAGAATTAGGAAGAAAAAGAACGATTAGAAACAAAATACTATCTGGTTTTTTTTATGAACAAAAAAAGAAGATTTAAAAAGCACTCCTTCTTTACGCCAGCCGGTTTACCTTTACATGATTTGAACACTCCCCACCCCTGCCCACGTCTAACAACACATTTTGGTTTTGTTCGTGTGCGCTCCTCGAACGACTTTGCTATCGGCATCATGATCATCATTTGTCCCCTCCATCCCTCATCCTCCCCACCAACCACACCACCCAATTTCCCAAATCGCGCCATCCAGTGTGTTTCCCCTCCCCGAAATGCCACCAAAAGCCACCCACGCGCTCGTTTTGCTTTTGAAACCAAAGTAACGTATCTTGTCTCGCTGTTCCATTGCGGACAATCGCTTCCGCCCAGATGCGCCATGCTGGAAAGATGATGTGCAGTGCAAGCAAGCAAGCTCTCTCTCTAATGCAGATGGATGGAGAATCGCAATGCTCAGACACAAGAAAAGGAAAATGGAAAAAGGCCCTCCCCGCTCCCCCTTCCCCCTCCCAGCCACTACTACTTGAGTATAAAGTTGAAGGAAAAAAAAAGTAGGAAACTGAAGGAAGGAAGGAGGGAAGGCTCGAGGCTGTGTGTGGTATAGTATCATAAGCCGGGGTTTTCCCCTCCATCCTAGTCTTCTCGTGCCCAATCGTTGCTTCGTTCCTCCGGGGGTATCTTTTCCCTTTATAACAGCAACACCAACAACAACAACAACATCCACGACTCCGCGACAACCGATATGACCGACGAACCATCAAGAAGTTGAAATGAAAAATTTGGATAATGAGCTGTTTCGGCCCAAGACTGATCATACAAGCTGGAAAACGGGGGGGTTTTTCGTAGCGGGGAAAACATAAGACAATTGACTGCCATTTCGTCATTACATGCGGCCATGTGCCGAGAAAAAGAAACCCTCCATCAGCTCTTGTGCGGAGGAAGAGTCGCAACTATACAGCCATTAGCCTCGGCCCGCGAGTTACCTCTTCGTTGCCCCGTCCGTCTGTTTGCGCTTGGCTTCTGACAGACGGATCTCAGTCAATGGTTCGCGAGACACGGCAGGCCTGGCCGGGGACTGGCTGCTCGCGGGTCGCTGGACTATCGTAGAAGTCGAAGCCGAGGACGTCGTGGAAGATGCCGATGAGACTATTCGCCCGTTCTCGGCTCTCTGAAGCTCTGCCGTGTTGTTCTGCTCGGCAGCGTGGTAGCTATCGCCAGTAAGGGCTGGGCTTTTTTTCTCGCTGGGTGGCGATTGTGATCGCGCTGTGGCCTCTTGAAGCACACTTTGGGCAAGCTCGGCTGCCTCTTGCTGGAGATTGGGCATCTGCTTGGGCGACTGCGAAAGGTACGACTCAAGAAGAGCCTTGAGCGTCGCCGCCCGGACCGGCTTGGCAAGGTAGTTGTTCATGCCAACCTCCAGGCACTTTTCTTTGTCTCCGCTGATTGCGCTGGCTGTCATAGCTATGATGAGGATGTCACGCACAATCGGCACCTGATGCTGGCGGATCTCCTTGGTTGCGTCGTAGCCGTCCAGCACGGGCATCTGCACGTCCATGAGGACGAGATGATAGGGATCCTTCTCTTCCACAGCCTTCTCCAGCGCCTCGATTGTCTTCTTTCCGTCACCGAACGCTTCGCATCGGAAGCCGAGTTTCTTGACGAAGGAGATGGCAATGCGCTGGTTGATGGCGTTGTCTTCAGCGATGGCCACCCTGATTTGTTCTCGAGGGAGCTTGGGGAGGCTCTTGTGGAAAGTTGGCACACCCATCCCATCCGACGGCGTCTCGTCTCCGTTCTCTTCCTTTGGCGGCGGAGGCGAGGACGAATCGACAGCGTCCTTCTTGGATACCCTCTCGAACCGGAGTGAAAACGAAACCGTCGTTCCGTTTCCAGGGGTGCTGTTCAGCCAGATCTTGCCGCCCATGGTCGTCTCGATGATGGCCTTGACGATGCTGAGACCGAGGCCGGTGCCTTGGTAGCTCCTGTTGCTCGCGTCCTCGACCTGCGAGAAAGGCAAGAAGAGTTTCTTCTGCTGCTCTTCTGATATCCCAATGCCTGTGTCAGAAACGCTGAAGTTGACGTTGAGGTACCGCTCATCCTCAGAGATGGTCCTGGCTTCCACGGTAACCGTGCCTTTGGAGGTGAACTTGTAACTGTTGGAAAGCAGGTTCATGAAGATCTGGTGGAGCCTGACCGGGTCTCCCAGCACGAAGAGCTCGGGGTTGATGTCAAGGCGAACAACCGTCTCCAGACCGCGCTCCAGGTTGGTGAACGACAGAGCCCTCACCACTTCGCTGATGGTCTCGGTGAGAGACACGGGCACTGTGATCAGCTTCATCTTTCCGGCATCGAGCTTGCTGAAGTCAAGCAGGTCGTTGATGACGGAGAGCAGCGTGTCGGCACAGACGCGGATGCTGTTGGCGTAGCCTTCTTGCTCCGAGTTCAGACTGCTGCCCTTCAGCAGCTCGCTCATGCCGATGACGCCGTTGAGAGGGGTGCGGAGCTCGTGAGAGACGTTTGCGAGGAAGAGGGACTTGGCCTTTGCGGCTTCTTCCTTCATCTTCATGTTCTGGATGGCCACCGCCTCGGCTTCCTTTGCCTTGAGCTCCGCAGCCCGCGCTTGAGCGAGCGACTGCTTCTGCATCTCGAGCATCGCCACGTTGCTGGCGCTGACTTCGCGCACCTTCTTGAACAGCAGGGCGTTTGCAAGCGATACCGACACGGAATTGACCAGCAGACGCAGGACAGTCAGGTTGCGCTCCGAAAACTGATTGGGGGTGCCTTCGCAGTATATCGATCCCAGCAGATGGTTGTCTCCGTGCAGTATGGGGATGGCGATGACTGCTCGCCCGTCCGGGTTTCGTCGGCGGTAGGCGTCGGTGACATTCGAAAAGCGCTCGTCCTCGAGCAGGTTCTGCACAAAGACGGTTTCCCTGAAGCGGAGAACGTAGAGAGTCACTTGCCTGGCCACCTGGTCTTCGACCGACTCTAGAGTCTGGCCACCCGGGTACTTGGTGACGCCGTCGGGCCCGCCGGTGGCCGCAATGCTCCAGCCAAGCTTGTCGTCTTCGGTGACGATGGCTGCGAGCTCGGCACCGGTAGACTCGAGAATGATTTCGGTCATCTTGGCCAAGAGGTTGTCGACTTGCAACTCGGATGCGAGCACTTGACTGGACTCAAGGATCCCCGTCAAGTCAATCACGTCCAAGCCAACGGCAGAGAAGCCTCCAGGCAAGTCGCCATGCGTGTCGGCCCTTCTGATTGCTTGCGGGTTGGGCGTCGGGGCAAGCCAGGCCTCAGTCCTGTCTGCCGAGGTTTCGGGTGCGATTTGACCGGCATGCTTCTCCAGTTTGTACGCCGTGTTGCCCGTGTCGACAATGTCTGTTTGGCAGGCAACGTCAACGGTATCTATCCCGCCTTCGCTGTTCAGCAGCCATTCAAACTTGTGGCTCACATGCTCAAGCACTCCAACGGCCCCGGTGTTGGAGTAACAGCGAAGGCTGTCGGTGAGAAGGCGTTTCGCTGGCCTGCGAGCCCCGCGCCTCACTAGGAATTCTGCGTAAAGCTCGTATGCGAGACCCTGATCGAGCATGTACCCATCTAAATCCGCAAAGTCCAGCGACTGTTCATAGCATTTGGACGCATGTGAATAGTCGCACACAAGGTCGTGGTATTCGGCGTCGAGAATGGTCAGATAGAGCCGGAAATTGACGTCGTTGTAGTTCGCGGCGACGCGGATCTTCTCGGTAAACGACACAACACGTTGCAGAAGGGACTCTTTGTCTTGCCGCGCAGGGTTCTCCCGACATGCGGCAATGTAGGAAAGCGAGAGATGGAAGAGGTTGGAGTAGTAGATGCGCATGCACCAGCAGCCCTCCATCATCGGCAGCAGCGTCTCGCCCAGGGCTATGGCCGCCTCGATGTGGCCGAATCGGTACAAGCTGTTCAGCATATAGCTGTAGTAGATGGTCTTGGGCCGCTTAGGGTTCGACGCTCGCTTCTCCACGAAGGCAAGGTATTCGGATGTCTTGTGCTGGCCATCGCAATGCACCTTGTCGGCAACCTTGAACGATGTTTTGCCCTGGAGAGCGCGGGCGTACTGGCGGGCCGAAATGAGAAAGACACCTCCGCGGAGATCCTCCTCCCAGCTCGCAAAGTCGCCGGGGGACTCGTTGATCCATGCCTCGACCTCGGAGATAGAATGGCCCGACCAGATTCGGAAGCAGGCGTTGACGCCCATGTTCAGAATGGATAGGATGCGATCAGCCGAGATCATTGTCGCGCTCAGGGCACGGTCGAGGATGGGAAGCTGGTCCCTGACGTGGGTCTGCAGGTGGCCTATGAACAAGGCATGCAGTGTCTCACCGCGGCCGATTGTGTACATGTCCTCGTGGAAGATGGAGAAGAGCTTTTTGGCGATCTCACCGACTTCGATGCCGAACTTAGTCATGCCGAAGCGACCGGCCGCTATGCTGGCAAGATGGACGTAGCCGAGCGCGGCCTGGGGGAAGTTACCTCGGGTCTGGTGCAGATCGACCATGATCATGCTCATCTGGTAGAACAGGCGCGAATCCGTCCAGAAGGCAGCACTCGCCATTTCTACCAGGACGGCTCCCATTGCAAGAAGCTTAGGGTCCGTAGTCAAGGGTCTTGAGAGAAGCTGTATTCTGTCGCACTGCTGCAAAGCGGCGCACATGACCTGAAACTGCTTGTCGCACTCCTCCCACGACTTCTCCTCCACCCGGAGCCCCAGCTCGGTCAAGCATTGCTTGAGGGCCTCGAAGGCGGCGAACGAGTCCCCTCGCATGGCAAAGATGCGGGACTGCAGGACCCAACTGGGCGCCTTGTCTACTGCTGACTTGGCATTGGCAAAAATGGTCTGGCAAAGGCCGAGCGCTGGTTCGAAGAAGCCCTGGTACCAATAGCACTCGGCCGAACGCGTGTAGATGTTCAGCGTCTCCCGATAGTCGACGTCTTCCATGGACTCGTCCCACGGGCTGTCCTGGAGAAGGTTGAAGCACCGGGTGTAGTAGAAAAGGCCGGTGGAGCGTGCTCCGGCGTCGCACGCATTTTCCGCCGCTTGTTGCAGCGCGTTCCTGTACAGCGCACGAATGTCGACGCGGCCTTTGATCAACTCCGAAGCGCATGCGACGTGGCGTGCCCTTGTGAAGAGCGATTTGGAGCTCGTTGTCGTGTTGTCCTGGTACGCCTGCTCGATCATTGTTTTAGAGATTGCAAAGTGCATCTCGTTCTGGTTGAACTTTTCGATTTCGATGAGCAGTTGAGAAGCCTGCATGTACCTGTCGTGCGCGAAGCGGAAGCGATCCTCGTCGTCTCCAGACATGACGAGATAAGCAGCAATCGCTCCTTCAATGCCATCGACCGCGTCCTCGTCGGTGATGGGGAGGCCTTCGGCATTGGCAGCATGCTTGCCCTGCATCAGCTGTTTGACAATGTTGAACGAGAAGGTGCTCCCAATCAGAGAAGCCCACACGAGGAGATAGCGGGTGACCTTGGGCAGCTCCTGCAGGCGCTTCACAATGAAGTCGTTGTTCATGCGAGAGCCGTATGCGGTCGACTTGAACTCGGCAAACACCTTGTCGAGATCGAAATGCCAGGCCGAGTCTCGCCAGGAGTAATACAGGCACTTTTTGCGATAGCAGGCATCCAGCATCTCACGCACGAAAAAGGGGCTTCCTCCCGTCTTCTCTTGGATGGTGGCAACCAGGGGGAGACAGTACTCGGGGTCCCGGTGGAGCGTCTCGGCGACAAAGTTTGCCGTGTCAATTTCGGAGAAAGGCTGCAGTACAATCCTTGTAATACTGATGAGGATTAGAGCTGCAGGCGTTGGAGACCGACCATGCACTTACTTGGTCGCGTTGTCGAGCACGGCCTTGATGCCTGCGGTGAGCTTGTCCTCCTCGCGGTAGGTGAGGATCATGACAAGCGGCAGCCTGTGGTGGACAATGGCCTGGATCAGCTCCAGGCTCTCGTCGTCGGCAAACTGGAGATCATCGATGCAGAAGCAGATGGACTGCTGGCGGGCCAGCATGCGCAGCACGTCAATGAAGGTGCTCACCACCCGCGACGCATTGCGGCTGGTGATGGTGCTCGCAAAGGACGAGTGCTGGTGCACCGCGTCGGGGGCGGTGGCCTTGGCGATGTTGCCCAGCAGCCACTCGGGCAGATCGAGGTAGGTGTGCAGGATGGGCCACACGGGCTGCACGTGGGCTCGCACGTGGTTGTGGAAGTCGGTCGAGATGTTGGACTCGGAGAAGATCTGGCGGAAGAGCGACGACATGAGGCGCAGCACGGGGTCGAAGGGCGCGCGCTTTGCTTGGTCGAACTGCAGCAAGTCAGTATACCATAGGCCGGGGCAGGGGTCAGGGCCGGGGCAGGGGCAGGGTCAGGGCGGGCATTGTTATTGCTTGCCTTTGTGGTTGCAAAGTAGAAGCCACGGCCTCGCACCACGGGCTGGACCGACTGGATCAGGCTGGACTTGCCGTAGCCGCCCAGGCCTGCCACGGCGATCAGCTCGCAATGCGTCTTCTTGCGCAGGCGGTGGTGATGGCGGAGCTGGCCGGCGGGGTCGTCGCTGGACGACGAGGCATTCTGGGCCGACGAGGTGCGGCGGTCGGCGCTGCTCCAGCCGGACGACTGGCGGCTCTCGGTCGAGGGCCGGTGTTCAGAGGGCTCAGCAAGAGACACGGAAGCCTCTGAGGTGTTGCGCGGGGTGCGTCCGTCGTTGCGGTAGTCCGACCCCCTGGAGCTGGTGCTCTCGGAGCGCACGTCAGCGATTTCGTCAAGCGTAGGATTGTCCAGCCGCGAGCTCAGCGACGACCCGGAGGTGGAGCCAAAACTATACAAACTCTTCTTGAGTGAGGGGTGCTGGCTCTTGGACACCTTGTCGACGACGTCCAGGATGGCCTGGCGCTCCCTGTCACGGCCAATCAGGCGCGAGGGCAGGCTGAAGAAGCTGGACACGTCCTTGGTGGCCACCTTGAACGTCTTCAGCAGCTCGACGTCGCCGTCGCAGAGGATGCGGTTCAGCTCAAACAGGTCGTACTTGAGCCCCGACACCGAGTTGTAGCGCTCTTCGATGTTCTTGGCCGTCATCTTGGCCACGACCTGGGACAAGGCCTCGGGGATGTCCATGCGCTTGGACGAAACGGGCGGGATGCGGCGCGACAGCACGCTCTGCATGATCTCCAGCGGCTTGTCGCCCTCAAAGGCGGGCTCGCCGGTGAGCATTGTCTGGTCACAGCGTCAGCCAGCAGCGCGGGGGCGGCTCTCCAGCCCACTTACCCAAAACAGGATGCCGAGGCTGTAGATGTCGGTGCGGGTGTCGGGCTCAGCAGGCAGGCGGCCCGTCTGCTCGGGGGCGATGAACTGCAGCTTGTGCTCGACGCCCAGCTCGCGGCTGAGGGTGCTCCAGCCGGCAGAGGTCAGGCCGTTCTCGAAGCTCCGGGAGCCGGAGCCAAAGTTCAGCATGCGCACCTCGCCCGTCTCCTGGTTGAAGTGGAAGGCGTCGCCGCGGATCTCGCCGTGCACCAGCTTCTTGGTGTTGTGCAGGATCTCCAGCGACTCGGAGGCGCCCGTGGCAAAGCGCATGAACAGCTGCAGCGGGATCTGCATGCCGGTCTTGCTGCCCGGGGGGGCCTGCCACTTGGCGATGCGGTAGAAGGCGGGCCCCAGGTCGACAATGTCGCGGATGTAGTTGTCGCCGGGCGACTCGAAGATGGACACGATCAGGGTGTCGCTGCCGGGGCGGGCGGGCAGGCGCACCAGCTCGATGGGGCGGACAAAGTGCTTGCATTCCGTGTCGCACTCGCCGACGATGGCCTTGGCCAGGGCAAACTCGCGCTCCAGGCGCAGGATGTGGTGGGACACGCGGGCGACAATGCGGCGGCCGGGCTGGGGCGGCGGCGGAGCGGCGGGCGCGGGCGCGGGCTGGGTCAAAGAGGCGGCATTTGCCTCGCTGTTGCTGGAGCGGTGCGAGCGCAGCACCGGCTTGGGCTCGGAGCCGGTCGAGAAGCTGTGCGAGGTGAGAGAGCGGCTGGGCAGCTGGGCGGGCGGCTTCACGGGCAGCTGGTGGCCGAAGAAGTGCCAGTTGTCGTAGGACTGCGGACGCAGGCGTCAGTGGCGAGGCCCTTGGGGCGTAGGCGTAGGCGTAGGCGTAGGCGGGGAGCGGGACTCACGCTGTGGAAGGGCTCCGTCTCCGTGTCCCACACGTAGCCCGGCAGCTCGGCCAGGCGCAGCAGGGCCTGGCGGGCGTGGCGGCTCGTCGGCAGGGCGTCGTCGTCCATGGTCGACGCGGGGGCTGGCGAGCCGACTCAATTCATGGCTCTGGGCCGGCGGGGGCGCTGGACGCTGGACGGGCGGGACTGGCGCAGGGCTCGAGGCGGGCAGCACAGCGGCATGGGCCGGCGGGCGGAGCTGGGGGCGGTTGGGGTTGGCGCGACGCGGGGGTGCACGAGAGGAGGGGGCCGGGCGGTGGTGCTTGGCCGGGAGGTGGCCTGGTGTTGAGCGCAGAGCGCAGCGCGCAGAAGTCAGAGGTCAGAACCATGGCACGCCAGCGCGCTGCCAATCGCACTTGGCGCGCCTCGAGAACGTCACCCGAGCCGCATTGCTCTCCTCTGCGCCAGTCCTGGAGATCTGCCCGGCTGCGTGCATTCCATCTCCACCCAGCGCCGGCCACATTACTCAGGCCCACGCGCATGCGCTGCGATCGCCCGAAGCCTCGCTGGCTTCCCAAGCTTCCCACGCCCATGCAACACCACCATGGCGTCGCCCGATGAGTCTGGCGGCCCCGACGCCCACCCCCCGCGCCAGCTGCCCGCCGACCTGCCGCGCTCGCTCGACGACCGCCGCACCGCCCCGCCCGTCGCCAGCGAGACCGAGATGTACGACGCTTGGCAGGGTGCGTCCGTCCCCCTAGCTGCTGCTTCGTGCCTGCTTGCCTCCCGCCGCGTGCGTGCTGACCAGGTGCCCCCTCCGCAGGCCAGTCCCAATTCATATCGACACCGCTCCCCTCCAAGCCCCTCGACTTCGACCTGTCGCTCGACGGCCCGCCCCCCGACGACACCGGCACCCGCCTCACCGAGATGCTCGAGCAGCAGTCCCGCCTCAAGCACGACAGCATGAACGAGGGCCAGGAGGATGCCGTCGTCAAGGACCCCAAGCTGTCGGACCCCGAGAAGCGCGACCTGCTGCAGAACTCGCTCAACCTCGCCGCCTCCAACGGCGACACCCTCACCGTCGAGCGCTTCGTCGCCGGCCCCGCCGCTTCCTATGTCGACGTCAACGCCCCGGACGCCGACGGCACCCCGCCGCTCATCTACGCCGCCTGCTTTGGCCACGACGACGTCGTCGCCGCCCTGCTGACCGCCGGCGCCCATGTCGACGTCCAGGACCGCAACCACTGGACGCCGTTGATGTGGGCAATCACGAACCGCCACAAGGCAATCGCGAAGCTGCTACTCGACAAGGGCGCTAAGCCCGAGGCCGCTTCCTCTTCTGGCCGCACCGCCTTCGACTTCGTGACCCCCGGCAGCGAACTCCAGGACTATCTCCACGAGAGCGGCTACACCATCGGCAACATCGGTGTCGCCGGCGGCGACGACTTCTACACGGCCGGATTCGACCAGGACCGCTTCGAGGAAGAAATGGCCGAGAACGAGCTGCGGCGACGCATGATGATGGAGAGTGCTATCAATCTGGAGGTCGATCTGGGCAATCTGGGCCTTGACGAGCAGCCAGAGGTCAGTGCTCCTCTCGAGCTGCCGGAAGCCACTGCTAACCCGGCTAGGAACCCGACGACTTCGAGGAGGGACAGGAGTTTGTGTGGGACCGGTGCCTGCACGACCAAATGTTTGTCTTCCAGGAGAACGAGCTGGACCGCATCCTGGACATTGTCATCACCAACATGACGCCCACCCGCTCGCCATCGCAGAAACCCGTCCCCGCAAACATCATCTTCCTCGGCGCCCGCTACGCCCACTACCACTCCAGCGAAGATCTGCTGGAGAAGCTGCTGGTCACGTCCATGGACAAGATCAACGACGCCGTCGAGAAGCACCAATGGGACATGACCATGCTCGCCTTCTGGGTGTCCAACTGCAGCCTGCTGCTCTACTACCTGAAGAAGGACGCCGGCCTCGTCGAGGCCTCGGTCGAGTTCCAGTGCCAAATTTCCGAGCTCATCAACGAAATCTTCGTGCTGATCATTCGCGATGCCGAGCGCCGCATGGACAAGGTCCTCGACACCGCCATGCTGGACCACGAGACCATCCCCGGCTTCGAGGACGTGAGTTTCACCGGAGAGTGGCGCATCTTCAAGACGAAATCCAAGCCGAAGCCCCCGGAGCCGTTCGAGAAGCGCTTCAGGCCCCCCTCGCCCAAGCGCAGGGCCCAGGTGTCCCCGCGAAACATCACTTCGCTGCTGTCCTCGACGCTGTTTGTGCTGGACCTCTACGACATCCACTCGGTCATCACGGCACAGGTTCTCTCCCAGCTGCTTTACTGGATCGGCGCCGAGCTCTTCAACCGCATCATGTCTAATAGAAAGTACCTCGCACGCACCAAGGCAATGCAGATTCGGATGAATGTATCGACGCTCGAGGACTGGGCCCGGCAGAACAACCGCCAGCCCGAGCACTACGAGGGCGGCGGTCTCACTGCCACTGGCGAGAACACAATGGACGCTGCGCGCAGGCATCTGGACCCAGTCATCCAGCTGCTGCAGTGGCTGCAATGCTTCTCGTCGCTCGGCGAGGATCTCGACTCGCTCAAGGCGACGCTCGAGCAGCTCCCGCGTCTCACCCCGCAGCAGATCAACCACTCGGTGAGATACTACCGGACCGAGGTTGGCGAGAAGACGCTGCCGAAGCCTGCGCTCAAGTTTCTGTTCAACCTGCAGAAGGAGGTTGCAGAGCGACGCCTATCCAAGCAAAGCCGGAAGTCGATGCCTGCGCAAATTCCTTCATCGGATGGCCAGCCCACTTCGCCCACCATTGAGCGGCCCACGTCGCCTTCGCCGTCGCTGGCGCCGTCGCTGGCCACTGTTGCGTACATGGCACAGGACGAGGAGGAAGACGCGCCAGAGAACCTGCTGATGGACCCGGCCCTGATGCTGCCGTTCTCGTTGCCCACTTCGACCGATATGCTGGTGACGTACGGAGCTGGCTTCGGAGGCACCGACAAGGAGCGCGAGCGCAAGTACCTGCCCACGGTGCCGGCCGAGTTCCTGGAGAGGCTCGAGTTCAGCAGCAACAAGAAGGATCTCTATGCGGACGCCAGATGGAGCGACGACGGCGAAAGCGCCTGATTGCGGCAAATGACGAAAGAAATGCTCTCCACTGTCTAAGACTTAGTTTTCACTCCCGACCCCCCAAACTCCTTTTTCCTTTCTCTTTAAGACGACTCATGGCTGGCGTGGACGTGTGCGAGTAGGATGCTGTACGAATGAACGGAAGACTCAACGCTAAGGGAAGGATTAGACGAATTTACTCATTCTACTGCTGCATCGGGAAACGGAGTTCAGATGACTACCACCATGGGAATTGCTTTCCTTTCTTTGCTCGCGGAGAGAGAAGACTGCTTGGTTCTTTCTCGGCCTGATTCCTTTTATTATCACTAAACATGGTTCTTCGGTTGCATGCAAGGCTGACGGCTTCGACTGGGCTTCCGCATACCTACCTTTTCTGCGGTCATTACTCTTAGAAACCCTCTTTGATCTGTCTGGCGGGAATGCAGAGGGATATCTTTTGCCCCAGTTGAGAAATAAGCTGGTGACTGGTCGTGTTTCCATGTCCACCGGTTTCTGCAGTTTGGTTTACAATTCGCGACATGATCCTGATCTAGTCTAGCAGGGCGCGCAGATCACAAGGGTCCGGCCCTTTCGCGATACAGGGATGCTGCATCCGGAAGGCGCGCCAATTAGGCTCGTCGGACAAACCGAACCGACCGTTAGACGCAACGGCATGTACGTCCGTGGCTGAGTGGCTGAGTGGCTCGGCCGTATGTATCGACGTACGTCACCCACGTGCGCCGAGCCCATCGGCGCACAACCAGCGGCGCCGATAGCCGAAGTGGCGCGCGGGCGGTACCTTCCTTCGTCCTCTTGCCGTGGGGTGACAAGAGTGACGAGGCTTTGGCGCGGGTTGAACTTTGGTTCGATGTGGCTGGGCTGAGGGAGGCCAAGCAGCGTGGAGAGTTAGTTGGCCCCATGCCTATGCCATGGGAAGCCGGCCGCCATGATGGGGTACGTATATAAGAGGGGCGTAAGCAAGCACCTTGTTTGGACATCAGTCATTCACTACTACTGCAACAATCAACACTCATCACCATCATCACCATCATCATCATCGATCGCTTTGCCAGACCAATCCGCCGTGAAGCGAGAGCCTTTACGATCACTGTCTGTACGGATTGAGCACCAAAGTCGAAAAACAAACCTCCACATCGGGAGAGAAGGAGAACACCTCGCAAAAACTCATTTGATTACCGGCCCTCTCTGAAATCCCCACAACCAAAAACACCAAACACGTGCACAGCACTCGCACGCGCGAAACACGACTCCCTTCAAATAGACCCACCAACCACACCACAACACGAACACAACAAAAACAACAATGGGCTGCGGACCATCTCGCCCCCATGGCCGGTACCACCACCACCACCAACCGGTCCACGTAATCCACACATCGCCCAGACACGCCGCCAGGCCCTGCGGCCCGCCGCCCATGGCTTTCGGAGGAGGAAGGTGTGGGCCCCGGGGCGGGTACGGGATGGGATACGGGAGGAGGGGCCCGCCGGTAGTAGTGGTGGGTGGCCACGGCGGGGGGAGGATGGGAGGGAGGCGGCGCTGCTAGGTAAAAGCTGGCTGCTAGCGCCGGGAACGTATGACTGTTACGAGCGTGTACGATTGGACTGGTGATGTTTTACGTCTTTTTTTCTTTTCTCGTACGTATGTACGTTAGTAGTAGACGGTATTGTTTGTATTAAATCATTCACGAGTCTTCATTGAGTTGTGCAAAAGGCCATCTTCGGCCTGTAATTATTCGATGTGATATGCCAACTCCGCTCACATCGCAGCCGTGTCTTTGTGAAGTGAATGAATGCCACATGCCCCCTGGATATCGCGCCCCATTTTGCCTTGCCTGCACCCATACCTTTTATTCTCTTGGCGACACCATCGTTGAACAAACGCCGACAAACTCCATTGCTATGCCCAATCCCAATCCCATTCCCATTACCGGCCCCAAGCAACAACAGACACACCGGTGGCCCGGCTCGCTCTTCAAGCACCACCACCGCCGCCACCACCACCAACTGCCCTCGTCGTGCTCTCCCAAAAATCCAGCGTCAACTGCGCCAAAAAGCACGGAATCTCCTTCCGCTGCTCGACCCAAAACTCGATCTGGCCCCTGATCTCGCTGGCGAAGACGCTCTTCTCGCCGCCGCTGACCTTCATGGTGCCGCGCTCGCCGTCGAAGACGATGCTGTTCTCGCAGCCGCCGTCGTCGTCGCCGCCGCCGCCGCCGGGGTAGAAGAGCGAGGTGACCTTGACGCGGCCGTTGGGCATGATGTCCAGCTTCCAGCCGAGCAGGGAGGCGACGGCCTCGCGGAACTCGAGCGCCTTGGCGGACCACAGCTGCTTGAGCCGCAGCGTCTTCTTGTCGCGGTCGGCGATGGCGCGGTGCAGCTCGGCCATCTCGAGGCGGGCGGCCTCGAGGCTGGCCCGCGGCACGACTGCATCATCGGCATCGTCGGCGAGCTGCTGCTTGGCCTCGGCCTCGAGCCGTGCCAGCAGGGCCTTGTTCTCCTCGCGCAGGGTGCGGACGGTGCTGAGCTTGAGGGCCTCGGCGTCGGCGGTGGGGTTCTGGCGCAGCTCGAGGACGCGGGTGCGGGACGACTCGTTGAGGGCGCGGATCTGCTTCTCGTGGGCGCGGCGCTCCGCCTCGAGCACCTTCTTCTCCGTGAGCAGCCGGCCCAGGTCGTCCTGCAGCTGGCGGTTCTTGCGGCGGAGCTCGCCCATGCGGGCGTCGTCGTCGGCGTCGCGCGGCCGCTTGCTGCCCACGATGGTGATCTGCTTGGTGTTGGATTCCTCGAGGGCCGAGAGCTCGGCGTGCAGCGCCTGCGTCTCGGCGCGGTAGCCGTCGACGGCGTCCTCCAGCTGCTGGATGCGCTGCGTCTTGTGGGCGTCGAACGTCTCGGGCTGGAACTCGCTCTCCTCGGCGTCAAAGGCCTTGAGCTGCGCGCGGAGGTATTCCACCTCCTTGACCGCCAGCGCCCGCTGGCGTTCGAGCCGCATGCGCAGCTTGCTGTCCGAGGCGCCGCCCGCGCTCTTCAGCTTCTCCAGCTCTTCGCGGACCCTGGCCTTTTCGTCCTCCAGCGCCTTGATCGTCTCGTCTCTGGCCGTCAGTTCTGCCTGCACGGCGCCGAGGCGGTCGACCATGGTGGCCGTCTCCAGCCGCTCCCTGACGAAGGCCTTGGCCAGGTCCTCGGGAGTGCCGAACCGCAGCTCGCCCTCGCCATCGGCCTGTGCCGCCTGGCCGTCCAGATAGTTCGTCCAGGCGCTCTTCTCGTCCTCCAGCAGCTGGCGCTTGAGCTGCTCCTCGCTCAGCTCGCGGCGCAGGTCCTCCATCATGCGCACCCTGTTCTCCAGCGCCCGCTTCTCCTCCTCGACCACCTCGACGCTCTTCTGCACCCTGCCCAGGCGCTTCAGCTCGGCCGCCTGCTCCCTGTTGACGGCCTCCAGCTTCCGGATGTGGGCAATCTGCTCCGACAGCTCGCGCTTGACCACGTGCAGCGTGTCGTGGTCGCCGGCCTGGGCCCTGAGCCGGATGAGCTCGCTCTCCGCCTCGGCGGCCTCGACCTCGCGCCGCGCGAGCTTGTGCGAGGCCTGCTGCAGCGCCGCCGCCTGGCCCTCGAGCTCGGCCCGCAGCTCGTCGAACGACCGCTGCAGCGCCCCGTGCCGCGCGTCCAGCTCGTCGTACCGGTGCCGGCTCTGCCGCTCCTGCGCCGCCAGCTCGTGTGTTGCCTCGTCCGCCTCTTCCTGCAGCGATGCCCCTCGCTCCTGTAGCGCCCGCACTTTGCGCTCTAGCTCTAGCTTCTCGTTTGTGCTGCGGGATGCCGCCTCGCCCGTCTCGCGCTGTAGGGCCTCGTACTTTTTCGCTGCTGCCTTGCTCGCCGATTCGGCTGCCTGAAAAGTAGAAGAAGAAGCTCCGAGTTAGTGAATGATCGGCATCTTTCTTTATGTGTGTGTGTGTGTGTGTGTACGAACCTGTGCGCGCTGGTACTCGGCCTCGGCCCTGTTCTGGGCATCGCGCAGCTCCGCCTGGTGGCTGAGGGTGCTCATCTCCCGCTCTTGCCGCAGCGATTCGAGCTCATACTGCAATGTGTTGATCTGCGCACGCAGGTCTTCGTTGCCAATGTCTGTCCCCGCCCGAGTCAGCTCCCCAGAAGCCGTCGCCCCGTGGCGTTGAGAGAAAGCGCCGGACTCACCTGGTTTGACGACCGATTGCCGCAGCGTCTGGCGGAAGGATTGTGTGGGTGCGTGTGCGGGCTCTGGCTCGCCCGTCTCGCCTGTGAAGAAGTTGAAAGTGGGTTGGTTCGTGTTGCGAGCCATGGCGACGGAGCGACGGTTTGTAAACAATTCGTTGCGCGCGAAGCTCGCCGAGGTGAAGGTCTGCCGCCGTGGGCCAGTGGGGAGGCGGTTGAACTGCGCGGACAACGAGGGTCGGTGGAGCAGGCAAGCATTCGGCGGTGGATGGGGAGAGGCACGAGGGTTGCCCTCTGGTCCAGGTCGGCGTGGTAAACAATGCGACGGAATGGTTGGCGACGCAGCGTGGAAGACAGTGCGCCCCGGCCGCTCATCCATGCAAGGCCCGAGCTTCACGCGCCTTCACGTGCCCCCATCGCTCCGTTCCCTCCAAGTCATTGAACATTCTCATTGATCTCCATCATCTTCATCGCTCTCTTCATCGGACTGAACAAGCCATCTCTATGCAAATCACCACAAAGCAAACTGTCACACATGAGCTGCGTGGGATGAACAGGCTTGATTTGTTTCCATTTCGGTTTAGCAACATCAGCAATTGTAGCCTTTCACTTTGAGATATTCCTCAGTCATCCTTTCCAGCAAGTATCCCAGAAAACACTCTCTCTCTGTGGCGTGCCGCCTGTTCAATTTGAGATATTCCTCAGCCATCCTTTCCAGCAAGTATCCCCGAAAACACACTCTCTCTGCGGCGTGCCGCCTGAATTCATTCTTCATCATCATCATCTTCATCATCATCGTCTTCATCATCATCATCGACTTCGTCGTCGTCGTCAATCTCAGCTAGGACCGTCGTAACGGTATCAACAACTCCCTTGTTGTCGTGAGCGACCTCTGTTGCGATGGCCTCCAGAAGAGAGCGGAGCTTGGCACGGTGAAGAAGGAGGGTGGTGATGGTCGACTTGGCCTCCTGAAGGTACGTGTATCGCGTGTGCTGACGCTCAATCGCCGCATCCAAGCGACGCGTGTAGTGCTGTTCGACCGAGGAGCTCGTGTCCTGCTCGTGATCATCACGCGCAAGGTTCGCAAGTCGTGCCAGAGCACGGTCAAGGTCCGCCTCAACATCCTCTTGCCAGTCAGTATGTTCTCGTACTCCGTGCTGCGTCAGAGGAGTCGAAGATCTGCCATTGAACGTGGGGCTGGAGGGGGCAAGCGGGCTGGACTGAACAAGGATCTCCTCCTCGTCGAGCATGCCAGGTTCGGCCAGGGTTGTCGCGGCAGAACTCCTACAGTACGTTAGCAGCTGGTCAGACACGACGCCTCACAGGAGACATACACATCGCTAGACAGCTCCGGCAGCCGCTGGAGCACTTCGGCTATCGATGGCAGGCGTTCCTGCGGAATCGCTCCATCTGACGCTCCAGCACTGGGAGCCGGCGTATTCTCTGGTGCCGTGATGGGCGAGTCGATCAGACGGACATTGACCGCCGGAAGGTCCAAGAGTGGCAGGAAGCGGTGGTTTCCGCTCTGGCTGGGAGGCGGTGGACGGAGCCCAAACCTGTTGCTCGAATGTACTCGGCCCGAGATGGGCAATCCGCCATGAGTGATGGCGGCTGACGGCATCGTTTGGATGCCCGTCATTCGCTCGCTCTCTGGTTCGAGTGTTAGAGCGCAGTATGAGTCAGCGAATGAAGCTCACATACCTGGTGTCGGAAGCGTATGGGGAGTGCCTCCTGGCCGGCTCATGGCAGTGGAGTCGGAGAACGACACCGAGGAACGCGGCTGTGAACCTGTGGACATGATGGCAGGTGACGCAGCTGATGTGGAACAAGATCTGTGGAGTAAGGTCAGAAGACAGACACATCGCGCGCAGACACCGAAGGGGAAGGATGACGGAAGTGTGACAGCAAGCAGCTTGGGTTCACTCACTGTGAGAATGCGAAGCTTAACGACGATGTGACGGCGTGAACAAGTCAAGATGCTCTTCTGAGTGAGATGACGGCGCAACTGACTTGGGAATTGTGTGGCTCAGTGAGCGGGTGTGAGGTAGATGCGCTGAAGCAGCGGGTCGTGCGTGCCGAAAGGCAAACCGATGGTAAGAGAGGAGAGACGATGCCTTGAATCAAGCGTGCGAGTGCACAGCTTGCCCAGGCGGAGAGGTTGGAGGTGACGAGGAGGAAGAAGAGGAGGAAGAGGAGTGGGCGAGTTGGAAAGATTTTAATATGCCCCATGGGAGGTCCCCATGAGGAAGCGGCGTTCGCAGCAACTGCCCCCGCTACCTGAGTATGCGCTCAGTAGCCCACACCGGCCTGCCCTCATACTACAGGTTTGGCAGCTGCTTCTGCACGTGCGGCACCACCCTGGCAAGAGCCCCCACCCCTCTGCGCTCCAGCGGCTGGCACTGGCGGACATGGAGTACGTTGTCACGGTACGACGAACCCTCATTGGGAGTCTTTTGCAAATCACGGCCGCCATGGCTGTCAGGAAACAGTAGTCACGGCTTTGGAAGAGCTGAGGAGATCAGTCTCCTCAGTGCTCTCAGCTGGGCTTTGGTTGCGAGAGCATCATCTGCCGCAAGGCCGAAAAGATAGCAGCTCAATTTCCCCACGGTCCCGTCTAGTTAGCTTCACTAAGGTGAGGCAGGGGGTAGGAGCGTCTTTCCGAGAGTCACCAGTCTCTCCCATAGCCAGTGTGCCAAACACCAAAGACACTCCGCTCTGCAGGAACGCCGTGCTTAGCCAGACAGGCGACTGTCTTCACTGACAATTGCCGATGAGGTGCTGCATCGCTGCGCTCGCTCTCCTCGCCAGAAGACGTGCGCAATGGTCCATTTGAACTTACTAGGATCCTGGCATCCAATGCTTGCGACCAAGCAGTGTTGAGTCTCTGCAAGCGTGTTCTGCTTCCATGCTTACCTGGGTCTGTTGCTTGCGAGTGGGACTTCAAAGCTGCAGTGGAGAGTCCGCGGCCATTGCCTTCGTCGCGAGGGTTTGTGAGACCCTTTCCGTAGTGTAGAGCGACGGACACCGTCCCTTGAGGAGTATTGTATCCGAATTGTGCTTCTCACTCCAGCCAATGGATTGTCTTGCCCAACAGCGGTGGCGCGACCTGCTTGGGGGCGCCGGTGGGTAACCTCACGGCTGAGCGGGCATTTTGTAGTGCTCAAGGGATGTTCAGAGCTACGAGAGACGCAGTCGCGTGACGATGACGGGCTGGTACGTACTGGGCTACTGCTGGCAGTGAGCGACGGCATTACCCGCAGGGAATGGGGCCTGTGGAGGTGCGCTTGGAGTAGACAGGGGCGGCACCGGTCGCAAGGAGTTCCAGGTCATCTAGAATAAAGTCAGAGGCTCGTGAGCGGGCGAAAAGGAAGCGAAGGAGCCGCAGAACGTGGTCATGGTGCCGGTGAGCGGGTTCTGTGCCGGTGATGTTGCTTCAGGCTACCGAACGTTGACAGTGCCGGCTGGTTGCATGGGTTGAGGGGCCCACTAGCGTGGATATCGAAGCACGACGCCATCCAACCGCGCATGCACTCTGGCCAGATGATTGAGCGCAAGGAACCAGTGGTTTTGAGTCCTTGGAGGCACGCGGAGGTTGGATTCTGCTTGCGTTCTATGAAATCCTAGGCGCCATTGTGCGACGCGTCCCGCAGCATCAACACAAGCGATGGGCTCCTGGTCACTAACACCACGATACCCAGACTCGGGCTGCTCGAGGATAACACCGCGAAGGTGAGGAGCGCGTGCACGCGAGAACATTCGCGATCAAGGCGGCGCTCAGGCAGGGTGTTAGGATCACTAGGCGCTCTGCGCCCCCGAAGCGGACCCTGGCGTGCCGGGGTTCGCTGAGCCACAGGCGAAAAGTTGCCGTGACTTGACTTCTGGCCAGACTGCGCTACTTCACTATCCCACTCCGCCCTTTTCTTCGCCCCCCAAGACACCCTCACTGAGGATCCTCCACCCTCGCTACCTCCACCCTCCGGTCGCATCCAGCTGCACCCTCCCTCCGGCTCTTCGATTCGATTTTCTGTCATCCTACGCCGTCGCAATGGCCGACACTACCACTCCCGCTGCTGCTAAGAAGCAGCAGTTCGTGAAGCCTGAGAAGCCCAGTGAGGATGCCTACAAGACGGGTCTGGCTGAGAAGGAGAAACAACATGCTGCTGCTCAAGAAAAGCTCGTACGTCTTCGCACTTGGCTGCGCCAATTGCACCCGGCGCGCCCAGTCCGAGTGCCTAGAGCATTGCTGACCACCACGGCCATGTAGAAAGCCCTCAATGCGAAGATCGATCTCGCTACACCGAACAACAAGGACTCACCAACTGCTAAGAAGCAACAGGAGCTCCGCACCGAGCTCGCTGAGATCCGCAAGAAGCAGCAGGCCAACAAGGGCTCGCGCAACACCGTCTTTGAGCAGATCAGGAAGCTCGATGAGCAACTGAAGTCTAGGATCCAGGAGAACAAGACGGCTCGCAGCCGTGTCAACTTCAAGAATGCTGACGAGGTCGACCGCGAGATCGCTCGCCTCCAGAGCCAGGTCGACTCTGGCTCGATGAAGATTGTGGAGGAGAAGAAGGCCCTTGCCGACATCTCCAGCCTGAACAAGCAGAAGAAGAACTTCGCCGGCTTTGACCAGGCCGAGAAGGGCATCGCCGACCTGAAGGCGAAGATTGCTGAGCTGCGCAAGTCCCTGGATGACCCCGAGGCCAAGGCCATGAGCGACCGTTACTCTACCATCCAGTCCGAGCTTGATGCCATCAAGGCGGAGCAGGATGAGGCCTACAAGAGCCTCAACACCCTCCGTGACGAGCGCACCAAGCTTCGCAACGAGCAACAGGCCAAGTGGACCGAACTGAAGGAGTTCAAGGACAAATACTTTGAACAGAAGCGCGCTTTCCGCAACTACGAGCAAGAGGCGTACAAGGTCAGGAGGGAGAGGCAAGACGCCGAGCGCAAGGCCTACGAGGCCAAGAAGCGTCGCGAGATTGCCGATGCGAAGCTCGAGGAGGCCAGCGCTCCTGCGTACACCGAGGAGATCATCACCGCCGAGGGTCTCATCCGCTACTTCGACCCCTCCGCTCTGCCTGCCAAGGAGACCAACGGCACCTCCAAGTTCCTCGCTCAGGCCGGCAGGACTACTGACGACTCTGCCTTCAAGGGCATGAAGGTGGTGAAGAAGGAGGAGGAGGACTACTTCGCTGGGAGTGGCAGCGGCAAGAAGGGCAAAAAGAACAAGAAGAACAAGGAGTCTGCTCCGGCTTCTTCCGGCTTCAACCTTTCGATTGGCGTCCTCGAGCAGCTGTCTCAGATCAACGTCGAGGCACCCGCTAGCCAATCCGACATCCCCGGCGTGGTCGAGAAGCTCAAGGAGAAGCTTGAGACCTGGAAGAAGGACCAGGGCCGCAAGACCCAGGAGGTAAATTCTGCAACTCGCGCCCCCTTTGTGCTGATCAGTCGCTAACCAGACCCCACAGAACATTGATAAGGCGAAGAAGGAGATCGAGAAGCTTGACGCCGCTGAGTCCGAGGGTGCGGATGCTGGCGCCAAGGACACTGCCAAGAAGCCGGCGGCGAAGAACCAGCAGGTCAACGGTTCCGCCGATGCTGATGCGGAGCTTGCCCAGGAGAAGGACGCTGTCACTGACGCAGCCAAGGAGCTTGAACAGGCTAGCATCGAAGACAAAGACGAGACCGCGACTGCCTAAGCGACCTCAAGTCATCCCGACAAGCATGTGTGGTGCTTGACTGGGCCGAAGGATGGGGAGACTTTGATCTGCACCAATTGTGGGCCTGTTTTCTCTGTAGATCACTGAATTCTCTTGTGGGGGATGTTCGAAAAGGATTGTGGGGCGATGTCGATTGTTCACTACAAAAAGCTCTTTTTAAAAGTTTCCAGCACGGGGGTTGATGGAAGATTCTCACTTGCATGAGCTCGAGTAGCGATGCTTTCCTGTACGGCGAATGGGGGGTCTGAACGGGAAACGGGGGGCCTTTCTTCAATACCTGTAACATTTTTTTTTCTTCATTGATGAACGAACGAACGAACGAAAGCGGCTCCGGCTTTTCCATTCACGTTGCAAATTTCCTTGGGCAAGTCGCCCTCCATCAGGGGGCATGCTCCTTTGCGGTCATCAGGACTCGCCGGCAGCGGTGGTTCTTGCTTCTACTACCCACTTTCAAAACATTCAATTAGGGTCTTTCTCACATCTATACTATTTCATAATCCAGGCGTTATCGAAATTCTCCGTTGCAAGACCTCTGCTGCAAACCTCTGCTGCAAGACCTGTTCGTCCCTTCCCCCTACCCGCCCGCCACCCACGTCCCTCCTCATCCCCCCTACTACGGCGCCCGCAACGCCCTCTCCACCACCTCCACCACCCCAAACAGCTCCTCGTCCCTCAACGGCCTCCCCATCACCTGCACCGCACACGGCATGCCCTCGACCTCGCCCGGCTCATACGGCGGGACGTACTCCACCCCCTCCCTCACAAACGCCGCGTCCTCCGCCGCCTCCGCGACGCCGAACGGCACCACCGCCGCCGGCCAGTCCAGCACGTTCGCCAGCACCGTGTGGGCCGGCACGCCGTACGAGTCGTGCGGCACGGCGGTGGCGCAGTGCGCGGGCAGCAGCACGGCGTCGAGCGCGCCGCGGACCACGGCGGCCTCGTGGAACGCGCGCGCGACGCGCTTGCGCTCCGCGACGAGGTCCCACAGACCGTCGAGCGAGGGCGTCCAGCCGTCGTTTTGCGGGACGCGCACGGTCGAGAGCGATTTGATGGGCGGTTCGCCGCCCGAGCGGATGATGCGGAGGGGTGTGCCGGAGGGGTCGAGGGCGAAGAGTTTCCAGGCGAGGGAGGCGGTGGTCATGAGGGTGGGGAGCGCGGAGGCGGAGGCGGAGGCGGAGGGTTCGTCGAGGGGGACGATGGTGTGGCCGGCGGCTGAGAGCTTGGATGCGGCGGTGCGGAGGGCGCGGAGGACGGGCGGGTGGAGCGGGCGGGTGGGGTCTTCGGTGATGAGGCCGAGGCGGAGGGGGGTCTTCGTGGTGGTGGTGGAGGACGCTGGGGGGGAGGTCGACCGCCATGGAAGGTTCAGCGCACTGTCGTCCAGCAGCCATGGTTCGGCGCTGACGATGCTGCGGACTAGCAGCTCGCAGTCACGCAGCGAGGTGGCCAGCGGGCCTGACAGCGGCACGATGGGTGAGGGCGAGCCCAGGCGGCCTGGCGCGGCGTTGCCGCCAAAGGGCAGCCGGTTCGCCGTCGGCTTGAAGCCGTACACGCCGTTGCACAGCGCTGGGATGCGGATCGAGCCGGCCACGTCGGTTGCGACGCCCAGCAGGGAGCCGCGCATGGCGATCAGCGCGCCCTCGCCGCCCGAGCTGCCGCCTGCTGTCAGTGTTAGTCGTCGTGGGTTGAGCGTGCGGCCGAAGACGTTGTTCTCCGAGTCGGCGGTCATGAAGCTGCAAAGGGGGTCAGCAAAGCTTCAGCTAAGAAGGGGAAGGGCTCTCACGTCTGGGGGACGTTGGTTTTGACGTATAGCACGGCTCCCAGGCCCAGGAGGATCTGTACGATTGGCGAGTTGTTCTCGGCTGGCGGTCTGTCCAAGAAGGAGATGTATCCCAGGGTGTTATGGACGTCTTTTACCACGTACGAGTCCTTGAGGCTGATGGGAAGGCCGTGAAGGGGCCCCATCAGCTTCTTCTCGCGGGCATAGTACTCGTCGAGTTCCTTGGCTCGCTCCAAGGCCTGGTCGAAGAAGATCTCGGTCAGGCAGTTCGTCAGCTGGTGGGCAATGGCGGCGCGCTTGCAGAAAGCGGTTGCTACATCGTAGGCCTTCAGAGTTCCTGCTGACAGCTGCTCTGAGAGGCCAGTGGCGTCGAAGGTCTCGGTGATTCGCAGTTCATTGGCGGTGAGCAGTCCACAGGACCGCGGGACATCGAGGACGCTGGTTTTGGACTCGTCGTGGACGTTCTTCAGCAAGTCTCTTGGAAGACGCCATTCTTGCGGGATTTTGGCCAAGTTCGAAGCCCTCTTCTTCGCGGCAAGGCCGTGCCAGGCGGGAGCGTCTACTCCACCCTGGGGCTTGGTTCCGTCTAGCTGTTCCCCGAATATAGTTTCAAGTGCAGATGTCTTCAGTGAGGATGCCATGTTGCGATTCAAGAACAAGTAGTATTGCAAAGCTCAAGGCAATCGCTTTGGCTGCGAACGCGACAGCTGAAGCAAAAGTGAAGAGGGAGCCGGAGAAATGTGTCTGGTTGCCCCTCCTTTAGTATCGTCTCTAGCAGACGCAGGGCGGGGAGCGGGTCAGCCTCAGCCGAAGGGGTGGCCGAGATGACGCTGCATTTCGGCCCCGCTTTGCGAGTGGAGGAAGACTAGTTCCGAAAACAGCAAATCGTATCCAGTATTTTCATCACAGGCAGCGCAAGGAATACAATGATAGGAATCGCAGAAGTGAGAGGGTTGTGCCGGGTTGCTGCATGGGTAAGCGAGAGGGTTGTCCTTGGACAATGCCTGCAAGTGATGGACTCGGACTCGACAGCGAGGATTCGAGAGCTAGTGCAGGGATCGGAAAGGGTTGCACAGAGGCACGAGCAGAGTGTGTGAACAAAGCATGCAAGCATGGTTCCGGGGTTGAGGGGAAGCGGCAACCACTTACGGATGCGGTCATAGCGTCGCGTGGGTCCGACGCGTCCTGGCACCGCGTCGCGTTTTCGTGCACCAACACCCAAACTCCTCTCTCTCCCCGACCGCCTCCGCCATCCTCCCCCCACCCCATTATTACACCGACCATGGCGACCCTCGCGAATCCCGAATACGCTCAGCAGTGCACCGCAATCCGCGTCGAGCTCAAGGCTTGGGAGAAGTCGTTCCAGACTGCCAATGCCGGCCGCAAGGCAGGACGCGCCGACATCAAGGCCACTCCCCACATTGGTACGCCACTGTCGCTCCGTTTGCCTCCCCGTTTGCCTCCACCTAAGAGCTGACCCCGTCTCTGCAGCTGCCAAATACAAGGAATACCACAAATTGCGCGACATTCTAGATGGCAAATCCAAGCCGCAACCCGCCTCCCCGAAACGCAAGGCCGACCCTTCCGCCATCGACATCTACCAGACCCCCACCAAGAAAGTAAAGCACATACCCGTCACCAATGACTCGGAGCTACGCGAGCCGCGCGACGACTTGCTGCACCTTTCCCCCACCAAGCTCTTCAGCCCGGCCGCCCACGAGCTCGGCCCCACACCTCAAAAGGACGGCATCCTGCTGGGCCTCTTCGACCTGCTCCCCACCGAATCACCCAACAAGCCGCAGCGCACCGTCCTTGGCGACATCACAGCCAACTCTCACCTCCAGACCCCGCAGAAAAAGCGCAGGCTCGACTTCGATGACGACGATGAGAATGAGCTGGTCTGGAGCGGCAAGATGGCCCGCAAGAGCCGCACCCCCGTGTCCGAGGGAAAGCGCCACTTCTTGGACAAGTTTGCTACCCCCCAAAAGCCGAAGCGGCAACACGACGAGGGCACTCCGTCGTCACGTGGCCAGCCCACCACCCCCGCCTTCCTTCGTAGGAACTTCAGACCAATGCCTTCCCTGACCGAGAACCCGACGAGCCCCAGGATGCCGAGGAAGCCCATGTCGTTCACCCGGACACTGAGCACCATTCTGCAGGAGCGGAGGAAGGAGAAGGAAGAAGATGCGAGGCAAGAGGCCGAGGCCAAGAGGCAAGCCGAGCTGGAGGCAGAGGCCGAGTTGGCTGCGAATGACCCTGATGAGGATGAGGAGGAGGCAATGCGTGAGATGGAGAACGGGCCAACCGCTGCACCCGCACCCCGGCAGGCGCCATCAACCGTACTTGTCCAAGACAGCCAGTTCGACAGGAAGCTCGGTGCAGACGGTGAGAACTTCTCAGACTCGGAGCCCAGCGAGGGCGAGAACGGCCCACCACGCAAGGTGTGGAAGAAGAAGGGAGCGAAGAGGCAGACTCGCAGAGTCAACATGCGCCCTGTCAGAACCAGGCCACAGCCCCAGCAGCCGCAACCCGCCGCTGCCGATTCCGAGGACGAGAGCGACGCCACTGTTGCCGAAACTCAGCCTGCCCAGCCCGCCAACGAGGACTTCGACGACAGCGACTCTACGGCCGTGGAAGATGACGGGAACGAGTCTGAACACACGCCCAAGAAGCGCAAGGTTGGAAGCAGCGGCAAGAAGCAGCCGACGAAGGCGGCGGCTGCAAAGGGAGATGCTGGGGAGAAGAAGGAGAACGTCATGAAGAAGGCGACGCGCAAGATCAGCGCCCAGGCACACGCAAACTTCAAGAAGCTGAAGATCAAGAACAAGAACTCGAAAGCAGGCGGGCGGGGCTGGGGTCGCAACAGGAGGTAAAGGATAGGCCATCCGAGAGTGGGAGTGGATCGGCCCTGTGCGTGCGTGGTTGGTGGGGGTTGGCTCTCGCTCAGTCGTCCCGCGGCAGGTTAGATGTCCGCCTCACGTCTTTTTGATCTCACCTACAGGTCGCGATTGGAGACGTGGGGCTCGAGCGTCACCCAAAGCGGGCACTGGTCTGACTGATGAGTTCTCCCCGCTTTTCTACACACCTGCTTCTATCCTCCTGTCCTTCCCCCATCCTGAAGTCCTCTTTCGGCCTTCTCTTGCACCACCCACATCAATGTGGTTCACCGATTCTGTTATTGCTGTGTTGTTGTTGTTAACACCCACATGAGGGGGGTTTGGGACATGGCTTGGCGTTGGTCATTTCGGTCACTGCTGTACCATCACTGCTACTACTTCATCTTTTTTTTTTCATTGGAAGCATTATCAGCGGAGGGAGGTGAGGGGGAGGAGCACAATCATCATTTTTCTTTCCAGCGAGCATGGGATAGCGAGGCATTGCAGGGCGTCATTTCAGGATATCAGACTACGACTGTCAGGGACGTGTTTACTTTTTTTTCTTTTCCCTTCTTGCTTCTTACTAGCTTCAATCGTCCTAAGGTTCACGAACCTGCTGTGCGCATTTTATAGGATGGGAAATAAGAAATAGGAACTTTCTATACTTATTCATTACATTCCTATCGTTCGTTGGCAGCTTACTTTCCTTAATGTCTTTGCTTAGGGACGTAGAGGAATATGCTACTAACAGAGTAAGCCATATAATAAACAATTCCAGTAAGAGGATTCGAATTCTTTTTTCTCTTTATTTATAACGCTTTCCCTCCTACTTTACTACATCCTATATCTTTCGCTTCCTCTCCTTCTTTATTTTCTTCATCTCCTTCAAAGTAATAGCAAGGGAAGAGGAAAAGAAAAACCTCTCGTTCTCGTTACCCTACTAACCCACACAAAAAAAAATCTATGTATGTCATACCCAACGCTAATCAACAAGAACAAAAACTACAACTCATCATGCCCCTTCTTCTTCTGCTTCTCCTTCTCCTTCTTCTCCTCCTCCACCTCCTCCGCCTGCTCCCCCACCTTCTCCAACAACTCCCTATCCTCAGCATCAGCATCACCAGCACCAGCACCAGCACCGCCAACGATGCCCTCAGCAGCGGCGTCCACATGCGCCTCCCTAGCCAACCTCGCAATCTCCTCATCATACACGGTCCACTCCGGTACCTGCCTCCGCGCGCGATCGAGCTTCGGCTCCTTGGTCTGGGGGTTATTGCAGAGATCGATCGTCTTCGCGTTCTTGAGCGCGTCGTCGGCGCACCACGTCTCGCACCACAGCCAGTCCTGGGGGAGGCTGTGGATGGGGAGGCCGGCCTGCATGTTGTTGGGGAGGTCCTGGTCGAGGTTGGAGAGGGAATTCGGGTCGGCCGAGAGCTGCTGGTACTGCTGGCGGAGGCGGTCGCCGGCGGCGAGGCGGCGGAAGCGGTGGAGGTCGACGACGTAGAGGGCCGAGATGTGGTAGGGGCGGCCCTTGAGGAAGTTCTTCCAGTAGCCTTGCTTCCAGAAGCGGAAGCCTTCCATCTCGGTGCGCGAGTCGCACATGGGGGTGAAGCCGTAGGGGGCGCCCTGCAGGTCGTGCGTGACGAGGTCGTGCATGTCGGCGCGGACGACCTGGTCGGCGTCGACGAAGATGACCTTGTCGAGGTCGAGCGGGAAGAGGACGTCGAGGAAGAGGATCTTGTAGCCCCAGATCTCGCGCTGCTTTTCCTTTTGGCCCCGCAGCCAGTGCGGCCACTTGTACGTGACCATTTCGTATTCGAAGCCGTAGGCCGCGGCGAGGGTGGGCAGGAACGACTTGAACGATGGCGACAGGAACTGCTCGATGAACCAGAACTTGACCGTGTGCTTGGTGTGCTTCATGACCGACACCATCATGATGTTGAGCATGCGCTCGTACAGGTGCCCGCTGGCGACCGAGAAGATGTTGATGTCTGCGTGGCGCGAGGATCCTGCGAGTGCCGTCAGATTGGTCCAGAGCCCGACTGCCGAGAGGAGGGAGGACAACATACCACCAGTCTTGACGTTGATGCCGACCTTGGAGAGGATGCCGTCGGCAAAGGCGGCTCCCTTGGCCGCGAGGTCCTCGACCATGGTGGTGGGCGCTTCGAGCACGTCCTCGTCTTCCTTTCCAGACCTGCGGGACAGGCGCGGGAAGAGGGTCACGCCCTTGAAGTCCATGAGTGCGATCTCCTTGGTGCGGTCGCCCGGCTGCGGCTCCCAGCCGAGCGTGCCCGCGCTTTCGATGGTGAAGATGTCCTGGCTGCGTCCGGGCTGCAGCTCGATGTCGAAGAAACCCGGGTTGGCCTTGAACTGGAAGTAGCCAAGATTGGCCATGATGATGGTGTCGGCGTAGCGAGGGTTCGACGTCGTGCGCAGGTCGAGCTGGGCGCCACGGGGGTACATGCCATTGGTGAGATCGCGAGAGTGGCCTTCGATCAGGATGTACTCGAGCTCATAGACGGCGTCGATGGACGACTGGCCCTTGAGCTGGCTCAACTTGATGTTGTCCAAATCGTGCACCGACTCCTTGGCTGCGACGACCCACTGCGGCGGCACGTCCAACCCAAGGTTTAGGAGGGCTTCAGAGGGAATGCCATCGAAGGTAGCCTGCAGTGCCTCGGTGGAGCCATTCTCATCGAAAGAGGGCTTGGACGCCACGACATAGCGGTAGAAACGCTTCACTGGAAGCTCACTCAGCCTCTCCTTGGGGTTGAGGAACAGCCGCATGTGGACGCCGCTCAGCTCCGACAGCACCTTGAGAATGGGAAGCCATCTTTGAGCAGTCTCCGATGAGGGGTCAACAGAGGCAACGATCTGGATCGCAGACGTCTCCATCTCGCCCGTCTTGATGCACGTGTGGGTATCGTTCCAGAACTTGAACACATCGCGACGCGTGGTGGGAGGAGTGTCGAAGATGCCCTCTGGGACATTGGAGACGGTTGAGAGAGCCACCAAGGATGTGAACTGAGCGGATGCACCAGGGGATTTGATCTTGTTCTCGAGGCCCAGGTCCATGACGGCCTTGTTCGCTGGCTCAATGCGCTTCGTTCTCTCATAAGTCAGGAGATTCTCCAGGTCGTCTATAGTGAAAGGCCTGCGCTTGCGGATGAGACCGACGGTCCTGCCATTGAGCACCAGTGATTCGCGTCCGGACTCGCCGTCGAAGACGCGCATGAGCGGCTTCATGGCGTCCCAGTACTCTGCACACTCTTTGAGCTCCTTGGAGCTTGGCACAAAGTCTTCGGGAAGGTCATCCACAAAGCTCTGACCTTTGTTCTTCCACAGAAGATAGGACAGTCTAGAGTAGTGGTCCACATCGCCCGTGTGGACAAACGCCGTCTCGAGATCGCCATGCTCTGCAGCAAGCTGGTAGGCATCTGCGAGCAGAGTCGCGCCCGCCTTGGAGTCGAAGTCGCCGAGAACGATGAGCTGCGCCCACTGGAACCATTCCGAGTCCTCTGCGGCCTTGAATGTCGGCAAGCGCTCGATGAGATGGCCATAGTCGGCATAGACCTGGGCCATGTCCACGTGCTTGACGTCCTTCTCGTCTTCAGGGACAATCATGGGGTTGCGCCTCAGAAGGGCGTTGGCAAGGAAGACACCAGGAAGCCATTGGTCGGCATCCTCGTCGAACTGGTTCTCGAACACGGCCTTTTGGATGGTGTTGAGATCCCGAGAGACCCTCATGCTCATGCTTGAAAGCCACTCGTCGTTGCGACGGAGCGCGACGCCGTTCACAAAGAAGGGAGGTGAATTGCCGTCAGCGGCCATCCTGAACAGCCAGCTTGATGCTGCTTCTACGCGCTTGGCGACGCTTTCCTCTTCAAAAACCTGGTCGAAGCTCTTTGCAACCCGATTACCGCGGATCTTGGCGTCCGCCGTTACGGTGCCGAAGGCCGTCTTGGAAGGCTCGGAGATTTCCTTCAGCTTAAGGGACTGCAGCTCGCCTGTCAGTAGCGCTCTTTGGATGCATAGGGTCGTTGTAACTCACGTGCTCGAGGTACTGCATAACAGCACTCAGTCCATGGTACTCAAGGAGATAGTAGACGACGCGAGCCTGTTGCTCCGCCCTGACGTTCTTTGTCGACGGGACGATGCCCCAGCGAACGGCCAGCTTGCGCTTGACCATGCTCTGCAGAGTCTCGACGAGTACGGTGACGTCGAGGGGGTTGGTGAGGTCGAGGGGAATGACTACGTTCTGGATGTCTCTCTTGACGTTAGGCAGGGTGCCCGGGTAGGAGGGTTGGAGGAGCTAGAGCCAGGTCAGTGTGCTTGCAGGGACATTTGCACCGTTGGTGACTTACCGCGCGAAGGCTCTCGGGCCACTCGGCATAGCGCTTGTCCTTCTCAAGGTTGTTCAGGAACACAATGACGTTGCCACCTTCTGCCGAATCGCGCCAGTCGTAGCGCTGAGGCTCGTCGTTGTCCTTTGCCTTTGCGATGTTGTTGTTGGCAAGGACGTTGATGGCCTCGGGCGGGGAGAAGCCAAGCTTGCGGGCGCTGTTGACAATCTGCCTCTCGCGGCGCAAGTGCTCGAGCAGAGCAAAAGCATCCACGTCGCGAGGCATGACCTGCACGCCGTTGATCCAAAGGATGTTGTATCCTGGCGGCAGGACAGCCTCCCTGTTGTCCTGATGCTCCTTCAGGAAGTCCTTGGAGACGTCATGGGCGGCAATGGCAGAAGAGTGCTTGGGAAAGTCCTGCGATAGCTTGAGCAGCGTGTCCAGCGGGTCCTCAGAGCTCATGACAAAGCTCGCAGCCTTGAGTCCTAGACCCTTGAGGTCCGACTCGGAAAGCGGCTTCAAGTCTGCAACGTCGTCGTCGTGCAGGACGGCCTGGGCGGCATCTACAGCCGGTGCCTTGGCATCGTCATCCTCGGCCTGGCGGTCATCAATGACGATGTAGTCGGTCCTCTTGAGGGCAAGCTCGACGCCGTAGCCATGGACGTCTTGCGGGGCGTGGCGGGTATTCTTGGAGGGCTTGTGGCGCAGTGTGTAAGAGGTGTCGCCGGCGCGGGCAGTCTTGATGATGGTCTTGTGGAAGTTGCGGAAGCTGGGCGAGGTGATGTCGGCGTAGAGGACGGAAGCGACTGAGCGGTGGTCTGGTCTCATGGGGCGGTCGAAGGGCAGGTCCGTGACTCTGGAATGCATTGTCAGCGTGCGTGGGCAGCGTGCATGGGCAATGCGACTGACCTGGCGTCCTTCACTTCACCGCGCTCCTTGTCCATGGCGGGCGAGCAATACTGCTTCCCATCGAGCAGAACCCAGGACTCGCAGTCGTCGCCCTGGTCGGCCTCCAGCGAGGGCTCGACCGAGGTGTTGTAGAACTGGTAGTGGGCTTCGATGCGCGGGGCGGCGGTGTGGATGGAGAGGGCGAATTGGAAGGAGGAGAGGGCGTCGGGGTCGGTGATGTGTCCATCGTCTTGGAGCAGCTGCAGGAAGGCATGGTGCTGGTCCTTTTCAGAGGACTTGGCGTCGAAGTAGCCGTCGGCGATGCGGTCGAGCAGAGGGAAATAGGCCGTGGCGTTCTCGAGGGCGGCCGTCTCCCTAGCTCGGGTTAGCTGCAGGAGCATAAGGGATATGCAATGGCAAGCTTACAGCAGCTCGACGAGGTATGGGGGGGAATTGAAGCGGGCGCTGAGAGCTACGTTGATGGGCGGACTGGCGGTGGCACTCTGGGGGGCGAGAGCGGCGAAGAGCAGGGCCGCCTGGCCGCGCGGCAGCCAATGACGAACCCTCATGGCGACGTGCGAAGAGGCGCGGCCGAGGAGTGTTCTCGGGGTGTTCTGGGGGAGTGGTGTGGATGTGGGGTGCAGAGGGTAGCTGCAGGGCGGGCACTAGAGACTCGGGCTGGTTGCGGCGCGACGGTGATGGAAATGGGGATGGTGCATAGCGCAGCGAAGAGAATTGACGGATGCTGGAATTTGGACGCAGGCAATCAGGAGGCACGGCGGGCCTCGCGCTCTCTCTCTCTGAGGGACAGCCAAAAAAGCGTCGACTTGAAACAGCAGCGGGTGTTGATAGCTGTCATGATCTCGCCCGCGGAGCTCCCGCACGGCCCTGCCAAGCCCCGCCTGCATGTCCTGCGTCTCCACCCGGCCTCACTTCTGTCCCCCTCGTCTTAAATCGGGATGCGCCGGCCTCTACCACCGTCGCCCGCCACGTAGCGCGCCAGCTGGATGCTGTGTCTAGCCAGCACGGCCTCCCCGGAGCTTGAAGCGCAGGAAGGACTCGGGCAGTGTCGTCTCATCGACCAGATGTATCGACCTCTCTGCGCTCGACCGTGTCGACCAAGGCTGGACGGATGACGGGTTGTGAAGTGCAGAAGAAGAGAGCGTGGCCGCATGGTAGAAAACGGAGTGCATGTATGTAGAGATGGAGCCTGCTGCAGGCACTGGAAAGAAGTCTCATCCTCGGAACGCTCCTGCCCAGCTGGCTCTCGTCGTGCCCAATGCCTTGGCTGCGGCTCATCGTCTGTTTACTGCGGTATCCTCACGCATCCATAGCTACTGACATGGCTTGCTGCTGGGCTAAGCAGGAAAATCTTGTGCAGCGCGCGGATCGTGTGGTTCAATGCCGGTAATGACCGTCATGAGTACGTCTAGGCTGTCGCCGTGGATGATCCGGATGGCCAAGCGCAATTCCAGAGGCCAGTGCCGTACACTGCCTCCAATGTGGCAGAAGCGGTCGGCATCTACCTTGAGAGATGGGTGTTCAGCGCATGTGGAGATGATCCAAGTAGGATTGCCGGGGCGGTGGCTCGAACAGCCAGCACCAACCCGCTGGTCCTTCCCTTTCCGGCATCGCCCACCAATTCGGCACTCGCCCGCACGTGTTGCCATGCCAGCAGGCCAGCCGGGTCAACTGACCGGCCGCCGTCGCTGCCGGTTCCAAAACTTATATAAACCCCTCCGCCCCTCGACCTCCGACTCCTCTTTTCTTCTTCAGCTCTCTTTGCCTTTTGGCTTAGATCAAGTGCAGTGGCTGTTCTTTTTAGTTTAATCTCTAAAACGCCCTTACGGGGGCACGCCGATTAATCTTATTTTTGGAACCCGCCTGGGTGGCGCTGAGCTCCGCTCATCTACCTGGGCACAGTGTCGCCTCTATCGCACTGTCTGAGGCTGATGCGAACTCCTTCTTTTCGTTGATTGCTCCGGCTTGCCTGGGGCTTCGAGGAAGAGCTTGCATTCTTCTGTTTTCTGCTGCGACGCTGAAGTGTTGCCCAGTGTTGCCCAGTGTTGCGCTTGCGCGTCGCAATGTCACCGCGCGCCTCTGGTGTTTTCCCTTCACTCTGCCCTGTCGCAAAGCATGAGACGTCTCTGGCTGTCTCACGATGGAGTAGTGGCCTTCTGCTGAGATAGCTCTGGCAGCAAGAGCCTCCTCTTACTATCGCGGCGAGCAACGCCCGCAAGCCACGGTAGTTTGACCTCACTGACTCCATCGCGTCACACCCTGACCGGTTGAGCACCCCTTCGGCTTGCGCTTGCGCTTGCGCTCTCTGGGTGACATACCAACTTAACACGCATGGCAGGACGAACACAAAGCAAAGGTCATCACTGGGGAAAGAGCGCGTTCGAACCCGCGGGCGACGAGAGGGCAGCGCACAGCAACGCGACCGGCTCCCACAACCAGCTTCCACGCAGGGTGACACCTCTTAGAGTAAGTACCCTCCGGCTACCCCATCTCCAACTCGCCTCCCCCTCAGCGCAGTGGCACTCAAAGCACCGTCGCAGCACTAGGTAACAACATCTAGCCGGCCCGCCGAAGGCCCCCCATCCTCTTTACTCCTCCGGATACACCATCTTCCTCCCCACGCCGCCATCCAGCACAATCTCCTCCCCCGTCACGAACCCGCTCTCGGCCAAGAACACCACCGCCCTCGCCACGTCCTCGACCCTCCCCACCCGCCCGGCGGGATGCCACGCATGGTCGGCCTCCCCCAGCGCCTCGCCCCACCCGGCCTTCCTCGCATCCGCCGCCGCATTCTCATCGTCGACGTCGATCCAGCCCGGCGTGACGGCATTGACGCGGATCGGACACAGGCCGCCGCCGCCGCTTCCCAGCGACACGGCCATGCTGCGCGTCAGGCCCAGCAGCCCCGCCTTGACCGCGCTGTACGCCTCGTGGTTCGGCTCAGCCTGATGCGCGCGTGTAGACGAGACGTTGATAATACAAGGACCGCCGCCTCCACCACCCTCCCTCCCCCCCTTCCTCAGCATCGGCACGCACAGCCGCGCCAGCAAGAACGGCGCCGTCAGCCCCACCGCGATCTTGACGTCCCACTCGCGCTCGATCGCCTCGTTGGCGTCGTCGTCATCGTCATACATCGCCCGCCCCTCGCTCCATACGTGCGGCGTCGCGAACGCGTTGTTGACCAGCACGTCGAGGCGGCCGGAGAAGAAGGCCGAGGCCTGCGCGACGGCGGAACGCAGCGCGGCGCGGTCGGAGAGGTCGGCGACGGCGCCTTGGACGGCGGCGGCACCGGCACCGGCACCGGCACCTGCGTGGGAGGAGGGATCGGGAGGGGGAGGGGGAGGGGGAGGGGGAGAAGACGAGGAGGAAGGAGAAGACGAGGAAGAAGGAGGAGCTGGTCTGTACCAGGACGGGGCGAGGGACAGCGTGTGTTGGAGCTCGGGCGCGTTGGAGTCGATGAGGAAGACGCGGTGCCCTTTTGAGAGGAGGGTGCGGGTCAGGCCGCGGCCGATGCCGCGGGCGGCGCCGGTTATGAGGTAGTGCATGGGTGGTGGTGGTGGTGGTGGTGGTGGTGCTGCTGCTGCTGCTTCATTAGATGATGCCATTGGGAGAAGGCGGCTGGGATTGTCGTACTGCCAAAGAAAGGGTAGGTAGGTAGGTGGGAAAAAAGTGGGATGACGTCGAGCTGTGGAGGCTAAAGTCCGTTAGGTAAGTACTTAACCCCAGCAATAATTAAAAAGCAAAGCACGGGCAGGGCATGACATGACACAGGGCACCGAACGTTCGCTCTTTAGCGCCGGACTTTTCCCCCAAGCTAAGGCTACCTAACTTCAACATCATACTGTTGCAAAGAAGTGTGCAGGTGCGGATATATGATCGAACAAATTTTCCATTCGCCTTGCGGCATCCAAGTCTTCGAGTATAAAACGATATCGGCGGAAGCGAATCATAAAGAACAGGGACCGAACACACATGAACCCGAATCAAACCTTATACCCCGCCCTCCGGCACCGATCCAAACACTCCTTCCTGCCATAGATGCTGCCAAACCCGACGGGCGGCACCGATCCCGCCGTGGCGTTGAGGTCGGCAGCGGACCATCTGCCGCCGAGGGCAGCAACAACCAGCTCGTGGGGCAGGCTCTGGAACAGCACGTTGGCCATGTTGGTCGTGCCCGTGTCCTCCGAGTTCAGCGCCGAGACGAGCTGGGTGAATTCGCAGCCTGTCGGATTTTGAACGTTAATATGAGTGGAAGGTGAGTGCAGCTGCTGGCAAGGCAGAGCGCAGAAAGAAAGAAAAAAGTGCAGATCGGGTATGTACATGCTAAGCTAGGGTACTCTGAGTAAAAGACAGTTACTCTAATTTGGACAGGGTTGATTGAGCGCTGCAACAGCAGTGTGAGAGGACACGACAGACGTGCTGTGCGACGAAGGGCGACGGGGACAACGCCCATCTGTCCGCAAACAGGGCACGACGCATTCCCAAATGGGATATGAGGTGCCCACGCGGAGCAGCGGCACTGTCTGCAAAGGAGATCTTTTTGGCCAGTCCGTAACGACGGCAGAACTGGCCTGATGCGGGAAAGAGTGCAGACCGGGGTTCTGTGCGACGCAGGCTTGCAGGACGCAGGGGATGCAGGACGCAGGAGCCCGACGTCGCGCCAGGAACGACATATGAAGGGGGAGAAGAGCGGAAACTCGGCTTACCCTTGTTTTCCATCGTGTGGATGCTCGCGGCGGGGAAGATGGTGGCCTTGCCGGCGTCCAGCGTGGCCCGCACGGTGCGCGCCCCGTTCTCCTCGACCATGTACGTGTCGGTGGTGCCGTTGATGGCCATGACGAAGTTGGCGGCGCGTGGGTGGAAGTGCGGCGGCAGCATCGAGCAAGGGCCCAGGCTCAGCAGCGCCATGGTCATGCCGTTGCCCGCCGCATAGGGGAAGGTCGCCCGGTTGGCGTTGACCACGGAGCCCGGCTCCCTGCTGTAGTTGGGCTGCTCGTAGAAGTCGAAGACGGTGTCGTTGTCCGACGGATACAGCTTGAGCCGCTCCAGCCGCGTCGGCGCCTCCAGAGTGGCCTCGACCAGCTGCGCGTCGACGACTTGGTCGACCGCGGCGACGCCGTGCAGGCTTGCCGCAAGTAGGCCGAGCCAGAAGCTTGTTTGGAAGATCATGCTGTATGCGGACGAAAGTGTGGAGGTTGTCAAGTGGTGTGACCAAAGATAGTACCGCAGATCCAGGCGGTAGCACCGAACGAAAGCGGCAGCAGCCGGTAGCACAGAGGGGACTAGAGCCTCACTGCGGAGAGAATCGAGGAAAAATGAAACGTCGCCCTTGGAAGACTAGGTGGTAGAGGGCGCCCCCGGTTTTATACCCTTTCGCGTGTAAACTGCACACCTGTCACTGGGAAATTGGAGCCAGCAGAAGCATGCTCCGCAGCCGGGATGTTGGTGGCCCTTGCCTGACACACTGTCTGTACCCCATCCTCGTCTAGATCAAGCATACCTGGCCACCAGGTAGAGGTTGTAGTGGCTGCGAGTTGATCCTCCCGGCTACACTTGTAGCGGGTGCAGCAATGGCAGTGGCTGTAGTCGAGATAACCGCTTCTTCTGCAACAGTCACACCTCTGTACTGCCAAAGCTTTTGCAAGAAGATAATCAGCTTGCCACGCATGGCTAGGACTGAGCAGAAGGAGCCTCACGCACCCTAGTCAATCGAGAACGTCAAGTACTGTTTACCATTACTCGTTAGCCAATTCAGTGAGCCTTTCAGAGAGCTCGCCTGCACTACACTTCGAAGCCTACGATGGAGGACTTGCCTTGGTGACACAACATCCTGATGGCAGGCCAGGCTTGGCGATCATGACGCCGGGCTAAGGGCAGAAGACACGGATCCAGCTGAGTCCTTGGCAGCGCCCTCCGATTCGGCGTCTTCCATGGGCTGGCGCTTGGTTGTGCCGTGTCTCGCAAAGTTGGTGGGAGGGCTGTGCGAAGGTGGAATGCTGCCAATCTCAGCCTGACGTGCGTGGGAACGAGGAATGCAGGATCGCGCATGAGCCAATTCCGCCACATGGGATGTTCCAAGCCTGGAGTTTGGATGCGCAAACACTCCAACATGGCGCCGCGTCTTGTCAAAGTATACTATAGCGAAGCCACCCATCTCGGAGAGTGGATGGAAAATACGCAAAGAGATGGCGTCAAGCAAGATGAGTGGCGCCTATCTGACTGTCATCAAAGACGAAAATACCCAAAGGATAGCCATTGGCAGCTGGCATCCACTGATCCTCTGTGGCTGCAAAGTGTTTTTCTCGACTTGACCGTCATAGCCCGTCATAGACCATCATAGACCATCATAGACCATCATAGACCGTCCGGCAGCCGTGGATACAACACTTTTCCATACAACCTACTATCGTCATGTCCAACGCACGCCGTTAGGAGTAGAGGACACGCCATGAATCGGATAATTCTGGGAACCGCATTCCAGGCCGTGGAGAGGAATGAAACGGTCGCGCGACTGCAGGTACCGATCCCGGTCTCCGGGATCCCTCGTGGCACCGAAGCAGGCAGCACTGAAACAGCTCCGGCTGCGGCCCTAGGGCCACCGTGGTACAGGAAAGTTTTGCTTGCGAAGCCAACACGGGGCCCTGTCTGATGACACCAGTGGTGGGAGGAGGACGTCGATTGCGCATGGCCCGCGCTCTCCCTTTCCTCCGTCCACGGACCTCGGATGGATGAACGGGTCCTGATTGTGCAACCAATGCTGCGGCCTAGGACTTGGCTGATGCGAGGCAGATCGGTCTGATGAACCAGTAGTCCAGCGCCCGTGTGGGTGGGCCACTGCGCTGTGACCTTCTACGCATGTTGACCGCATGCAGCGTGGTCGACCCGGTTCAACACCATGACTGCGACACAAACGTCATGCGACAAGCCTTCTCGCTTCGCAATATGGATTATTGTTGGCGGATTCGAGACAACCAAGCCATTGCTGACGCTGTGCGAGCATCATCGAGTTGCTGTACCTTTGGCCACGAGCGTAAGAACACATGGCTAAACCTTGGCCAGGCGAGACTAATAAGACCAGAGGATCAGGAGTTGGGCGTCGGGAGAGCTTGTTCTTAGTGAAGGTCCAGACTGAATATTCTGACAGGTAGTGGCGAGCCTAAGACAACAATAGACAATTCGACATCAGTGCAACGCACTGGGGGGATCCTAGAAATATCTCTAGAATTACTTAAAAGAATTACTTCTGTTGCATAAGCGAGCACTCGCACAATGCATTCGACTTGCCAATCCAACCAATCATTGCACCAAACCCCCCATCGCAATTCGCTCCCATACATTTACAAAGTCTTGCATCTTCTTTGCGCTCAGACAGCCGCACTGTAGGTACCCATGAAGCCTCTCCGTCTCATCATCCTTGTGTACAGCTTTCTCCCTTCATCCGCCCAGAACACCAGGCTGGCCAGGGCGAGCAGCCTGATCAGATCGGCGAGCGAGAGCGCCTCCGTTTGGAAGACGTTTTGCAGGCCTGGGAAGTAAATCACAAACATCTGACCAACCAGAGAACCCATGACTGCAAAGTTGAACATGCGGTTCCCTGCCACCTTGATCTCGCCTTTCACCACACTCTTGGATTCGGACCGGCAAGTAAGAGCGTTAAACATGTCGAAGAAGACGAAAGCGGTGAAGGTCATGGTCGTGTCACGAGCCGTCACGGCGCCATCCTGCATGCATTGGATATAGACGGCCAGCGTGCCGAGCATGATGATGGACGCTTGCGTAAGAACACGCTGCAGAAGAGGCCGTGTCAGAACACGTGCCGTCTTGCTCCGGGGAGGCCGAGACATGACAGCAGGGTCGACAGGTTCGACACCGAGCGACTGGGCGGGTGGGCCATCCATAAGAATGTCTATTCAGAAAAGGTTAGCAACCGTGCTGTACAGGTGAGGCGGGGGAACCATACTTATCCAAAGAATCTGCATGGCATTGAGTGGGTTCTTGAAGCCCATGAACGTGCTTACAAGCACCAGACTCAATGCCGCAGCGCTGGTGCTCAGCTGGAAAGTCAGGAAGTTCTGGATGTTGTAGAAAATGCCCTTGCCCTCTTCAATGGCCGCGAGGATGGTGGAAAAGTCGTCGTCGGTCAGAATCATATCTGCTGCCTCCTTGGCAACATCAGTACCGAGCTGTCCCATGCTGATACCGATGTCAGCCTTCTTCAGCGCCGGAGCATCGTTTACCCCGTCGCCAGTCATAGCAACAACATCTCCGCGGGCTTGCAGCGCTTTTACAATCTTCATCTTGTGATCGGGGCTTGTCCGAGCGAAGATGGTCGTTGTAGCAATGGCACGGGATAATTCTTCCTCGGTCATCTGGTCAAGCTCGTCACCTCGCAAAACCGCCGGTCCGATCGAAGAGTTCTGGTTGATGGGCATGCCAAGCTTCTGGCCAATTGCAACGGCCGTGGTCTCGGCATCGCCGGTGATCATAATCACCTTGACACCTCCAGCCATCAGGCGACGGATTGAGCGGTCGACACCTTTGCGCGGCGGATCGTTCATGCCCACGAGACCAGCGAAAGCGAGACCGCGGTAGGAATCTTCGTCCTTCTCGGGCGTAAAGCCAAGCACGGGAGACGAAGCGGCACTGCGGCTTCTGTGCGGCGGCTTCAAGCCACCCGATCCGCGGACTGATCCACTCGCAAAGCCAAGGACGCGCAGACCATCCTGGGCCATGTGGTCCGCAGCGCTGACTGCCTCCCGTCGCTTGGCGTCATCAAGCGGCACCTCACGGCCCTGTGCGGTGATGTACGTGTCGCACCGATCCAGTACCTTTTCCAGCGCGCCCTTGATGTATGCCACATCCGACGCACTTGCACTTTCATGGCCGGAATTCCCTTGTACCACGCAACCCATCCACTTGCGCTCGGAGCTGAAGGGCGTTTCATTGAGCCGTGCGCCAATCCTGTCGCGGACATCGTCCTCGCCAAACTCGTCTAGTAGATCAAGAAGCGCAACATCGGTGGGCTGGCCAACCCAGCGGCTTTTGGCCCCAGAAGGGTCGTCGGCGCCGCCAAGCGTCGACGACAGAACGGCGGCAGTCGCGTTGGAGGCGGCGGAAGGGCTGATCAGGCGACCATGGTTGACAATATTTCCAATGCGCAGAATGGTCCGGGTTGCTGGATCGAGGGCGGCCGAGTCTTTCTTTCGCGTAACGTCGACAGGCTCTTTGTCCTCAAAGTGCCAGAGTTTCGTGACCGTCATATGGTTCGTTGTCAAAGTGCCTGTGATGAGTTCAGAAAGTGAGCTTCGGCTGTCTCTGGCTGCGTCACATGTGCCATCCTGAGACACTGCAGGTCTTACCTGTTTTGTCGGTGCAGACGACGTTGACCGAGCCCAGAGTCTCGACACTCGGGAGCCTCCTGACGATGGCATTCTTCTTGGACATTCTCAACACGCCCAGCGCCAGCGTGACGGTGACGATGATCGGAAGGCCCTCGGGAATGGCAGCGACAGCCAGTGAAACCCCTATCGTGAAGAGATCTAGGAATGCCCACCCGCGCCACAAACCCACGAGCATGATGAATGCGATGACACCGAAGGACATGTAGCTCAAATCCTTTCCAAGACGGTCCATGGACAGCTGCAGCGGGGTTCGGGGGCTTTCAATCTCCTGCAACGAGGCGGAAATGGCACCGAATTCCGTGTTGGCACCAGTTCCAATGACGATACCTTGACCATACCCGGAGCGTACAAGTGTGCCCATGAAGGCGATGTTAGTCTGGTCGTTCAAACGGATATCCGCTCCAACGGTGCCGGTGGCCGGGGAGGCATAAAAGGGAGCCTGTGGCCCGGGAGAGGCCCATCCGTTGCCGCGCGATGCCTTGTCGAGAGTATCCGGTGTCTTTGAGACTGGCTCGTTCTCGCCCGTCAGGTTGGACTCGTCAATTGACAGGTCGGCGGCATGAGTGATGCGGATGTCGGCAGGGACACGGTCACCGGTATGGAAGAGCACCAGGTCTCCCGGTACCAGCTGAGTGGCAGAGATTGTCATAGAAGCGCCCTCGGCGGCCTCAAGCGCAGCAGTAGTGTCCTCCAGGGCACCGGTGGGAACAGCAGCCGAACCATTTTCCTGCGGAATCCGCGGGGAGCCTCTCGGACCGTTGGGAAAGTTGCTCCGAATGACATGGGCAGAATGCGGGACTAGCTGATTCAGGGCTTCCAGAGACTTTTCGGAGCGATACTCCTGCACGAAGCCGACGGACACGACAATGGTCACAGCGGCGGCAATGCTTACGGCGTCGTCATAGTTGCCCATGACTAGAGACACTCCGGCCGAGCCTAGCAACAACAGTATGAGAGTCTCCTGGAACTGCTTGAGGAAACGGAGCCAGAGCGGCTCGGGCTCCTCGTGCGGCAGCTCGTTGAGGCCATGGTCGTGAATGCGCGCCGAGGCTTCAGACGGGGAAAGGCCAGATTTCAGAGAGGTCTCGAGCTGGATGGCGGTTTCGTCGGCGGACAGGAGCGAGTAAGAGGAGGTGATGGACTGGGTGGCGCGGTGGCTCTGTTAGCATCAAATGCGCATGGGGTGTGGGTGGGACGGGGTGAGAGAAGGGTGGTGGTGGTACCGGCTGGTCGGGGGTGCGGCCACGGCGCGAGGACGACCTGGAGATCTGAGCAGAGGCTAGCTTGGGGGACAGCGGTCGCAAGGAGTGGCTGTCGTTGGGAGCGTAGAGCGGAAGGGCAGGCGAATCTCCTCGTGGCATTGTTGCATGGCCGCCGCCAGCTGGCGACGGAGTACGAGGTGAGGGCTGGGGATGCGAGGCACCGGCGGAGGCGGCGCGGGGCGAGGGCACGAATTGCAGCTTATAACGGCGCGGATATCATGGGCGGCGGCGAGGCGGACGTGCGGAGGGCAGACTGGCGGTGTGGTGTTGTGAAAGAAATGCTGCTGGTCGAGGTGGACTTTGGGAAATCGAGACAGATCCCCCCGACGCATGCAGGCCTAGCTCCATACCGCTTGGCCCCGGCGGCGCGGTACGTACCTGCTGCACGAAGCCCGCCGCGAAACGACTGCGCCGCTCGGAGCGCGACACTGCGGCCGCCGTCTGCGCGAGCTGTGCGAATTCCCGGGCGGCTGCGCGTCCCGCGGCGGCGATGCAATTGCCCAGGAGACCCTTTGTGTCCGACGATCGCGGACCGGGCGCAGCTCTCCGCGCGCGAGGTGGGCGGAGAGCGGGCTTGGCGCGCGGATCGCGGGCGGCTGACTAAGGCAACAAGCTTTGCCCGCACCAGCCACTGCCTTTGCCCGCCGCATCCCAGCCTGCCGCCCACGCCCCAGCTCCCACCCGCCGCAGCGCACCACCACCCCCATCCCACCGCCCATCACCACCTACCCCCTCCCCGCGCTGGCGCATTGCCCGAGACCCCTGCCTCTGCTGCTGCGACCGCCCTGCCCCCATTGCCCCACCCGCTGCTTCCTTGCGACACGCGTTGCCCCTCGAACGCGCCCGGTCGCAGTGTTTGCCCGGCGCGTCGCAACACAGCACAACACGCGCCGAGTGCCTGCCCGTCCGCCGGGGCCGCCTCGACCAACCCCAGCAACTACGACGCCACGACCTTGCAGTGCCTGAACCATGTTCTACTCCGAGACCCTCCTGTCCAAGACCGGGCCGCTGGCTCGCGTCTGGCTCGCCGCCAACCTCGAGCGCAAGCTTTCCAAGAGCAACATCCTCCAGTCCAACATTGAGACCAGCGTCAGCGCTATTGTCGACCAGGGCCAGGCCCCAATGGCTCTCCGTCTCAGTGGCCAGCTTCTGCTCGGTGTCGTCCGGATCTACAGCAGGAAGGCCCGCTATCTCCTCGACGACTGCAACGAAGCCCTCATGAAGATCAAGCTGGTATGTACACCCCCGACTACCCAAGACACTGTCTCTAACCACTTCCCAGGCCTTCCGTCCGGGCAACGTAGATCTTCCCGTCCAGGCCCAGTCCGTGAACCCCGCCTCTTTGACCCTTCCAGATGTTTTGACCGAGCTCGACCTGTTGGCGCCCATGCCTGATCCTTCCCTGCTGCTGTCGCAAGAGCCAGAGATCGAGACCGGCCGCCGCGACCCCACCCTCCTGGATCTGCCTAGTCAGTATCTCATGGACACCCAGGAGCGCCAGGCCCAGGAGACTTTGCAGCTTGGCGACGACGACCTTTACCTGGATATCAGTGAGGGTCCCGATCTTACCATGGACCGCAGCATTGAAGTTGGTCGTGACGCTCCTCTCCCTAGGCCCGCCTCTGAGGAGGTTGCCCCCAGCCCTAAGCCGCTTGAAGATGACGGCCTTGAGCTCGATCTAGGCGACGATTCTGTTCTCCCCACCACCGATCTTGGTCGCAGGCCGTCCATTGGAGACGACGATATCGCTATGGGCGGACTTGATGATGAGCCTGTCCCTGAGCAAGAGGAGCCCCGTGCCCCCACCCCTCTTGACGAAGAACATGATGTAGACCAGCGTCGCCGGGAGAGCGCGTCTCCCCTTTCCTCTGCCCGTTCTAGCGTTGCTCGCGAGCTTGAGGAAACGTTCCACTTTGACCAGGAGAATACCATCATGGAGCCTGACGAGGAGCTTGCCACGGCTCCCCAGCGCGTCAAGAGGCGCAAGATTCTCCAGGCCGACGCCGATACCGAATACTCGCAGTCCCAGTTCAAGGCTCAGATGAACGACCACACCAAGATCCTCAAGCAGCCGGAATTCCTCCCTCGCGATCCCATGTTGCTCGCTCTCATGAACATGCAGAAAAATGGCGGCTTCGTCTCCAGCATCCTTGGCGGTGGAATTAGCCAGGGCTGGGCCCCCGAGCTCCGGGGTATCCTGTCGCTGGAGGTTGTTCGCCGCTCGGGCGAGCTGAAGCGCAAGCGCGGCGCTGCGGGCGCCACTGAGGAGCAGGAGCAAGATGGACACGCTCCGCAGCTCGAGATACCCGACGAGTCTGGCTTCGATCTCAGCGCGGGAGCTGGCCTTGATGCTGGCGGCGACACCACCTTGAACATTGGCCAGGAGGAGGAACTCGGCCATGTTCCGGCTCGCGAGCGTACCGCCTCAATCGAACCGGTCCCCGAAGATGACGAGCAGGCCATGTCCCCTCTCCCTGGGGATAACTTCGACGACACGACCGCGCCCTTGTTGCACCCCGAGGATGCCGGCCCCATCTCCGTCGGCACGCGTCACGCAGTGCACATTCTCCGCGAGAAGTTCGGACCCGAGGCCGAGTCTTCGCCTGGAGCGCGTCAGAAGAGCAGCGTGCTCTTCCAGGACATGCTTCCCGAGGCAACCACCACGAAGGCCGACGCAACTAAGATGTTCTTCGAGTGCCTCGTGCTGGCGACCAAGGACGCCGTCAAGGTCGAGCAGAAGGCGGATGATCTTGGCGCTCCGATCCGCCTGCGGGCGAAGCGTGCTTTGTGGGGCGACTGGGCTGAGATGAGCGCCGGCGGCGAGATTGCCAACCAGGGTCAGACGCAGGAAGTCGCTGCTGCTGCCTGAGCGGGTGCTTGCATTTTGGTCTAGTTCTCTTCTACTGCGCGGCGTCTGGAGCATTGGGGAGGAGCTTGGGGACACTTAACCGTTCTTGTACTACCTGGATACGAGTCCCTTTTGGTTAAGCTTCTTCCAACGGCGATTTACGGGAACGGGAAAAACTTGGCGTATTTGGTTGAAAGGGATCCCCAGAGCTTTATTTTCTTTCCTATCATAGTTTTTGGAGACGGAAATCTTCGGGGTTTATCGATTGGGTAGTCATTGCTTTTCTCTATTCATACCCTGGTTTCCCTGTTTGAGTTGATGGAGAGGGGAATCACTGTATGATCAGGACGCATGAGGAATGAATGGCTCGGGTAGATAGTTGGCTCAATTTCAGAAAGGCACACCAATGAAAACATTGTGTGCGGTTCACCACGCTCCACATCATGCATACTACGTGACTGAAAAGCTGCCTCCGCTGTGCGTGGCTTACCAAGCTACAAGCTAAGCCTGCATCTACTGATAGCGTACTACGAACAGGTGCATCTAGGGCCGCAAGGTTGGTTCGCAAGACTATCTTTCGACCCCTTTCACATGCACCCGTATGTGTCTTTCTTTCTAACACCAATCCAACCATTAGCTACACAGCGAGCCGGATGTTTTACCATGTCCTCCGTTCAAGTGTACTTCTTACTAAGACACCTTTCTCACCAATCATACACCCAATGCCTTTGCACAAACATATCGGCTCGCACGCTTCGCATATGTCGCGACGAAGGCCCCATATATAGACAGCCTTGCTTACCCACAGCCTTTTATTTTGTTAGCCACCTTCTAAGTTTGTAGTGGACCAGTGTTTTTCTTGACAGCTTTCCATTTAGCTTGTTTCCGAGCGGCCCCACCCCCGGGGCTTCTCAAACGCCTATCTATGCGTCTTCCTTCCCGTCCGACTCGCACTTCTTCTTATCCGAGCCGGCGCTTTTCTCCACCTTTTATTTTTAGGGGAACATCGACCTAAGGATTACCCGGTGGTGCGGTGCGGTGCGGTGCGGTGCGGGCCGACTCGGGCTGGCTTGCATGTAGCGGGATCCTATGTGGAGATATGGGCGAAAGCGCTGTTTTGACGTCGTCGACGCTCAATGACTGGTAGTGGTGCGTGGGGGGTTTGGCCGTCTGGCTCAGTGCTACTTGTTCAGGTTGAGTTAGGAGAGAAGCGAGTTTGGAGGGAAGTGTCTTTTTTTTTCAAGAAAAAAAGGACGTGATGGGGGCGACTGAGATACATCTACATCAATTCCAAGCAATTTCGGTAAGACAAGTCCTTTATCAAAGAAAGTTGTTTCGTTAGTGAACGTAGTACAGTAAAACGAGGTCTATGGTATCTCGGTAGGCAATCGGCTGGTTCTTAGAAGGCGCTTAGTGTAGTGACATAAAGATCCTGTACCCCGAGGCTCGGGACGGCTTTCTTCCCCAGCGACTGACAGCAAGAGCTGATGCAAGCGACTAATGATCGCCGTCTCGGAATGGGTTCTCGGGGTTCGGATAGCCTTACGTCTTGCTTCGTGGTGGACACTGTCTCATCGTCCACTTCACCGTCATAGACAGGGGGCGTGATATGTGCAATGACACTCACCGGCCATGCAAAAGCGGATATCTATTGTTCACCAGAACACATGTGACTCAAACTGCCATCAATCTGCCAAGCAGAGGGGGATGGTTCTTATCTTCCATTCCAACTCACTTCGCAAGACTAGGCAAGGGGGAGGGGGAATGACAAGATGGACGCGGATTCACGAGCGATCATCGGCCTTAGCCAGCTTTCGATTCGTGTCCACACGTAGCAGCTTTCCTACTCTCCTCGAACGCAGGCATGTCTGGGCTCGCCACCTTTTCAGTCATTCCTTCCCCGCTGCCAAGGTCTTGGAAGACATGGAGTAGGGCAGAGAGGCGGGTGACGTTGTAGTGGGGTTCTGTGGGGGTTCCCGGAATATCGGTTGGGGCGGAAGAGCTTGGAAGTGCCCGGTTTTTGCTTGTGTTTTCCGACGAGAGCCGTCACTCTACATGCAGTTGCCGCACAAGGGCAAGAGTTTGGGGGGGATTGTCAGTCAGCCTCGCAGGTCTTGCTGGGGCATGGGTTGGAGTACGTCACTGATACCGAATGAAAAAGAAGGAAGGGAAATATGTGCAGAAGATGATGGAAGGTGTTGTAGGACGATCGCTTGAGATAAAGGTCAGCGAGGGTAGGAAAATGGCGCTGCTGATCGCATATGCAGCAAAGCTGTCATATATCTGCGGTGCGACTTTGATTCGTACAACCGTTCTATCGGATCTCGGGGGAAATGATGGTGACGACGGAGATCGACGTCGGTGAGCACAGGTAGTGTGGTGTGTAACGCGGAGATCTTGTGGCAGATTACCGCTTACGGGTCTGGCCCTGCGGGCGTTGGACCACCTCGCACGTCAAACGTTGAAGTGGTATCACAGCATCCGCAGGATTCCAACGCCGGCGGGAAGCCAGGGGCCCAAGCGAGCAGGGGGAGTCCGGGCGAGATGTTTGGTTGGGTAAAAGGAAGAGCGCGCAGGATCGACGATCCGGGAGGATTTTGGCTTATGGTCGATGGCGCGGCGTCAATGGTGTGAGAGTGCCGGAGCAAGAGGTCCACAGCATGCAGCAGCCGTTTGTCTGTCCTGTTCACGTAGGCGCCTGGCGCCCTGAGCGGTCGAGTGCTTGCCACGACGGCAGGCAATGCAAGGCGAGGGAACGATAGGCGGCAAGGCAAAGGGCAGCATTGCGTGCTGTGGTTGCTCGTTTACCTACCGCTTTCCGACCAATGGCCCGGCGGGCGACGCGAGGATATGCAATGTGGTCCTTCGCTTTCCCTTTTCCGTTGGATCGGTTGCACGTTGAGAGAGGTTGCTTTTGATTCTTCAGGGTCCAGAATTAAGCTCGCGACCAGCGCCGCAGCCATGGGCTGCGAAAACGGGCACGGCGCTGAAAAGGCACACGAAGGCCAGTCGCCATCGGGTAGGTGCTGGGTTAGCGATGCGATGTTGGAGTCCATTCCTCCCCAGCAAGGCGGGAGCATGATGTTGAGGAGCAGCAGGGCAAGGGTACCCTGTCCCCGAGCCAGTTCGTTGGCAGTCGGCGGCACCCTCATGGCTCCTCATGGCTTGGGGGCTTGATTCCCTGCAACCGACGCGAGCGGGATGGAACGGGATCAGCCCTCGCAGATCGCCGGCAAGCTGCTCGAGGCCGTGATGGATTGGGAGGGAGCGGCACGCATCGTCTCCTTTTCCCAGCTTCGCGGGCAGTGATGATGAGCGGAGCTGGAGCAGCGGCACGCACGTGAAGAGCCGATGGCAGCATGTGAGAATGCCTGGAGAATACGATGAGGATTAAGTGGGGAGGCTCGCCCGGGATGCGCGCGACTGGCACGGCACACGGGACGGGCTGGCTGCGCGACGACGGGGACGCCGTGTTCCTGATTGGCACGGCGCATGGAGATGCAGCGAGGCGCACGACGGAGAGGCAGCAGCGCCGGTACATGACTGCCTGGCCACGCGCGCGCCTCTGCGGGCTCTGCCGTGGAGATGCACAGAGGCCGGGCGGAGAGGGGCGGCGGCAGCGCCAACGGCGACGGCGCCTGCGGTTCGAGGCCTGGGCCAGGCTCGGGAGGGCGGCGTGAGGCCAGTTCGACGAGGACCGGAGCAGAGGCCCGGAGCAGAGGCCTTCTCGGGGTGCAGCAGTGGGCGCGACAGGGAAGCAGCCGACTTCACATGTCAGCCTCCGCCGCCCTCGCACTCGCGTCAACCACAGAAGCAGCGGCAGGAGGCCACGACTTCTCCGCCGGCGTCCCTCGCGCCATCCTGCTCCGGCCGGCGCCGCAGCCCAGCCGCAGACGCGCTGCCGGCCGCACTGCCCCCATTGCCGGCAGCCCAGCCCGGTGATGAGCTGACGAGCGTCGAGCGTCGAGTGACATTGGATGCGACTGCGAGGCCTTGCACGCCCCGGGCCGCAGGGCGTCCACGGCTCCCGGCTCGGGCGAGCATCTGGCGGCGGCCGTTGGCGGGCTGCTCAAGGGCGCGCTGGGCTGCGGGAATTTGCCAACGGCTAGCAGCAGCGGCGCACGCCGCCATCATGATGGCCGCTCCGGCATGCGCGCGTCCTGGATTGGCCCCCGCCGCCCAGTGTGCCAGCAGCAGGCGGCGCCGCAGCAGCGCAGGCAGCGCAGCACCAGCAGCACCAGCAGCAGCACCGGCAGCACCCAACGCCGCTCACGGGCAGCTCGATGCAGGCCCTGGGGCAGGGATGCGCCGCCGGAAGCGTCGCCCTGGCCCGCCTTATCGCTGGTCGCTTGGAGCGCCCCCATACGTAACCACGCGTCCGTGCGCCTTCACATGTCAATTGCGTCCCAGCCTGCGCCTTCAAGCCATCCCGTGCAAGCTTTCTACCAGTCCTTTGCTCTGTCCACCATCACCCAACTCCGTCCTCGTCCGCAGACAACCACCCGTCGGCCCCCCTTCCCACTCCGCACCAGCTCCAATACTTGACGCCTCTCCTGCCGTGCCAGCCCACTGCCGCCTTTGGTGAGTCGAGGATTGTGGAATGCCCTCGCCATTCCGACACTGACCTTCGTCCCGTCGCTGCCAGATATCTCTGAGCCCGCGCTGCCCGATAGCACTGCCGCTGCAAATCCGTCGCTTCCTCTCATCCAGCTCTCGGTGCGTGGCCCTTCCCAATGGCCCGCTCTGCCCCTCATTGCCAACTCACCCGCTGACAGCACACAGCAGATTCGTGCCCCACGCTACAACCATCGCAAAAATGGGCGAGCCCTTGACCAACGGCGAGAAGCCTTCCTCGCACTTCGTTTCTGTAAGCGCCCCCCGCAATTGCCCTGCTGCGCCCGTCTGACACTGCCAATCCAGCACCTGTCGTCGTACCCCGTCGTCTCGGATCTTATCAGCACCTACAAGTCCAACCCGTACGGCCAGAAGTCGCTCGACCTCAGCAATGCCGCCTATGACCGCTTCGGCAAGCCCATTGTGCCCTACCTGTCCAAGCCCTATGGCTTCGTCGCGCCCTACGTCCAGCGCGCCGACAGCCTGGCCGACAACGGCCTGAGCGAGGTTGAGAAGCGCTTCCCCATCGTCAAGGAGAACACGTCGACCATCAAGGACAGGGTTGTCGACGTCGCCTTCTTCCCGCTGCGCATTGCCGGACACGGCAAGGACTATCTTTACAACACTTACAGTGACGAGTACCAGAAGACGGGTGGCAACGGCGTCATCACCACCGCCAAGGCCATCCTCAGCACCGAGCTCAAGATTACATCCGATGTGCTGCAGTTGATCGCCGACTACCTGGGCCCCAAGAAAGAGGAGGCGAAGAAGTATGCGCAAGAAAAGGTCAACAACTAAACTAAACTCTTTTGACGCGGCTGGGGGGAGAGTAGCTCCAAGTGGCGTCGGCCGGCTGGTTTAGGTTGAGTCGCGCGGCGAGCCCCGCGATGGCGTCACCATCCCTTCCCTTGCGCCCACGAGCTTTTCTCCCTCCCCCACCATCCGCAACTCCCCAATTGACCGTACACGATCACACCCCCACGGGCATGGTTGATCACCCCTCCCTTTCTACGCGGCGAGTGCACTGGCTACGAGGTCTTGTCAACTTGAAAAACACAAACACACTGGCCCCTTCTCTACTCTCCGTCATCGTTTTCTGTGAAGTCGGTATGGGGGTTTTCTTATGTTCACATTATTCTACGACTGTTGGGAATTGACGTTTCATGGTTCGGGCCGGGATGCGGGGGATGCGGGGCATGTTGCATATCGGCTTTTTGTTTGCATCGACTATATCTTCTATTCTGCCCGCAACTTCGTTTGGACTGTATCGTATTCACGGCCGCGTGCGTGGACTAATAGACTTCTACTTTGACTTGTTCTGCTCTCCTTGGGCCGACGCCCTTCTTTCCAATTCCCTGTTGGTTGGCTGTCTCGTCACGTTTCGGGAGTTTTTGTTGAGCTGCGGCTTCCACTTTCGTGCATGACATGTCGACGCAGACGTCACCTTTAAACACTTACTTCCCATCGCACCGGGCTCGTCCTGTCATGAGCAGGAAACATTGACGGTAAGAAAGTTCAATACCGGTACAACTAAGCTCGGGCTCTTTCTTTTCCCCACGTTGATGAATTACCTTATCTTTACAAAGGAAGGAACCGATTTCCAGACTCAGAAGAGAAGAAGAAAAAAGACAGGAAAGAGGAGGACTGCGCCTCAGGAAAACAAGGTGGCAAAGGAGCGAAGCATACTGAGTTTTGCATTTCGTGAGTGCCTCACCTCCCTTTCCTAGGGCGTTATGTTGGGCGTCAAGTTTGATGACGAGTCTTTCATTTAATCCGTATCTTATGAGAGTCGTCAACGTTTCCAGTAGTCACGAAGTATTCTTTACTCCCAATCTTCTCCCCATCTTAAGGGCCTTGAACGCGCTTCGTATAGAACTGGTTCTGTGGTATGTTAGCTGTTGGCTGCTGAGCAACGACGACGTAATCATTCCCAAAGTCCTTTGCTCGAGGGCCACGAAAAGTAAAAATCCACGAGCTGGACTACGTACCGCTCAATCTGGACAGCAAGGTGGCGCGGGCTTGTTCGTTCCTTAGACTTTCTTCTGCTCCGCGCATGGGGACACTCCTCAATGGCAGATTTGTTGCCGCGGCATTGACGTGGGCGGTCGTCTCGTGTCTCTGCCGTGTAGGGCTTTGCCTTTGCCCCGGCCGCTCCGCCCGCCCTGTTTTCGCTTCGGACCGGTGGTCCTGACGGCGTGATTGTGGTGTGAGACGGTGTGCGGAATTGCGGAGACGGAGGAGGCAAAGACGTTTGTGCTAGGATGGTGCGGGTGCGGCAATGTGCAAAATGCGACGATAGGAGACGGTTGAGTTGGGTGGGGGTGCAGTATGTCATTGCGCGATCGATGAGCAGCCAGGCTTGTGATTGCGCTGGGCGACAGGGCTGGTGGGGGTCCGCTCTTCTGGCAGAGGGCTTGCGTAACTGCTGCACTGCACCGCACACACCCTTGCAGGGCGACATGAGAAGCTTCTTCAGCATATTTGTGTGATGAATCTAAATTGTGAGCTCTCAAGTTTTGTTCCGGCCGAGGCTTTTCGGGAATTATCGCTCTCGGTGTGGGTATGTGGACACTGGAGAAACACAGTGCAGCTGCAAAGGACTCTTTCCTTTGAAACATTGACGGCAGCAAGCTTTTTTCTCATTCCGATTAGACTGTCGTAGAGTCTATTAAAAGCTCAAGGTGACTGTTGGCCGCGAAAGAAAACGCCCCATTTTGCTTCTTCCGTGCCATCCTTTCCCTTCCACCCCAGGTATTCATAAGTCCCGTAGAAAATCCGACAATCACGGCTCAATGTGTAGGATGTGCTGCGCGGGATGGTGGAGCCTATGCAGTGTGGGAATTTCGATTGTTTTTTGGGATCCAGCTACATCTTTTTGACGCCGGATCATTCAAGCAAGCCGCGCCCCACCGCAATGCCACATATCCGAGAGAAACGAGACGCCTAGAAACCTGTTCGCGGGAAAAACATGTGTCAGCCTTTGCGCTCTTCGTTCACGCCGGGCCAGCTGAAGGCCGGTTCTTGGACGGGGTAGAGACGTACGGAGAGGAGTGAAGAACCACCTGTTCTTGCCGCTCTGGTACCTCTCCTCAAGAGCCTTCTTGACGGTCTTCTTGGCCTCCTCGCGCTGCGAGACCTCCTTGAAGGTGTCGTTGCTGACGACACCCTTGAGGCCCTCGAGCTCCAGGGTGTAACGGGTAGGCATCAAGTGGTTGTAGTTGACCGTCTTGATGAACGGCTTGACCTTGGACCTCTTGGCCTGGCGGCCCTTCGACATGCGGCGGGTAACCTTGGAGGGGTAGCGCTCAATGCCGGCGACGAGAGCGTGGGGGAAGGGGTGCGACTTGGAGCCGTTGTCCTGGGGCTGGATGATCACGACCTGTAGTTCCGCGCCCGAGTCAACGTTCTGTTCTTTGCGATCCCCAATGGCTGCCGATTTCCTCCAACATGCGATTCCGATCTCCCGTCTCGTGTGCCCGGCCGGCTCCTCCCAAACGCAGCGGTCGGCGGTGATCGGTCGCAGAGTGTGTGGATGGTTTTCGTCGTACCTTCTTGCCTGCATAGCGGCCCCGGGTGATGATGGCGACACGGCCGACCTTAAGGACTGTACACAGCGCGGAGTGTCAGCGAGCCAGTTGGGCAGTACGGGGAGACGGCGGCGGGCGGCGACGTACACTTCATCTTGCCTGCTGTCGTCAGTTGAGCGATCGGAGATGGGCGTGATATAGGTCGTCGTCGTCGTTGCGAGGGTAAAAATCCGGCTCCGCTATCGTGCGGTGCCCGGAAGCGAGGACCCTCGGCGTTTAGGTTAATCCGCCCACCGGCGGCCCGAGATACGATCGCGTGTCGCTGTCCAATGAGCGCGCGCGTTCGTGGCCCTTGCTCGCCTTGTGTCTGTTGCCTCTTCTGTGGCGACGTCTGCTCGGGATGCAGCAACGACAGAAGACGGTCTTGAGCACAGCGAGGACTTCGATGCAGGACATGCGGACTGCGGGATGCGGCGGCCTCGTTTGTCCATGCGCTCAGCCCGGACGGCGAGCCTGTCACTTTATCTTCCCTTAACAAAGGCACGCCGCGAGGTAATCTAGTGTCTTCGACGGTTCCGTCGTCTCCTGCGACTTTACCGCTATCTCGTGAAATCCATCTTCGTCCGCTTCAATGCTGCGCCCCCTTCCTGGACAGCGCTACCGCCGTCGGCGGCGCCGTCACAAGACGTGCCCTAGTAGGCACATGGAGATTGTGATGGCCATGGGCGGTGTGCGGTTTGGCAGAACGGCGGCCATGCCACCGCTGCTGGACGAAGCAAAGAATTGGGGCGACAATGCGCGTGATATCTCTGGTTGAGAAAGATACACCATGCGGCTCCGCCGGGTCCGATGCGCGCTGGCCCGCACGTCCACGTGCTGTCTGCTTTGGCCCAAAGTAAAAAAGGAACACCGGCCAAGATGATAGGCCCCGGACCCTGGCGGGAGCGATTCAGCCTTGTGCGTCGTCGCCAAGTTCGTACCGTGTTCTAAGCGCTTCTGCGAGGCACTGCGTGCTGCGCCGCGGAGAGAGTCGGCGCAGGCGGCAAGCGCACGTCGTGGCAGGCGGGCGCTATGGGGATTCAAAGAATCGCGCAAGCTGTGGGGCAATAGGCCTGCGGCACGCGATGGATCGAATGGACGGAACGATGCGAGCTGCGTTGGCTCCGCTGGCGCGCATCCAACGCGTGCTTGGGGACGGGCTGCGCGCGCGATTTATTGCGCGCCTCAGACTCGGCGCGTCGAGCAGAAAGTCCTGGCTGTCAGCGCAGAGTGGGAGCGCAGGCGGTTGCTGTGGTGCCCGAGCGGCGGGCTGCGATTGGCTGGTGCCAAGGCAGTGGTGCCCAAACCAAGGCGCGCGGTCGCAGCCCCAGATCCCAGGCCGGCAGTGACGTGGAGGACTCGCGAGCGATTTGCGTCGCAGCCGCCTGATCTCCCGGTCAGTGCTCTGTTTACCTGCTGTTTACGACCACAGCAACCACCCATGCACCGCATGCTCTTCCCTGCTTTCTTAACCCACCACCATCCTGCCGCGAGCCCAACCTCGTTCTCCGCATTGCAACGCCCTCCGCACCGATCCTCCCCTCCAAACGCGTTGGAGCGCTGAGCCGGCCCTCCAGAACGCGTCGTCGCCCACGCCCAGCGCCGCTGACCGCCTCCCCGCGTCGCGCTCGCAGCGATCCGCGCATTCCACCGAATTGTCGCCTTTAGCATTCCTCGATTTTCAGATACCCTTTTGCGTCCTTCTAGCATCACAAGACAATGCCGTCCAGTCGCCGAGAGAGCTCCGTCGAGCCTGACGCTCTGGTCAAGCACCAGCATTCCTTCTCGTCCGACTCCAGCCGCATGTCCAACATCCCCATGTGAGCCCACTCTCCACTCTTTTGCTTTGCCCGTCGCCCGTCCCACGTTTCTGCCCGATTGACTCCACGCGATCCGCACATGCCCCGGGCGCTGCAACGCCTGCCCAAGGAACGTTATGCCACTGACTTCTCGTCTCCGTTTCTCTAGGTGGGACAGCTCAGATCCGGAACGTGCCCCTCCTCCGCTGCCTCTGAACCCCGGCTCTCCCCTGCTCACTCGCCCAAACACCTCTGCTACCATCGCAAATGCTGCAAAGGCTCTTGAGGAGAAGGCCCGTGAAAATGCGCCCAACTACACCACGAATCCCATGCCGGAGAGGTCACTCATCAAGGGTGCTGCCCACAAGCGGATACAGTCTTTCCAGGACGCAAATCTTCGTGACTTCAGAAGCATACTCAGCCCGAACCGCTCGCCAGAAAAGTCGCCGGAAAGGCCTGGAAGCAGGCATGGCACGTCGTCTGCCGTCCCCGAACCCTTGAACTCTCCTCCTGCATCCCCGGAGAAGACTCGTTCCAGCACACCTACGCCCGCTCAACGCGAACTCATGCGAGACACGCCGCCTTTGCGAACAGGAAGCAGACCACCCCACCACAAGGCCATCCTGGGTGAAAACACGCCGCCCTCAGCCACCTACATGGCTCTTCAGTCGATGCCTCTACGAGACTTCGAGTCCCCTCTGCACGATGCCGCAAACGGTGCCATGCCTCGCGCGAGGCCGCAAGATGCGGATGGCCTCTCTAACCAAATCAGAGAGATTGCCACCATAGCCACTAACTTGCAGCGCGAGATGGCACAGTTGAGCCGGCGCAGCAAGGACAACGCGACGGACCTCATCAGCTTGAAGGAAGCAACCAATGCCCGTGACGAGGACATCAGAAAGAGCCTGAAGGAGCTTGTCAGCAACATAAATGGCCCTGCCATGTTCGCTCCCCCTCCGCCCATCGGATTGCACACAAGATCGAACAGCTTCGGCGGTATGAGTGGTGTGCCTGGCACTCCTGATGCATCGGACAAACACGGCTTCCGTCTTCCCCGCATGGCTTCGTCTTTTATGGATGATAGGATAGGAAGCCCCAATCCTTACTCCATCGAGGGAGCTGCAAGCGTCGCAATGCTCGAGAAAATCGTGCGGGAAATGGTTACCAAGGAGGGACAGGAGCGCCTGGTCAACACACTAAACGGCCTGTTCGAGAAGTCGAATCAAGAATCTAATGAGACTTCCAAGAAGGTCGGCGAGCTGGTCGAGTTCATCAAGCAGGGTTCGGAGAGCCGCGCGCTCGCGCTTATGGATGTACCTTCCGAGAGGTATCGTGCATCGAGCCCCGAGAGTCAGGTGACCAGGGCGACTCGAGACATCAACGCGGCTCTTGGTCTTTCAAATGATGCAAACACATCGAAGCCCTACTCCAGTCCAAAGGCAGCCGACTTCGTCAGTGCCGACATGCTGAAGCTATTGAAAAAGATCAAGGACAGCGTGCAGGAATCGGGTGGCATCACATCAGAAACGAAGGCTTTCGTGAGAGATCTGAGAGGTGAGGTGCTTGGTATGGGACGTGAGCTTGGCCGCAAGATTGACGAGATCACACCCAACGCCAGTGGTGCGCTGGCTCTGGAGAGCGGTGGCGAGAAGGAAGACGTTGCACGTATAGTGCAGGAAGGTTTGGCCGAGCTCAAGGAGCACATGGACTATGCCTTGAGGTCAAGGAGGCGAGGCTCCGGCGCGTCCATGGACTCCTCAGTCGACAACCAAGAGGTCTATGCTGTCGTCAAGCACGCTCTTGCCGAGCAGGGTATCAGCCAAGCTGCCCAACCGTCAGGTCCACAGCTCGATAAGGATGCTATACTCGAAGCAGTCAAGGAGGCTTACGAAGCTTACAAGCCTGAGATTGAACTCCAGCAATTCGGTCTTGAGCGCGATGAAATTCTCGAATGCCTTCGGGAAGGCCTCACTCAGTACCGCTCCTCCGCCCCAGCTCCGGAATCGATCAGCCGTGACGACATGATGGACGCTGTCATGGAGGCTTTGACCCACGTTGAGTTCCCTCAACCCCCTAGCAACGCCCACGAGATTCGCGAGGAAGTTCTTTCCGCTGTGCATGAGTGCCTGGATGAAATCAGGCCGTCAATGCAGGTTGCCGCACCCTCCAATCACCTGGATCCGGAAATCACACGTGGTATCATCCTGGAGGCCGTCCGGGATGGGTTTGAAACGCACGGGGGGGCTGCTGCGCGTGAACTCGAAATCTCCCGAGATGACTTGTTTGATGCCGTTAAAGCGGGTCTCGACACTGCTCCTCGTGAGCTCGAGATCTCCCGTGAAGACCTGTTTGAGGCTATCAAGGCTGGCCTTCAAGATACCAAGACCCCTCTTGGTGGCTATGGCGAGCAAGTCATGAACAGGTTGCAGGGTTTGGTTGAGGACATGCGGACTGAATTCAAGGCATACTCCTCTGCCAATGGACGCGACACTGAACAAGTCCTCGACGCTCTCAAGGATGGCCTGGAATCACTTCGTGCAGAGGTTGAGGCCTATGTGGACCGCGCTCAGGATGTCACCGGCAAAGACGAGATCATCGACTCACTCCGCGGTGGATTGGACACTCTTCGCTCTGACGTACAGGGTTATGTCGCTGCCGGTCCCCAGGGGGATCAGGCCATCAACCGCTCTGAAATGCTGGACTACATTCGATCGGAGTTTGAGCATCTTCACGAGACTTTGACGAGCCAGATAGTGCCCACTGCAAACGGAGACAAGACCGAGCTTCTACAAACATTGAACGAGGGATTCGATGGCCTCAAGACGTACATGCAGAAGCGCGACGAAGAGGATACTATCAAGGAAGAGATGGAGGAGGCCATGAAGGTCGAATTCGATCAGCTTCGCGAAGCCGTTATCCATGGAAGCGCCTCCCACCGTGACGAAGTCCTCGATACTATCCATGCCAGCCTTGAAAACCTCCACGTCAAGCTTGAATCCCGGGACGAGGCAGCTGGATCCGCTAACTCGAGCGAAGAGGTTATCAAATCGATGAAGGATGAGTTTGAGCACCTTCGGGAGATTCTGGCAACAACTCTGGTCAAGTCGGGTGCAGCAGGGGACAAAGATGACATCATTGACGCTGTCCGTGAGAACATGGATGCCCTTCGGGATCAACTGATGGTTGATCAAAGCGAGTCGTCCAAGGAGAGCCTCGGGGCTATCAAAGAAGAGCTCGATCGTCTTCAGGAGACTCTAGGTGGTAGCCTGGTCAAGAGCGGTGGTGCTCCGGAGGATAAGGAGGAGATCCTCGAAGCTCTCCGTGTTGGCCTGGAAGGCGTCAAAGAGGCGCAATCACAGAACGCTGGCCATGGACTTGGCGAAGAAGCTCTCCAAGCACTTTGTGAGCAGCTTGAGAACCTTCGCAAGAGCCTCCTTGGCAATGTTGCATCTCGCGCCGACACAGAAGAAGTCCTGGAGACGGTGCGTTTGGGCTTGGACGACCTTTGCTCCGATCTCTCCAAGAAGATTGACAATCCGGAGCGTCAAATGGCCGCTACCGGAGAGATTCTGGATGCGATCAACGATGGCGTCGAAAGTCTGCGGACCGACATCAAGACTGCCACTGGCGCTGGCGCAGCTATTGACATGTCCGTCAATTACGAGATCCTTGAGACTCTCAAGGAGGGCATCCAGACCATCACTACCGAGATCACCCGCCTGAAAGGCGATAAGCAGGCCACGGTCGAGGACGACATTTCGGCCGTCGGCAACGAGGTCGTCCTGGCTGATGATCCCGATAAGGCGCTCTCCCGTGACGTCCCTGCGGAGGCCGAGACGGAAATGGGTCTCAAGCGCGATGACTTGAAAGAGCTGGAGGTTTTGATGACTCAACTTCAAATCAAGATTGAAGCAATCGACTCCAACATTCAGAATATCCCTGCCCCTGCCCCTGCCCCTCCTAATGAGGCTGCTCCGGGTGTCGCCATGAAGGAAGACTTTGATGGCATCGCTCAGAAGGAAGATCTTGCTGGAATCGCCCTTAAGGAGGACTTGATCAACGTCGAGGAGCTCTTGAAGGATGTCCAGGCTGCAATCACCGTTCTTTCCGAGGACAAGCGCAGAGATACAGAAATCGTGGAAGGCTTGGCCCGGAAAGAGGATACCGACGCCATTGAGACCCTTCTCCAAAACGCCAAGGCTCAGCTCGACGAGATGGTCCTCCCGGACCCTGAGACTTCGGTCAAGAAGGAGCATTTGGATGTTGTTGAAGCCGCAGTCTTGGTCACAAATGAGGCCATTGACAAGCTGGTCGCAAAAATTGATGGCGAGGAGGTTGCTTCGAAGGGTGATGTCGCCGTTGTTGAGGTGCTCGTTCAGGATTTGAAGACAGCGTTGGATGAGCTCAAGAACACCAAGCCTTCTGAGGAAGAAGAGGCCAAGAAGGTCACCAGGGAGGATACCGACGCTCTTGGAGTCCTGATTACCGACATAAAAGAAAAGCTTGCGACCCTCCCGGAGCCGGAGGCTGTTCCTTCGAAGGCCGACATCGAGCAAGTGGTTGGCTTGATCCATGACTTCCGCGACAGCCACGACAAGATGAAGGAAAGCTACGAAAGCGACATTGGCGTCACCGCCAAGGCTTTCGACGACCGTAAGAACGAGGCTGACACCATCATCACCAAAGTTGGTGAAGTCAAGGAGTTCCTCGATGCTGTCAAGGAAGAGATCAAGGCCAAGCTCCAGGAGGGCGGTGAGGGTGTCGAAAGTGTTAAGGAGACCCTCAAGACCCTCGAGGAGACTATCAGTAACAACTTCAACATCACCGCCGACGTCAAGGAATTGATGGAGACCGTCAACCGCGAGTTCGAGCGCACGACTGGTTCTATTGAGGGCCTCAAGACTGATGCGGAAGAGAAGGCTACGGCCGCCAACGAGAAACATGATGCAGTCAAGGATGCTGTCATCGCTGGCTTGGTCGAGAAGCTCGACGAGAAGTTCACCGAGATGACTTCCAAGTATGACGACCTGCTTTTGCTCGCGGAAGCGTCGGCTCAGAAGATGGACGAGAAAACAACCGCCCAAGAGGAACTCATGACCGGCACCAAGACCATTTCGGAAGAGCTCAAGGTTACGATAGACACCCTCGGCACTACCATCACTGGCATGAACACGACCTTCGCCGAGACTACGGAGAAGTTGACTGGTGACTCGGCCACTGTCTTCACGAAGATCGATGACGCCACGGCCAAGATGGATGAGAAGCATGAGGACAACAAGGTCGAACATCAACTGACCCGCGACGAGGTTGCAAAGGCCATCACCTCCCTCACCGTCATGCAAGACGACCTGACTGAGAATCATCCTAAGTTCATGATGACCCTTCAAGAGGTGCTTGCCCTTGTCACCCAGCATTACGAGCAATCTAAGGCTACGGAAGAGGCTGCAAAGGCCGCTCAAGAGGAGTCCAAGGCTGCTGCTGAGGCCGCCGCCGCAGAGGCAAGGGGCCGTGCAGAGGAGCTCAAGGAGAGCTTCTTCTCCGGTCTTCCCGCCCTTCTCCCTCCTCCCCCAGAACCGGTCGAGAAGTACGACGACTCTCCGGTCAAGGAAAAGCTTGACCAGCTGCTGGGTCACGCGGCTGATGCCGAGAAGTCCGCAGCTCAGCTCGAACGCCTTGATGAGATTCACCAGCAGGTCATGGCCACCGCAACAGAGGTCACAGAGTTTGTCCAGTTCCAGACCAAGCTCATCACCGAAGGTCATGAGAACAAGGAGAAGGAGGCCGAAGAGGCCGCTATCCTACTTGAGCGCCGCCTTGTCCAGAAGGAAAACATTGAGAACGACATCCTCAACCTCAATGACGAGAAGGACACTCTCCGCCAGCAGGTGGAGACTCTTCGCCACGAAAAAGAGATGCTCACAAACCAGAAGATGCGTCTGCATGCAGATGTGTCTGCTCTTGAAATGGCTTTGAACATCCGTCGCGAGGAGCTCCAGCACATGGAGCACAAGGCGGACTCGTTGGAGCGCCGTATTCTCAACGGAATCATGGACCACTCTCGTGCTCTACTACTCCAGAAGGGAGTCAAGGCACCCAGGATCTCCCGTGCTCCCAGCAACGCTTCTCCGGATCCCTCTTCTATGGCGCCTCCCAGCGCTATGGCCAAGGGTGTCAACATGGCTTTAGGTGCTCGCGCAGCTGCCAAGCGTAACGGAGCTGCCCAGGCAAACCCGCAATCGCGCCGCATCCTTTCCCTCAGCCAGATCAGTGGAAACACGCCGACAGGCACGCAGAGCTTTGCTGGCGCGCCGAACACAGGCCTTAAGCGCAGTCACTCGGTCAAGACTAACTACGGCTACCAGAAGCCTTCCTGGAGCTCTAAGCGCACTGTTTCCGACGCCAACAAGGAGAACGATATTCTGGGCGAGGAGTCCGAGGAAGAAGAGATTGATGAGATGAGCGACGCCGGTACCGAGCGCCACCACAGCATCGTCAGCGGGCACGGTAGCGATGGCGAGGAGTTCGCCTCGACCTACGACGACAGAGGCTCGGATGCTGGCTCTGAGTATACCTACGGCACGGGTTCCTATCTGAACGGCACGGTCAGCCACGCCGATCGCCGCACCAGCATCGGCACCATGGGCAATGGCACGGCTACAGTCCACGAGGACGACATCTCGGATGAGGAGGATGGCGAGAGCCATTACAGCGAAGCCGCTGAGGAGGACGAGGGCGAGGCCACTGAGATCCCGCGCTACGCCGAGTCGGTTTCTGGTAGCTCGGTCGCTAGCGGCACCATCAGCGAGGCTCCCACCGCCAGTGAGGCTCCCGCTGCTGGCGAAGGTCCGGCTGCTAGTGAGGCCCCCACTGCTAGCGAGGCTCCCACTGCTAGCGAGGCTCCCACTGCTAGCGAGGCTCCCACTGCTAGTGAGGCTCCCACTGCTAGTGAGGTTTCCGCTGTCACTGAGGACTCGACTGTTACTGAGGACTCGACTGTCACTGAGGGTCTGGAGGCTAGCGAGGCCGCGACTGGCGCTGAGGCTCCGACCGACAGCGAGGTTTCAACTGGAATTGACGAGCAGCAACAGAGTGATCTTGTTTCAGACGCTGGTACCAAGGACGTGGAGCCCCCCACCACGGAGATCGACGCCACGCCCCCGGCGCCTTCAGAGCTGCAGGAAGCAGAAGACGTTCTGTCGCCTCTAGCGGCGCCTCCTGCTACCAAGGAAATCTTCGGCCCAGGCACGCCCAATGACAGTGCTCTGGGATCCGATCTCCCGACTGCGCAGCTGGAGGCAATGGAGGGTGCGGATTACTTCAGGCGTGTGGCTGAGGAAGAGGCGAGCCAGGTCAGTTCTGCCTTGCAGTGAGGCAGAGGTTTGTGATTGGAGTTTTCATTTGGTGTTGAGCTTGGGAAAGGGATGGAATTACGACTGATGAGATGGTTTGGGTATTGGGGGGGTACTTGGGTGGAACACGGAGGGTTTTTTGGTTTGTTTTGGGGTTTTCTCAGCGGATGGACACTGGCTACGGCCACTCTTTGTAATGATGTTGATGTTTTTCTTTTGTTAGACACTTTTCTTACTCGGTTTAATCACGAGATAGGGCGGGATGGCTCTCACGAAGTCATGGGCTTTAGGTTTTCTTTTCCTCTCCCTTTCTTTTCCATTCATTGGGATCGGTAGCATTAGCATTTTAGGCTGGCATGCGGAAAGAAATGCATTAAGAAGATTCAAACAAAGTATGCGCTGAACAAAATGCAGAAGTGTACCATTTCTCCTCACGAGGAGTCTATATACATTATCACAACCTTCGTACTTTTCCTCGCCTTTCTCGAACCAGGCCTCATATTACATACGTCTCCCATTGTCTACCTCGGTCATGGAAGTCTTCTTACTAGTCATCTCCCATGCCTTGGTTGTATAGTCGGGCAGCTCGGACGTCTTGCCAATTACATTTCTATCAAGTGCGCATAGTTTCCCACCTCCGCACTGACTTTCCAGGCCCGCCACAGATCGCTGCCCGTAGAATTGACCCTTTTCTATGCTCGAGATAGAGGAATTACCTTTGCAAGTAGGTAATTTAATATATATATTACAATTTGTCTTTCTAACATCTTATTGACAGCAGACTTCCGAGTCTCACAATTCATCAGGTCGCTTAGCTCAGTTGGTTAGAGCGTGGTGCTAATATTGGCAATCCTCCCAGAGGATTCAATGATAACGCCAAGGTCGCGAGTTCGACCCTCGTAGTGACCATCTGATTCTTTTGCATTTTCTTTTTGTTGGTGTTGCATATGAATGGAGTGAGTTGGTGTTGGGGGTGGGGGCTGAGAAGTGCGGTGCGACACCAAGTCTATCTTGGAAATGGCGGTGGTACACCGCTCGCTTTTTGGATCTCAGTCAATGTATCATTGGAAGTGGTGTATACGAATGAGGTAACGGCAATGCTTGTTACTTCAAAAAGAAAATTTTGCTCCCGTTTAACCGTGATTTTCCCTCGGTCTGATTGGCGGCGTTAAGACTACACGATCAAAATCAGAACTCTATAGATACGCTGCCATATGCAGTTAAGCAGTCCCCAGAGATACACAGGAAGTTTACAGCTTTTCCATCAGTGACTTCCTCATCGGACACTGGACAGTTGTAGAGTCGAGGAGGAAGACAACCTGTTGCACGGCTTTCCCTCTTCCCCTGCGCTTTTATTAGAGTTGTAGGTGCTTAACACAATCTGATAAGAGCATATTCGCGGAAGACAGTCGGAGAGTGAGCAGGAGCAACTGCAGGTATCTCCCTGGCGTAGAAAAGATTCGCTCAACGGGTGGCCGAGATTCCTTACACCACCACAATCCCACCAACCTCCAAGCAGGATGGGTTACACTACGTAATATCAAGTACTGGTCGGAAGTTATCAGGACCGTAATCATGCAGCCTACTAAGTTCCTAGCCATAGTTTGTTTTGGTCTTCCTCGTGTTTGTTGATAGACATTTCAATGAGTATGGCGTGGTTGTAAGTCATTCGATATGAGTTGCACCGCCTACACGCTGCTTGATTTTTTGGGTTCGCGCATGGCCCAAGGGGGAGAGCATCTTTAGGGGTTGGCCGCACTACGCGGAAAAGCACTAAGATGTGGGAAACGACCGCTGAAAAACACTCAGTTTAAGCTGACGGAGTTGGTAGTTGTAGTCAGGAGGAGCCATATTCCTCGGGCACTACTTAGCGTGGCTTACCAAAGGATTGGGCATTTGGATGAACAATCACTGGCGGAGAACTCGAAGGGCTTTCGGGACAAAGTGAAAGACCGCTAGAAGAAACGAATAGTGCCCACGACTTGGGAAACCCCCCCAATACCTTTACTTCGTGATGCAAGTGATACAAATAAGGCCATAAGTATTACCACCAACTTCTTGTCCTCGTCTTGCCTGAAAAAAGGAGAACGCATGAGCCGATGGATGAAACGGCCCGCACTAACGTACAATATCGAACGCATACCATACGCAAAGTGTGAGACGTACCGGCAACTAGAGCTCTCCGGTACTTATGGAGGTATCTGACACAATATCGATCGGGAAGGAAGATCTACCCCACGCTATCGGCAGAAGAGCAAGTAAAGGAGGATATGACCGACATCTCATCAAACGTACATCTAGAAGACCAAGAGAATAGCGAAGATGAATACAGCGCATGGAACTTCGACGCCTTAGAGACGCACTGACAGATACCGCCGCGGAAGCCAGCAGCAAAACGCCAATACAGCAGCCCAAAAAAGACAACCACGCCTTCGCTACAACGACGACGATGACGAAGTCCCTCGACAACCCTCGCCATCAACCTTTCAGACGCACAGCTGTGCTAGTTTGCATTCGGTTCGCTGCTCGCTACCGTTGACCCTATGCCGTGGTAAAACCATTCTTAAGAGAAAGAATGAAAGTTACATCCATGTCTGGATATTTACTTTACCTTCTTATGAAGAAAGGTTGTTTAAACTTACATCTACGTCTGTATTTTCACAAAGGATCACCGTAAGCCTGTCTTCATGAGGAGGTGAAGCAGTGATGACCGCAAAGTTAAGCTCAACATGTGTAGTAGAACCCGAAGTCTTCACGAAGATGTGAGTTTCGAATGCGGACCAAATACGTACAGATATTAGATTTACCTACATATGTAGTCTCAAGATCCACTTCGACCTGCTGTAATCACGATTGCCTGTGACGACAAGTGCTTACACCGTCGTCCCCTCCTGTCCCTCGCGCCCCAGCAAGCGGTGTTGGCCTTCGGGTCGTCGCAACAATCCGAAACTTAAAGAGATCTCTTGCCTGCGTCACTATCATCGGTAGACGCTAGAACGCATAAACGGGATACTCAATACTGCGCTCTCAACAGGACGGCCTGTAACCGAACACTAGCCGCTGGAACACCTGCACCTCATCTTCAGATGGTCATGGCCATGGCGTCGCGGCGTACGCTGCCTAACCTAGTAGTGCCCAAGTCAACGGCAGTTCAGAAGGATTCCGCTAACCATTCGCCTGCGTCATGCCTATTCCAGAGCTTTCGAATCCTTTGCCAAAACGCGGGGTCCCAGAAGCGCGGTTGGGGGGGAAGGGGAAAAAGGGACACAGGCCTCAGAGATCGCCAAGTTCATTCAGCTGGAAGGCTTCGAGAAGCTCTCTCCCCATCAGCCGACCGACTGACCGACCGACCGACCTGAACGAGCTGCTTCTGAACAGAACACCGATTGCACGATTCAGGCGAGGGCGGATAGGGGGGTTGAGAGAAGTCGCTGGGAGGAGGAGGGAGGCGAATACGTCGGGCTGACGTAAATTCGCCGCCGCTCATGTTGATGGATTTCGATCTGCCGATATGTGAGACGTCCACCGACAACAACGAGTCCCCCCGCCCATCTTCGATGCCGGAGACGGTTGCACTTGTTCCTTTGGGCGGGATCGAAGGCGCAACTGCCGGTTGTCATGCGCGCTCCGCGGCGCAAGCCCATCTACTAGTAGTTAACTACTGGGAGAGTGCTCATTTCCAACCAGCAGTAGTAGTAGTGCCGAGTTTTTGAGTCGGAGATGGCCCCGATGGTGGCACGGTGGTGCCACTCTTTCTCCAGCGATCGAGCAAAAACCAAATCTCAGGGGATACAGACGCCGCCACGTGGTGCTCACTTGAGCAACCGGTTGTTCCAGCAATGATGCTCGACTGCGGAGGAGCTTGGAGGTTCAGATGCGAGATGAGAGATCAGATGTGATCTTCTACCTCGTAGATCTGGGCTTATTAGGCCATCTGCTGCGCGTGGGAGCATGCGAGCCGAAAGGAACCGAACGCGAAGGCGGTTGTGTTCTTCGACCATCGTGAGCTAAAAGTATCCCCAGAGCGCAGACATGTAGCAGCAGCTCCAGCCATCCCGCCGTACTCGGTCGACGCCCCTATTGCGACGGAGGGCCAGTTCGAGGAGCAGATGCTGCTTGACAACACACAGCACCGTAAACGAGCACTCGCTGTAGAGTGGCCAGGTCGACAGCATGCTCAAGTCAGAGGCACATTTTATCTCTCACCGCCGAGATGAAGATCGCAGCCAACGATCTTCCCGCATACGTCATAGGCAGACGCAGGGCAGGACTTAGCGGCCTTCGGCACTGCGGCCGAGACGCAGTCAGCGCAGGGTCGAGCAGCAAACAATCGAGGCTGATACGGCGAGTGGGCAGATGAGGCACACGGGGCGGGTGGAAAGGAAGCCCGGTGACGACAAGTGTTCGGATAACGTCACACTTCCAGCACCGATCTCCGATCTCACCCCACAATACACGCCGGAAGAGCTGAACTGTGACGACAGCCGGGCACACCAACACCCGATGCCCTCCCTATACAGGAGGCCCCCCTCCCGGCAACAGCCTTTCCATGCCCAACTACAAGGGTCCCTCGCCATCCCGGCCCCAAACCCGAAGAATAAAAAAAATCAATTCATCAGCGATTGCTTCACTGGCACCCCGGTCACCAACCGCCGCCCCCACGGACCGTCGAGTCGCCGTGTCTCAAAGGCCAAGCTCTGCAATCTCTGACATGTTCGCACAATCTGGGAGCGCAACGCGCCAAAGTCGACGGACGGGATGCGCCGACAAAAGTCGAAGTGAGAGGGAATGAGGCGGCAGGATGCTGCAGCCGGTGCTCCAGACCCTGTTGATCTCTCACGCCAGCCAGCCACACTGGTGTAACCACTAGCTGTGTGTACTGTGCATGCTGTGCGGCTGGAACTGAGACGCTGCACAGGGAATGCGGGGCCTCATGACGCTCGGCTCACATGACCTCCCTTGTTGCTGCATTATTGAACGAGCCTCGGGGGTGCTTACGCTTAAAGTGACATAAACCAATACGACAGACTCCACTAGTGGGAAGAGTGGGCAGAGTCTAATGAGGAAGGGATGCACCGACTTTGCTCTGCTGCCCCGACACGACGCGAAAAATGAACAGACCTACCTTCATGGTCCTGACTTTGACTTATCCTCTGAAGGGTCCAGGTCCAGCCCAGAGGAAGCTCGAGTCGCCAGACTTCACACGACATGGACGGCTGCCCAAGGGGACAGTGAAGTATTCCGCCGGTCTTGGGTCTGTTGGTGGCTGGATTCCTGGATTCCCAACAAGAGATGGCTAGTGAGGATCCTGCTGTGAACAGAAACGTACTAGACTTTTTGGAGTTAATTACTCCGCCAGAGAGCTGCCCTGTCGTGTGAACGGGCAAAGCCCTTTTTTCGAGCTGCATTCCAGGCAGTCTGCAGTGTTAGCTGTAGCCTAGCTCACGCTTTGCCGAGACGCATCCCGGAAATATCAAGGAGATTCCCCGATGAGACCGAGCATTGTTCCAATGTGCTCCTAAGACACCTCTTCCATTAGGGGTCCCATCCAACATTCATCACCTACCACACTGTGTCGGTGCTCGGCTTGCTCACGCTCCTGAGCCTGCCCCGAGAGATTGGTCTAGGCTCCTTGCCTTCCGCCATCTTCAAGCAGAATTTGTCGCGGGTTTGGATGCATGGGCCCTCGTGCCCGGGCTAGGACGCTGACGACTCTTTCAAGCCGACCCATCACCAGGAGCGGGGCTTTGCGCCCTCCTGACTCGGTAGCTGACTCTCGCCTGCCATGGCACTGACTTGCGTTGACCCATTCTGGTAGAGGTCGTCCGCCGCATGGAGCGTCCAACAATGAAAAGGTGCCACGTGAGCAATCTGTGGAAGCTTCACTTCAATGTCCCACCTTCAAGTGATACGGAGCCATCCTCGCAGCGCCCACGCTCGTGCTCTTACCCAGCCCCAAGGCACGGGGCTCGGACTTCGCCGCATACCTTCGCCAACGGGCCAGAGCAGCGTCCATCCAATCACTCAGTTTCGATCTGCCAAGGCCGGCTAACCCAAGGTAGGCAGTCCGCGACGAAGTGCTTGAGAAAACTTGGATGCACTCCGTACGCCCGGTGAAGATTCCGGTGGTGCCTGAGTGGGGCCAGCTGAGAAGAACCTGTTTCAGCAGATCCAACGGGTCCGAGTTGACAGGTCCTAGGGTGCCCAGCAACCATGAAGCATGTGCTAACTTCAGCCTAGCACTTGACCCAGATTTATGGCAATAACACAGAGGGGACCACGCAGCAGACAGGCCAGAGCGGTAGGCAGGGTTTTGCTATAGGGGCTTGGGCGGCAATGGTGAAAGACCCGGACGGACGGGTGGTAGGACGGGGTCCTCCGGGCGTGTTCGCCAGCAACGGATCAATACGAACGATTCCGGTGCGCTGACGAGCGGAGTTTCATGCTTAGTGACGTAGTTTTGGGCGCTTAGCGAAGAATGGCCAGAGAAGTGGGTATACAGGCGCTGCGGTGTGAAGGCATGAGACCCTTCATCATTCGGATCTTCGCCACCAGCTGATCGTGTGTAGGCCCGGGTGTCCTTTGGTGGCTGAGGGAGAGAGCGGCGACACGCTACACACAGTCGAAGGCTCGGGCCTGGCCAGGCTTCGGCGGCTCCAGACCCTGAGACGGAACGTCCTCGATAAGAAACGCGCAGCCGTCGTTCGCAGCCACCTGCATGAAGGCTGGTGCCGTGGGAGATGAGTGAGCGGTAGGGCCAAGACCGGAACAAGGGCGATTTTCGGGCCGCGCAGGCATGCAATCGGCGATGAGAGTAAACGGACCAATTGGCGGCGTCGGTGACTGGGCCTGGGCGGAAATATACTTGTCAGTATACCTACCACGACAAAGCTGGGGCACGCAAACGGCGCGCGAGACACGCCTCGGCGGCAGGAATCCTGTCATGGGCGAACAGTCAGCGGTGCGGATTTCGCGTGGCAGAGGGCTCATCAGTGTGCGTGGGCGCGCGGTGAGCGAGGGACAGCGTCCCAGGTGTGCTTGAAAAGGGAAGGCGTGATCGGGATCGGATGCTTCGGAAGGCCTGAAGACTCAACGGCCGCACTGCGCGCGGGCAGCCCAACGGATGTAACTGGCTGGCAGGGGGCTGTGTCGGGTCTAGTGTGGTCTGCGTCGGTCGAGGGTGGCGAATCTCACCAGGGGCGTGCGCGGTATCCAGGTCAGCGGGCGTGCGTTTCATGTCGGCGAGGTGAGAGGGGCGGAGCCTGGAGCCTGGAGCCTGGAGGAGCCTCGAAGCGAACGGGAGGTGCATGGCAGGCACACAAGAGCGATATGTACGGGCAGCGTGTGGGCGCGGTGCGAGGCTTTGCGGTGACGACGGGGCGGGCGAGCGAGGCGGCGACGCGGCGTGATCGGGGGCTGGGCGGCACGGCGGGGGGTGCCGCAGGGTTTCGCGGGCAGCGGCGGGCAGAGGCTCGAAGCAGCAGGCGAAGGGATTCGGCGTGGGCAATCTCGATGGGCAGTGGTGGTGACGTGGTGGAGATGACTCCGGGCGCAGGAGAGGGACAGGTTGAAGTGTTGCGGCTGCGCGGGTATGATGTCAACCCCCGCGCCAAGCACCGATGCTGCTCACAGAAGGAGATCGCAGGGCTCGCGCTAGCTCGGCTCTACCCGGGCTGTTAAGCCGACAGGGATGCAGCGCAGCTGCAGGGCTCACCAATCCAGAACCAGGCACTGGGGAAGCGCGCGCCGTCAGGCCACACCTGCTGCCGCCGCCTTTCGCTGCCCGCGCTGCTCCGTGCTGCTGCGGCCGCGAGCGGGCGGCTGCCGACGCAAGCACGCGCCGCCTCTGCTGCGCGCTGCGCGCTGCCCGCCGCCCGCGTGCCGCCCCGGCCGCAGCCTGAGGGTGCACGGCAGACGGGTGCGCCGCTGCCAAATCGTCGATTGCGGGCTGCGCGGGCTGCGCAGGCGCGGCTGGCAGCCCGCTCCTGGTTGCGGCGGGAAGCGAAATCGCGATGGTGCGGTCTAGAGCCGGCGGTGCTGCGGGCACACGTGAGGGCACTGCAGCAGCGATCGGCGCGCCGGCGGGCGGCGCAAGCGAGCTGCAAACCATACAGCGTTGCCCGATCTCCGCGACCCTGGCGAAGTGACCTCAGATCGAAAGGTTCAACCTGCCCATCGCCATCCACCCGCACCCACCATGGCGGTCGCCTCTGCCTTATACACGACCCTCGCGGCCTGGTTACCCTCTGATGCACCGGCCCATCTGCTTGCAAACGCCACTCACCAACCACCACAACTGCACCCCCACCCGCCACGACCATCGAGCCTCCATTGCGCCGCATCGCACGCCGCATCGCAGCTCCCCACCGTGCCTACCACCTACTCCTGTTTTTTTGCCACCGCCTGCACCCGCTCCGAAAACACCACGAGCCCACATCCCACTCCAACTCCCTGGACGCTCCCTGATCTCCACCCATGGCCGATCCGGGTTCCAACTGAACACACCCCTCGACACTTGCCGTCGCTGTATCATCTCCACCCCGCTCGCGTCCAAGACGCCTGCGCGCCGCCATGTCGGATCCGCAGAGCAACCACCCCCGGAGACCGCCCGCCCACAAGTCTGTCTCTCTCCTCCACTCTCCCGGAAAGCGCAAGTTCGTCGACGACTCCGCCGAGGCACGCTTGTCTCGCACCTCCTCCAATGTGCCTTCGAGCGATCGTGCCAACCCCTCGTCGCCTGGCTCGTCGAGGCCGGGCACGAAGAAGGAAAGCTCGGGCGAAGTGAGCGATGCCGGCAAGTGGTTTGAGACGTCCAACAACAACATTTCGCAGAACAGCACCGGCTTCGTTGACAGTAAGTCTGTCCGGGTCCAGCACCCGTAACCAATGCTGACCCTCGCAGCAGATGACCCCCCCTTCTTCTTGCGCAACTCATCGTCTTCCACCTCCCCTGACATGACGAACCCTATGCAAATGCACATCCAGGGCCAGTCTTCGATGCCTCATCGACCTGCCTTGATGCACATGCGCACCGATGGCAGCAGTACCGAGGAGTTCCGCAGTGTGATTGATGATCTTACCATCGAGAACAAGAAGCTGAAGAAGAAGCTGAGGAAGTACGAGAAGATGCATGATGCCCACCTGCAAAACGAAAAGCTCTTTGAGGTGCGCGTGCACCGACTGGCTCCAGACAAGAAACGGGAACTTGAGGAGACTCTGAGGAAGTTTGCCATGGAGCTAGAGGATAGCATTGCGAACGAGCCGGCCAGACCTCATGACCCCCGGGCTACTGGCCTCCATGTTCGCCCTACCCTGTCATCCTACACCTCCACCCAGTTTGGCGATTCGGCCTACATGTCAGCTTCGGGGCAGAATTCAAATACCGCTTCCGGCAGCAACGGCCAAGCCGAAGCCAACCCCCCTCCGAAGAGCAAGTCCCATTACCACCGCCAACATGACAGCATTCAATCCTATCTGCATGACATCCCTGCAGGCTTGATGCCAAAGACCATTGCCATGACAGAGTCTGCGAAGAAGAAACTAGTCGTTCGACGGATGGAACAGATCTTTACCGGCAAGGGAGCTGGCACCGGTGGCCACCAGCAGCCAATCCAGCAGCAGGAAGTTGCACAGTCTGCTGCCCAGGCTGACAGGGCAGCAATAGAAGAGGAGACTGGCCAAGAAGCTCGCATAGAAGGTCTAAGAGAAGCGCGCATCATGTATTCCAAATCTGATCAGCGCCACGGGCGAAGCAGAGAGCGCGCCGAAGCATGCAAGGCTGCTGCACCCCTGAAGACCGTGTCGAATCACGACTTTGCTAAGCCTACTGGGAAACACTCACCTGAGCAGCGTCCTACACGTCCTTTGGATCTTGATCCTCAGAGAGCACAGGTTCCGACTGAAAACATCAACTACATTCGCCACCTCGGATTTTCGCCCCCAGACCCCGAAATACCCCCAGTCGATAACCACGGGTGGATTTATCTCAACCTTCTCGTCAACATGGCTCAGTTGCACACCATCAACGTTACGACCGACTTCGTCAAGAAGGCACTTGAAGACTATAGTTCCATGTTGGAGTTGTCCCCAGACGGACGCAAGATTCGCTGGAAAGGCGGTCAGGACACCTCGCTCAACAGCACTGACAGCTCGCCTGAGCATCAAATGGAATTGATCAAGTCAAACGTCAACAAGATTGGTAAGAAGCGACAGAAGCTTGGTCCGAGCAGTACCAACACTTCGAGCGAAACCACTGGTCAATCATCCGAGCTACAGCGAAGTACCAACCATCTAGCCTACACCCCGCTTTTCTATCGCAAGGAATCCACCGAGGATTACGACGGTTCCAATTTGGACCGTAATTCCGAAGAAGAGGCGTCTCCCCTCCCGGCTCATGCCACCGGCAACACATCCTCGGGATTCGCCAGCTCTGGAATGCGGACCTCGTCGTCGAAGAGGAAGCGGGATGATGGCCCCATCATCTTCTACAACAAGGCCAAGTTCTGCACCGACTTGAGTGGTGATAGTAGCACGCATGATTCTCCAGGCTACACCAACTACAATCACTACATCGATATGCCTCTGGGTGCTACACCAGAGAAGGAAAGGGAGAAGACTCCGCCCATGTATGATGATTGCCGTGGCCCTTTGGCTCGTGCTGCTCTCCATGAAATGGATGCCGACATGGACATGGATCCGAGTGACGTTGACTTGGAGTTCTCCAAGTCATCGTCAACGGACGGGGATGTCATTCCAAAGGCCTATCTTGATTTCGAAGCATCGGGCATTGGCGGAATAGTGCCAGAGGATAACTTTGCCATCGATGTCGAGTGTAGGCAAGTGAGGAGCGAGTCTGCCCCGGCCACTCATTACGCATCTCACACTCCTCGATATGTCAATTATCCAAGCAACATCATGCGCGCTCTGAAAGCCAAGGATAAGGTCGATCAGTCGGGCCTCACACGGGTGAGGACACCGATTGTTAACGGCGAGATCATCTCGGCGCAGCAAATGCGCCTTCCGCCGTCGACACTACCACCACCGTCCCTCCTTCCGTTCGAATCATCATCTGGAGATGTAGATACGGACATGAGTGACGTGTCGGAGATGGACGACGAGTTTGACGAGTTTGACGAGCCACCCACGGCGGCCCCTCGTCTGGTCGACATGTCGACGCCTGATGACGAAGCTGGGGAGAGTGGCGACCAGGAAGAGGATGGCGAGGACTACGTCGAAGAGGATGAAGGGTCGTTGGACTTCCTGGCCCAGGCAAGAGAGATTGACCCCGAGATGATCCGGGTACAGGAACGCGAATATGACGCCAACATTGCGGACAGGCTGGCTGAGGAGATTCCAGCTGGATCCTCAGCGGCCACTGCCGGCGGTGGCAGCGGATTCAACAGCCCCGCATCTCTAAAGGGAGACGGTGACGATGCTGGCACAGATCGAAGACCCAGCAGTCGAGGAAGCCACAGCATCCACCGGGGGAGCTTGAAAAGATCGAGAACGAGCGACAGCATGATTGTGCATGGGAAGGCGTCACAGTGATTAGGGATTTGAATCAAACTGGGAGCATTTGGAGCAGGCCAAAAACGGGATTGGATGGACCTGCCAAGGACTGTGTTTTGGGGGGTTTGCATGGGCGTTGTCGTATTATACCATTTGTTCTGGTCAGTTGCACTCAGGAATGACGGGTTTTATTTAGCGTTTATGAAGATACCCGATCGCTCTTCTATGGAATCAGATAGTTTGGTAAAGCTTGGGCAAAGCACGGAAATAGCGAGAGTTATCCTTTCAAGCATCCGTCTAGCGTGCGGTAAGCGAGCATGAAAACAGAGCCGATCGATAAGGATCAGTGCCGGTTCAGATCGCCACGCCCCTGTGCCGCTCTCGTGGTGTTGTGCAAATCGCGCCTAAATTTGCCACCGATTCCAATGGACTTGTGTTGCATCCCTGCACATGGCGCACAGTTCCCGCCCGTGCATATTGGCATCAGGCAATGGCCTGGGAACCACGTAGAAGCCGTGATTGTCCTGAAACGCCTGCCCCTTGGGTGGCGAGTTTCCGAGAGGCTGACAAGGGAGTCGCGACCCACGGAATTGGGATGGCGGCGACCACGTGATGCGAACACAGCCTCTGTCGTCGCGGATCCTGACACGGTCCGCGTTCGACCTATGGTAGCCGACCGAGCTAAAGAATCTCCTCATTTCCTTCCGCCTCAGCCGTCCACAACCACCTCCTGTACCGACTCTGACTCCGCCAATCCATCACACCAACACCTCCCACCTCGTCGCCAGTCGCTGTCACCGCCGTGTGCCACCCACACCTCGTCGCCCGAACAATCACCAAGCTGCGAACCTCCGCCTTCGTTGCCGCCCAAACCACGTCACCTCGTCCGCCCCCTGCAACCCAATCAAGTCAACAACCGTGGCCGACATCAGCTATGGCGAAACGATCCAGTACATCATCTAGTAGTAGTAGTAATTGGGCCGCCATGAAGGCGAGCTGCTACGCCGTGGATGCTGCTTCCATGCAGCTCCAGGGCTTCCACTACTCCACTACCGGGGCCGGCGGGGCCGAGTGGCGTTCCTGAGGTCAGCTCGGTATGTGCAGCAGGCTTGCAACGGTGGTGCAGACGGGGCGCAGGTACTGACGGTCGCTCTCCAGGGAATGCCATCGCCTCCACAAAGTCCCCCCCTCGCCGCCTATGCCGTCACCAGTGACGAGCTGAGCATGACGCAAAGCAAGCGTCGTGTCGGCGCGGCGCGCCGAGGGGGGGCAGCATGCACCATTGCGGAAGAATGTGAGAGACTCTTCTGTGAGACGCTGCGGACTGTGTTCCTTGGTGAGGGGAACATGTCTCGTCAGGACTCGCTAGCAATGGGCATGTACAACACGAACAACCACGACTACTCCACCGCCATGGACGACGACGACGCGAAGAGGATGGACGGCTCCTACGACAGCGGCATCGGCATGCCGTCGCCGCCCAGCGGCGCCTCGTTGGCTGTCGACTACGGCTTCCCGCAGCAGCAGCAGCAGCGCGGCCAGGTCGGCCAGTGGATCGAGGTGTGGGACTATGTCGGCGGCGCGCGCTTCCGCGGCTTCGTGGCCGGCACCGGCGACGAAAAGGCCATGTTCGTCTTCTTCGACGCCGAGGCCACGGTGCGCGACCTCAAGCCGGGCCTGATGGCGCTGATTGAGCTGTGTGGCCTCGACGACTTCGAGTGCGCGCGCCTCAACGTGTGCCTGGACCGCAAGGCGCCGACCGAGGACATGAAGGGCTTCATGAAGGACCTCGGCTGGATCGGCTTCGAGCCCATCACGCTTGCCGAGTGGGCCGAGAAGCCGCCCATCGTCAGCGACGCGTGGGTCTTCCTGGGTATGGAGGTTTGATTGAGCCAGCGGGTTCACTTCTCTTGAGTTGAAACTACCAGTTGAGGTTTTACATTGCTCGAGTCATTCTTTCCGGCTACTCCCTCGGGGGACCACTGCATTCACAAAGTCTCTTCTCGACTTTCGTTCCTTCGATTTGCATCCTGTACTTGTACCTCTGCGAGCATCTGCAATTTCTTGGCATTCTTGCGTTCGGGGTTCTCGGGGATGGTCATCTGAAAAGGTACAAAAATGCTTTGTCCGATGCGGTCGTGTTCTTTGCTCTTTGTCTTTCTGGTTTGATTTCGCAGGTGTTGGTGCTGTGTGTGCATTTGAAGCTTTGGTGTTTTCTGGCGTGGCCGTTCTGCGATTCGGAAGGGAGGAAACGGCGCCCTTGTCAAGAGAGTTGAGCAAGTACGGTCAGTCAGGATTCGCGGAGTCAATTCGATTGGAATGGTCATCGTTCATTTGCTGAGACAATGTCTTGTGTGACCCATTGATGCCTGTGATATAACGCTACATAATGCGCGACGATCGCAAGTCAAGCTTTTTCGACATCACGATTGCGGTTTAGTTTGGAATACAGGCGCACAACGTCCTGATGCCGAAGCTAGTCGTGAATCATCACACCAAACAGGCAAGAGGAGCGTGGCAGAAACAATAATGCCCGCTAGCTTCGTGAGAGGCGCGTGGGGTGGAGCCGCGGCTGGGATTATTAGCCGGCGTTCATCCGCAACGGGCTCTAGCTGCGGCGGCACAAAGTGCATGGAGCTAGTCAAGCTACTTGCATCTCCCCAGTCGCCCGCCGCCGCCGACAACGACGGAGAGAGAGAGCGACACACAGTCATCCTCCAGCCAATCAGCCAACACGCAATCCGCCCAGGCCACAGCTGCCTTCTCTTTCTTTTTCCCTCTCGCCCGCTGAGAGAGAGAGAGAGAGCGTGCGCGTGTCGCCATCAACCGCACCCTACCAAGCCCACTACTTCACACGGACGGACACCCGCAGCCGTCGGCTTGGCTTGGCCGCCCTCGACTTTTCACTCGAGACGGCAGATTGTTGCGCGCGCGCACACACACACACACACGCAAGCAAACGCCCCTGCCCCAGCGCCGCATCCACACACACACACCTCAACGCTCTGCCGCCGCACCGCGAGGCAAAGCAGCACGCGCCGAACTCGGTCACCACACGTCTGCCTGATCAACGTTTTGACCCCCCACGAACCCAACCAAACCAAACCAACCAGCCAACCAACCCCACCCGCCGCATCATCCAGCGCCTCAATCCTCCCGTTTCTTTTCCTTACCGGCAAACCCACGCCCACGCCCACGCCCACACCCACACACCGCGACCGATCGGGTCCGGGGGGAGGAGGCAACCTACCCACCACACAAGGGAAAGCGAGAAAGAAAAAACCCACCCACCGCACATACCGCAACAATGGCCGCCGACCGCACATGGATCTCCGACGGGCTCATCCGCATGACGGGCGCGACGGACGCGACGCTGGTCGACTTTGTCGCGGCGACGGCGGCGTCGGCGGCGACGTCGGCGCGCGGCCCCGCGCAGCTGCGCGACAGGCTGGCCGACCTGCTCGAGGACGCGGTGGCGCCGGCGGAGCTGCAGCGGTTTGCGGACGAGCTGTTTGCGCGGACGGCTGGGGGGACGGCCGGGAAGAAGAAGGGATCGGGTGGTAGTGGTGCAGGTGGTGCCGGTGGTGCGGAGACGCGGGATGCGGTTGGGTCGGGTGGGAAGGCGGTGGGGAAGAAGAAGAAATATGCGTTGGTGGAGATGGAGGATGAGGATGAGGGTGGGCCGTCGGCGCCTGTGTCTGCGAAGACGGGAGAGAAGAAGGATAGGTCGGAGCGGAGGAAGGAGAGGAAGAGGGAGAGGAGCAGGGAGAGGGGGGAGAAGAGGGAGAGGAGTCGGGAGCGGGGTGGTGCAGGGAGGGAGAAGAAGGTGCGGAGGAAGGGCGACGGCGAGTGGGAGGATAGGTGGGGCGATGAGGAGTACTATGAAGAGGACGAGCCGCTCGAGGAGTCGAGTCAGAAGCGCGTGAGGCTGGATGATGGGAGAGCGTCGCCCGCGCCCCCGGCGGAGCAGGAGGAGGAGGAGGAGCTTGACGAGGCTGAGAGGGACAAGAGGGAGAGGGAGGAGTTTGAGAAGCGGTTAAGGCAGAGAGATGACAAGGATACGAAGAAGGTCGTCGAGGACCGCACACAGGCAAAGGACGCGGCGCGGAGGAGAGCGCTGGCGGACGATGAGCAGGCCAGGGAGGCCGCCCTGGGTGATTTGCGGCTGCGCTCGCGGCAGGAGTACCTCAAGAAGAGAGAGGCGGAGCAGCTTGCGTTGCTCAGGAAGCAGGTTGCCGAGGAGGAGCAGGAACAGCAGAGAGCGGCCCCTGGCGAGTTGACCCAGACGGAACTCGACGAATTCGCGAGGAACAGAGAAACCTTACGCTTGGCCGAAGAGCGGCTTCGCGTCGACGAGCATACCGACGGGTACGCGCTTCCCGAGGACTACATCACGGAGAAGGGCAAGATCGACCGGAAAAAAAAGGAAGAGGCTCTCTACAAGCGCTACGTCGACCGCGACGAGTACGGCCGGGAGAAGTACGTCACGGAACAAGAAGAATGGGAACGAGAACAGGCTGCAAAGGCCAAAGCCCAAATATTGCGTCCGGAGCGTGTCAATGAAGGCGATTACGAGTTTGTCTTTGATGACACACAGAAGATCAACTTTGTCATGGACCAACCTCTTCCCGGAAAGATGAGCAAGGAGCAGCAACGGCTAGCGGCGCAGATCAGTGTTGCTGAGGCAAAGGCCAAGTCGATCGAAGAGACTCGAAAGAGTCTGCCCATCTACACATGGAAAGAAGGTTTGATGGACGCAATTGCAAACTACCAGTGCGTCGTGGTCGTTGCAGAAACCGGATCTGGAAAGACGACACAGATTCCGCAGTTCCTGCACGAAGCCGGGTACACGTCAAAAGAGGAGAACGGGAAGCCCAAGAAGATGGTTGCATGCACGCAGCCGCGAAGAGTTGCCGCCATGTCCGTTGCCGCGCGTGTGGCTGAAGAAATGGGGGTCAAACTTGGCAAGGAAGTGGGCTACAGCATTCGGTTCGAAGACAACACAGATCCGAAGAACACGATTGTGAAGTTCATGACGGATGGTATGCTTTTGCGGGAGTTCCTGACGGACCCGTCTCTCGAGAGCTACAGCGCCATCATCTTGGACGAGGCCCACGAGAGAACCTTGGCTACCGACATCCTCTTTGGCCTGCTCAAGGATATTGCTAGATTCCGGCCGGATCTGAAGCTGATCATTTCTTCGGCTACGGTCGACGCTCAAAAGTTCAGCGAGTACTTTGACGATGCTCCCATCTTCAACGTGCCCGGCCGACGATTCCCCGTCAGCATCTACTACACCCCACAGCCGGAGGCGAACTACCTGGCTGCAGCCGTCACCACGGTCTTCCAGATCCACCTGAGTCAACCGCGCGGTGATGTGCTCGTCTTCTTGACAGGCCAGGACGAGATTGAGACCATGGCGGAAGATCTGGCGGAAACAAGTAGGAAGCTCGGCTCTTCTGCGCCGGAGCTTATCATCTGCCCGATTTATGCCAACCTACCTCAGGAAGAACAGGCCAAAATCTTCGAGCCCACGCCGCCGGGCAAGGCCAGGAAGGTGGTGCTCGCTACCAACATTGCTGAGACGTCCTTGACCATTGATGGCATCGTGTATGTCATCGACCCTGGGTACGTCAAGGAGAATGTATACAACCCTCGGACTGGCATGGAGTCCCTCGTTATCACCCCGTGTAGCAGGGCTTCGGCCAACCAGCGGGCTGGGCGTGCAGGCAGAGTCGGACCCGGATTTTGTTTCCGTCTATTTACGCGCTACGGATTTCACACAGAGATGGACGCCAACACTACGCCGGAAATCCAGAGAACCAACCTCTCCAGCACGGTGCTGTTGTTGAAGAGTTTGGGCATCAACGACTTGGTCGGATTCGACTTCATGGACGCACCTCCGGCTGACACGCTGATCCGGTCATTGGAGCTTCTGTATGCGTTGGGTGCTCTAAACGACAAGGGCGAGCTCACGAAGAGGGGCAGACAGATGGCAGAATTCCCGGTGGATCCAATGGTGTCTGCGGCAATTCTCAAGGCGGACCAGCTGCAATGCGTGGAAGAGGTGTTGAGCATTGTGTCGATGCTCGGCGAATCTGCGGCGCTCTTCTTCCGACCCAAGCAGCAGAAGATCCATGCGGATTCGGCGCGGGCACGCTTCACGATCAAAGAGGGCGGCGACCACCTCACGCTGCTCAACATCTGGAACCAGTGGGTGGACTCGGACTTCAGCTTCGTGTGGGCCAAGGAGAACTTCCTGCAGCAGAAGTCCCTGTCTCGAGCGCGCGACGTGCGGGACCAGCTGGCGCGTCTCTGCGACCGGGTCGAGGTGACCATCTCGTCGTGCGGGGCCAACGACTTGCAGCCGATCATGAAGTCGCTGGTGGCGGGCTTCTTCCCCAACACGGCGCGGCTGCAGCGCGGCGGCGACAGCTACCGCACGGTGAAGAACGGCATGACGACGTACATACACCCGTCGTCGGTGCTGACCAAGACGGGTGACAGCCCGCACCGGTTCGTCATGTACTACGAGCTCGTGCTGACCAGCAAAGAGTACATGCGCAACGTCATGCCCATCCCGACGCCGGCGTGGCTCAACGAGGTGGCGCCGCACTACCACAAGGTGAAGGACCTGGAGGGCCTGGGGGCGGAGAACAAGAAGATGCCAAAGGGACAGAAGCTGTAGTGTTGTTGAGCGGGTGCAGCTCGCATGTATTTTGTATTTTGACAGGGTGGATGGGCGCGGGGCGGCGGCGAGGGTGAAACAGACGGCCACGGGGGCGGCGGCAGAATCAGAGCAGGGCGGCGGAAGGGGAGTGTAGCACCAAAAAAAAACAATGGAATCATGCAATTCACACGGCCAGGAGTAGCGTGGCGTTGGCGGGTGCGGAGGGAGCTATGACGTCTCGGGCGCTTGCAGGGTGTGCGACAAGGGTTTCTTGCCAATCGCGCCTGCCCAGCTCAAATAACCCAGACCTCACCTCCAGCGCCCCCCGACCCCCAGCGCCTGCAGCTCCCTCTGGCTCCCTCCATCTCTCCAGCTTCGCCGTCCGTGCTACCGCCCTACGCCTCGCAATCTGCCCAGCCGCCTGTGACCTCGAATGTCAGTTCTCGCTCCGCATGCTGCATGCACATCATCTGCCCTTGGCGCCTACCGGGCCCCCCTGCTAACCGCTGCCGCCCACCACCGCAGACGCTGAAGCATTCAAAAGCCCGCCACGTTCCGCCCTCCCATTTGCGAACATGTAAGCTGGCCTTCCGTTTTCCTCTCTCGTCCGTTTCCAGCCTGCAGGAGCCCTGTCGCGCCTTTCCTAGCCTCTTCGTGCTGTTTTCTCTGTTCCTGCATCCTTGTCTACGTCATTTCCCGCCGTTTTCCACCGCTGCATCGACATAATGGCTATTTTTGCCTACTCGGCGCCCCCGCCCCCGCCCTACACCAATGCTTCCTCCCCGCCCTCCACCGTCCGTGCCCCTTCGCGATCCCGCTCGCTGAACCCGCTCCCGGTCCGCCACAGGAATCGCTCTCTCTCCATCCGCTCATCCAAGAACAAGGATGGCAGCGGGGACTCGTACGCCAGCGCTTCCAAGGCGGCCGCGCCCAAGCATCGCTTCACCATGGCCTCGCTGCGGGGGATGCAGCAGCCCGAGCTGTCCAAGCGGCTGTACAAGCTGATCAAGTCGGAAAACCACGCCATCAGCGCCCACGAGACGGCCGGCCGCGAGCGCTCGAGCGTCGCCGGTCAGCTGAGCGAGTGGGGCGAGGCCACGGGCGACGATGCCGTGTCCGACGTCAGTGACAAGCTGGGCGTACTGATGGCCGAGATGGCCGAGCAAGAGGACATGTTCGCCCAGAACCTGGAGGATTACAGGGGCGTCTTGAAGCAGATTCGGAACACCGAGAGTTCGGTGCAGCCGAGTCGCGATCACAAGGCGAAGGTGCGTTCTCATTTTATTTTTGCTAAGCCTTTTTGGAGGAGGTGTTTGAATCGCAAGCTGACCCGAAGTAAAATGCCAGGTTGCGGATGAGATCGCGAAGCTCAAGTACAAAGAGCCGTCCAACACCAAGATCGTGCAGCTGGAGCAGGAGCTCGTCCGTGCCGAAGCTCAGTCCCTTGTCGCCGAGGCCCAGCTCACCAACATCGTACGTTTTTATCCTAAAAGCCCCTTTTCCGAACCATCCCCTGACTCTCTTCTCCAGACCCGCCAGAAGTTCAAGGAAGCCTACGACATCCACCTCGCCGCCGTCATCGAGCGCGCGGAGAAGCAGGCGATGCTAGCCAAGCACGCGCGCCGCGTACTCAACCTGCTCGACGACAGCCCCATCGTGCCGGGCGAGACGCACCCGACGTACGGCAGCGAATCCGCGGGCCGCGACATCCTGAACGACGCCGAGGACGAGCTGCGCGCGTGGCAGCCGCGCTACGAGCCCATCACCTCCAACGCCACCAGCCTGGGCTCCAACGCCATGCCCACCACCAGCAGCGTCGGCGGCGGCGGTATCGGTATCGGCAGCACCGCTTCGGAGTATGCTGCTGCTGGCGGTGAGGTCCAGCAGAGTCCTGTCGAGGGTGACGTGCATCCGGCTTATAGGAGTCAGGTGCGTAGCGTGAGTGGCAGCTCGGCCGGCGGCGGCGAGAGAAAGCAGAACCCGCCGTATCCCATCAGCGAGGCGGAATCGAGCGTTGCGGCGTAGGCTTATGTCCCTTTTTTTTTTCAGGCGAGCCGGATATGAATCTTTGAAAAGGGCTGCTGCTTCGATGATGTCCCTTGGAAATTGACGTGTACGATTCGGTATTGGATACAGGAAGATGGCAAGAGCGGTCTCTCTTCCTTTTTTTTTCTTGTTTGTAGTTGTGAGGGGGTGGGGGGTGGTTCTGTTTTCACATGTCGATGGAGCTGAGGGTGGGGGGAGGTGGTCATGGTGCCTGCCTCTTTCTGTTCGGGCTCGAAGCGGATGCTTGTCACTGTTGATGAAGAGGAAGTTGGGGTGGTAATGATGTTTGATATGATACCTTTCTGCTTAGGGGCTGGATTATGAGTTAATGGACAAGCGTGTTCTCTCTCTCTCTTTTTTTTCCCCATCTTTCTCCGTTTTCCCTCCTGATGTCGATGGAATGGGGTCTCTCGTTCCAGCAAAACTAGAGTAGAACCAATGGCAAAGTTTTTTTTTTTTGGAGTTGCAAGCTTGTGTCACGCTTTCTTGCCATATTATTTGAGGTTTTCGGGCGAGTGAGTGATATCTTTTACATGCACTATACGAGAAAGCATTGTCAAGACGGTTGAGTTGAGAAGGTTGAATCTGTGACCTGTGTGATCGAGTATAGATATATGCTGATCCCCAGCACACACAGCATAGTACGTCTTACATAGTGGCAGATGCTATGTGAAGAGGGGAGGGGCCGGAAAAAGGGAAGGGAAAAGGGAGATAGAGGATGCTTGCCTCGGAGGTGCCGGTTGGTTTTGTTCCGCTTCTTTCAATGCACTGCGGTGGGACCCACTCATAGCTATTGTGGGGGAGAAAATTCTGAGGTCAATATTCATTGTTGCTCCTTACTATGTCTGTGACCCGCCTCTGTTCGTCGCCATGGAATGCCATGGAATGCAATCTCCGAGTAATCGTACCCAGCGGCTCGGATGTTGACCGGCTCTCGAAACGTTCGCAACGACTCTGTCCCGGCGCTTGTGTTGCGCAGTCTGTCAGTTGGGGCTGAGAGTATCGCTAGTGTCGTCAACTCGGCGATGGATTCCCACGCGCTAGGGCCCAGGGGTTTGATTGCGATGACAGTGATGAAGAGTACTACGTAAAGGTGGTATATGAACAGGATCACCGGAGAGACAATCACAGGGAGGCTTTCGGGAGAGTATGACAGCCCTTCGACATGGAAGTAGTAATCTAGGTGACGCTGACCGTTCATGGGTGCCAGGGACTTCTCCTGCACTGTTCCCCTGAAGTCTTCCTCTGATGTCCACTCGCTGAGGGGAGGCCAGCAGTGATCAACTGATACGCGAGACATTGCGTGCGTTGGGATGTTTACTAGCAAGGCCAATGTCAGGGTGCACGGGTATATTAGCCAGACATGCCAGAATAAACTCTGATTTGTACCCTGACAGCCGTACTCCCTTCGCGGAGTGTAGGCAAGAACTCCGCATATAGCAAAATTGAGAGCAGATTCTCCCTCGACGCCTTGCCATCCGTTTATGAGCGCAGATACCCAGCCCTTGGAGCTTCTGATGGTTCGTTCTGGAAGTTTCGTCATCGTAGTCGTCGTGACAGGACTCAGAAGATCGGGACTGCTATTGCTGTGGTTTTTCCAGACGTTGCCGGTCGCCCAACCCATGGCAATGGAGCAGGCTTTGGCTTTAACGTCTCGTTCGCGTAGTCGACCGGAGACTCCGTTTGATTGATGCAATCGATCGTGGATTTTTTAAGCAGGTGTATCGAAGGAACCATGACTGCGTTCAGCGATGCTTGCGGAGCACCTTCGGGGGCGTCAAACCAGCTGGTGATTGTCCACGGGTAGGATTCTTCCCAAATGCTGGGATTTCAAGGGAGTCCAGGGAGATTTTCGAATGGCCGCAGTCTAAGGCGTTCTCAGGCACTATTGAGCTGTTCGAGGCGGGCCAATTGAACTCTGTGCACTGGTGTGAGTGGTTCCAAGAGCTTCGCCAAGAATTGAAGAGGTGGATACGGATGTACCCGCGTATTGTGTCTGGATGTTGAGGATAATCGGGATGGTGCATGTAGTGAATAGTATGAGATCCATGCCCATTAATTCGACAAGCGCCTTCCTCAATCCATGGCGCTTGGCCGATTTCTGTTACTCCCTTACTCCAAATCCGCTTTCGATAGAAACAGGATGACGGAAGCGAGGGAGAGTAGTCCGCGACTCCGCAGGAATGCGAGGAAGGGTTCCTTGACACGGACATGACTGGGTAGGTAGCGGCAAGGGCCGGAAGACCTGTTGCCATGACTCGTCAACGACGAAGAATTTGAAATATTCTCGTAACGGGGTCTAACTTCTTTTTGTCCGATCGCTATCGTTGCCGCTCCGCAGCAGTGTCAGGAGCCGAAAAGCAATGGAGGGAACCTCATTTGAGCCCGAAAGAGTTGGTGGAGTGATAGAAGTCATGTTTTGTTCTTCAATGCGACAAGTGTAACGAAGTGTTCTATCGCCTTGACGTGGAGTTTTTAGCTTGCGTTTACAAGGTTGACGGAGAAGAGTAGTGAAGCGAGTACCAAGGAAAGAATTGATTAGCGCCGGTGGCGAGGCTGAATTGGCAATGCCTACCCATGGTTTCACAAGCCTTTTAGCGTGAACTGATGTTATTTTTGCCTGGTTATGCAGCCTGCAGCTGGCCCAATGCCTCACGACTCAGCTGATATGCAGTATCATGACAGTGCTAAGTGCCACCTCGCAGCCACCGGTTATTAAATTTCTTATTTGCCCGGCTCTTTCGTGACTATGCTCGAACTGGTCGTCTTCTCTTTGCTTTAAAACCTATAGAAGAAGGGTACAAAGGCTACAAGAAGAGTGTTGAGTGCCTACTATTTGACGGTCGAGAAGTTTGCAGGTTGTCTGTAAGGATAATTGTCAACGAATACAGATATGTATACTCTACACGCCGATGAGTTCTCATCCAGACTTAATACCTCAAGGAGATTTGCAGTGGCATGGTGCAGGGGGTATCGGTGATCGTTGCAACAGACGTGCAGGAACCTCTCCCAACGCCCTCTGCCATTGTCGTGTCAGCCACCGCAAAGGAACTGTACTTCATAGTATTGCCTTAAGGAGATACTGGTATATGCGTCTTTAAGGATGATCGTACCCTCGGCAAGGCAATGATCCTTCAAAGAGTTGCTCAGATCACCACATCACTCCGCAAGATAGGAGACCGGACTGGCATAGACCTTGGAGTATGGTGGCACAGACACTTTCCAACTGAGGTAGGCGCCGAGCTGGTGGGAAATGTGGACGAAGATTGGACGACAGATCAAGATTAGGGCCTGAGAATATAGCCGCGGGAGGGGGGGAAGACAATCCGGGAAACGTCTATAAGGCTTTGATCGCCGTTACGATACCACGACGCGGCCGCCCACCGCAGGGTCTGAACATATCCTATGGAATATCCTGCCAGGAGATAGAAGGGCAAGTTGTAGTACATCCATTGGCGCACTTTCCAATTCTCCGGATTTGCATTGGCCAGTAGAGAGTGAGGCGGAATGCGAAAGTGACATCACTTCTGACAGTAACGGAATATCTCGCTTCGCGCGTGGCACTAGAAAAAAGGTCAAGTGGGGTTACGGGACCTGGAGATTGGCGGAAAAGCTTTGCGGGGGGGTCGGTTTCTTGGGGGGGTGGCGGCCCTCTCAGGGCGTGCGGGGCTACACACACACACTACTAGATATTGCAACACCACAAGCGGCCTCAGCACGTACGACCATAGGTCGCAGAATATAGGGCTTCCCGTCCGCTCAGCCGTACTCAAGCTGCGAACCGGCCGATTAGTACTCAAGTGGGTGACCATTGGGGAATCCCGGCTGTTGTACGTTTTGCGTTTTTCGCCGCTTCATTAGTTCTTTAGCTTTTTTTTTCTTTTCTTTTTTGGTTCTAACGGTTAGGAAGGGCTTGCAGATCCGACGGAAGCAACCGTTTTTTACCGACCGGCCGACCATGTTTAATCGGGCCGCCGCGTCGTTGAGCCAATCGCCCCCGAAGGCCCGCAACGCCGGTGAAGAGGAGGGGGAGGGGCAGGGAAGATCATCTTTTTCCTGTTCGAGTAGTTACCAGCCGACATGTGCGTAGGGCGATGACACTTGCCCAATCTCGACAAGGCGCATAATAATGCATGGGTTTTCCATGTCAGTGGGTGTTCACGGAGGAACCCTCGGGCGTTTGGGAAATGGCAGACGGGGTGATGGCTGACGTCGGCGTCGTCGTCGGCGTCGGCGTCGTCGTCGTCGTCGTCTCTGTCATGGTCGTTGTCCGGGTGCTGCTCTGCAGTCTGTGCGGACATAAAGCTTCTTGCCTTGTTGGTCGCCGTTCGCAGATCGCAGGCAGTCGTGCTTGTGCTTGTGTGGAATGAGGCCGTGAAGATTTATTTAAGTTTGGGTCATGAATATTTACAATTAAACACAAAAACGCTGCATCGACTACTGCTTACTCGCTCTTACCGCCAGTCTGTTCAGCGCCAGCTCCTCACTCTCCGACGTCAGCTTTTTGGACGTCAGTGTCGTGTGGATGTCGCGCAGCAGCGGGCGCATGATGGGGATGCACTGCACGATGATGGTGCCGACGACCTCGGACGAGTACCAGACGTTGGAGTGGGCGTTGCGCTCGAAGTAGTAGGCGTCCTTCTGGTTGCCCTCGTCTTTCCAGCCCGTCCTGACGGCTGATACAACGGCGACGATCATGCCCTGTGCGGCAGGAGTGCCAAAATTAGTCGTGCACGTCCCGAGTCAGATAGCGAGGATGGGGGGGCCTGATGTCGCTTACCAGACTCATGGTCAGGCACAGCCCGATCTTCTCGCCCTTGCGCATGTCCAGGTTCCACGTGATGAACCACGGGAAGACTGCGAAGACAAAGTCCATGATGATGTTGTACACTGGCAACGTAGTCGATCAGCTAAAGGCGCCAAAGCCGGGGGGGTTGGGAGCACGACGCACCGTTGCCGCCCTCTTTGAAGTTGTCGCGAAAGGTCCAGTTGAGGCAGAAGTTGAGGCGGTACCACACGTCGTAGCTCGACTTGCCGCAGACCTTGGCCCATTGGAAGATGCAGCGGAAGATCATCCAGAGATTCATGGTGCCCATGCAGAACCACAGGCCCCACTGCTGGTAGCCCTTGGTCAGCTTCAGCAGGGTGACGGCAAAGGCCGTCTTGGTCAAGGCCTGGCCGATGACGGTGCCGCACGAGGTAATGTTGATGAGGATGTGCATGCGGTCGTCCCAGGTGTCGGTGACGTAGCCGGTGGCGTATTCGACGGTGATGATGGCGTTGTTGGCGGTCAGGACGAGCTGTCGGACGACGGTGAGCAAGTGGCGGGATTGGTGGAGGCAGGCGGTCGGCCGGAGCTCACCCAGGAAATCAGCAGGATGTGGTCATCCCACCACAGGCCGTGGCGGCGGGTGACTTTGATCCAGATGCGCAGGGCGAGGAAGGCGGTCGCGCCGGCGTAGAGGGACCAGAGGCCAGCATTGAGCTCCTTTTCGGGGTTGACGTAGTCGTGGTGGACGTCGGGGTCTTCGTGGATGCGCGGGAGGATCATCTTCACATTCTGGGCAAGGGCGACAGACGGGGGCAGCAGCGTTTAAGATAAATGCGGCCGGCCGCTCAGAAGGGAGAAGTTTGGAGGGCGAGGAAGCGAAAAGGCGTGCATCCTTGCGGGGAAGCGACGGGTTCAAAAGGCGTGGTGAGACGAGGAAGAACAATGCCGCCAATGGGAAATGAGGCCTCCTGGAGACTGGGCGGAGGGCCGGCCTTGTCGCACCAGGTCCGGGGGTGCGTCGAGACTGAGGTGGATCGCGGGCCTGGCAGCATGGTGGTAGTCCCAGGTGGCCCTGTCTCAGTGCGTAACTTGGGCCGGGATGGCTAAGCGAGCTGCTGGCGGTGGCGCAGACCGGCCAAGCTGAGTGGGCGGAAACGGCGACCGAATGGGGTAGGCCTGAAACATGCCGGCATCCTAGCGGGAAACATGTGTGTTTGCGCCAGCTGCAAGTGCCGGCGCACGGCTGCCGCGCCTTGGGTCGCACTGCCAGAGACGACTGCCATGGCCGAATCCGAGACCAGGCCCGAGCCGCCTTCTATTTCCTGCCGCCTCCGTTATAGGCTGCAATATAGAGTGCCGCCCGCCGCCGCCCGCCGCCGCCCGCCGCCGCCCGCCCGTGCAGCTCAACCTGCGCCTGCACCTGCACCTGCAGCCGCATGCCTCATGCAGCCTGCAGCCCAGCCGCCGAATCACCCCGCCGCCGGGGCTCACGTGGCTCACGTGGCTGCGGCTCCCGGCGGACGGGTCGGTGGGTCGGCCGGTCGGGCAGTCGGGCAGTCGTCCAACCTCACTCACCGGCGGGCGTGGTCTGTATATTGTTGTTGGACGACGTTGTAGCTGCTAGCGCGGGCGGGCGACAAACGTCCTGGCGGGCGACGGCGCCGCGCCAAGTAAAGCTTGCAGCCGTCGCACACTCGCTCGGCCCGGCTGCCGAAGAACCCCTCCAGCCTCCGTCCAGCCTCTGCGTCGGCCCGCGCTTCCTGCTAGATGACTACAGGCCTCCGCTGCAACCGCATGCACACCAAAAGCCGTCGCCCGACGTCATGGCACGCAAAAAGCAACCGCCATGGAACCGCCCAGCCGCCCGTCTGCCTTGCCTCACCTGACCGCACACCTCGGACGCCCGTCGCGTCGGACGCGGCCTCGGGCGTTTGAGCCTTCAGCCCTACGACACGCCGGCGTTAACGGTGCGGGCCCCTTCTCGAAGCCCGGGTCGCGCGCGGCTACCGGCTCCGTCTGCTTTGCTGAGACGGCCTGGATCTCCCCTTCATGTCTCACAGCACCTGTATACTAATCCACCCCTGCGCTTCGCTCCAATCGGACGTCGACGCGTCCGTTTCGTTTTACGGCCGTTCGCGCGCGATCCCTTGAAACCCAGCGTCGCTCCCTCTGCCATGTATAAGGCACTCGATGCTCCCGGCGCCCGCGCCTTGCTGCTTTCTGATTGGGATCTGCCCCGCTTCCCCATTGAAACCACTGTTGTTTAGCCGACCCATAGCTACTCCCTACACATGCTCAAAACAAAAATCCCGGTGATCAAACAAACGCCAACACCACCTTTTCTCCGCCGTAGGACCCTCTCGTCGCCGCACGCCGCTGCAGCAGCAGCTGCACCCGCACCCACACCCGCACGCGTGGCCTGCTACAACCCGCGCGCGGTCCTGCCATATTCTACGTCGTCGACGCGCGCGCGCCTGCCCGCCTGCACTGCAACCTACACAATATTCCACGCGTCCGTGATCCTGATCGCCGCCCAACCAGCTCCTCCGTCTCAAGTGCGCCCGTCTGGACTGCGCGCGCGCGCGCGCGCGCTCGGATGGACCCGCGAGGTGGGGCTGCAATGTTTTGGTTTTTTTTTTTTTTTTTTGCTGTCGGTGGTGGGCCTGCACGTGGGAGATCAGAGGGGGGGGGAGGCGGTTTGATGCCCGGAAAAGTGCGCCTCGATCGCACCGGCGCGCGGGGGGCATCGGGTGGAGGGTGCGCCATCGCGCCTCCTTGTTGGCGGCTGCGGGAGCGGCCGTAAGTATGTATGTATGTACATGCCTAGGGCCATGTGCATATCTCATGGGTGCTATGTGCGTGCGTGCGTGACGCAGCCGCAGCCGCAGCCGCGTGCGTGGCTGATGAGGCACGCGCGCTGACGACGTTTTTGTTTTTGTCTTCTATGAACCGTCTCGGTGTGAATCTGCCCTTGTGTTGCGGCTCGTGGTGTAGCGGCCTGGAGGCTGGCGTCCGTTATAAGCCGAGTAGGTTGAAGTCTGTTGATGTTGATCTTTTGATGGCTGGTGAAGATACACATGTGTGGTTGTCAACGTTGTCGGAGTGGAGGAATCTATGGCCACGGCTGCGCATCTCTGCACGTGTGAGTATCGGCTAAGTATGTATGTACAGATCAACGAGGGTATTCACAATCTTGCCAGGGGCTGACACTGCACATAGAAAACAAGAGCCGTTCATCCAGGAACTTCACTATCCACTGTGCAGGACGTGATTTCAAGGTGAGAACAAGACAAAACGCAAATTTGAATCCGAGAGCCCACGCGAATATTTCTCAAGGTCCACAAAGATTTACACATATTCAGGTCCAACTAGTTCAAGGGGGTGTTCCTGCAGCCCTATCTAGAAACTGTCACTGACAGGATCGAGCTGCACGACGATGGCCGGGATACCATAGCCGCCATGGTCGGATATATGTACTGTTCGTACGTCTACCGTGTCAAGATGACAGCTGTCATTCCCCTCCTGCCCCATCGAAGACTGGCTGCCGTTCGGTGCCCCGCTGCTGCAGCTGATCGTGACCGTCTATGATTCCACTACTGAGGGAAGCCAATTTCTCACCGACCTGGTGAGGATACTGATCCCAAGGCTTTACGATCGTCTACTAGATGGCATGAGGGACAGCCTCTACGAGAGCCCGGACTTTCTGTACGACTTGATCGTACAGTTTCGCCTCAAGCTCCCTCGGCATTGTGGAACAGTTTAGGGGGTTTGCTTCAGCCTGATCTCAATTACATGCGAGAGCAGATCAACGCAAGGTATGCTTTGGGACTATTGCGCTGGACACTGTTCAGGAACAAGATCCGGGGGGCGAAAGGGGTTTGATCGGACTGATATCACGGAGTCCGTAAATCTTGAGTCTCCCATGTCCAAGATCCATGTGACCTCGTTCCTATTTTACGCCCTATGCAACTTCGTATATCCTGACCTGAAGGCGAAATGGGTAGTCATGGGCAAGTACGGCAGGCATGTTCCCGTGCCGGTCGTTTTCGGTATGCAGCTTGCCGACACGACCCTACCGATCGATGTTCGCCATACCGAAACAAGCCGAGCTTGAGCGAACACCGGGCCGGACATCTCTCCAATCCTGCCGTCTATCTTTGGTGGTCAGTGCCGTTGTCATACGCCACTCACTAGTAGATAGCATACCGTACAAATTGGTGTATAAGCCATACCCATGACATAAGCCATACCCGCGTATAAGCCATACCCGCGTATAAGCCATACCCTGCACCACCCCCTCTGCCAGCAAAACCGCCATAAGCCATATGGCTTATACACCAATTTGTACGGTACGGAGGTCAGAGGTGTCAGCCAGGAGGACGACGAGGATAAAACACTTTGTGCGAAGGGTAGCCGAAGCCTTCATCCCCATAGATTCGACTGACTTTTGGTTGCGAATACCATTATTTTTCCCTGCGATTCACTGTCTCACAGCCGTCATACTCACAGGCGACCAACGCAAACACCTCCGCGATATAAATGCCAAGAATCATCGATTATGGATGTGCGCTCTTGTTGCAAAGTGCATGTCTAAGGTATCTTCTCAAATAGAACAAAACGCCAAAATCCCAATACCAACGCCGATCTGAGGGGAGTAGTAATACATGTGATAGTACAGTGCCGTGGGACAACAAATGTTTTCAGTGAATGCGATCAAACGATCTCGCTGCGCTCCCAGCCAGCAGGGCGCTGCCACTCAATGCCTTTGGTGGGGTGCGGCTTGGTCGCGTCCTTGTACTGGCTGACGTAGGGGTTCGGGTCCTGCTTCTGGTCGAGGTTGCCCAGCGTGTGGTTGACCTCGCGGTGCTTGGACTCGTCGGCGCGGATGTACAGGAGCAGGTCGCGCATGGAGCGGCGGTCCTCGGGCATCTTCCAGTAGTCGACGGCGATGTCCGGGGCCTGCATGTTCTCCCACATGGGCAGGCGGCCGGCGTCGAGGTCCTCGATCTCGCGCGTGTACGTCATGACGGCCTCTTCCTCCAGGTATCCCACGAAGCGGTGGCAGATGCGGGGCGAGATGAGGTAGGAGATGAACATGGCGTTGAAGAAGACGCCCTGGGCGCCGAGCACCATCAGGCGCATGAACCAGCCCGGCTCGGCCATCTTGAGGAAGGTGAGCAGGTGCATGCGCTCGTTGTACGACTCCTCGAGGAGCGTCTCGATCCAGCCGTTGTCGCGCTTCATGCGCCGCATCGAGTGCAGATGGCGGATGACGGCGGCGACCATGCCGGGCACGCCGGCCACGCTCTCGAGGAAGACGTTCCTGATCATGTACTTGCGCTCCGTCATGGTCTTCTCGCCAGGTTTGGCGTGCTTGTAGCCCGAAGCCAGGTCCAGTCCCCAGCGAAGCACTCTCGTCATGGCCAGCGCCGTCCAGTCCGACCATGTCTTTGCCTCTCGATGGGCAACCTTGACTGCGTTCATCTGTTCATAGGTGTAACTGCTCGTGCTGTCAGTGCTCGCTGTTCTCGGACCAAGGGGGGGCTGGAGAGTGCATTGCTTACAATGGGTGTTCCCACGAGGCAGGCGTCTTTCGGATGCTCTCTGTTTCCTTTTCGGGGAAGAATTCCTTGATACGGGTGGTGGGGGTCGAAGAGAAGGTCCTCTTCGAGACGGGCCATGGCTGCTGCTGGATGGAGACGAGGCCGGGCCTGAGGCTCACAATGACTGCCTGGTGTGGCAAGCCATTGAGAGCCTTGAGAGCCTTGAGAGCCTGGGCGGCGCTCCGGCCGGTGGTCCTGGAGCAAGCAGTGGCGGTTCTGGTGGTGTACATGGGGAGAGACGACAGGCCGTGAAGGGTGGAGTTGTTGTCAAGTGTTGTGGATTGATGTGGACTGCCGCCAGGCACACACGATGACAGCAAATGTTATATATGGATGGATGGATGAAAGAGCAGCTGGCACGAATTCAAGCCGGAAGTGTGACTAGCCCAGAAAGGAGCCAAAGAACGGGTCGCAGGCAGGTGCGCTAGCCACGGCAGTGCATGCGCACAGCCTCCCAACAGTCATCCGCCCATGCCAGGCCTAATGGGTGCCGAAAGAAATTGGCCCTGCCTACATCCTACATCCATCTCACATACGGAGTAGGATCCTATATCCGGATGCATTTGTATGGTTTCAGCAACCACATTTGCGTCGGGCTGTCTGCTTCGACGTTTGCCTACACAAAGCACCATGGCCGTAGCCGAGTTTCTTTCGTCAGCCACTGCGACGGCAACGCTGCGACGGCAACGCTGCGACGGCAACGCTGCGGCGGAGGGCCAGGTCGGACAGAGGTCTGAGCCATAGGGCTGGGCCGGGCCTTGGCGCGGGGATTGGTCGGGTGCGGGCGCAAGAGAAAGAGTCGGAACGGGGCGAGGTCGGCGACGAGAACAAGCCGGCAGGCCGCCCCTTCGCTGCCTCAGCCGCTGACAACAGCTGAATGAAAATTGCTCGCAGCCCCGTTTCTCCTGCGTCAGCTGCCATGCAAAAATTGCCTGCCGTTGCTTCGCGACGCGCCAGGCTCCGCCGGTGATCCAACGCGGCTGCGGCTCCTCCGAATCGCTCTATTTTTTGCGTCACCCTGCAGCCCTTGGTGTTTGCTGGTTGGCCTTGGTCGCATCGATCCTCCGCAATGATGAGCCATCGTAGCCCCTAAACGGGAATGGTTTACGGTCCACTGTCTTTCGTCAATGCTTCTCGTCAGGTATGCCCCTCCGCTTCCCGACCACACAATCTTGCAAATTAGACGCCCGAGACTCCTCACAGATCGCTCTAATATCCTCGGAAGCCATGGACACAGCTGCTTTTCTGCATCTGCGCAGCCGCTCACAAGAACTTGAGATTTGCGCCGGGCTTTGGCTCCACGGAGACGAGGCACCCCGAAAAATGGCCACGTCTACCATTTGGCCGTTATCTGGACGGATGTAGGATGGAAAAAGTCTCGCCTTGGCCAGGTACCGCTCTTCACGCTAGTCTTGGCTTATTAACCTAGATTCTCGTATCCACGTCAAGCCTGAATAAAATGTCACCGCTGACGCGAGGTCGGTCCTGTACTCAGCCTGATGTCTTCTGTCGACCTTGTCTTTGAGTGAGGTCGTATTCTCGCGGCGAATTTCCTTGCAAGGCTGACCGGGCAGACTGCCGTCTGGAGAATATCGCTTTCGGACACGGTATGCCAGGTACGACACTGACTGCTTAGCCAAGGGCGACGAGATTTTGACTGAGGCTCGGCGCTTGCCGAGAAACAAGAAGAAGAAGAAGAGTGAGTTCGTTTGCGAGGGGCGAGCCGGCCGGAGACGCAAAGCACAGCCGTGCGACGTCGTAGGCGGATGCCCCCCACTCCCCAGCCAGGAACCCGAGTTTGGCGCCACTGCTGCAATCTGTATCCTGAGTTCACTCTTTATACGCGAGCAATATGGAGGCGGTCCTTAGCCGCATGGGCTGCACGTCGCCCGGCTTGTCCGAGGCGGTGTCCGGCTTCCGTTTCTGTCGCCATGTCCGGATGGAAAGGGCGGCGAGTCATGCTGCCGTGATGTTGCTGGACCCTCGTACGTTCCAACCTCGATCAACCTTCCAGATCAACATAGCATCGGACGCTCGCTTGCATCCAGCTGGCGGGCCGAGCTGCAGATAAGAGGCTGGCGCGGCGCCAGTGGCTTTGGCGGCGTGGCACTACATGCGGGCTGGCTCAGCTCGACGAGGAGCGTCTGGAGAAGCTGGCGCTGACGGCTTGGCTGGAGACATGAGTTGTCGTTGGAGGCGGGCCGCAGCAGTCACATGAGGCCCGCCCAGGTGCGCGCTGAATGGGCGGATCCACTTCGCGTCGGACCGTTAGCTGGGGGGCCTGGCCTCTGGCCTCTGGAGATGCTGTGCCTGCCTGCAGCGCAGTCTTGACTGGCGGGAAATGGAGCGCTGCCGCCACGCATGCCTGGGGGAGCCCGTGGCCGGGTCTCGAGGGCTGGCGGAGACGGGCAGCATGTCAGCGGCGTGGACGGCGTGGGCGCGCTCTTATTAGCCTCATCTCCATGGTTTGCGGGAGCCCAATCTGGCGCAGCGCGTGATGGCTTCGATCAGCATGGATACGCTCTCGGGGATTACCACATTGATGCGCGCCCTGCGTTAGCCAGCCTCAGTCGCGCGTCCGGCGCCGTGGATGGCGGGCTCTGGCCTCCCACGCGGCGCGGATTGGCCCTCCTCTCGTCCATCCTCGTCCAGCGGACCCCGGCCGCGGGCACGCAAGGCTGCTCTAGCCGTTACCCGCCGTGCCGTGGCGGCATGCGCTCTACCCGTCGTTGTGACACTAAGATCCAGAGGACGGACCAAGGCAGAGCCAGGGCGGTGGGCCACGGCCATGCGTCACCCAATCCCGGCCCTGGCCGCGCGCGCGGCTGCTCCGTCGACACGCGCAGGCGGTGGGCGGGCCTGCTGCGTGGCTGCTCTGCGCGGCTGCTGGATGGCCGTCGCGCAGACTGCTCGCGGCGCGGCGCTGAATGCTGTGCTGGATGCTGCTGCGCTGCTGCTGAGCGCGAGCGCTGCCCGGCGGCGCCCTAGAGCACTGGGGCCCCGGTGGCGCGGGCCCGAATTAGCGCTGCGGCTGCGCTGAAGATCGCATCTCAACCATACCCAGGCGACGACCACCCCGAACGCAGCCATGAATCAGATGGACTCCTATAACCCGTCCTTCTTTAATCAGACCAGTGCTCGCCAGCAGTTCGGCAGCTCGCCCGCCCATGCCCAGCCCGCCCACGGCCCGCCGCCCCCGCAGTTTGCACAGGGCATCCAGCCGCCTCACCATCCGGCCTTCAGCAATGGCGCCGCTGCAGCGGGCGGCGGTGGCTTCCCGCTGGCCTCGAGCATGGGCATGGGTAGCGCCCAAGCCAGCGCCGGTGGGGTCATGATGCAGCCAGGCGCGATGCAGCAGCAGCAGTCGCCGCGAGGTGAGTGGACGCACCCCCTTCTGCCTTCGCCTAATCCGTCGCGCTGCCTGTCTCACACGCCCCAAACCCAACAAGCTCAGAGATTGACGTCTGGCCCGCAGTCCCGCAGAGTCCCTTCACCACCGCGCCCTTCTCCACCCCCGTCCAAGCCCCCCACCAGTCCCAGGCCCACCACTTCCAATCCTTCAACCAGAACATTTCGCCCTCCCGCCACGTCTCGCCGTATGCGGCCACCCCGACGAAGCAGCACCACTTCCCGAGCCACCAAGCCCAGTCGTTGCCAGACTCATCCCAGCCCATGGCTGCCCCCGTGAGCCTGCCGTCGCATTCCGCCGCGCCCAAGCCCCAGCCCCAGGGCCAGCCGCAAAAGAGCATGGCCGCCACGCCTTCGTCGCCCGGCCAGCTGCAGCGCGAGCGCGAGCAGGTCACGCTGCTGCTCGACATCAACCGCGAGCTGCTCCAGGAGACGCTGCGCCTACAGGAGCAAGGGAAGGGCGGCATCATGGGCAACCAGCCTGCCCCCGGCCAGGACGGCAATAAAGAGGGCGACGCGCCTAAGCAGGTGGCGTCGAAGGAGTACATCGAGTACGTGATACATGTGCGATTCTTGGCGCGCCGCCGTTTCCTGTTTGCTGACTGAGATTTCTGCTTCCAACAGCTGCATGCGCCGGTTGCAGGCCAATTTGTCGTACCTCGCAACCTTTGCCGACCGCAACACCAACCCGAATAAGCAAGTACCACCCGGACCCGCCATAATGACCGTCCCGGCCGCCCCGCCGGCGCTGAGTGAGATGTACACGAGGCTTCAGGCCCTCTTCCCCGGCTGGAAGGGCCAACTGCTGAAGCCCGGCGGCGCTCCCGGCCAGGGCAGCCCGCAAAGACCAGGCATGCCTCAGCAGCAGCAACAGTCCCCGCAGGCTCACCCCCAGGGCTGAGTTGCTACCATGTAGGTTCTCTCTGTACGAGTTGTGTCGGGCTCTCCTTTGGTTTCCTCTTCGTGATAATTATGCTTGGATTCGGTCTTTTTCTTTTTTCTCCGGGGTTCGTTCGAGAGGAGGTTCACATTGATTTGCTTCATCAAAAGAAGGCGCTGGCGAGAAAAATCCCGTTTTATAATCTTCATGCAAAAATCTTTGGCTCTCTTTGGCGGTGGAGCTAGATCACTTCCTTGAATTTGGCGGGACTGGCGCAACCGGATTGGATTACCAGCTGCCTTCTCGGTTCCTCCGCATACCCATGCTCTTCGATAGTTTGTATAGGCTGGGCAAGCTGACTCAGCGAATGCCAAACTCTGTGAGGTCGTTCGCTTCTGGTCTGCGGTTGGTCTGGGGCGTGCTTTACGGGCCTTGGTTGCCTCGGTTTCTTAGGCGGAGAATGCCTTCGGGAGGAACATGCATCATTCAACATTGGTTCACGCCCTGATCGCCAATTGCCCGCTATCGCCTGCTAGCTCAGACAGGGCCGTTGGGCAGGAATACCCAGAGGACCGGGTTGCAAGGTACACGGTTACCTCGCTTAGTGCTGCTGCGAAGACGATGGGCGGTTGAAGCACCCATCCGGACATGGAAGCACAACATGTCGGTGGGCAAGGTCATCCTGACATCAATTCCGATTTCGTCGATCTAGTTGCAGTATCAAGCAAACAGATGTTGTAGATCGTTCGAGCAGACAACACGTAGACGTCAGATGAACAGGTGCATACTGCATTGTCGTAAGAGCCAATCACATGAAGCTTATCATATCTTCAAACACCAGGTCTCCCGGCACAGTGGACGACAAAAGAAGTTGACCTGCGGCGATCCTTCGTGTCGGCAGTTGAAGCAAGTATGCCGACGTAGATGTAAGTTGAACGACCTTTCTTCATCGGTAGCTGAATCAGATGTCCGGACGCAGATGCGAGGATTAAAACAATACAAATGCATCGAGATATGGGATTCCGCTGCCCATGTAGGCGGGTCAATTTCTTTCGTCACCCACTGTGACGGCCAGGTTTAAACCTGTGCTGTTGATCACAGCTTCGTCTGCCGTGGATCCTTGCCAATTAACCAAGTCCGATATATTAGCCAATCACTCGCAGGCACTCCCGTGCATCCGCATCCCAGGGCTCCGGCATGTAGGAGGGGCACTGGGATATTTTATTGGTCGCCTCGGGAATAGTCTATCCATGCTGCATTGCCTTCTGTTTCATGCCCTGTCTACCTGCTGCTCCGGATGTTGTGATACGTGATAAAGATCGCAAACCGTCACAGGCTACTAGTGGAGTCCAGGGATATCGGATACCCAAGGAAGTGGGCTTGGCATATGAAAATAGAGTACCAACAACCAAGCAGACTAGAAATTCTTCGGGGTAACTCAACCGAGGGATAACGACATTGCGATACTGTGGTTCCCCGATCAAGAGACCATAACCGTTGCGTGGTTTGGGAAGGTAGGGCTTTTAGAGAAGGGAAAAACTGCATCCTGATACGATGACTGTATGATCCACTTTTTCTCTACATTCTACGGCGCGTGAAGGCAGCGATGTATCCAAGATGCATGTGAGAATAGACTAAAGTGGGCGCAAGCGTGAGCCCGAACATTCGGCTGAGATTTAGCTAGAGGTACTGTCGTTCATGATTGCAATCAGCAACACAATCTAGACTTTCCCATGAGGATCGCCAATGTGACCTCCCGGTATCATTGGATGATAGTACCATAGCTTTTCACCGTACAATAACACAGTCACAATCTCATGAAACCCACAAGATACGTTCATTTCTCGTTCAGCATCGACGTACTCTTTTCGCATTTTCCGCATCGCGAATTCCTGCCATTTACGATTTTATTTCATTTTCTCGCTCGGAGCCCAAGCCGCCGCCGCCCTCGCTCACGCCTTCTTCTCACCCTCAGCACCACCGGCGGTGGCGGCATTCTTCTTCTTGTTCCGCTTGTCCTTCTTCCGCTTGCTGCGATCGCGCGGCTTCAGCGCGGCCATGCCGGCCTTGCAGACGTCGGCGTAGCGGGCGTAGAAGCCCTCGAGGCGGTCGGGCGGGACGACGGTCGACAGCTTGACCTTGCGGTCGCGCTTGTCCTTGGACTTGCCGTTGGTGGCGCGCACGATGATGGGGAGCGGGCTGGGCGGATGCGTGTCCCACAGCGGGTCGTCGGCGACCTTGGCCGGCGTCGACGCGCGCGACTCGAGGTCGAAGGTCACTGCGTGGCGGGGCGTGAGCTCTTTTCTCGGGATGGATTATTTCTCGAGGGATGGGGGCCCGTTTTGGCTTTTTTGGGAGGAGACGTACGGCGTTTTTGCGTCAGGTAGACGGTGCCGTGGTCTTTGGTGCGCCGCGCATCGAACAGCTCTTTGAGCTGCGCGAAGAACTGTGTGAATGGGAGCACGAGTTAGCACCGTCGCACCCGGTGAGAGGGCGCAGCGGAAAGGGTGATTGCGCACCTCCTCATTGCTGAGGTGCTTGTCAGCCATGTTGTCGAGGAGCCGCGGGCATCGGGTGGTTCTTTCGTTGGCTTTGGACTGACGTCGCGGGTCGAGTGCGGCGCGCGGCCGGGGGTGTGTCGACGCGAGTCATTCCTCACCGCCCTGCAGCCAGTTGCCCGCGGCCACTAACGCTTTACCGCCCGTAAATCATTCCGGGGTCCAGTGCCTTTTCTTTTTTGTTCTCGACATTTTTTTTTGCCCTTTGCGAACGGGAAACCAAGCGCTGTCTCGCAACCATGCGCCAAAATAATCATGGAGGGCCAAAACTGCCCCGCGACCTCCTTGACCAGCTTGGGGGTAATCTCACCTTTCTGCGCTCTCGTCTCGCGCTTTGCTAATTCGATCTTTTCTTCTTCACAGCCTCTGGCGCTTCTCAAGGCAATGGTCGTGCTCGCGGACGGGTTCTAGGTCGCAAAGACCGCCGCAAGGCCGAGCGCGAGCAGAAAAGGTCGCATCGCTCACAGCCCCGGAAATTCCAGCAGCGCACTGCTCCGCAGGACGATTTCGAGAGCGACGACGAAGATGCGGTTTCTCCTCCGCCCGCGAAACCGGAAAAGCCGTTGAAGTCTGCGCCCAAGCGCGCCGATGTGCCCGCAGAAACCGCGCCGAAGAAAAGCGCCGCCAAGGACAAAGAGGCCAAGGAGAAGGCGAAGGAGTCCAAGAAGAAGGAAAAGAGGAAGCGGACCCCGTCTCCGTCGCCGCCACCGGCGGTACCGAAAAAGGTACAGGCGCGGCTTGACGACGACGACGCGGAGATTGCGGCGCTGGAGAAGAAGCTGGGCATGAAGGACAAGAAGAAGTTGCCAAAGGCCTTCGACGAAGATGGCCTGGCGGACCTTCTGGACGGCCTGGATGATGAACTCGACTTCGCTGTGACAGGAAAGCGGAAACGGTCGTCGGAGGATCAGGCGTGGCTGGACAGCAAGCGGCGGAAAGCTACGGGTCTGACGGCGGAGGAGAGCTTCAGCGAAGACGATAGTGAGGAGGGGGAAGAAGGCTGGGAGGATGACGAGTCCTTGGGATCTGATGGCGAGGAAGACGACGAAGAGCTGGAACAGTCGGACGGGGAAGAGGAGGTAGAAGGTGCAGACGATGGCTTTGGTGGCTTCTCAGAAGATGAGGATGCGGAGGGTTTCGAGGATGATTTGGATGGGCTCGAGGAAGATGACTTCGATGAAGATGAGTCCGAGCAGGAAGTGGAGCAGCCAAGGGTTCGAGAAAACCCGTATAAGCCTCCCGTGTCCGCAGACGCAGCGCCGGCCGGAAAGTACATCCCACCTTCATTACGGGGCCCGCCATCCTCCGATGCAGAGGCCATGACAAGATTAAAACGGCAGACGCAAGGTCTTCTCAATCGTCTATCCGAAGCAAACCTCCTTTCCATTCTCAAGGACATTGAGAAGCTGTACCAAACCAACCCACGCCAATACGTCACAACAACTCTTATAGACCTCCTCCTCGGGCTTGCATGCGATCCATCAAGCCTTCAGGATACCTTTTTGATCCTTCACGCTGGTTTCATAGCAGCAGTCTACAAGGTCGTGGGCATGGACTTTGGAGCACAGATTGTCGAACGCTTCGCTACGGAATTCGACAAGTTCTACGGCAGCTACAACGATGGCTCGAGCGGGAAAGAGACCACCAACTTGATCTCGCTGTTGGCACAAATGTACAACTTCCAGGTCGTCGGCTGCAATCTTGTCTTTGACTATATTCGGATTTTCCTGGAGGAGCTCAAAGAGATCAATACCGAGCTGCTGCTCCGCATTGTTCGAATGTCCGGCCCTCAGCTGCGGCAGGACGATCCGACAGCCTTGAAGGATATCGTCGCTCTCCTCCAGAAGTCGGTCGTGAAGGCTGGCGAGGCGCTATCAGTTCGGACAAAATTCATGATGGAGACCATCCAGAACCTCAAGAACAACCGGATGAAGACGGGCGTGGCTGCGTCGGCCATCACCTCGGAGCATACGACTCGCATGAAGAAGACACTTGGTTCTCTGAACTCGAGATCGATCAAGGCAAGCGAGCCTCTGCGTATTGGTCTCAAGGATCTGCAGGATACGGAGAAGAAAGGAAAATGGTGGCTTGTTGGTGCAAGCTGGCGAAACGACATGGCAGACGAGCCAGCGGCGCAAGAGAAAACGTTGAAGACTACGAAGGGCAAGGAGGTAACGGCCGAGGAATTCATCGTGAGCGGCACTACCGATTTGCTGCAGCTGGCAAAGGAGCAGCGCATGAATACGGACATTCGGCGTTCCATTTTCATTAGCATTATGTCTGCGTCTGATTTCAAGGACGCACATTTGCGGCTGATGAAGCTTCGGCTGAAGAAAACCCAGGAGCTCGAGATCCCACGGGTGCTTATCCGTTGCGCAGGTGCCGAGCAAAGCTACAATCCGTACTACACATTGATTGCCAAGCGCTTGTGCTCGGACAAGCCGCTGAAAAAGGCGTTCCAGTTCAGCCTCTGGGACCTCTTCAAGCGCATGGGCGAGAAGGACGAAATGGATGATGCGGACTTTGACGAAGAAGATGGGGAAGAGGGTCTAACAACGCGTTCGATTGTCAATCTGGCAAAGATGTTCGGCACGTTGATCGCGGAGGGCGGGCTCTCCATTGCTGTGCTCAAGGTACGTCGATGATTATCATGAAGTGAAAGCCGCCGTCTGTTCCCGACACTTTCGGATAACGCTCTCCACTCGACGAAATCGGCAGCACGAAAGCTGCTGATGGCGGGGCAATTGGCTAACGTACTACTGCAGACGCTCAATTTCGGCTTCCTTCAACCAAAGACTGAGGCTTTTGTCGAAGTGCTGTTGTCGACGGCAATTCTGCGGTCTCAGAAGAAGACGGCAGATCAACGGAACGAAGAGGCGCTGCTAGACGTGGTCATGCTGGCAAAGGACGCGCCCCAAATGGCACGGGGCCTGCAGTACTTCTTCAAGAAAGTGGTGCGGCGGGCAGAGGCGGCGGGGAGCAAGTCGGAGCGGGAGACGGTGCGCTGGGGCGCAAGCGTGGCGGCGGACGGGCTCACGGTGCTGGCGACGCAGCGCATTGCAGCGGAATAGGCGTGGTTTTGTAGGAGGTAGAATAATAGGAGACATGGTGCTGCGCGATTAACCAGTCAGTCGGGTGCTGATATCACCCACACGTGCCAAGCGCGCGAATTGCCGCATTTTGCCGCCTCGCGCTCCGACGCCCCGAGTGTTTTCGCCTGCCGCCCATTGTCAGACATCGCCAGCTGCAAAGCCCTCACCTCCCACTCCCCCACCCTCCGCGTGCATCCCGCGTCGCCGCCATGTTCAAGCAACTGATACCCAAGACGTCCGCCCGGCCGTTCGCCCTCGCTGCGCGCCGCAGCGCCTTCCGCCCCGTCTCCTCAACATTCCCGCTCGTTGACCGGTCACTGCGGACATATGCCACCGAGGCGGCGGAGAAGGACCTGGTCATCATCGGCGGCGGTGTCGCTGGCTACGTTGCCGCCATCAAGGCCGGCCAGGCCGGCCTGAACGTCGCCTGCATCGAGAAGCGCGGCTCCCTGGGCGGCACCTGTCTGAACGTCGGCTGCATCCCCTCCAAGTCGCTGCTCAACAACTCGCACCTCTACCACCAGATCCTCCACGACACCAAGAACCGCGGCATCGAGGTCGGCGATGTCAAGCTCAACCTCGAGCAGATGATGAAGGCCAAGGAGACGTCCGTCTCCGGCCTGACCAAGGGCATCGAGTTCCTGTTCAAGAAGAACAACGTCGAGTACATCAAGGGCACCGGCGCCTTCGCCGACGAGCACACGGTCAAGGTCAACCTCATCGACGGCGGCGAGACCTCCGTCCGCGGCAAGAACATCATCATCGCCACCGGTTCCGAGGCCACGCCCTTCCCCGGCATGACCATTGACGAGGAGAAGGTCATCACCTCGACCGGCGCCATTGCCCTCAAGCAGGTCCCCAACAAGATGGTGGTCATTGGCGGTGGTATCATTGGTCTTGAGATGGTGGGTCCGATTGCAATTGCTGCGAGCTGCACGTAATAACTGGAGTAGGCTTCCGTTTGGTCGCGTCTGGGGTCCGAGGTTACCGTCGTCGAGTTCCTGGGCCAGATTGGTGGCCCCGGCATGGACGCCGAGATCGCCAAGGGCATCCAGAAGATCCTCTCGAAGCAGGGCATCAAGTTCAAGACCGGCACCAAGGTCTCGAGCGGCGATGCCGCGGGTGAGGGTGTCAAGGTTGCCGTGGAGGCTGCCAAGGGTGGCAAGGAGGAGACTGTAGGCTTCACTCCTTTCCCGCTTACTGGCCACTGCTAACCCCGACCCTCAGCTTGACGCCGACGTTGTCCTCGTCGCCATTGGCCGTCGTCCTTACACCGCCGGCCTCGGCGTCGAGAACATTGGCCTCGAGACCGACGACAAGGGACGTCTGATCATCGACCACGAGTACCGCACCAAGATCCCCCACATCCGTGTGATTGGTGACTGCACCTTCGGCCCTATGCTTGCCCACAAGGCTGAGGAGGAGGCCGTTGCTGCTATCGAGTACATCTCCAAGGGCTACGGTCACGTCAACTACGGCGTCATTCCCTCGGTCATGTACACCCACCCCGAGGTCGCCTGGGTTGGCCAGAACGAGTCTGAGCTGAAGGCCTCCAACATCAAGTACAAGGTCGGCACCTTCCCCTTCTCGGCCAACTCGCGTGCGAAGACCAACCTCGACACCGAGGGTCTGGTCAAGTTCATCGCCGACGCCGAGACCGACCGCGTCCTCGGTGTCCACATCATCGGCCCCAACGCCGGTGAGATGATTGCCGAGGCCGGTCTTGCTATCGAATACGGCGCCTCGTCCGAAGATGTTGCGCGGGTGTGCCACGCTCACCCGACGCTCAGCGAAGCGTAAGTTACCCTTGTTAATTTAGGACTATTCGTCTTCATTGCTAACTTCGACGACAGCTTCAAGGAGGCCGCTCTCAACACCTACGACAAGGCTATCCACTACTAGACGAGTCGCGGCGTGGGCGGCATGCACCATTGGGTTCATCAACGGTAGGGACAATGGTGCAGTGGGAAAATGGTGGGTTTCTTCCTCTCTGGTCTACTTGGCATGAGTGAGCGAGCGAGCGAGAGGGTGCGAGTTTCAGAGCCACATCGCCAATCCATTGGTGATTGGATGTCTAGTCTCCTCCGTCTTGGTGGCGTCGATGAACGAATGGCGTTCGAAGAATTGAGAAAAAAAGAAGATGCAGAAAACACATAATGATAAGCCGCGACTACCACTTGTGCATATTTTCTTATGTAGGATACGGAGGACGATGTTTGATGGGGTGGAAGATGGGAGGTATAGACTCATTATCATTTCTCTTTGCTCGTCTTTTCGTCTACCTGTCACTCGTGTCTCTTTGCCAATACAACCCAATCGATTCTTTTCGCGGAGGATCGAATGAGCTGAGACGGTATCCATAAACTAGTATGCGTTGCACGACGCAGATTATGCGACAAAGAGGCGGATTTCTCCCCCTCCAACAAGACTCTCTTCCACTCTTCTCGGTCACTGGACATTGAACGTTTCGGCATCCTTGACCTCCTCGTACAAGGTACATACGTCCCACGACGGACCTACCTACCCACCTACCTCTTTCCGCGACCACACACACTCTCTCCATTTCGTTACCGCCCTCAGGGAAGTCGTCGTCGTCGTCGCCGCCGTCGCAAGCAACTAGTCACTAGTTCGAGGCGTAGCCGTCCGTCCGTCTGTCCGTCCGTCGTCGCCGCCCACAGCCCCCCGCCGGCCACTAATGGCGGCCGCCGCTACACATAGTAGTAGACACACATCCACGCACACTTGTGGCGCTTTTTCTCTCTCTACGGTCCGGCCGCACAGCCCCGCGCCGGCGCCCGCGCCGCCCATGGATGGAAGAGACAGCAACGGCGCCGGAGCCCCGCCGCCGCCGCCACCGTTAACCGCGCCACCGCCTCATCCTTCACCCCTCCCATCCTTCTCTGCCATTGTTGATCCTTTCTTCCGGCCTCAAATAAAATTTCTTAAACAGAAGTGTATGTTGTACTGCCTGTGGCGATAACGGTTGGTCGAAGGCGATTGGTGGTAAAAAAAAAAAAAGCGAGGGGAAGCTGCCATGACCTTTTTATGTTTTATTTGGGCTGACTAGCTAGCTGGCTGGCTGGCTGGCTGATGACTGGCTGGCCGTCTTCTTGACGGGAAAGACCGTTCGCCGGAGCGAGTTGGTGGTTGTTGGCTGGGGCGGGCCAGGTCTAGGTACCAACCAACCAACCTACACGCCCCGGGGGCGGGGGGCAGGGCGGGGCGGAGCGGGGCCCTTTGCTGGGTGGTCCGGAAAAAGGTCGCCTTTTCTTTTTTTTCTTTTTCTTTTTTTTTGATGGTGATTTCCAAGTGAATGTTTATCAGTGAAGCTTGCGCGTTTTCGGCCAATCTGTTCACCTTTCTTTTTGCTCGTGACTCCCATCCATGTCAGGGGTTGGTTGCTCTTGGAAAAGAGTTGCGGACTCGATTTGTTTCCGTCATTGGTCGATTCAAGAACAAGGAGATGCCACCCGTGCAGAAAGTACAGAGGGTCATGCGGAAGTAGTACGTACTCCAAGGCCTTTCTGATGCGGGCCGCGTGGAGAAGATCTCATTCCGGAGGCTGGGGAGAAAGGAAAAGGGATGACGATCCCCATCACGGAAGTGGTTGTAAGGCAACCTATGTTTGTCGATGCTACATACGTCGCTAGCTAGCCTACAGTTTGCCGGCTCATCCGTGAGTGACTGGGTTCCGGAAAGAGAATGCGTGAATCCCGCCTGCGGTAAAAAGCGGCGGGAGAAAAAAAGGGGGAAAAGAAGTCGAAACTTCGTGAGGAAAGGGTATTTGAAATTCCAAGCGGCAGCGTGGCCAACATAACGCCGATCCATCTATTGAGTATGAGATCCTTTTCACATGGTTTCTGGATGTAGAAAGTGCGAGAGAAATCAATACATGAAGAAAGTTACATCGGAACGGAAATAAGGAAAACTTGTCAGGGTTAAGGCCCAACAAAGACAAAACTTCTAAGCATACACGGTGAGCTGACGACGTAGGCTGGTGATATGTCAACCTCGTCCTTCAATCTTTGAGGCCCTATCCGCATTGGACTCCATAATGGTCATATCGAACCGAGAGGAAAACCGTGTGTGCCTGCCTAACCAAACAAACGGTCTTTGGGGTATTGCTTGCAATCGTTGAGAGATATTCTTCTTCGCCTTCTTCTCATTGAGTCATGGGCGAGGGGGGCTGTCAGAGTAACTCAGAAGCCAAAGGAAGAGAAGAAAAAATAAACCAAAAAGCAATGAAAACAACAAAAAAAAACTTGACCACCTTGGCCTCATCGTTACTGGCATTCCATTTCATTCATGCTTTAACCCATGTCTGGCGTAAAGCGAAGTTGATACATGGCCGTCTTTCAAAGACGCGCCAATAGCTGGGGAGCTTCGCACGCGTTAAAATTATTGTCAAGTACCATGCCGGGCAAGCTGGTGAATCTCGTTTGTCGAGTAGAATGCGCATCGAATACTGAGTCATGGACATTGCCAGAAAGCATTTAGTTCTCGCCGTTCGGGTTAGGGCTCTTGGAGAACCAGGCGCCGATCCAGCTCTGCCGGTTTGCGGCCTTGCGTTCCTTCTCCGCCTCCTCGGATTCCTGCACAAGTCTGAGAGGACGTGGCTTGTTACCGGTCATGACGTTGCCGCTGGGACGGTCGAAGCTGCTGGCAATGCTCCGGGGAGGAGAAGGCGTGTCGACGGCAACACCACTGTCAGTGTTGCTGATGGTGTCCTGGGCGGAAGCGTCGCCATTGCCGTCAACGCTCTGGCGTGGCATGCTGCTGCCAGACACGACGCGGGAGCTACGGTTCGATGCGGGTCCTTCGCTGGGCGGGAAGTGGAAGACCGAGTTGCGCGGAGAGACAATCCCGGGGGATCTGGCCGAGTTCCGATACATGTTGTTGACCACGGTAGCCGCACCATTGCTCCACTCAGAGTTGGCGCGACGGTGCTGGCCAGAACTGTGACGGAGGGGAATGCTCGGAGCAGTCGAGGGATCGGAGGTGATGCTGTTCTCTTCCGGCTTAGGCGGAGGAGGGGGCATCACGCTCATAGGCCGGGGCCGCTTCTCTTGCGGTTGGTTAGAAGGACCAGAGCTGAGAGCAACAGACTTGGCCCGCTGCAGGAAAGACTGTCCTTGAGACTTGTCCTTGGGCGGCGGGGCGGGAGCGTTCTCCTTAGCAACAGGAGGCTTCGGTGGCGGCTCTTGATCGTGGCTCAGAACGGCTTCGAAACCCTGGTGCTGCAGAAGACGCTCGATAATCTTGTTGATGTACAAGGTGAGAGCTTTGTTCTGGTCCTTGAGCGAGTTGATCTCAGATTCCAGGCGGCGCTCGTTGGATTCTTCGTCGGCAGCGGCACCAAGTTCGTCCGCGAGACTGGTACTGGGTCTCTCACCCTGCGAGGGCGGACGGGAAGCGCCTGCACCAAGGCTGCGCATAAAGTCGCCGTTCAGCGTCTTCTCGCTAAGCAAAAGCTGGAAGCTTTCGTTGTCCTCCATCAAACGGGCATTGGCCATCCTGGTCTCCAAGAGGACCTTCTCAAGCTCTTGCATGCGTCCGCCACCGGCATTCTCCATCTCAATAGCCTTGATCTGTGCCTCGGCAAGCTCCAGACGTAGCGATTCGATGAGCTTGTCCTTCTGAAGGAGTAGCTTGGAGCTATTCTGCGAATTGCTGCGCTGCAGCGAGGATGGCGGAGCGAAATGGCCATTCTCGAGGTTCTGCGACGAGTTCGACCGCGAGTTGGGAAAAGCTGTAATGCTGGTTAGGGGTCAAGGGGCATCGACAGCAGATGAGTAGAGGGTGAGCACATACAGATCTTAGAATTCCGGCGCTCCTCAACAGCGCTCACGCCTTCGCGCTCGCGCTCGGCCATTGTGTCCTTGAGTCTCCGAATGACCTCCTGCAGCTCGTCCTCGCGGGCTTGGGCCTGCTCCTTCTCCTTCATGGCCGCGGCGCGCTCCGCCTCGTAGATGGCCTCGAGCTCGCGGCGCTGCCGAACGGTCTCGCGCTTCTCATTCTCGAGAATTTCCACGCGTTCCTCTTCTTCGTGGGTGCGCTCCTCGAGCTTGGCCTGGTCCTTGAGCGCATCGTCGAGCCGTGTCTTGAGCACTTCAACTTGTTTCTGCGGGAGCGATTAGCAATGGCATTCTGACTGTGGATCTAGATGGCGTGCGACAACGCACCTTGAAGTCCTCGCCGCTGGTCTCGGCCTTCTGCAGCTGCTCTTTGAGCTCCTTGATCAGAGCGGCAGTCTCGGCCTTCGCATCCTCCTCGGCGCTGTTATCGACGGGTGCGGACGCGGACATGTCCCTGCTCATGGACGAGGAGTGAGTGGGCCTCCTGACAGAGGCGCGGGCAGACAGCGGACTGCCAGTGGAGTTTGTGCGGGTGGAGGTCGGTCGTCTCGTGCTGCTGGCGACGGTGGGAATGGAGGTGGACGACCTCGAGGGCGTGCGATTGGTTCCTGATGGCGAGGACGTGGCCGACGGGCGCTGGGCGTGGCCGGGCGGGGAGGGTTTCTTGACGGCGGTCGACATGGCTGACGTGGGTCGGAGGAGCTGGCCGGCGCCGGGCTGCAGGGCACAAAAACGACGGCGTGGCGGGCGTGAGCAAGGTTGCCGTCGGGCGGGTGCTAAAGATAGTGGCTGTGGCTGTCTGAGGCTATGCGGTGCTGCGGTGCTGCGGATCGGCGCAGTAGAGCCTATGGAAGCAGGCGGGCGGCGGCGCGGTGTTGACTGGCGACTTTTGGGCGTGCTTTGACTCCAGGAGTCGGGCGGGAAATAACGGCAGATCCAGCAAGATTTAGGGAGCGATGCTCGGGCGTTTCATAATATAGAGAGCATAGTCGGCAGCCTGGGTAGCGCTGCTGCCATGGAGACGGGGACCTCTTCACGCCCACCTGCACCGAGCCTGAGCCCCTGCGCACGCGCTCACCGGCGGATCGCAAAGGGCACGCTGCCGTGGTAGGGCTGGAACGCGGAGGAGCCGAAAGCGCCGCGGGGCCTCCATCGCCAGCCTCGCTTTCGTCATCGCCCGCCTGCACGACTGGCCCTGCGGCCGCGCAGCTGCATCATCGCCGCGCGAAGCCCGCAATTGCTGGCAGCGACTGGGTCCAAGCCGCCGCCCGGGGCTGCGCACCCTGGCCCCATCGCAAAGAGCGGTCATGCTGGCGGGGGCGTGCGAGGCGTGCAGCCCCGATTGTGCCCAGGTCGACCTGTCGCTCTCCGATTCGATCGCCTATCTCGCCGCTCTCGGCCTAGCCCCGGAGGCCCGCACGCCCGTGGCGCCCCTGCGTTCGAGAAAACTCAAGAAGAACAAGATCCATTAACGTACGTACATTTATTTCGCCCGTCTTCGCCCACACACCTCTCGATTGGGCTCCACGATCCTCCTGTGCCATTTTATTGAAGTCGCGCCTGGCACTTGCTATGGAGTCCGGCAAGGGTAAGTACAGAATCTGCCAAGGCGAACCTCGTCACCATTGTCGGCATTAACACCCCTCTCCTCCGCAAGTCTGAGCTAGAGTACGTCGCCATGTAAGTCAACTTTTCTGCGACGCAGCGACGGATCTTTGGAGCACCTTCCTGGCGCCGGATAGCTACCAACCGATTCTTTTTTGACACTTGCTGACTACGAAACAGGCTGGTCAAGCTCAACGTGCACCACTTCAGCGGCCACAACAGTGACCAACCCGGGTTTGGTTTTGTTTTTCTTTCGTGAATCGGCTCTCGTTTGAGAGCGCTCCCTGTGAAAAAGCCCCTATGGAGGGCTTTGGAGGGACAACTCTATGCTAATTAATTCTGGTCGAACTTGGCTTGCGGCAAGCTTTTCCGTTGCTCTACTATGGCCATTTTGGACACCGGCGATTCCGACATCCTAGCCTCCAACGCCAACGCTGAAGTGCGTATGGCGAGAGTCGAAATGTCAAAAGGTCGCGGAGGCGTGGAGCGGAGCAATCTGGGAACGTGATGTACGCCAGATAGTAATGCACGTTCTATGGTTGGGAATTATCTCTGCAAACTGCAAGATGCGTGAGGAGCTGGTTACTGGTTAGCAATGGCGTCAGTCTTGCTCTCGACAGATGCACTGCCTCCTTTGCTCAGGCAGTCGAAGTGGCAACGATGCGGCAGCAACTGCAACAGCAACGACGAGCTGACAAAACAATGAGTATTAGCAATACAAATGTTGGAAACGATTAGAAAGCTGAGACATTGAACTTTCGACGCATCTATGGTGATTGTCTCGTGCCTGAGGCTGAGGCTGTGACGATTGTGGCAAAGCGCACAAAGCGCTCGCTTAGCGAATCTCCGCTGCTTAGAAATTCAACTTGGTCACCTCAAAACCTCGACCCCCCCGACCGCGACATTGGCACACCACCCCACGACAATCCATAACACCCCATCCTACGGTATTTCGCGGCAACGCCAGCAACACAAGGATCATGGCTCGTCGTCCCGCCAGATGTTGAGTTTTGTCTTCCACGAAATGAGTGTACGATTGCTAATACTGAAGAGCAGTTACCGCTACTGCAAGAACAAGGTTCGTCGACTTTGCCCGCACCACGACCGACCGACAGCGCTCCCTGCATCCTCAGCGCGCACCAGCATTTTCGCGCGAAAAACGAACTGAGTGGATGCTGGGGCAGCGGCCTGCCAGCGGGTGCTTTTGTGCGAAGGAACATGGACTAATTTGCGCCTACAGCCGTACCCTAAGTCGCGCTTCAACCGTGGTGTCCCCGACCCCAAGATTCGCATCTTCGATCTTGGCCGTAAGCGTGCGAACGTCGACGAGTTCCCCTGCTGCGTTCACCTCGTCTCCAACGAGTATGAGCAGCTGAGCTCCGAGGCCCTCGAGGCCGCCCGTATTTGCGCCAACAAGTACATGGTCAAGACCGGTGGCAAGGAGTCCTTCCATCTCCGTGTCCGCGCCCACCCCTACCACGTCATCCGTATCAACAAGATGTTGTCGTGCGCTGGTGCCGATCGTCTCCAGACCGGTATGCGTGGTGCCTTCGGCAAGCCCAACGGTACCGTTGCCCGTGTCAACATCGGCCAGATCCTTCTGTCCGTCCGCACCAAGGACAACAGTACGTTCGCCCCGGTCCTTTTGGTTTGAGAAGAACATCCGCTGACCAGCGTTCTACAGACCGTGCTACCGCCATCGAGGCTCTCCGCCGCTCCCAGTACAAGTTCCCTGGTCGCCAGAAGATCATCGTCTCCAAGAACTGGGGCTTCACTCCCCTCCGCCGCGATGAGTACATCGCCAAGCGCCAGGCCGGCGAGGTCAAGGTCGATGGTGCCTACGTCCAGTTCCTCAGCAAGCACGGCAAGATCGCGGACAACATTCGCCGCTTCCCTACCGCCTTCTCGCAGGAGACCGAGGCTTAGATGTCCTCTCAGTTCCGGTGATGGATGGATGAAAAGGGAAAAGGGATATCTTCATGGGCTCCGGGCGTTCAAATCTGGTCTTTTTCCAGCTCTGGTGGCCTGCTAGCGTAACAGGCCGTACTGTAGAGCAAGAATCTGAGGCATGAGACTCTCCCTGGCAGCCCAAAATGTCGAGAAGTGCATGAGCAAATGTGACTAGCAGTATCACACGGCAAGAAACCAGCAGTGAACGCTTTCTATGCCGGGCGTCATTCTGATCACGGAAACACCGATGACGTGAACTTATGGGCATCTTCCCATTATCAAAAACACATCCGTAGCTTTCCGGGTTACCCGGACTTAGATCCTTAAATCCATTTGTATGTACAAGCTTAGCTGCTGCTCCATCGACCCTAAAGAACCCTGCCTGAATAAGATCTGCGCTTAGCCTCAAAGCAGTCCCTTCTCACAGTGATGGCCAATGCTGTTGCTCATTACGGTGCGTAAGTTTATTGACTTGACTAAAATCCATACTACTTTCACTCTCGTCCAGCCAGTGGCATCAGCTTTCATGAACATCAAACATGCTGAAATGACACGCTGGACATGGGATTTCCAACATTGCCATGAGCAAAGTGAAGTAGAGAATGGCCCAATCTGAGTGGAACCGGCTTTGGAGGAGCCAACCCCGCAGTCACTCAGCCTCTAGGCTTGAAGGGTTGCAAGTTCAGGCCTGTGCTCGACAATGTATCCTGCAGGACCACCCTCTCTAGTGGGATGTTGCACGCTGGTTTGGGGAGCTCTATGTATGTATGTGTTAGAGGAAATTTGGATAATGGATATGATCTATAGCTGTGAGCACCGTCGCCATCATCATCATCGCTATCAATAATCGGAACAAGAGATCCCGCCCACGATAGACGGACGCATGCGAACATTATTACCTAGTCGAAGACAGACCCTTACAGAATGACATCACAGTTCCATGTCGTAGGTATCAAGCAAAGATCAGGCCAACACGAATGGGGAAAGTGTTCACGACAAGGAAAAATCAAGTATCTTATACATTGACCCCCCTAGAGGCAGAAGACGTCTGTTCTTAACGTTCGGAAGGTTCTCCGTTCCTTCCGGGGAAAACAACCAAAAACCAATCAGCAATAATAGTGGCGTAGAGCCTTTCTGGTATATCCCCCCACCGACCCCATAGAAAAGAGGCAAGAGAATAAAACGCCTCCACCATTCCGGTTTTGAGAAGCCCCAGAAGAAGGAAACAAGGAGAACGTATGGGTACCAAAAGCCAGAGGGAGAAAAAGAAGAGAAAATATTCCAATAAAAAGTTGTCGTTCAAAAGCGTGGTCGAAAGAACCCGCAGGGAAACAATTCCATTCGTATCCCGTAAGGTCGCGCATCATTAGCTCCAACCTCCCTCCGCATTCCGGTCGTTCAATTTTTTTTTCTCGAGGTTTCCAATTTTCTTTACCGGATGACGCCATTCTCCACCTTTCCAGGAGGCGGTCCAGGCGGCGGCTCGTACACGTTCTCCGCGGCGCGCGAGTTGTCGTGCGTGTACGCCGGCTGGGGCTGCTGCGGGTATGGCGAGCTCGGGTCGTAACCGGCGTTGGCGTAGTAGCCGCCGGCGGGCGGCGGCGTGTAGGGCGGAGCGGGGGCTGCGCCGCCCTGCTGCGGGTAGTAGTACGGCGCGGCGGTCTGGTAGGGAGGCTGCTGCTGCTGATGCTGGCCGCCTGGTTGAGAACCGTAGAACTGGGGCTCGCCGTGGCCGTTGCGTGTCGCCCAGCCCGTTCCCCACATGGGTCGCTGGCCGGCGCGGCGGCGGCGACGTGCGGTGACGCAGGCGCAGAACTGGTAAAGAGGTGCGTGGTTAGATGGTGCTTTGTTTGAGGATTGAACGGGTTGCGGTCTTTGTCAAGACAGGGCGGTGGGGACTTGGATGGCGCCAGTTGAAACTTGGGATGTAGAGAACAGAAAGCAACAAAGGCAAGCATGAGGCAAGGCCACCGAAGCGCGAGCGGGAACGATCATGGTGGGTGACTACTTACGACGAAGAGGAGGAAGAAAAGGACGACGATGATGACGGCGACTACCCAGCGCACCCAGTCTTTCCAGGGCGAGCGGGTGCAGTACTGGTAGCCATTTTCGCGCCAGCAACTGGAGACGGCATTAGTTTCCGAAGTAGTAGGCGGGCGGGCGCATCTGGGGATTGTGGGGAAAGGGTAGGGAGGAGTGCACGCATGCGGACTGACGTGTGCGGCGAAATAGGTACACGGGCGGGCGGGGAGAGCGGTCGAACTTACTCGCGCTTGAATATGACGGGCATGTTGCTATGGAGGAGTGCAGAGAGTCGCGGCTGATGCAGGCGCGGGCGAGGAGTTGTTGGGCGTGGGTGAGCAGTTGAGGTTGGTGGCTTTTAGGATGCGGGCGCGAATGCTAGGAATTGGAGCCAAGCCTTGTTGAGGCACAGTGTTGCAAACGGAGCAGCGTGTGAAGCAGGCGTCAGTCCATGTAAGTAGTACCCGTGCCTCGCCAGACAGGAAAGCGGCGGCGGCAGGCGAAGGCCAGGCGTGCATGACGCACGGGCGAGGCGCAGCGACGGACGGCTTGGCCGCGGCGCGGCGGCGACATGGCCAGCGCTCGAGACGTGACGTCCGCCCCGCCTCGTTCCCCAGACGCCCGCAGCTGTCGACCCGTCCGTGAGCATTATTTCCGTCGAGCACGCAGGCCAAACCCTTGGCTGGCTCCCGGTCGCCGCGACGTTTGCACCCTCAGGACGTCGCCAGGAAGCGCGGCACAAAGACGCTGCTGGCGGCGGCGGCGGCCAAGCGTGGCTGAGCTGGCGCCGGCGCATGCGAGCTCCCTTGGGCGCGCGTCCCGTCGCGAGACTGCCATCCGGCCATCCCACCAGACGTCACGTTCTGCTTACCATCGGCCGAATCCGCGTATAGGCTTGCGACCTAGAACTCTCGCGCTCGCTACGGTGGCTGTCCGCTGTCTGCTGTCCGCTGTCCGATGTTCCCGTGCTGTGCCTCTCGGACTCTGTGCTCTGTTGGTCTTTCGGCCAACGCTGCGGACGGCCCCGTAAGCCAACAAACGCCAGCGTGCCTGACTTCGGCAAGAGCCCCATCATCCTCTTCCCACTGCAGCTGCTCCATCATCACGTGTAATCCACCTGCGCCTCCAAGCGTTTGCTGCATCATTACTCTTCACCTGAAGCCAGCGTTGACTCGGATCTGGAGCAGGCCAAGTCTATATACTTCGTCTTTATTCGTCCATCTTCTACCTTTTGCCCTCGTCTTCCGTGTTGAGCTGTTTCTTTTGCCCCAACTGGACCGTCGTACCCATCCTCACCCACTTTGTCGGCTCCACAAACTGCTCAAGACCCGTCTTATCATTCATGATCCCCTCATCGCCCAGCTGGCGCGCTATATCCCGTGCTGCGCGGAGGCAGTCGTTGACGCCAACGCCCGTGTACGAGTTGCCCACCGCGCGCACCCGGCCGCCGAACGCGCGCTTGAGCGCGTAGTGGGTGTCCTTCATGCGCTGCTCGTGGCCCACCTTATACTGCGGGATCGCGTCCCGATGCAAGCGGACGTTCGTCGCCGTCGGCTCGGCCACGATGCCCAGGTGCCGTGCCAGCACGGTGCGCGCCATCTCCACGCCTTCTGCCGGGCTGCACAAATCTTCGGGCGCCCATCCATCCCACCAATGGCCGCCAAGCATCACCGTGACCTTGGTTCCGTTGGCTGTGTCCTGCCCTCCTACCGCGTCTGAGTCGAAGATGACGCCCAGCGCACGCTCTGGGTTCTGCTCGAACGGTATGCTGCGGGGAAGCAGGTAGCCAAAACCAGAGGTGGGAAGGATGTGCGGGTCTGAGAAGAAGAGATTCACCACCATTACGTTGACAGACGATATGCTAGACAAAGCCGAGAAGCTGGTAGGATTGGTCGATGTTTGGCCAGCCGTTGCAATCTTCGCCAAAGCCTTGGCAGGCAGGGCAGAGATAACCAGATCGCTCGTTTGAGGGGACGAGTCGTTTTGGTTGTGAATCTGCAGGGAAGATGATTAGAAACCCCCTGCCGGCCGGGTGAGAACCAACTGACCCTGATCTTTCCTGTCTCCTCATCCTTCTCCAATCGAGTGATCTCGGTCGCTGTCTTGATCTCGACGTTTTCCTTGTCTAGCAAGCTGTCATGGAGTCTGTTCACAAGCGTTTGGATTCCATTCCTGAAAGAAAAGACGCTGGCTGAGCGAAGCTTCTGCAAAAAGTCGCGCTCTAGGGCCGGCGCATCCATGAAGCTTTTAATGAAATCGGCTTCCCTCTGAGGGACTGGAACGGTGCCGGAGCTATCCTGTTGGACGACGTAAAGCCCCTTCAGGACACTCCCGTACTTGCCTTCCATATACCATTGGAAAGGCATTAAAGACTTGGCGCTCAGCTGGTAGATGTCACCGGCGTAGATCCCATGCATCACGGCCGAGGCCAGGTTGTCAGCAACCTGGCGCGAGCCCAGACGGCGCTCCAGGAACGTGCCCAAGCTCTCGTCGGTGACGTCGCTGTCGCGTGGCGGGCGGAAAATCTCGCCCATGAAGGCGGGGATAGCGCCGGCCATGGCTGGTTCGAAGAGCACGGTGCGGAGCAGCTCGAAGAGACCCATTCCCGGGCCTGGCATCTTCACGAGGTGGTCTGGGTAATATACATAGCGGTTCCTGGCGGCGGCGGACGTATTCGACGTGTACACGACTTCATCGATGAGACCGAGGTCTTGGACCTGCGAGTTTGCCCGCACGTTAGCAGGCGATGGCCGTACGTCGCCAGACGGCAGGGCAACGGTGTATTTACCAGGTGTGTGGTCACTAACGAGCTGTTGGCCTGGCGAATCGTGCGCGGGCCCTGCTCAAACAGCACGCTCCCGCCAGGCACCTCGACACGCTGGGATTGCAGCCAGCCGCCCAGCCGCGGGCTCGCCTCGTATACTGTTATTTTGGCATTGCGTAGCGTCTTCCTTAGGTAATGCGCGCTGGCGAGTCCGGTGATGCCGCCGCCGAGGATGGCGATGTTCTGTTGCTCTCCGAGGGAGTCGAGACGGCGCGAGTAGAGGCGACGCGGCGGGCTGTAAGAAGCGCTGACGGGGCACGCATGTACGGCGGCGGGGCTCAATGGAGCGCGCAGGGCGTGGAAGCGACGGGGGAGCGCATGGCTTCGGAATTGCATTGCTTTGGGAGCAGCAGCCGTGATGCGGAGTGGGAGGGGGTGCTCTTGCGAGCGAACCCGCCGGAAGTTTGATGGTGTTGGACCCTGCCGACGCCGAAAGTAGTGACGTGATGCTCGGACGAGCCGCCAGTTTTTTTTGCAATTTGATACGCAGCCAATTTACCTTCAATTACATTATCTGAAAGGTCATGGGTCCGACCCAGCTCTGCCAGCGCTGCAGACCCCGAGGCTTGGAAATGGCATCCAGGAACGGGTAGTATGAGCGTCGCAGGTCGGATAAGAGAGGCATGAGCAGTCGCCGTGACGCCCCCGCAGATCGTCCAAGGCTAGGGCTGACATCTTAGCCGACATCGTTTTGCTGACATCCCACACGATTTGATTGTCACTGGTTAAGCCGGAGCAGCTGTATGAACTAGGACCGGAGAAGCACTCCTGTCCGCAAGAAAAGTGATCTTATTTTACAACTAACATGATCCGACCGCATTTCTGGAAAGCAGCAGCCTGCCGCCAGCCTCAGCATTACCCAAAACGCCGTTTAGCAACCGTAGTGCTCTATGCACCCACAGCGGTATCTCCTGAACTCAATCGCCACTAAGCCCAAAACCTTGAGTCGTTGTGCCATGGTCTCGTCGCTGCTGCCACGCCTTGAACCCTATCCCCGTTTTTCAATGGCCATCAAACCCATCCAATTAACTCGTGAAAAGAAACCCTTCTCCAGTTTTGACCCCCTTACGTCACCACATCGACGTCCTGAGACTGAGTCTCCTGCCCTTCGGACATTCCATCCGACTTCCCGGGAACGATGAGCTCTTCCTCCTCGGTCTCATCAACAAATTTCCTCTCACTAACGTGCTCATTCCCGGATCCGTTGACTGCCCTCTGGCCCTCATCATGCTTGTAGGCGCAGTGAGGGTTCTTGCACGGGTTGAACTTGCACTTGACTTCCAAGTGCGTGAACTTGCATTCTGGGTTCTTGCAGTTATCGCCGAAACGGCAAGGAGGCGGCGGGTGCTGGAAGGCACAGTGAGGGTTCTTGCAGTTGACACCAAATCGGCATGGCACCTCTGACTGGAACGCTGCCTTCCTCGCCGGGGAATGGTGCTTGGCTGTGCACTTGTGGTTTTTGCAGCTGACGTCGAAGGTGCATTCATCGCTGAGGTCGACCGTGATGCCCGGGTTACCAGCCGGCGTCTGGTGCGCGTAGGGGCACTCCGGGTTCTTGCAATAAGTGTTGAATTTGCACATCGTGTCCCACGCGGCCTTGGTCTCGGATTTGTTCTCCACATCCATGGAATCGCCTCCTTCGCCGTTCGCAGCCGATTGTTCGCCACCTCCCATCTCCATGTCTTGCGGTTGTGGCCTCTTGCTTTGCTGAGGCCTGTTATTCCTGCGTCCCGAGTTGTCTACGCGGTCAAACAGCGACTTGCCATTTCCGCGCTGGTTCTTCTGGAATGCCGGGTTGATGAAGGGTTGCTGTGGCTGAGCGTATCCCGCCGTCGCTAGCATCTGGCTCATCTGCGCCATTTGTGCAGACATGTTCTCATACATTTTGAAGGCGTCCATCATCTGATTCGGGTTTCCTGTCATGTTCATGTTGCCCGAGCCGGGCGGCATGCCCATGCCGTTGTGTTGCATGCCGTTCAGGCCGTTCATGATGGCCATGCTGCGGTTCTGTTGATGACGAGGTCCCTTGGGCGGTTCACGACCGCCATGCGCGTTGGCACGACCAACACCTCCACCTCCTCTTACGCGGTGTAGAGCGGCGTCAGTTGAGCGGTCCATGGCCTTGTTGAGGTGGCCAAGCATGCGCTTGTCGCGCGGATTCTGATGACCGTTGCGCATGGCTTTTGGGCCAGTGGGTCTGAGTAAGAACGTTAGCAATGTACGATGTAAAGAACTCAAGGTTTAGGTGAACACCAACATTGTGGACTGCGAAGCGTCACCCATTTCAGCGTCCATCCCCATCATTTCTGTCGACCCTTGAGCATCCATTGCCTGCGATGAGACAGCCTGGCCGGTGCCTTGCGCGGAACCAACGCCGTTGATCTGGGCGTTGAGCGCATCGACTTGCTCAAAAAGCCATCGCGAGAAGTCCCTTGGTGCAGGGTCGTCGGGAGACAGACTCAGAAGGTCACTGGCGAGCTCGGATGCGATCTGTTCCTGGGTCTTGCCGTTCACCAGCATGAGGATGATGTATTCCGACAGAGCGGTGTCGTCAGAGCCTCCGGTCGACCAGCCCACTTCCGCGAGCTTGGGCTGGACGACGCTCTGGATGGCCTCTGCCAGAGGCGTGCCCATCTGGACTTCTGCGGTCATTGCGGGCGGCGGGTGAGGCGGGTGAGACAAAGGACGTCGAGGGCGCCGCGGCTTCACTGGGGTGGCGGGCGTAGGTAGAGGTGACGTACGGGCGGGGGGACGTGGCGGCGCAGGCGGGAAAGCTTGTCGCAGCTATAGCAGCAGAGAAAATTGCGTCGTCCGCAGTGTCGAAGCGGGACCAGCAGCGGCGCGAGGGTGGTGGGGGGCAGCGACGGCGTTGCCTTGAGGTGAGCTTGCGGGCGTGAAGTGCAGCAACGGGCAGGCGCGGCAGACAAAGCTGCGCCTGGGGCACGGCGACGGGGGCTTGGCACGCGCTAGTGCGGGTTACATAAGCGCTTCGCGTTTCCTCCAGCCCTTCGATTCCTGTTCAACCGCCTCATCACCCTCGTCATCCAACTGCCGGTACCCCCGACGCCACATCGACTGCATCTGCGCGCACCGCTCTCCTGCTGTATTCGACACCGCTCGAGCTTGCCCAAGATGTCTGGCCGCGGCGGCACCACCCTCTACGTCACTGGCTTCGGCCACGGCACGCGCGCCCGCGACCTTGCCTACGAATTCGAACGGTACGTCTACCACGATCCGTGAACTCGACCGGTCATCGTCGCCCGCCCCTCGAGCGTATCGGTTCCTCGGCTTCAGCATCCTTCCTCCCGTATGCCCCTACGAACCGAGTCGATCGACCGATCCTGCACCGTGCCCTCCTGTAGATAGCCCTCGCTCTACCCCCGGCGCCGTCGGACCATCGACCTCGTTCTGCTTTTCGTTCCTCCGCGACACGACAATGAATAGCCAGTCTAACATCCACCCGAAGGTATGGTCGTCTTGTTCGCTGTGACATTCCTGCTCCGCGTTCGGCCTCCAGCCGTCTGTAAGTATCCCATAGAGAGCTCCCAGGGATGATGCATTTGGTTCGAAGCTAATAACGTCATAGCTTCGCGTTCGTTGAGTATGAGTCTCGCCGTGATGCTGACGACGCCTACCACGAGATGCACAACAAGCGCATCGGCCGCGATGACCTTCTGAAGATCGAGGTATGTCCACCGCCACCACCCATGTCGTCCACGACTAACCAAGCTGTAGTGGGCCCGCACCCCACCGTCCGCTTCGTGGCGCTTCGACTCCGGTCGTGACCGCCCCCGCAGGCGCGATGCCTCGCCCCGCCGTGGTCGCAGCGTCAGCCCTCCCCGCCGCAGCCGTGGTGACTACTCCCCCCGTAAGGATGACCGTCGTGACCGCGACTACGACCGCCGCGACCGCGACCGCTCTCGCAGCCCCGATGACCGTGACCGCGACATGAAGGACATCCGCGACCGCGAGGAGGAGGACCGCGACCGTGAGCGCGACCGCGACCGCGAGAATGGTACCAATGGCGGCGAGAAGCGTAAGGCACCTATAGTGAAGACGGCTCAATTCGAGCGAAACCGCTAACGTACTCAGTAGGCGAGGAGACGCCTCCCCCTCCTGCCCACGACGACCTCGACACTGCCGAGTAAACAGATCAAGCATCGGTTATACCCCGGTAACTAACTTTTGGCAATTTCTATGGGTGGGTTGAAAAGTTCTACCTGATAATTTTTTCAGGTCTCGTTTGCGGGAAACTGCGGCCGTTGGCTTTTCCTTATCACAATCTACGGCGTCCCCTCAAAATTGATGCACCTTAGTTTCGATCGAGCGGTACGGAATTTACGGTTCACCGACTGTCCTGAACGGAATCGCCCTCGGCGGACGACCCGGGTTTCTTTTTGCCTGCTTCAAAACACTCAGCACCCCGGCGCCATACGATGCGAGTTGACCGATCCTATTTCCCGTTGGCAATACCTGCTAGTAACTACAGAGTGATATGAGATCTTCCATGTTCTGACCTCGGTGCCCAAAATGGATGTGATCACTCATGATTATACAGGCTCCGCTTCGCGATCCTGAGACCCTCCTTAACCTCCTCCATGTCTGCGTATCTGGAAAGCCCAAAACTTCGATTCGATTCAGCCCGTGTGACCGCCAATTTCCTTTCACCGTCCGATACGCCTTTGTCCCGACATACACCTACCCGCAGCTCCTGTGCCTACGCCCCGTCCACCGCTATCTATCCGGGTTCACGAGCACCCCACCTCACCACCCTACGCTATTTTTAAGATCTCGTCCCACAAATTGCGCCCTTCGTACCCGGTCATCAGCTTACGCTCTGCTTCTGGTGGGTCCTCCCTACACGTGCTAACATTCAAGTAAATTTCCACAGGCCGCCGTTTCCACGCCCCCTATAGCAGTGGGAATGCATCACCGAAGGGCTTTGTCAAGCCTTTTGTTTCATTTTGGCGCTCTTAGGAACATCTAGTCGAGTGTGTACACGTCACTACGCCTCGTGTGCTCACGATAAGCGAAGAGCAACCTATGCCCATTCACTCGACCTCCGGGTGCGCACTCAATTCGAGCTCAAGGTGTACCCAGTTGTAGACTGGCCTCTCGACCCAGCCTGAGCACGAGGCGCAAAACATGAGTTCTGCCATGCCACAAGAACATGCTTCTTACGGCCCCGGCCTCTTGTCAATGCACGCAAGATGGCCCGTTGCGTCCGTCTCTCGGATTCGCGTTCAGACTGTTCATTTGGTTGTTTTCCCTAGTACTGAGTGTTCAAAGGCCATGGTTCTCGTGCATGGGCACAAATCCGGCGGACCAATTGCCCGGCCGGGTAGGCGCTTAGATATGGGTGATAGTTAACCAGATAATATCAGTAGAAGAAGTAGTGAAAGACAGACAAATTTATTCGCCCGCAATCGCTTACAGTGATGATGATACTGCATTGTCCGTCCGGTTCCTATGTGTACATACATACCGTTGTTGCTTTCTGCCTCTCAGCAGCTGTTGCCCGTTTGTCCGCCTCTCATCCCTTCCCTTTCCCTCCGTACCCCTCCATCTCACCACCTCCACACGGCCAACAGCCGGTCATAGAAGCTCGTGCTGACCACCGTCCCCCGCCCCTTCCCTCCCTCGACGCCGCCGGGCCGCACGTCGCTCGCGTAGTTCATGCTCTCGTGCTCCTCGAAGGCAGCCAGCACGTCGAACGACCACTCCAAGTCTTCTTCGTCTTCGCTTTCTCCTTCTCCTTCGTCTCCTCCTTCTCCTCCTTCTTCCTCCTCCTCGGCCGACGCCCGCCGACCCTCAAGCCGCAGCACCCGCGCACCCGCGTGCATGCAGCTGGCGAGGATGATGTATTCACGCCGCGCCCGCCGCGCCCGCCCTTCACTGCCAGTCCTTCCAGTGTCGTGAGCGGGAACGGCGGTGATGTCGGTGATGTCCTTCAGCCGCCACACGCCGCCGCCGAGGTCCAGCTCGGCGAGGAGTTTAGGGCGGCGAAACGACGACGCAGGCGTCGGTAGAGCGAGGAGGCGGATGCGGTCGTCGTAGCTGCCGGTGAGGAGGAGGAGCGGCGGCTCCTTCTTCTTGTCCTGGTTGGATGGTGGTGGAGGTGGCGATAGCGGCAGGAGGGCTGTCACGCCCGCTTGGTGCGTCCGTCGGTCTTGCCATTGGGGCGGGGGCGGGTGGTCGTCTGCGATGGCGGAGAGGAGTAGTAGCTTCTGCGCTGAAGGTGGTGGCGAGGTGGTGGAGGAGGAGGTGGTGGTGGTGGAGGAGGGAAGGAATGGCAGGGCCAGCGACGCGAGGGTGCTGTCGTCGCCGCCGGAGAGGAGGCCGGTGCCGTCGGGGGTGAAGGCGACGAACCAGGCCTCGAGGGAGTGAGCGTGCAGGTACGCGGCGGTGGGCGTCGTGTCGCCGTCGTCGATTGGGTCCGTGTTGCTGGCGGCGGTGTCGCAGAGGTAGATGGAGCCCGAGGAGAGGGCGAGCGCGGCCAGGGAGGGGATGGATGGGTGCCAGGTGAAGTGGGTGATGAGGGAGGTGGTGGGGAAGATTTGGAGGACGGAGAGCGTCGCGATGGAGAGGGTGGAGGCGGAGACTTGGTACAGGGCGAGCGATCCGGTGGATGTGGCGGCGCCGAGGAGAGGGAGGGTGGATGCTGCTGTTGATGGAGGGGCAAAGTGGATGTCGAAAATGGCGAAGGGGGTCGAGAGCGTGTGTTTGAGCGTTCTGCGAGAATGTCAGGGCGGTCCACTTCGTCACAGAGACGAGGAATAGATCATGCAGCCAAACTGGAGATAGTGTGTGCAGTGGCCGAGATTAGAAGGAGTAACGCAATGTTACGAAGTTATGTAGCCAGTCGAGCAAATCAGGGTTTCTTACACTTCATCACCGTCGAGTCTAAAAAGCAGCAGGCTTCCTGTTCTCTGCTGCGGCTGGCCGTTGGTCGATTCCGCGGTAGCTTCTTCGTCTTGCTTTTTCTCGAGATAGTAGGTGCCAACCACGAAAAGCTCGGGATGGCCAGGCACAAACTCTATGCAGCTCGGCGGGATGTCCAGAGTCAGAGAGCGGATTGACTTGATGGACGCCATTTATTTCCAAGCAAGCAGCCAGCAACGTCGATATCGCTTTTGTCCTTGTCGGTTCCGACGTTGTGTGTTGTAATGTCGATCACGGACGGCGGATACGACGGTTGTTGTTGCTCGTTTCCTCAAATTTCTACCATTCCCTCAACCAGTTTAGCGGCTGTCGCTCGCTTGGTGCTTTGACGGTGTCTATTGCAACGACACCTCAACCCCGCCCGATCTGCACTAAGTCTTTACGGTGCCGTTTCAACACTACGCAGTTATGTCCCGTTCCTGCACCTGGAGGCCAGTATATCCATCAGACGGGTTGATTCTAGCCCTCCTGAACCATACACAAGTAACAAACAGACAGTCACGGATACAAGTGTGCAGTGCGCGTGTGGCCATCGTTCAATTATTTATATTTCATCGACATGCTCGTGACTGATCATGCATGGAATACGTGCCTTTTATGCCACAAGAAATTGGCTAAGAGCGGAATGGTCCCGTACTGTGAGCAGGGAAAGCTGAATCCCCGCCACGAAAAGAATAAAATAAACCAGCTCCGACTTAGTCCACACAAAAAGATTCTTTTATACAATAGCCTTGAAAGGAGATTATGCCGTATAATTCACTCCACTCCATTTTCTTTTCTTTTTCTGAATTCCCATGCATCAAACCGTTTACTTCGAGTCCGGACCAGTCTTAGTGACGTTCAGGCCGAGGCCAGCCGAGTCGAGGTAGACCTTGTTGGCGCTGTTCTGCAGAATGCCGGCAACCGTCCTGGCGTTCTCGAACTCCCTCAGGTCGACGTAGCTGCGCGACTTCTTGATAGCATCACCAATGAGCTCAGCAGAGCGAGCCTCACCCTGGGCGCGGACAATGGCAGCCTGCTTCTCCTGGCGGGCCTTGTCAACGACGAAGGCGGCACGCTGAGCCTCCTGCTGGGCGACCTGCTTGGCCTCAACGGCGGCGGTGAATTCGGGAGAGAAGGCAAGGTGCTACGGTGCCATCGTTAGCATCTGAGCATGCATCCAAGGTCACATGCTTACCGTCAACGACACATCGTCCAGCATGATGTTGAACCGCGCCGCTCTCCGCACCAGGTTGTCCCTCACGAGCCTGCTGACATTCTCACGCTGGGTGATGAGCTGGCTGGCATTGAACTGAGCGACGACGCTCTTGAGCACCTCGTTCACGATCGAAGGCAGCACGCGCTCGTCGTAGTCGGAACCCAGCGTGCGGTAGATCTGGGGCAGAGCGTCGACGCGGGGTCTCGATAGCACACGGCAGGTGATATTGACCATCTGCAGGTCCTTGGTGCCGGTCAAGGAGGCAACATTGCGCGGCTTTGCGCGGACGTCGTAGGTGATGGGCGTCTCGAACCACGGAATGCGGAAGTGGGTGCCTGTGAGACGGCGGCAAACAACCGATCAGCTTTGTTGCAACATTGACGCAGCAAATAGTCTGCTGGGAAAGAGCTGCTGTATGTACCTTCGTTGTAGATCTCCTTGCTGACACCTCCTATTCTGGTATACTTGATCGCGCGGTGACCTCCGTCGACTGAATGCAGGCGTCAGCTTCACGACGCAATGACCTGGTGGGAAGAGCGCGCACCGTTGAACAGCGAGTTGTTGATGACCACGGCAGCACCGCCGAGGGTGAGCAACAGGCCCATGCCAGCGAAGGCGCCCTTACCAGGGCCGCCACTGCCGCCGAACCGGCGACCTTGTTGCTGTGCCTGCACCAGGCGGCGCTGCAGGTTGCGCCACGTCTCTTGCGGGTCGGCCATTGCGGAACGAGCGGGGACGAGCGGAGTAGGACGGGTATGAACGAGTGCGGAGGAGCTGTCGGCGACGGCGAGGAGCGGGCGGTGCAGAGGTGGACAGCGATTGGCAAGCAATGGTGTCGAGCGAATGGTGACGGCTGCGATGGAGTCGCTGCCCGGACGACATGGTCTGTGCGCTCGGAACAAAAAAGTGGCCGATCGCTACTCCCTCACCACCACCATCACCACTCTTCACAACTTCATCGACGCTGGGCTTGGCAGAAGCGTCCATGAGAATAGCATACTTTTCATCGCTTAGCAGTATGCCTTGATCCCATTTCGAAGCGCTCGCTTTCTGTCTAAGTTAATACGCAGAGTAGCGTTGTCCCACCGTACTAACACTACCCACAGCGGCGCCGCCCAACATCTTATCTTTGAGAACTTCGTGGGACATACTGGACCTCGAAAGCCATGGGACTCAAAGGTCTCAAAAAGGGGTTTGGCCATTATTCATCTATTTGCAAACAGTAACGACAGGTCTATATACCGAGTGTATCAATCGTGATTCTAGCATCATTTAGGTGGAAGAAAAAGAAAGCAAAAGAAAGAAGCCAGCCAGACAAACCAGCATCTCGATCTATAACAGTCCCCGTATCGACATATACAAACACTCCCGTCTATCTATATACATTGCCGTTCCGGTTCACTTAGTTCTTAGGGATGTTGCAGGTCTGCAGGCACTGCTCTACGCCGAGAGCCACATTCGCCGGGATCTTCGCCTTGAAAGCCTCGAGGTCCGCGCCGTCCAGCTGCTCCGGGAAGCCAAGCGTGGCCTGGACGATGTCGCCGTTCAAGCCAAAAAAGTTCTGCGCAACCTGGCTGGTGCCGGGGTCCACGCTGTTGAGGGTGGCGACGAAGGTGGCGTTGTCGCACGTGGGGTTGAACTGGTAGTGGATGGAGCCGATGGGGAACACGGCGCCGGCGAGCCTGTCCAGGGTCCCCGCGACCTCGGCGTTGTTGCCCTCGGCGACGAGCCCGTTCTCGACGATGAAGCCGAAGTCCAGCTTCGAGCCCTCGACCAGCGTGAGGAACTCGGTCGCGCGCGGGTGGGTGTGCGGCGTGTTGAGCCCGCACGGTCCCAGGAAGCCGACGGTCGTCGAGATGCCCAGGTCGGTGAGGATGGGGAAGTTGTTGATCTGCGCCGCCTTGGCCGCGCCGCCCTTGCCCTGGCCCGGGTCGACGTCGGCCGTGAAGTCGAAGGCGATGACCTTCTGCAGCTCGTCCGCCGGCAGCAGCTCGTTGCCTGCCCCGTCTTTGGTGAGCAGGAGCTTGAAGCGGTCGATGGCACGAGGCGCGTCCTTGAGCTTCTCGATCAGGGCAGTGTTATCGACCGTCGCAGCCGCGGCGACGGCGGATGTGGTCGAAGTGGCCCAGCTTGAGGAATTAGAGTCGTAGGGGAGGGCGGAGACGCCGGCAGCGAGGGCAGCGACGAGGATCTTGGAGATGTTGGAAGGCATTTTTGATATGTCGCGGTGGTGGATCGCTCTTGATGTGTACGGATTGCTGGTTAGAGAAAGACTCAAGGAGACAAGAGGAGGAGATAAAAAGATGATGGAAATAAAGAAAAAGAAAACGTTCTTAGTTCACTTTCGTGTTGCTGTTGTTGTTGTTGATGATGAAAAGGACATTGCTTGCGTACCACCCGGCAGCTTTATATCACCTGCGCTCACGGCCCTTCCAGCATACTAACCACCTCCGCGCACGAAACGCCCTCGTGGTGCCAGCCACAATGCTGCGCACGAGCTGCAGCCTTTTCGGATGCTCCATCTTCCGGACAGGGTAAGTACGAGGGCAGTGGAGCTAGCGCTCTACTCAGATTCGCACTCAAAATCATAAGCTTATACTGGGCGTTGGTATCGGCAGCGGTCTAGACATAGCTGAGGACATGAATGGCCAAAGGGCAGCGCGAACAGTGTGGCACAGCTGCGCAGGATGCTGCGCAGGACGCGATGTCGAATATAGTTGCGGGACAAGCTAGATGGCAGCCACAACCGCATAAGCGGGTCGTTCGCTCGACGATACATTGTAAGCAGGTCTAGAAATAGTACGAACCCTCTCCAAATTCCAAATTCGCCGTAGACTGCCACACCGAGACGAAACGAGATTCGTAACCAACCACAATTAAGCCAATAGCAGTGCTGAAAGGACGGGATTCTATGCGCTGTCGTTACAGTCGTGGGAAACATGGAACAAAGCCCTGGAAACGCCTTCGGTGCGCCAGCTCTTGCGACCAGCCAGAAGCGGGCGTCCAACTCGCAGGAATGCCTGGGTGCCGAAACAGAGCGTTTCTCGGATGCGCAGATGCCGAAGCCAGGGTGGAATGCTGGCCGGCGTTGTGATTGGGCGCCAAATCGAGGCTGTGGTGGACGGCGGCGGCTGAGCACAACCGCCCAACCAAACGCTCGAAACTCACTCTTCAACGACGCTTATGCCACCGAAGGCGGCCCGCTGGAGCCGGAATCTAGCTCCATGCGATTCTCTTGCAGCACCCAAAAGGGAAGGGACTGTAGTCCTTCTGTGTCGGGTGGCATCGACGCGCTGCTGGCGTGCTCTTCTTCGTCATCTCCTTCGCCGACGTCTTCGAATATTAGCGATGACCTCTCCCGCCGTCCACCGTTCAGTTTGCGTCTCAATCGACGCGCCCCAGATCCTGCGCCATAGGTGCCAAGTCCGTCGAGATCAGCGTCGTCGGTATCGCTGCCAACGATCTGACTGTGTGTGCGCTTGAATGGCCGAGTGCTCCAACGCCGCTTCTTACGCTCCATCCGCCGGCGCAGTTCCTCGTCGGTGTTGACAGACTCATCGTCACAGTTGAGTTCTTCGAAGCTCTCCGAGATACCGGCGTCGTCGCCGGTGCATCCAGCTAAATTCTTTGCTCCGGTTGCCTCCTCAAACCCATCGGGACGGACGACTTCGACGTCGCTGTCATATCCGATGTCGTCCTCGGTGATTTCCTCAACATCGAAATCACCATCCTTGACGGTGATGATGGGCTTGTCTTCCTGGTGCGGCAGCTCGCTCAGTAGTGAGTCTGAGTCGTCTGCCGACGAATCGTCCTCCATTGCGGACGGGCTCGAGATATCGGACGAGTCGGCCGAGGAGGTGTAGCCTTGGGTCTGAGGAAAAAAAAATTTGTAAGCGGGAGCCTTTCGCTCAGCGCTTTCCTGCGGCGGCGAGGGCGCCGGATGTGCCGAGTCGACGTGCTGCTCGTACGGTGGTGGCGGGTCGTGGAGATGTATGTAGTGGGACGCAGCCAAGTACGGGCAACGCGGGGTTGGAGGACTGGCTGGTGGGTTCAGCGGCGCATCAAACACCGGAGGATATCTCGGTCCCTCCATAATCTCCACCGCTCCGCTCACAATGAGCCCACGCGTGGTCGACGATCTTGGCTTTTTTCCCGCAGCAATGACGTAGCTTTGCACTTGGACGTTCGAGCTATGCTGCAAGGCCCTTTTCCGATGTGGAGTGGGACTCGCGATAGGACCATCTTCTCCAGGCGATACGATGCGGAGGACTGCACTGCTAGGGCGACGATGGCAGAGCGGGAAAGCCGATGCGCCTCATTGACTGACGGGCAATGCGCCGGCCCCTCTTATCGTGGGATGGCAGCGGCACCGAGCGCCAGGCAGCAGAGGCAGCTTCCTCCCAAGACTAGGCGGACGAGGGGTAGAGGGCACTAGAGGGGCAAGCCGTTTGTGTGCGCGGGAGAGAACCGGTCAGAACAGGCCGGCTCGGACGGGAGGAGCAGTGGCGCTGAGGTACTTCGTCGCTGACGGCGGGATAGAGCAAGGGGGCTGGAATTGGCCGCTCTCGGTCGCAGGCCGGGACGTCGGAGGCGGGTTGAGCAGGCAGAGCGCTTCTCGTCTCTTGCGAGGAGGGCGCAATGGCGGGGAGCTGCTTTTGTAGACCAGCTGGCGGGGCGGCAGCCGCTGAGGAACAGGGCTGGACAGGCGGCGACAGGCGGCGACAGGAGCGGATTGGGGTATCACAGGCTGGACGGTGGCTAGATGCAGTCTGCGCATGCATGACGAAGAGGTCCTGCTCGCCGCCATCAAGAGCCACGATCAGCACGCCGGGCTGCCCTCAACGCCGTGTGAAAGCCGCAAGTGGATCTGCCGCACCGCAGACGTCAGGGATGCCCATGCCTGGTCAATGGATGATCGCTCTTATTTTTTTTGGCGGGGCTGCGTCGTCCAGGCGCTGCAGCGGCGAGCTTGCACGTGCGGGGGGCGCTGGGCTGGCGCTGCGATGCCGTCACGCGAGGCGCAATGACCCGGCGGCGGAGGCGCAAGCACAGCGCCTCATCAGCCCTCAGCCCTCAGGCCGCAGCCGTGTCCGCCGGGCGGGGCACGTGTGTCTTGCGCGGCCGCTTCCTCCTCCTCCGCGGCGGCCTTGGCAGGGCTCCGGAAAAACATCGGCGGCGCCGCAGCATACTGGACACTTCACCGTCCACGGTAGGCACGCATTGTGTTCTGGCGAAGCTCAAGCTGGCCGGGTGCCGAACCTCCCCATACCCTCAACGCCAGCTCTCCTTTCCCTCCTCCGCCCCCCGCCGTCGCTCTCTACCTCTCGCCGGCTGCCTGCGAACCGATTGGCCCTGCGCGACTTCCTCTGCCTTGCGTGAAGCTGCGGCTTCTCCCTGAACGCCCATCATGTCCACCCCGAACATGCTAACCAAGGCAAGTCGCGCTGCGCCGTCGTCCCCCAACAGCTGCGCTGACTGCCTCTCAGTTCGAGTCCAAGTCGTCCAGGGCGAAGGGCATTGCCTTCCACCCCAAGCGGTGCGCTTTGCAACACTGTCCCGCCGTCCCGCTGCCCACTGACGTCTGACAGGCCATGGATCCTCGTCTCCCTGCATTCGTCCACGATCCAGCTCTGGGACTACCGCATGGGCACCCTCATCGACCGATTCGAGGAACACGATGGTCCTGTCCGCGGCATCGACTTCCACAAGACCCAGCCCCTCTTCGTCTCAGGAGGAGACGACTACAAGATCAAGGTGTGGTCGTATCAGACGCGCCGCTGCCTGTTTACCCTCAACGGCCACTTGGACTATGTGCGCACCGTCTTCTTCCACCATGAACTCCCGTGGATTCTGTCCTCCTCGGATGACCAGACCATCAGGATATGGAACTGGCAGAACCGCTCTCTCAGTACGTCGCCATTGCGCTGAAGCCACGTAATTGTGAGACTGACAAAGCTCTCCAGTTTGCACCATGACTGGCCACAACCATTATACAATGTGCGCGCAGTTCCATCCCAAGGACGATCTCGTCGTCTCCGCCTCGCTCGATCAGTCCGTCCGCGTCTGGGACATTTCCGGCCTCCGCAAGAAACACTCTGCGCCGACCTCGATGACGTTCGAAGACCAGATGGCACGCGCCAATGCGAACCAAGCGGACATGTTTGGCAACACTGATGCCGTTGTGAAGTTTGTGCTGGAGGGACACGACCGTGGTGTCAATTGGGTTTCGTTCCACCCCACGCTTCCATTGATCGTCTCTGCCGGCGATGACAGGCTGGTCAAGTTGTGGAGGATGAGCGAAACCAAGGCTTGGGAGGTGGACACCTGCAGAGGGCATTTCCAGAACGTCTCTGCCTGCTTGTTCCACCCGCACCAGGACCTGATTCTTTCCGTCGGCGAGGACAAGTCCATTCGGGTTTGGGATTTGAACAAGCGCACCTCTGTGCAGTCTTTCAAGAGGGAAAATGACCGCTTCTGGGTCATTGCCGCCCACCCGGAGATCAACCTGTTCGCTGCTGGCCACGACAACGGTGTGATGGTTTTCAAGCTCGAACGTGAAAGGCCTGCTTCTGCCGTCTACCAGAACCAGCTCTTCTACATCACCAAGGAGAAACACGTGCGCTCTTACGATTTCACCAAGAACCTTGAATCGCCGTCGATGCTGTCGCTGAAGAAGCTGGGCAGCCCATGGGTCCCTCCGAGAACGTTATCATACAATCCTGCCGAACGCGCGATTCTGGTAACCTCACCCGCCGATGGAGGTTGTTACGAGCTCATTAGCTTGCCCCGCGATGCTAGCGGTGCCGTTGAGCCAACGGACACCAAGCGTGGATCCGGCAACTCTGCGGTATTCGTTGCTCGCAACAGGTTCGCCGTCTTCAACCAGGCCAACCAGCAAATCGACATTAAGGATCTGGCCAACTCTACGACTAAGACGATCAAGCCGCCTCACGGCACTACTGACATTTACTTTGGTGGTACCGGCTGCCTTCTTCTGATCACTCCCACTTCTGTGGTTCTCTACGACATTCAGCAGAAGAAGCACCTCGCCGAACTCTCCGTCAACGGCGTCAAGTACGTCGTTTGGTCCAACGATGGCCTTCATGCTGCGCTCCTGAGCAAACACAATGTCACGATTGTCACGAAGAGCCTCGAGCAGGTCAGCACTCTGCACGAGACCATCAGGATTAAGAGTGCCACGTGGGATGATGCCGGCGTCCTTCTCTACTCCACCTTGAACCACATCAAGTACACGCTCATGAACGGTGACAACGGTATCGTACGTACTCTGGAGCATACTGTTTACCTCGTTAGAGTCAAGGGCCGCAACGTCTACTGCTTGGACCGCTCCGCCAAGCCCAAGATTCTCCAGATTGACCCGACCGAATACCGCTTCAAGCTCGCTCTGATCAAGCGCAACTATGACGAGATGCTCAACATCATCAAGACCTCCAGTCTCGTTGGCCAGAGCATTATCGCCTACCTGCAGAAGAAGGGCTACCCGGAGATCGCACTTCAGTTCGTCCAGGACCCACAAACTAGGTTCGAGCTCGCGATTGAGTGCGGCAACCTCGATGTTGCGGTCGAGATGGCCAAGCAGCTTGACAGGCCCAAGCTGTGGACCCGTCTCAGCGCCGAGGCTCTCGCTCATGGAAACCACAAGGTCGTCGAGATGACCTACCAAAAGCTGCGCACATTCGACAAACTCTCCTTCTTGTACCTCTCCACAGGTGACAGAGAAAAGCTCACCCGCATGGCCAAGATTGCGGAGCACCGGGGTGACATGACTTCTCGATTCCAGAACGCTATCTATCTTGGCGACGTCGAGAGCCGGATCGAGATGTTCAAGGAGATTGACCAATGTGAGTACCGCTCGGGAGAGATCATGTATCTGTATTCGATGAGACTGATTGCATTTTAGACCCCCTGGCGTACATGCTGGCCAAGTCAAATGGGCTGGAGGAAGAATGCCAAAATATTCTCGAAGCCAGCGGGTTGACCGAGGACCAAATTTCTGTTCCGGAGATTGGCCAGCCCCTGGCCCCTCCTAAGCCTGTCGTCCCTACTTACACCGCCAACTGGCCTGTCAAGAGCTCTGGCGCTTCCGTCTTCGAGAAGGCATTGATGGGTGAGGAGCTGGATGCGGACGAATTGGCGCCAGCCACCAACGGCTATGGTGACGAGGATCTCATCGAGACTGAAGACGCTCAGCGCGATGGTGGATTTGAGGATGCTGAGGAAGATGAAGACGCGGCTGGCTGGGATATGGGAGGCGACGATGACATTGAGGTCGAAGACGACTTCGTTAATGTCGAAAGTGTCGAGGCTGGTGCTGGCAGCAGCGAGGCCGATATGTGGACAAGGAATTCCCCCATTGCGGCCGATCACGTTGCTGGTGGTTCGTTTGAGAGCGCAATGCAGCTTCTCAACAGGCAAGTCGGCGCCGTCAACTTCAAGCCGATCGAGTGGAGATTCCAGGAGATTTACCAGGCCTCAAGGACATTCTTGCCTGCAAGCGTTGGCCTGCCTCCGCTTGTGAACTACGTGCGAAGGACAGTTGATGAGACCGACTCCAGAAAGGTTCTTCCCATTATTCCTCGGGACCTGGAATCCATCACTGCTGCGGAGTTTGCTGCGGGCAAGAACGCGATGCGCACCAACAAGCTGGAAGATGGTGTCCAGACCTGGAAGAAGATCCTGCACTTGATGCTGCTCAATGCCGTCACCACTCAGGCCGAGGTTGCAGAGGCCAAGAGGCTCATCGCAACTGCTGGCCAGTACACACTGGCCATGAGCATCGAGCTCGAGCGCCGCCGTCTGACCAACAGCAGCCAGGACATTTCGGCACTCGACGAAGAGGCAAGAAAACGCGCGTTCGAGCTGGCCGCCTACTTCACCGTGCCGGAAATCGAGCCGGCGCACAAGGCGCTGGCCCTCTTCGCCGCGATGAACTTCTCCCACAAGAACAGGCAGCACAACAGCGCGCTGTCGTTCGCCAACACCCTGCTGGACCGCGGGTCGACGAACGCCAGGTTCAAGGAGAGCGCGCGCAAGATCAAGGCCGTCTGCGAGCGCAACCCCAACGACGCGGTCGAAATCGACTTCGACACGTTCGCCGACTTTGAGATCTGCGCGGCGAGCTACACGCCCATCTACACGGGCTCGCCCAGCGTCGCTTGCCAGTACTGCGGCGTCAAGTACCAGGCCAAGTTCAAGGGCACCGTCTGCAAGGTCTGCGAGGTGTGCCAGCTCGGTGCGCCGGCGAGCGGCCTGAGGCTGTGTTTGTGAAGTGGGAGGGGGGGAGGTGAAGTAAGCTATCCATGTTTGGTACAAAAAGAGTAATGGAGGTGGGTGGGCGGTTATGGTGGCGGGGGTGGGTTTTTTAAGGGATTGAGCGGACGACGGTCTCGAAGAAATGACGCAATGACTCTGGAGGCGGGCGCTGCACATGGCCGCGTTGCTGGTGTTGAAAGCTCGTACTTTTGTGTGTGCGCTGTGAAGGGGAGGGTAGGGGAGAGGGGAGAGTCTCTTATCTTCGTGAGGTAGAAAAAGATAGGATTCATGTTTTTTTTCTTCGATCGTCTTTTTGTTTTTTTGAACTTGTTTTTTTGCCCTTGCATGGAGCGTATGAGACACAAAATTTAGGATTGTTGCGCTACTGGAGATGATGATGCTTCAAGTTTGGCTACATTCTCTATGAGGAAGCCCGCGCTGCTGTTTGAGGGACGTATTTTTCGAAGGTACGTACGTATTATGTATGTATCTGCAACCGAGACCTCGCGTGGACTACGTCTGCAAACCGAGGCACATGTGGGTCGTGCGGGAAGTGGTAGAACCTCAGTTGGGTGAAGTGTACTACAACAGTAGGCAAGCCCAGGCTGCGAGGCATGCTTTGCCATCAAGAAACCGTTTTCTACCGCAATCTAGAAGGCCCTTAGTCCTCTTCAGAAGCCTTCTACAAGCTCATGTGTGACAAAGTCTTGGTGTTGGAAGGGGGTTTCGTTTTGGAACCTTATCCGTGTTGAGCTTTCCGCGCGTGCACGAGTGAGATGTCTCGAGATGTTCTTGACGTTTGAACTCAATGGATTGTCCTCTCTCTAATGGCCTACACGGAGTGTGGCACTTGTGAGGGCTGTGGGCTACGCCAAACTACTCTTGGATTCATTAATTGGGCCAACTGCTTGGGGGGTGCGGGGTGCTGAGAGACGTCAAACATGATATATCTCGTCAGATCCTCGCTCTTTTTTCTTTTTTTCACCATTGGTCACCAAGAGACGTATGCAACATGCCGTAGAGTCAGAGATAAGATGAAAGAAAAAAAAAAGTCAGGGTATTTAGCTACCCACTACGAAGTCACTTGCAAAAGCCGCCTTGCTTGCTGATTTGCAACAGCCTTCGCCAACCAAAAGCTTCCGGCGGGTTACCGCGGCCCTTTGTTTCGATGAACACAATTTGCCAATCTTCTGGATAGCGAGGTAGGGACGAAGGAGAGCCCGGTTCGGTAGCAAGCACATGATCAAATTTGCCCAGACTCCATGCGCCATATCTGATGATTTTGAAATGCACAGGCCCCGTCCCAGTCGCAGGCCAAGATGTTGTTTCTCGGGGAAAGGTCAGAGGATCATGGTCCGCCGTCTCTCACGCAATGTGCCGAGAGATGAGTCGGGGAGCGTACGGAATGTGGTCTTCGTGGTGGTGCTGGCGGTGGTGGTGGTGGACGCGTGAGGATCCATGACGGGGGTAGTCGGCCAGCGAGCGGGTGGTGTCGTCGTCGGAGCAGGAGTCGTAGCTGGAAATAGACTCGTCGTCGGAGTGAGGGTGGTCGTCGATGTTGCGGAGGCACATCAGAGCGGCGATGACGATGAGGAAGGCTCTGAAGGCCGACGGCTCGGGCATGGTGATATTGGGGTGGCGGATGCGTGAGAGATGGCGGTTGGAAGTGAGGTTCAGGTAAGGGCCTGTTACGGCTCGTCATCAGCCCTGGGGAAAGTCTAGGCGGGGATCAGGATGCGGGAGCGCTGCCTTACCGAACACGGAAACCGAGAATCGTCAGCGCTCATAGAGTGTAGTGTCACTTGAATGTGTAGAGATGAAGAGGTTCAGGCTGCGTCGTTACCTAGGTCGAGCTCGTCCCAGGTAGCAGGTGTGGCTCTTTCCGCACTGAGACCAGCAGCGCCAGATAGCTCATTCCTCAAGGGGCTGGTTTCCTGTAGCGCATGTGCTGCTCTTGCACGGGAAGGCGAGCCCAATCTAGCCCCTCCACGACGCGCTCGCTTGTTCGGAGACCGATCCTGGGCTGGGGACGGTTTCCGCTTGGGGCTCTGCCGTGGACTTTTCGGGCTTGGTGGGTCGCTTCCATCTTCAGTGATGAAGGTGAAATCGCCAACACGAGGAGGGCTTGGGGAAGTGACGAAAATGCGCTGACCCTGGGTGCCATCGTCCTCGCCGGGCTTGATGTTGGCTCCGCGGCTTGTATATGCCGACGGCTTTACCTTGTCTTTCTCCCCGAGCCGGGTTTTGATAGCACTCAGCTGCTCGAGGAAAGTTGCCTGACGCCTTTGCGCGCGTGTCGCATATTCCGGGAGGGGGAACTTGACGACCTCTGTGCTGTCTGTATTCTCGATAGGTGCGAAAGGGTGGGCGGCGGGAGCAGGCTGGGGTTGCGTTGGCCCCCTTGGACCGATCCTTGGCCTCAGTCTTGCCGTGGTAGCAACGAGGCGTGCTGAACTTGCTCCCAGCAGGTCGAAGGTGCCAAGCTTGCGCAACGGCTCTGCGGCCTGGTCTTCGCCGTCTTCTGGCGCGACGGCTCTGGTGAAGAGAAGGTCGGTGCCGATTGTCGATGCCCATTGGCAGCTGTATATATGGCCCTGGTAGGATACAATGGGATTGTCGTCTTCAAGCCCCACTATCTGAATGCGGTCGTACTCTCCGGGCTCGGGTGACGGCGGCTTGTGTGGGGTAGCGTTTCCTTCGGCCGGATCGGCGGCGTCGTCTTGCTCGTGCTCCCCGTCCTTGTCCGCGTCGTCGGCAGCAAAAATGTCGTGCTCCAAGCGGACGTAGCCCTTCTTGGACTGCATGGACATGATGCGTGAGGTGAGATCGAGCGTCACGAAAAAGTCCTGCAGCAGACATGTCAGGAGCCGGTCCAACGGTGCCACATGGCTTTTCTGGATTCACACCTGGGTCTCGGTGGTGCTGTATTCGTACTCCCACTCATCCGGGTCGGCGCCGTTCTGCGCGGGCGCCATGGCGGGTGCTGTGGCCGGTGGTTCACGACGGTAAAGCAGGATCGTGGGCAGATGTGAGTGTGCGGCTGTTACTCATCATGCGCGGCCGGCACGGCGCGGTCGGAAAATTTACAAGGCGAGCTGTCAACGCGCCGTCAACGCGCCGATGCAAGTGCTCCCCGTCGAGGCGCGATGCTCGAGGCTGCGGCGGCTTGGGCAGCGACCGCTCGCGACAAACACAGGCTGTACTCTGGGCGATGCAAAGCCGCGCGGAGAGTGGATCGCGGAGGCGCGTGGTGGTTGCAAGTCGCGACAAGCTACGACCAAGTGCTTAGCGCCGATCGCCAGTGGCTCGAGCAGAGGCCGGGAGCGGGCCAGAGCCGCACGCCGCCGCCGTGACGTAGCCCGGGGAGTAGGGTAGGGCTGATCCGTCTCATCCGCCCGCTGGTCATGCATGCCCCCTCCTGCTCCGGCGCTGCGCTGCGGATGCTCGCGGCTGCCCTCCCATCCTCCGTCGCCCTTTGCCCCGCATTACCGTCCACCGTCCCTTCCCAGCCGGCCCGGCCGCGATAAGCAGCGCCTGAGTTGATGTGTCAGCACAGCCATCCGCCTTCCTGCCCCTCTCGCTCTCGGCCCTGAGTCCCGCCATCGCACCCCCGCCGCCTGCTTAAGTCCGCCGCGCTCACCTCACGCGCCCCGCTGCCCACTCACATTGTGGCCTGCTGGCCATGCTTGCTGCCGATCATCCGAAGCCTTCCATTAGCATCGCAACTGGTCCCGCAGCCTACCGTCCGATCCAGCCCCGAGCTGGTAACCGTCGTCCGGCATCTTCGGACGCCCGAGAAGCATCACGCCAAGCCGGATCTCTGACCTCACACCAGTAAGACAGCCCATCGTCACTTGCACTCTCGCTCCAGAAACGGCTAACACAAGTGTGTCTTCTCTCTTAGTGCCCGTGCTTTTAGACCATGCCGGCCAGGCACCGCTCGTACTTCATCATGCCTTGCCGCCTGCCCTCCCTCTCGTTCCTCACTCTTCCGCCGCCTTCCACTCGTTCAGCCCACAGTCGGTAGCCAGCCCTACCGCGCCTTTTGTTGATATTCCCACGCCTCTGGTAGACGTTCCGCAACAGCGTTGCCATTCTCCTCCCCACGAAGATACAAACACCCCCATATCTGAAGCTTGCCATCCTCCCGACCTGTCCACTACGAGCAGTAAAGAGCTCGTAGAAACCACCGAGACACAAATGAAGAGGGGCAAACGCATCTCCGTTGCGCTTGCCTCGACTTTCCTCAGTCTCTTCTCGATTTCTCAACTGTACCAAAATACCCATCACCAAGCTGGCGCCGAGGGATTGGAGGAAGCCGAATGGATTGCCAGCTCACGGTCGTGGATTGAGCGGAAAACCTGCCAGTGGTTTGGCTTCTGCGGCATAACACATCTAAACCGCTCCAAGTGGGTGAACAAATCCCACAGAAAAGATGGTGATGCAGCTCAGGCAGCTCTCACCGACGAACATCTCCTTGATTTCAGCGAGTTTTGGACAAGCGGCAAGTCGAGGCCAGAGGATTGGTCCGACGACGAACGCGCTCTCCGCGAGATTCCCAAGTACGTGCTCGACCATGCGCCGTTGATGCACCTTTTCTCTGGTGAAAAGTTCTGGCCGTGTGATATCGCCGACCACCTCATTCACACAACTCCGCACCTCAACTACACTCCGATTCAGGCCAAATCGGATCACCCTAACCTTACCGATCTTGACGAGCTCAACGAGTTTGGTTACTCTGTGTACCTCCAGAGCGACGATAACGTGGAAGAGCGCCCAGCATGGCTCAGTGGGGAATCCAACGTCCCCACAAAGTCAGGTGGGCGTTATGATGACGATGGCTGGGAACAGCACCCTGGTGGAGATGGGAGCATAGATGACGACCCAACGGATGACTATGACACTTGGTATGAAGCGGGCATTGGTGACATCAAGGAGAAGGGCGGTGAACGACCCGATCCAACGGCTCTTGTGGACGCTACTCCTACCGATACGCCAGAGGGAGAAGAGGTCGTTTACGAAGATGGATCCGGAGCACCGATCGATCATGAGCCTCGTATGATTCGACGTACGCTGGACTGGACTGCAGGTAAAAAGCACCACAGCCCTGGTGGACGTAGCGATGCTCCGGCTGTATTGGTCACGATTGACAAAGGCGATGGGGTTGTCGATGCGTTCTGGTTCTTTTTCTACAGCTACAATCTTGGCAACGTTGTACTCAACGTGCGCTTTGGCAATCACGTCGGTGATTGGGAGCACACTGTCGTCCGTTTCCATCACGGAAAGCCGAAGGCAGTGTTCTTCAGTGAGCATAGCTTTGGCGAGGCGTACGCGTGGGATGCAGTTGAGAAGATTGGTAAAAGGGTAAGTGACTCCTATACTTCCTGTAGTGACGTATCATTACGTCCCCTTAGGTCGGCCACTGATGCTGACCACTGAGCAGCCTGTCGGCTACATTGCAACAGGCACTCATGCCATGTACGCTACTCCGGGGACCCACTCATACATCCTTCCTTGGGGCCTCCTACACGACATCACGGATCGTGGTCCACTTTGGGATCCGGCGTTGAACGTCCACAGCTACACTTATGATTACCAGAACGACACTCTTAGATCATCCACGAAGACGCCGCATGCGCCGATTGAATGGTTTTACTTTGTCGGCCATTGGGGTGACAAATTTTACCCTCTGTCTGACCCGCGTCAATACCGTTTTGCTGGTCAGTATCACTATGTCAATGGCCCGTATGGACCGAGATTCAAGAATCTGGGGCGGAAGAAGGTTTGCCAGGGCAACGGGGATTGCATCATTAAGGAATTTGTTGGCGGAAGGAGGGCCAAGAGGTGGACGGGCGCTGGCGAGGGGGAGGAGATAAGCCCTGAGGATATTGCCCGGCTTGGACTGGAATAGGCGCCGGTCTTTGAACGAAGATAAAGAAGAGGGTGAAAAACTGAAAGAGATGGCCCCGCCTCTTTGTTGGAAGGTAAGATGAGATGATGACGGTCACGAAATACGCACATTTGTCGTTCCCTGCACAGATACCACAGCCACTCCTTTGCAGATTTTTTTGGGGATTGACCTTGGAAACGGTCGGAGTTTGGGTAAGCAGGTTTTTGGATCACACTGTCACCTTTGGGGAATCTCTGCTCGCGGAGACACGAAAGATGATCCCGTTGACGGGATGCCATTATTGGACGGGATCTCGCGCCACACCAATAGTGGACGGTACCTCCTCTCCCTTTTCCATACGGAATGAGCACGTTTCGAATACTTGTCAGACCTAGAGACCAATAAGGTCCCATGGATATAAGATTACTACAGATGCGAAACTTTGAGATACATATACATACAGATTAGAAGTCAATGGCCATGAGAAGAAAAGTACGTCAGGCTGGGACAAGATCGTGCGGTAAAAGGATTTGGTTAGCGTACCGGTGCGACCATCCATGGTAGCGAATACCGAGCAGTGGAAGTAGTACCGTTCCGTGTCTGACATGCCAGACTACCTTGGTTCGGCTATTGCCGTGGCAGGTAGAGATGATAGCGCGCGGCAGCTACAGACGTGCAAGTTGTATGTATGTCGCATCTACGTCGTGCGGGGAAATGGACTAAAGCAGGCGAGCGAGCAAGAGCCATATGGCACTTCTCAAGCCACCATGACTCCTACTACTGCTGCCGCCTTTCTCTTGCATCTGCCTCCAATAGTCCCGCTTGCGCACCTAGGACTTTGGTTTCCCTCCTCTTTCCATTCCGCTTGGCCGGTGCAAAAAAGCTTTGCGGTGGTCGCGGCAGTAGTGAAGACGGTGTTGCGATGTCGCTCGGGAAGAAGTGCGAGCGACCGGGGGGACGACAAATAGGGTGTTGTCTCGACATAGGATGATGTCAGTCGTTTCTGTTCATTTACTTGCTACTTCTGAAGTCAAGACGCGCCGGGAAATAATAGGCTCCTACTCTTTTCGTATTCGCATCACTTGGCGCGAGATGACGCCGTCCGTTAATTCCCGAGCGGGCGGGGAGAGGGGAGAAAGTAACTCCGACGAGCTAGCAACAGGAAGTCACGGCGTGATAAGGTTTGTCTTTGGGTTTAGGTAGTCTACGGATTGGAGATAGCCGAGCTCGCCGTTGGGCGAGGAAGGAGTCGGATGAAGGGCACGCAGTGACTTGACACGTGCTTATGCAACCGTGGCCCAGAAAGGCGCAAGCGCTTGACTCAGCTAAGTGCAGCCTGCATATTACATGTCGCGGCAAGGCGATTGCGTGAGCAGAATGCAGTAGCCCCGGCCTGTCTCCGAGAAAGCTTCGAAGGGAAGGGGGGGCGCAGAGCGAGGGGTAGTCTGCAGCAGGGCCGGGCGGCAGGATGAGAAGGCGTGAGGCGAGACGTGCCGCCGACTTAGGTAATTGATAGTGGCGGGTGGACGTAGCGGAAGGCCAGCGCAAAGCCGCACTGACGGCGCCGGCGTTGGCATCCGGATTTATTATTGCTGCGTAGGCGTTGCCGTTTTATTTGTTTTAATTTTTCCCCGGCCACGCTTGTCTTTTTACGCCACTCACGAGGCCACCAAGCTCCACCGACCGAGGGTGGTGCGGCGACGGCGGGGGTTGATGAGCAGCGGTAAGGCAGGCTGTCCGTTTTCGGCGGCCGATGCTTAGCTCCCGACAATCATTGCGTAGCAGGGCGAGGAGAGCGAACACAGGGAGGGTAGGAGCACGCGACACTGGCTGCGCGAGACGGTTTCAAAACGGTTGCGCTGGCAGGCCTGGCCCCTTGGGCAGAGCAGACCCTGAAGGGCAGCAGCGTACGCCGGAGCCATCATCAGCCCTGCTGGCACGGGTGCACGCGCAATGACCGACGGGGTTCAGGCCGTGGGCGCGCGTGCCCGTTGCTTGCTATGTGGTCGTGAGAGATTCGCCGCTCACACCACGACACCCGTGCCATTTTCGTGCAACGCGGCAGTGGGGCGGCTTCGCCTTGCTCCAAGTAAGGGATGCTGCGGTGGGGGCGGGCAGTCGCCGCATCGAAGCAAGAATGGAAAACCCCTGGGAGCGAAGGCGATGCGCGCTGGAATGCGGGGTAAACTGGCGACTGGCGACTGGCGACTGGCAACTGGCGACTGGCGACGGGGCGAAGAGGGCAGCGCGCGTGTCCGGTCGTTGGAGCCGGCTGCGGCGCGGGTTGCTGGTGGTTCTGGGCGCCGGCGACACGGCTGGCGCGAAAAGCTCGTGCAGAAGTACGTACCGCGCGAGTGAGAGTCATACAGACACAGTGGTCGGCGGCGAGGTCGGAGAGATGGTGATCAGGTCGGGCCGCCGCAGGATTGCGCACGCCCGCCGCTCGGCCTTATCGTCATCATTATCCATTATCGCGGCGCCATGCTAGGGAGGCCAACGACATGTCCAGCTAGCTGCATATCACCCTCGCCCTCCCGCCTGTGGCCTTGTCTGCTCCCAACCCTCCAGTGCTGCTCTCGACGAAACGCGACCCTGACCCCCGCGCCGCAATCTTCCAGCGCCGCCCAGCGCCGCCCTGCGCACCGCGCGCTCGCTCTGTGTCCCACCAAGATCTACATCTCCTCCCGCCGGACCTAGCGTCGCTAGCCCCGAGCTGTGCACCAGGCAAGCTCCCGCCAGGTCACCGGATACCAACTCTCACCATCCTCTCGCGACCAGCCACCCTAGTCACCCTCTTGCTTGTCGCCGCCCACTGCCGCCGCACCTGTGTCCGCATTGGGCCTGGAGGCCCCTCAGCCTTACTCATCTCTTGCTCATCTGTTCCGATTCCGCTGCTATACCACTATCACCCAACCTTTCCCTATTCAGCCCTCCACTACTCAGCCTCCTGCTGCTCACCTACGCGCGACCGACTTTTTTCTCCCACCCATCAGCCCCGCTACCTCTGAGCCTGCCGCCTGCGCCCTTCCTACTCGCCCCGCCCGTACCGTCCCATGGCCTTCCAGCAGCCGCAGCGGCCGCGGCCCTCTCGCCCGCTTTCCTTCTCCCAGCCCGCCCAGCAGCAACCCGTACAGCGCGTCGCCGTCTCGCCCCACCGCAAGCACTCCGTCGTCGAGTCCGAGGAATGGGTCCTCTTCTCGCCTTCCGTTGATGGTCGCACCCACACCACCTCCACCGAGCGCACCCCTCGCACAGTCGGAATCTCGCAGCTGAGCGACTTTGGCTCCCTCGACACCGCAGCAAGATCCGAGAACTATGAAGAGCGCGACGATGAGGACAATCTGACGTGCCAGGGCACAAACCCCGAGGACGAGGCTGATACCGAAGAGCTGGACAGCTTGGATGACGGCTTACATGCGTTCCATGAGCCGTCGTTGAGCGCTCCACAAGTCGGAGAGAGCAGTCAAACTGTGTTTCCCACCCACGACGGCCTTGGTACCTTCCCATCGAGCAGTGCAGCGGTGCAGGAACAGCTGTGGCAATTCGAGAGATATAATGCGAGCCCCAGGAAGACGAAGGCGGCAAGACGGAGGTCTAGTGTGCAGCGAAGGTTAGACGTACTTGAAGAGAGGGAAACACTTGAGCACGACGAGAGGAGAGAACGCATTGAGCGGTGGCGACTCGAGCAAAGCCGCGCCCTGCTGGATGAGATAGAAAGAGAAACTAGGAGGCGGAGACGGATGAGTCGCGTCACCATCGCGAAGTCGACTGCTGGCAGTACTATAGCAGAGAGCAGCAGGCCTGCTGCCGAAGCTGAACCATCCGCGGCTGATGCCTCCCCGCTTGGCACCTCCCCCGCCGATTCTTCAGATGGTGAATCGTTCTGGCAGCGCTTCACCCGCCGCGTCATCCGCGACCTCATGGGTATCGATGAGAACCTCCTTTCCGTCATTTTGGGTCAATCTTTACCGGCAGACGCCAGTTCAACAACTTCCGGGCCGGATCCGAAAGATGTCCTGGCCGCCGCGGCCACTGAATCCGCAGACAATATGTCTACCCACGACTCCTGGGAGCAGCGGTTGCTCGAGCGGATATCACGAGAACTTGGAGTTCTAGTTAACCAGCTTTCCGAACATCCTGGGGCGTTTTCAACCTACCTTCGGACGCAAGAAGCCCCGGCTTATGCTGGCCTTGCGACATCGGCCGACAGCACCACTCCCCGGCGATTAAGTCTTCACGCCTCTTCCAGCGCTACGCCCGACGTCACTCAATCCCAATCCATTTCTAATATCAACTTCGCGCCTACCGTTCCTCCTCAACCATCTTACAGCGAGGCCTCTCTTTGGGGTATCGAGGAGGAGCCCGAGCCGGAACCTGCTGCCTCTGAAGCCTCGGCACAAGCCCAGCACGAGCGGGAATACTGGGAACGCGATCTCGACGTGAAGATGGTGTTCAACTTTCTCAAGGAGCGATTCTCCTCTAGACCGACGTCGCCGGTCAACGGGAGTCCTCCCAACCGGAGAGACAGCGCGAATCCCTTTCAGCCGAAAGGCGCCGACAGCACCGCCGGCAGCCAGGAGCGCGCGGCCCTGATCCGCCAGCACCACCCGCTCGTCAGCCGCAACCTGCCCACGTCGTCCGCACAGGCGCACTCGGAGCAGCTCGCGTCGTCGTCGTCGCGGCCGGCACCGAACGCCACGGCGACGACCACCACCATCACCGTTCCCGTCCCCGTGCCCGTGAGCAGGGCGAATTTGCAGCGCTCTCGCCTGAGCAACAGGAACGCCGGGTCTAGCTGCGCGAGTCAGAGCACCCGTCGGAGCAAGCGCAGCGGGAGCAGTAAGAACTACTGGGATCTCGGCGGTAGCGTCGGAAGCGGGCCCGCCGGCGCGCCCAGTGCCGCCACCTGGGGCGAAGTTTGAAGACACCCCCCATGTTTTAGCGCCGCTGTGCAAGAGGAAGAGTAGACACGAAGATCTCCTTTATTCTTATCTTACGTGATGATGGGTTTCTTTTTGTCTGTATCTCGTACGTGTGTTTGTGCGCGAGAGCGGTAACTATAGAGCGGATGGGGTGAGCATTGGTTATCTCACCTCCCATAGAGCAACGATTGGCGGTTTGTGTAGGATTTCCAGCTGTTTCCCCGAATCGTTTTTCCAGGGCGCGTGGATTGAATTACCCTTTATTTACATAGACGAACGGGCAAGCGCAATTATGTTTAGTCTCACACCTCCTACTTTTAATCCAATGGATCATCTGGATTTGGTTACACTTGTTGGTCTTTTTTTTTTCTTTCGGATAACCCACTCTTAACATCTGTTACGGCACTATTTGTTTTCGCCGTTGGTTTGGATCCAGAGGTCTCATTCGGATGACTTTTCTGTTGCTATGGTTTCCCGCGTCGGTGCTTTTTAAAGGTCCGGGACGGGTTGTTGGATACCCCTTTGGTCGTGGCCGATGTCACGATGAAATAGAAGCAGGCATGCATCGCCCTCATCAACATCCTTTCTTTCTTCAGAGGCACTAGGAGGAGCTTGACTCTCTTTTCCGCCAAAGATTCATACACATTGCATTGGATTTCGCCACCTGCGAACCAGGACCTTGATCTCTATCGTCGTTGAGTGCGTTACCGAAAGAGGCTGTCTGCTCAACTCATCGTGGCTGCTATCTCGGAACATCAAAGCACAACGGGCGTCTGGGCGTTTGACCCCGGAGGATTGATTGTCTCAGCTGTTGCGACGGGGGTCCTGGGTCGTGTGGCTGGAACAGGGCGCCACCTGCTCACCACTGCGCATCCTGTCTGTGCAGTTATGCGTCATGGATCACGCCCCCCCGCAAACTAGCTAGGATCCAGGATGATGTTAACCTATTCGTCTTGCTTTTTCCCTTTGATATCTCTCAAGGTATTCTCATTATGATTTTCAGTTCCTGATCCACTTGTCACGTCTTGATGTTGACTTCTGCATAACAGCGTGACGCACGACCTGGGGCTTACTGGGCCGAGCCTCAATCTATCTCATCACTCTCACGTTTCTTGTTTAGTTCCCTTTTTTCACACTCTTGCTTCGGCGACTTGGGACGGTGGGATTCTAGCGTAGGAGTTGGTTTGAATGACGTTTACATGACTCCGTAACCGCCACCAACGTGATTATCGATCATCTAATGACGAGACGTAGGGTCCGGATCCTTGCCTTTTCTGGCATGAATGATACCTATACGCATTCGATTCGGCCCGAGCACATTTCGGCGTGGACCTCCGAGAAAGCCAGAGACATTGTCTCGGCATTTGTTTCAGAACACCGATTTTACGGAGGGAAGGTAATTCTCTCCAGGCCGAGTTGCCGCTTTGATCATCTTTGATCTGTTCGAAGCAAAAAAAAAGAAACGAAGGAAAACACTCGGATTAATTGACCTCGTCTCGTGTCCCCCCAGAGAAAAAAAAAAGAAAGAAAACAACTCGCTACACTATATCTAAAACAAAACAAAAGAAAAGAAGTAGAAAAAGAAAATGGAAAAAAGAGAAAAGAAACTGTCCGGTTTCCCGAGCGATTCGTGCCTCTCGTGGTATATCGGGAACAAAATCTCAAGGCTTCATCATGTGTTAAGCATGGGCGTAACAACTTCGAAAACTTTCTTCGTGCTCCGAACGATATGGAAGCAGTGGCTGGCGGTAAGAATAACGACAGGGTCTTGCCTGCTCTCACGTCGCACCAATCCCTTACTTACGCGGATGCTCCTGGTGTGTTTTCAGAGAGATTCCTCGTTCTGAAATGTATGAGAGCCGGCCGTATCGAAGGGCCAAGCCACTGAACCATGGGTCAACAGTGTCATGTCCACATACCTTCCACTACGCCAACACATTTATATGTGCGGTCATTTGACAATATTTTCATGTAACTTGAGGGCAAGCTAGCTAAGAGCGATTGCCGACACATCGTAGGCAAAATTCATAGAAGACATCGTCACTAGGAGATCATAGTGAACCCGGCAGGTAGATGGAAAACATAGTGTATTGAGTAGTACTCTCTTGGAAAGGGGAAAAGCCCAACGCCCAACAATGCAAATCCCTCCACCTTGGAAGCTTTGTTCCTCTGTTGATATACACTGCCACCTTTCACGCACAGGAACGACTTGAACTTTTTTCCGTCCTTTTGAGACTTCCCAGACCCCCCAACTCCAGATCATCCAACCAAGATGAGAAAGCGAATGACGAGATACCACGTTCGATTCGTCCAGCACAAGGCCAGACTTACGGTTCCGTGTTGAACTTGAGCTTGATGCCCATTGACGCGAGTTCCACGTCCAGATACTTCAAGACACCCGGGATGGCCACGACCCCGCACGAGTCACCACCGGTGAACCTCATGCCCTGACCGTCCTCCCAGACCTCGCTCTTCGGCTCCCACCCTTCCGCCGGCTTGGCACAGCGTCTGCACCTGGTGATGCTTCCACCGCGCTTGCCGCGGCCGTAGCCGTTGACCGTCGGCGCCGTGCTGAGGAAGGAACCGCACTCGCGGCAAATCCAGGCCTTCGTGTAGTCGGAGCAGTTCATGAGACGGTCCTGGAGCAGGTGGGCGGTGCCGTGAGCGAGCAGGGCGTCGCGCTCCATCTCTCCGATACGGATACCACCGCCCTTCTTACGACCCTTGATGGGCTGGCCCGTGAGCGCGTTGTTGGGACCCGTGGTACGGACTTGGTACTTGTCGTTGACCATGTGACGCAGGCGCTGGTAGTAGACGACGCCGATGTAGATGTCGGCTTGGAGCTCCTCGCCAGTGATGCCAGAGTACATGGGTTCGTTTCCGTAGTAGTTGTAGCCAGCCTTCGCGAGCTGGTGGCCAAAGTAGTCGACGGCAGTGTCGCGCTCGTCGAATTTGAATGGAGTACTGTCCTGGGCGAGACCGTGCATTGCACCGGCCTTACCCGCCAGCGACTCCACGAACATACCAATCGTCATACGAGACGGGAACTAAGGCAGAGCTTGTCAGCATATTTGTGCTCCCATGTGAAGAGAGAGCTAACGTACCGCGTGGGGGTTGATCAGCACATCGGGCTGGATTCCCGATTCGCTGAAAACTACGTTTCTTGTCAGGTCCGCGCGTCCTTGAGCGAAAGAAGACTTGGCGGCGACTTACCCATATCGACTGCTGGCATCTTCATGGACATAACGCCCTTCTGCCCGTGACGCGAAGAAAACTTGTCGCCAATAACAGGAGAACGCGGGATACGGATCTTGATGCTGACTGCCTGGAGCGGCTCAGCACCCGTCTCGGATCCAATGATACGGACCTCCTCGATGAACCCCGTTTCGTCATCCTTGTACTTCTCGAAGTGGGTTTGGCCGTCCTTGTTGATGTACTCTCCTCTGGCGGCATCGTAAGTAACGTTGTGGTACGCACAGAGAATGTCACCCTTCTGCATCAGAGTTCCAATGTGCGGCAATCCATCGTCATCAAGCTTGAGACGCCAGTCTGCCTTGATAAGACCATCAGGTGCGAAGCCAAAGAGCTTCGACACTTTCTTAGCACCCTTGCTTCTGGAACCCTCATTCAGCTCAACCTTCTTGGTCTTGTAGATGGTTCCATGCCCGAATCCGTATTGCAAAGCGCGAGAATTGATGATCACTATATTCCATCAGCTTCATCCAGAGGACTCATTTCATCAAAACCAAACTTACTGCCGTCATCCATGTCGTACGCGCTGTAGCTGAGGACCGCAACAATGGCATTCGTGCCGTTGGGGAAGTTGTCGGAGCCATATACATTGTGCAGAGGTGGACGGACAACTGGTGTTTGCCCAGTTTGTAACCTGTACGACTTATTGTCGGTCCGGTATGCAGCGGCTGTTCCTGCAGAGCCCAGTGTCTGCTTGGCCATTTGGCACTGGTACATGGACCTTTAAATGCCGTTAGGTCTCAATCAAAATTGATACAGGAATGTCAGGAAAAGGCGCACCTAGGACTTTGGTTCATGTTGAAGAAGGGTGTTTGGTTTGCCAATATGCTTAAGGTGTGGGTAGCATCGAACTCGACGTGCGTAGAGTCACCCGAAGCGATTTCGGGTTCGGAACAGGCGATCGACATGTAGGGTTGCTCGAGAGGGCCGACATAATCAAGGCCGCCTAGAGGAAGGTACTTGACAGGCCTGTACATCCTGGCGGCCTGGGTGAACATATAGACACCAGGATACTGGCCGCCGTTGGAGCCCGGGATATAACCAAGCTCTAGCTCCTTCGGGACATTGTGCGTGCCCTCAACCTTCCAATAACGAAGCGTGTCGGCGATTACCTTGGCTTGCTTGGGAGAGCAATAGCCGAGGATCCGGCCGTCGAGCTGGATGACCACGCTGTCCTCGAGCTGTGCTGAAGAGACACTTGAGATTCCAAGCTCAGCAACAAGACCGGGGATCGCAGAGGAATCCGCGTCCGAAGTAGCAATTTTGCATTTATGGGCTAAGTGATTCAGCAAGCCACACGGCGAACCATCAGGGGTGTCTGCGAACAGTCAGTTAATGATCTATGATGGATAAGAGGAGAGTATGGTAGGTCGGGGTTGTCTGTTTGAGGTGAAGCACAGCATGCTTGATCCCCGGGCAGTTGCTGGTGGAATCACGTACGACTGGCAAGTAAATCATGTTAGTAAACGGTCTCAAAAGCGCATGGGGGAAAGTGAGGTTGCAGGGGGGGTGGGGGCGGCGGCGGCGGCGGCGGCTGAGGGCTGGGAGCCCAGGCCTGAGGGTTTGGGGGCAGCAGCAGACTCACACTGTAGGTCAATCAGGTTAGTAATATATTTCAGAAATGTATTCGGGTTGATAGACTCACTAGGACAAAGGAAACCCCAAGATTCAGGAAGAAGCTTTCTGACTGTCGTGGTTTTCAACTACGTGGGTTAACTCTTTAGCTCTAGTTTCGCACGATGACCGGTTTTTAATACGAACCTCAGCAAAGAAACTACCGCGGTGCACCATCTAGAAAGGTAATGTTAGCGTAAATATAATCTAGCTATGGTGAGTGAGAACTTACTCGGAAATGGCTTATGAATCTCCAGAAATTGATCTTCTCAGCGACCACTGTATAGCCGGAGGTCTGTTGCAGGTCGAGACCCGACGAACTGACGAGGTTTCCCGTAGAAAGGAAATATTCCATGGCGTTTCCTATATTTTCAGTTGTGCGGCGAACGATCCTTGGCAGAAAGTCCTTCTCGAAGTCCGGGTCGGTGAAGCGCTGTTGAGTGCTCCTGCACCATTCGGATGCAACGGGGCGGATTGACATCAGCCAGTCCTCGATCTTCTCCTTGATGATCATGCCGTAAAGAAAGCCTCCGAGAAGGACTTCCTGGTTCTGAATCGCATCGGGGTTGTCAATGGTGCACTCCCCCTCAACGAGTGCATACAGTTTCCTAATCATGAACAGAAGCATCTTGAATTTATCGGCATCCTGACTCTCGGTGACGTCAAACGATCCCAGATGGGGAAGCACGATTCTGCGCAAAAACTCGGTACCAGCATCCTCGTCAGGCGTATCGTCTGGCAGAGACAGGACGACCTTGAACTTTTTGCCCAGGTATGCCCGAGTCTTCGCCTTGCTGTGGATGTTGTACGCCTTGTATGTCCTGAGGAGCAGTTCTACGCGGTCGGTGACGAACTGCTTATCGGCCAGACCTTTGGAACCGACAGCGCCGACGAGTCCCTCAAAGATTTCGCGGTCGTTAGTCTCCACGAGTGCCTTGATAATCATCATGACTGGAATGAGGTACTCGTTCTTGCGCCACGAGAAACGGAAAGTGACGTTTCCATCGCTGAGATAGTGAAGCACGTTGGTTTGCGAGGTTTGGTCAGGGCGGACGGAGCGAGTTTGGATACCGAACTTGGTGTACGACTGTCCACGGTTTTGGAAAGAGGGCCGAATGATGGCCATGGGGAAATTCCGCTTGCCGACAATGAGCATACGGATGAGCTTCTCATTGCCGTTCACAATGAAGTAGCCCCCCAGCTCTTCGGTTTCTTCCTTGGCGTTGACCAGCTGAGCTGGCGTGAGGCCTTCAAGATGACATTTGCTCGTTCTCAGCATGATTGGGACTTGGCCCAGCTCGCGGACCGTCTCCTTCCAGTCGCCATTGTTGACGCGCCACTCCAATCGCGCGCGCATTTTCCCTCTGTATGTGGCATGCCTCTCACGGCATTCCGAGGGCAGGATGTTCCGGTTGGTCAGAGCAAACTTGTTGCTCGTCGGGAGGATGGATTTCTCGAGGTAGACATCGCGGACGCGCACGCTAAGGCGATTGCGGGGCCCGACGGTGAGGTTGTCGCCGTCCAGGAAGGTCTTGATGCCAATGTCCTTGAGCCCATGCTCCAGTATTCCGTTCTTCGCGAAAATGGCATTGAACGAATTGACGTGCGGCTCGATGGCGGCGGCCAGGGTGGGGTACGCGGTGTGGTCGGTGGGCGGGTTCCGGAACAGGTGCTCCCGGCGCAGGGTGTCGAACTCGGTGCTCCAGGCGGTATCGGTCTTCGCCCGTCTCTTGGAATGCGAGGGCGCCATGGCGGGCGTGTACTGGGCGCGGCGGCGGCGGCGTGTCGGCTGTCGGCGCGGGCAATGGGGGCGGGCCGTGTCGAGACTACTGCAGGGCGCAGGTGCGCATCACACAGAGGCGTGCGCTTCGGGACGGGCGGCGACAGCACAAAAGCAAGGTTGGCGTGCAGGTTTGGCAGAGGATGGCAGAGCAGGCCTCAGAAAAAATGTGGTAGCAGCGCTCGGACCGGGTCTTTGGCGCTGCAGCTCTGCCCGACGGCGGCGGCAGGGATTGGCGTCGCAGGGCGACCGCCCGCCCGAAGCGGGCTAGCAGATCGGCTTCCCGCAAGAAGAGTGCCAGGCGCTGCACCACCTCTCTCGTGCACATGCGGCGCCGTGGTTTTTGCCCTTGTATCCTCCATCGCCCGCCCGGCAGCCATCGCCGCAAAGCTTCTCACCACTCGCCTGCGTGCGCGGTGCAAAGGTCCTGCTCGCGTTGATTTCTACCTAGCTTAACCGCCCCGGCCGCAAGGCAGACAAGGCCCCGCATCCCAGGAACCCTAGACTGAGCTCTTCACGCGCCTCGGGCCCTTCCGCAGCTATTCACTGCCCATCCATAGCGCCCTCTCCCTCCCACCTTGCACCCGGACGCAGCAGCACGACTTCCTCCCGACCATGGCTGGCTTCTTCAGGCGTATCTACGATTGGCTGTTGCGCCTGTTCTGGTGAGTGCGCGACCTCTGGGCCCGGCATCCTCCACCCTCCCGCTGCCATCAACCATCGCCGCCTGCATCGCGTGTTGTTGGCCTCGGCCCCCTCCGCCGCTGCCTCACGCGCGAGACGGCTCCTGCGCACCCGCCGAGCACCCTGCTGACCCGGCCGTGTCGGCCTCCGCAGGGCGACCGAGATGGACATCACCATGATCGGCTTGCAGAACGCCGGCAAGACGTCGTTGTTGCGAGTTCTGGCGGTGAGTCTCTACCCTTCCGGCACCGGCCGTGCAACGTCGCGCTGGAGTCCTGGGCCTGCTGGCTGGCTTGACACTGACGTAACCAGGGCGGCGAATTTACCATCGAGTGCGTCCTGCCTTTTCCATCGCGCACGAGGATGCGTCCATTTGCGCGAATTTTGCACTGACCAGTTGTGTGTCCAGCTCAATTCCCACCGTGGGGTTCAACATGAAGCGAGTCCAGAAGGGCCATGTGACCCTGAAGTGGTATGTATCGCAGGGATCCTCCCTTAGATCGTCATGTGCCAGTCCCCAAAAGCATCCGTGTGGGCGGCAGTGCGAACGCGAGATAGCACCGTGGGGCACCATTTGCTGATTGTTCTCGCCGTCCTCAGTTGGGATCTTGGTGGTCAGCCCAGGTTTCGGTCGATGTGGGAGCGGTACTGCCGCGGCGTAAACGCCATCGTGTAGGCTCTTCGTCGGTCGCATTTCGCACGCGCTTTGCTTATCGGCTGCAGATTCATCGTGGACTCGGCCGACAAGGAGGCGCTTCCCGTTGCCCGCGAGGAGCTCCAGTTGCTGCTGGAAAAGCCGGCGTTGGAGGGCATTCCGCTGCTCGTGCTTGGCAACAAGTCAGACCTGCCCGACAAGGTCTCGGTCGACGAGCTGATTGAGACGCTGAACCTGCGCTCCGTGTCGCACCGGGAGGTGAGCTGCTACGGCATCAGTGCAAAAGAGGAGACCAATCTGGACGCTGTTCTGCAGTGGCTGATTGCGCGGTCGAGCAAATAACCCCCCAGTGCCACGGTACCGTTTGCTGGATGCTGACGACGATGACGACGATTCTCCTCATGCCTATGCTACCATCAATACGGCAGTCAGTTTTATACGATATGCGTTAACGAGACACGACATGATGGAAAGACGAAAGCAAAGGCTAGCAATGGCCGCCCCAAATTTTCTTCTCTTGCTCTTTTCCTAGCAAAGCAGCGTAAAATCTGCCTTCTTTCTTGCCCGCCTATTTACCTTTTCTTCTTTGGCGCGTTGCGAGGGCGACCTCGCCGACGGCTGGTCTATTTCTGGGGGGCTGGCGACGGGACGAGAGGACTGGAGGCGCCTTCGGTAGCGGTGTGTTTGCGTATGTCTTCCATATGGTTTCTTGCAACGGCTCCGCGAAAGAGGGCAGCTCAAACAGCCAAAGGGGGGGCGCTGTGGCGCGCCGGTCATGGGAGGGGCCCGTTTCCCAGCTCGAGGATATCCATAGTCGCGGAATGACAGGGTCCTTTTGCTTCCAGAAGGCAGTGCAGTCGCCGAGTCGAGCGGGCAATTGGCAGCACGACAATTGCAAGCCGGCGAGTGTTGAGACGCAAAAAAATCGCGTGGGCCAAGCTAGCAGCAGTGCGCGACGAATTGAACATATTTCAGCCCAGAGCTCCAGGGCCTCATGCAATGCCAGCGCATCACCCCGAAGAGGCTTAGCGGACCGCCAGTGGCCACGAGCTCGCGGCGTGCCCAGCAGCCAACTCCTGCGGAAGGCTCAAGGCAGCTGCTTGCGCTGACACGGACACGTCAAGGCGGCTGAAACACCTGCGCAGCCTGGGAGTCACGCTCTCGTCGTAGCTGCTCACGCTCTCCCTCCCTTACTGCCTTTCCGCAGCGGCAGCCGGGCGTGCACGCGCGAGGCTGGCTGATGGACGTGCCGATGCGCCCAGTCAGCGGCGAGGAGAGCGCCGTGGTACGCAGTAGTGCGCAGTGCGAGGATTTCCTGCGACGCCTGCGACGCCTGCGACGCCTGCGACGCCGGCGACCGGGCGACCGTACGGGACCAGGCCATGGGCTTCCCCGGACGAATGAAGTGCGTTTGCCGGCGCGGAACTCTGGTTAACCTAGGCCGCGGCCTCGCTGACTGACGTCGTTCGGCAGGACAGGGAAGACATGTCGTGCCCCGCGACGACATCTCTGAGCCGCTTGCGATTGCCTCCTCTTGCATGTTTTGGCATCTGGCTTTCGGCAAATAGGCCCCTATCGTCAAGCTAGCCTCGTCAACCTCGCCAACCCCCCACGCGGTACAAGACTGCTGCCGAGTTAGCCTGATCATTTGCACTGCTGCTGCCGAGACACTTGCTTAGATCCACACTGAGGCATTGGTCAATGGAGAGATTCGGATACTGCAAATTTGCGGAAGCGGGCATTGCTTGGGAGTTAGGCACGGAGTTGCTCGCTCTTTTATTGCGGCTGCGTTTCCTTTTTGGGCAGTGGCCTTATCGATAAGGACCGCCAGAACTTTTGCGCAGCCGCGGCAGCAGCCTCCAACCCGTCTTCCGCTTCCACCCCCGATCATCGCCGCTCCTCGTCTCATCGCCCTTCAGGTTGCGCAGAGTGCGCAGCTCGCCCGTCGCGCCCACCGCCACCATGGTCAGACGCTTGAAGCACCACGAGAGCAAGCTTTTGAGAAAGGTAGGCAGCTTGCGTTGCGGACTGGGCAGCCTCAATCTGACCTGTTCCACAAGGTCGATTTCACGACCTACAAGTCCGACAACAACCACCGCGATGCCGCCGTAATCCGTCGCTATGCCATCCAGAAGCCCGAAGACTACACCAAGTATAACCGCCTATGCGGCAGCCTGCGCCAGCTCGCCCACCGCCTCTCAGATCTCGACCCCGCCGATCCCGTCCGCTTAAAACACGAGAAGTTGTTATTAGAGAAGCTCGAGGACCTAGGTATTCTCAGTACTGGCACCGGCTCGCGCAAGCTTAGCGACGTCGAAAAGGTTACCGTCTCCGCCTTCGCCCGCCGCCGTCTAGGCGTCGTTATGACCCGCCTGCACATGGCCGATACAGTCCAGGCCGCTATTAAATTTATCGAGCAAGGCCATGTCCGCGTAGGCCCCGAGGTCATCACCGACCCAGCGTTCCTGGTCTCAAGGAACCTAGAAGACTTTGTGACTTGGGTCGACTCATCCAAGATCAAGCGCAACATCCTCAAGTACCGCGACCAGTTGGACGACTTCGACCTGGACATGGCATAGTCTGGCTGCTGGGACACTAAACGCCATCCCCTGCCGCCGATCAAGCAGCGCTGAATGCTTGGTAACCGCCTGATGCGAGAAACATGTGGTGTTGTTTCATGTTGGGGCTGATCGTTTAACCCGATATGGAACGTGATCATGGCTGCTTCACGCAATCCTCACACCACCACGCCAAGCGGCGCGGCGTGCTCCGACACGTCGCTTAAACAGTACGCCGCAATTCATGAATGCAAGGATCCTCCGTCAAGCCATCATGTTTGATCTGCTTGCCGCCTAAGCCACGGAAAACCATCTATTTCGGCTCTCCTTTCGCAACCTGAGACGTTGCATTATAGTACAAATGCAATCCTTTAACTCTGAGGGCATTTCGTTCCAGTTCTCGTGTGTGCAACCAAGTGACCTGCAATGTTTACTACACAGAGGAAACAGATCATCAGGGAGGCTGTCTGGAAGCCGTGGAAGCCTGTGAGGTCTAAGGAGCATGAGAACGTGTTGCCTTCGCTCCAGTCCATCAAACACGAGCAGCTATCGACCCGACAGGAGGATATACAATTCTTGGAATACTGGAAGTACGAAAATGTAGGCCTTCAATGCCCCTGCCAGCTGTGCCGCTTCCATGCTCACGTGCGACCATCTAGCTCGACGCCGCGCAACCAGGAGTCAACTGCTTTGCCGGCATCATTCATGATGGGCACGTCTCGGACTGGTTACACCAACAAGGTCCCTTCGCTTTGAGAAAACCCAGTCCTGAGCACAATGTCATCGGCGGAATAAGGATTCTCATCTGCGAGCAGCGGGAAAGTGATCCTCTGACGTTTCCCATCAGCCGGGATTCCTACTTGCGTGTGGAGAAACACTTTCACCTGTCTCCTGCAACCCTTCCGTACTTCAAGAACAGCGGATACAGCCATAACTGGCGGCACGTTACCACTGGAGGCCGCAACGAACTCGGTAAATTCTCATCCATTGCACCAACCACCGATCTCATACACCAAAAGAAGCAACACCCAAGTACTAACCTCAAAACCTCAAAACACAGTCCTCATAACGTCACCTCCCGCAAACTCTCCCATCTCCGGCGTCCGCCTATCCCTCAGCCACGACCTCAACACCTCCATCACGACCGCCCTCCTCTACGGGCCGCACCTCCTCTCCGCGCCGCCCGCCGGCGTCACCGTCTCCGGCCCCGCCACGTCGTGGTGCGCGCGGCCCGTCCCGCTGATCCCGCAGCTGCGCGACCTGCTCGACGCCTGCGCCGGCAGCGACGCGCTGTGGACGCACCCGCTGCTCCTCCCGACGGCGCTGCTCGCCAACGCCGTCGAGCGCACGCAGGCGTTTTGCGCGCACGAGCTGGCTGCGCGCGTCGCCGCCGCCGACGAGGAGCTGCGGTCTTGTTGCGCGAAGCGCGGCGGCGCCGGCGGCGTCGAGGCGACCATGGGCGAGGTCGGTGCCGTGGCGGATGAGGCGGTCGGCGTCGAGGGGCTGTGTGCGTGGGAGAGTCGGATCGCGGCGTGGTTGGGGGATGTGGCGGAGCGGACGGAGGGACTGTTGATGGTGCGAGGGGAGTGGGATGGGGATGGGGGTTGTGGTGATGGTGGGAGCTGGGAGGTGAGGGAGATGGTGGAGCAGTTGAGGACGGCGGCCGAGAGCGGTGTCGAGGAGGCTAGGAGGCTGAGGGCGAAGGCCGGGTGGTTGGTCGATATGGTAGGCTCTGCTCTCTTCCCTCTTCCCCGCTATGACTTTTGTATCCCTCAAGGTGGGATGGCTATGATGGACTGACTGACCTGCGCACCAGCTCAACACCTCCGTCACCCAAACAAACAACCTCCTCACCGCCCAGCTCGCCGCAACCGCCACCCGCGACGGCGCCTCCGTCAAGTCCATCGCACTCCTCAACACGCTCTTCCTCCCCGCAATCTTCGTAGCCGTAAGTCCCCCACCACCAACCACCACCGCCTCCTCCTCCCAACCACAACCCCACCATCAATCAGACCGACCTGATTAACAAAACCCAACAAGACCCTCATAACAACATTCGCCTGCTCCACCCACACCAACGGCACGACCACCACAACTGGAAACAACAACAACAACAACAACCCCCTCCTCTCCAAAAACCTGCGCACCTACTGGGCCACCACCATCCCCCTCACCGTCCTCCTCCTCCTCTCCTGGCTCATCTGGCGCCACCGCGCCACCCGCCTCTTCCAAGCCGACTACGCCGCCATCCAGCGCGGCGAGGACCCCGTCATCGCCGCCGCCACTACCGCCCGACCGCAGCAGCAACAACAACAACCGGCAAAGACGTCGTCTTCTCTTTTTTCTTCATCGTCGTCGTCGTCATCGTCGACACCCCCGCCGCCGCCGCAGCCGCAGCCGCAGTCCCAGCCCTCCACCACCTCGCGAACCACAGCACAACACGCCGCGCCGAACAGCGCGTTCGGAAACCACCACCAGTACCACCACCACCACCGCGGGGCAGCAGACGCCTACATCGACGTCGACGTCCAAGACGACGGCCGCGTGCGCGAACAACGCGGCGGCGGCGGCGTACGCTCGCGCGTCTCGGCGGCGCTGCTGATGCCGTCGGCGTCGGCGTCGTCCGCGTCGCGGACGGCGGATGAGCGGCCGGCGAGTAGCATGAGTATGTGGCCGAGGGGGCCGACGGGGGTGTCGGGGGTGTCGGCGCCGGAGATGACGATGATGGCGGCGGGGCGGAAGGGGAAGGGGAGGGGGTGGGAGGAGGATGTGGGGAGGTTGGTTTGAGAGAGAGAGGGAGAGGGACTTGATGTCCAATGTTTCGAGGCCTGGAGCTTCGGATGGGTGCTGGCGTCGTTTTTTGTGTGTTTCTTCGTTTCTCGCATATACCCTGCTTTGGTATCACTTAATGGTATTGGGCAGCTCTGCTGCGGCGATTGTAGATTTGGTCATAGATAGCGTTGCGTTGGATAACAATAATCATTTTCACATGATTGGAGGAGCTGGCGATCTTTCATAAATGCTTGTCATCGTCCTGCTTCTTCTTCGAGGACATTGCTTTAGATCCTATTTCTCGGACTTACCTACCCCATTCTCGTCTGGTGCGGATGCGAGGCCCGCCTAAGGACCAAACTGGGTACATCTAGGAAGCCTGAGTCTACTTTGTTCTTCTTTTCAAGGACCAAGGGTTCGTGGTGTAGAAGATTAGTTATATGGGGTATCGTAGTGTCCTCTCGTCCTCATCTGTTTCTTGCATATTCCGTCAACGGACGTCCATGCACATTTTTTTTGACCGGCTCAACACCTGAATTTTTTCGGCTACTCCATCGTTTCCCCCCTTCAACCTTCGGGCTTGATACTCTGAGCGGGCTGCTCGTCCTCCATCCTCCAGATGATGATCGTCTTGTCGAGACTCCCGCTCACCATCCAAGGCTCACTGGGGTGCGTATCAACGCATAGGACCGGCTCCTTGTGGCCATCCAGCTTTTGCATGACGTTCTTGCTGCTACAGTCCCAAAGGTAAATGCTGCCGTCCTCGCTACCGCTTGCGATAAAGGCCGACTGGTATGGGGCGGTGCCGTAGACGCCAAAGGCGCCGCTCAGGCTGTACTGGCTGTTCTTGTGTCCTTGGTATGTCTTGACGCATCTGCCCTTGCCGGTCACGTAGTCCCAAAGCCTGATGCAGGAATCAAGGGTCCAGGCAAGGATGTATTTTCCGTTGGGAGAGAAGCGGACGGAGGTCACGGGGGCGTTGTCTTCGTGAACGAGCGTGCGGAGGCACTGGCCGGTGGCGGTGTCCCAAACACGGCTGTGGAACGGTCAGCATACCAAGGCATGGGGTAAGCTACGAGGAATGGAGAGTGGCTTACATCAGCCCGTCGCTGGAGCAGCTGACGACCATTGTGCCGTCCCGCACGAAATCCACGCCGCCAACTGGGTCCGAATGCGCAGGGAGCGATTTCATGACGCGCGCGGTACGGATGTCCCACAAAAATACAGCTTCGTCATAAGAACCGCTCACGATTATGTTTCCTTTGGGGGAAATGGCAAGCGAGTAGATGTAATTGTGGTGGCCCTCAAACGGCACCGAGAGGTCTTTACCGGTGATGGCGTCCCACAGTCGAATGTACTTGTCGTCAGAGCCTGAAGCCAGGATGCGCGAGTCTGGGGCCCATGCCAAGGTCGAGATGCCGGCCATGTGGCCCTCGAGGGTATGCTGAATCTTGCCGGTCCGCGCGTCCCAGATCTTGATGGTGGCGTCTGCGGAGGAGCTTGCGATCCAGCGGCCGTCGGGCGAAAACCTGACGCATGAGACGCCTTTCTTGTGGCCGCAGAGCTTGAGCTTCGCCTTGTAGCGCAGCTCGGCGGGCTTTTCGGGCAGGTCCATGCTGGGCGAACGGTCTCCGACGGGCGAGCGGGAGCCAGAGCGTGGTGAGCGCGACCGGTCTCGCAAGCGGTCTCTGGGGGTGGCATCGAGGCTGTCGTCGTCTCTGTAGCGATGTGCGGCCGGGCGCTCGGTGAGCTGGTAGGTGGGCGACGCGTCGGGAAAGGGCGAGCGGTCGCGCGGAGACTCGATGTAGCCGTCGTCGGAGCGGCGCCTTTTGGGCGAGCGGCCATTGAGGTCGGCCATTTTGCGGCAGCGGCGTTGTGTGCAGGAGCGGAAGACGCGAGACGGCGCAGGACAAAGGGTCGGAGGAGGCGAGCGAAAGTCCGCACGCGCGCTGGCAATTCCGCCCTGACATCACCGAGCCGCGAGAGCTCCGTGCTCCCCTCCAGCTGTCCCCTCACCGTCAACCTTTGCACTTCTCAACAACCGCCACCCAAGCCGCAATGGACGCCCGCATCTCACACGATGCTCCCCAGGAGATCCGCATTGTCAGCCTCAACTGCTGGGGGCTGAAATTCCTCGCAAAGTACCGCCACGAGCGCCTCTCTGAAATCGGCCGCCAGCTCGCTGCTATTTCTCCACCCCCGGACATCATTGGCCTGCAAGAGTGCTGGACCAAGCAGGACTACGAGTCCATCCGCGACACTCTGCGTGAGAGGATCGGGCTGCAGTACAGCAAGTTCTACAACAGTGGCATTTTCGGCGGCGGGCTGGCCATCATCTCCCGATGGCCCATCGAAGAAGCCAGCATGGTCCGCTACCCGCTGAACGGCCGGCCCACTGCCTTCTTCCGCGGAGACTGGTTCGTCGGCAAGGGCGTTGCTTGTGCCAGGATTCGGTTTGGCAAGGGCAAGAAGGACGTTGCCGAAGTGTTTTGCACGCATGTGAGTTCATCGCCACCATACCGCCAGTTGCCCGGTTTGACACGCACAGCTTCACGCCCCGTACGAAAGCGAGCCCAACGACTCCTACATCTGCCATCGTACTGCTCAGGCCTGGGAGATCACGAAGCTCATGCGTGGAGCCGCCGAGCGGGACCACCTGGTCATCGGCTTGGGCGACTTCAACATGATCCCGCTGTCACTCGCTCACCGCCTGATCGAGGCACACTCTCCTGCTCGGGACGTCTGGCGGATCCACCATCCCGACTCTTCGATTGGTGCCCACCGTGATGCGGTTGAGCAGGCTCGTGGACGACCGATGCCGAATGCGAGGTTCAACATCACGGAGAACGGGGCTACGTGCGACAGCGCGCTGAACACTTGGAGGTGGAACGAGGCACACCAGAAGCGTCTGGAGAAGGGTCTGCCCGTGACGGTCGAGGACACTGTTGAGGACCCTCGTGCAAAGCGTCTGGATTACGTTTTCTTTTCTTGCGGTGAGAACAGCCCCTCGGCCAACAACGACACAGATTGGGTGCTCGACAAAGTGGATGTAGGCATGACACAGCGGCACCCGGAGCTGCGTTGCTCGCTTAGCGACCACTTTTCCGTGGAAGTGACCATCAGGCGCGCTGGCGGCCCGTCGCCGCGCTCGTCGACGAGTCAATCCCTGTACACGGGGACATCGGCATTGCCTATTTCTACTTACGACGAGATCCTTGCCATGATTCACAAGTATACGGCTCGGGAGTACCGGCAGCGGCGCCTGCGGCTGGGGCATTTTGCCGGGCAGCTGCTTGTGGCCATCGGATGTCTCATCGCAGTCTGGTGGAGCCCCCGCAACTTCGTATCGTTCATCTTAATGCTGGTGAGCACGCTAGGTCTTGCCGCCGGCGTAATCGACGGGCTGATCGGCGGGCTCTTTGTCGGAAGCGAGCTGCGCGCGCTGAGAGAATTCGAATGGGAGATCAGGAACGCCAGGGCGGCGGCCGAGGGGCAAGGCGCGGACCTGACCAAGGCACACGACGACGAAGCTGAGCACGGGGCGGGCGCAGAGGCAGAGACAGCGGTGGCGGAGGACGAGGAGCAGGGGGACGACACGGGCGATGGGGTATGAGCGAAGTTTCCAGTTTTTCCCCGACCCTTCTTTCTCTCTCTCTCTCTCCATTTTTTGTGGAGGCGGCCCCGACTTATGGAGATGGCTCCGACTCGATTGATTCATTGAAGATGACGTTTTGCCAACACGCTGGCCTTGTTTTACCTACAGTTGGGACGGTTGCACACGGGACGAGGCGCTGCTCTGCATGCAGCAGCTGCGACGCTACTGCCGCGACGGTTGCGAGAGGGGTACAGGCGGCTCCGGCCACGACATCCATCGGACGAGGAGGCTGCGCTCGGAGTGTAGCAGAGAAGGGAAAGGGGAATGCGAGGGGCGGGGCGGGGAGTTCAGTGTGGCAGGGAGGGGCAGGGTGGGCGGCAGGCAGGTGCAGGGCTCGAGACGGCGGGCGATTGTGATGCGGGACATGCGGGACATGCAGCAGTGATCAAGTGCCGCGATCGCAAGGTGCGGCCGGCGGTCGAGCAGGAAGCGGGCGAAAGGTCCGGGCAGCGTTGCGAGCCGTGCCGCTGATAGCGTTGCGGCGGGGCTTTGGCTGCGCGGGCGGCATACGAGAAGCGCATGCGCGCGCGTGCGTGGTGTGGGCGGGCTGGCGGGCTGGCTGGCGGGCGGACATGTCGAGAAAAGAAGGGTAGAGTTGTGGTTTGCGCAAGATTGACTTCCCGCCCCGGGCCGCCCGCTGCTTAGCGCCCCCGGCCCACGTCCGGCCCACGCCCGGCCCACGCCCGGCCCACCACCGGTCGGCCGTAGCGCCGCGTCTTCAACCGCGTTTTATTTTTATGACGAGTTCCATGCATTCGTCGAGATTAGATCGATGAACCAGATGTGGATGGCCGTGTGCGAGCCCCGCCCCTGCACCCGCCCCTGCCCGCGCACATGCAGCCTCGTATACGACTGATGGCGCCGATCGGCCATGGTCAAATGACAATCTCCGGGCCACTTTTCCATCCTTCCAATACTCGACAGCTGATGCTCATCGGATTGTCACCTGCAAGTCAGCCTGCTTTCTCCTCCTGAGCACTGCATGCCGCTGCTGTGTGAAGAGAACGAGAGAGACATGACGGCCGCCACACCACCTGCTTCGACAACTCGCCGCCCGCTTCTGACGCGGCCGGCCCCCCCCCCCCCCCCCCCCCCCCGCCGTCGCTCCCGTCTGCCCCGTCCCGTCGTTCTCCTCCATCCTCTTGCTGCTCTCTCCCGCCCTCCCAAATCCAGCCCTACGTTCCGTCTCCCAGCCCCACATCCTCCCGTTGCTAGAGGAGAATTAGATAGATCTCACCGCGATGTACGATGATCCTTTTCCGCATATGTAGCGAAAAAACCTCGGCCAATAGAGAAAGATGCTCATTAGCCAACTGCCACTCGGATGCCATGATTTCCGGTCTCTGTCTTTTTTTTTTCCCTCTCTCTCTCTCTCTCTCTCTGATTTTAGTTTATTTATTTTTGCTTTTTTTTTGGGCTTCTTTCCTGTTTGCACGCACATCTCTCTCTCTCTCTCTCTCTCTCTCTCTTGGCTGCGCCGCGCGCCCCACGCCGCCCCGCGCCGTTGCACACCCGCCCGCGGCGCCCGCCCGCTTGCTGACGCCCTGAACCGGGATAGGCCCCCGATGTTGCATGCGTGATGAGGATGTGCGTTGGCAGGGAGGGAGGGGTGGGAACGAAACCGTTGACAGCGGCAAGGCAAGGCCTGTGTGTTGTCCGTACGTAGGATGGGAAGGGAGTGACTGACCGGGGGGGCCGGGGTGCCTTGGTGGATGTGTGCGTGTGTGCGTGTGTGCGTGTGTGGGATCGGGTGTATGTGCTTGCGGCGCAGCCACCTAAAGCGGGACTGTTGTGTACCCTCTTCCGTTCTCTGCTTCTTTTCCCTGATTCATTCGGCTTATCGTGGAGGGGATCATGCTTTGGAGAAGGGAGACGCTGAAAATAAGGAGTAGCCAACTGTTGGCTGTGGGTGATCTTTTTTTTTCTTTCCTTCCTTCTGAACCAGCGATGTGTACGTGTGTGCCTACCACTCTTTCGTTCTATTATCGTCTCCCGGCCAAGGCTTTTCTTTTCTTGCGAGGACAGCGACCGTAGATGTATGTACATACATGTTCTTGTGCACACCAACGTGGCCCCTCTCCCCTTGAATGGCACCGTCCCAAAGTAGGCACATGTCCAATATTTTCTCAGCGGTCGCCGGCGGTTGGGTCCGGGCCTGGCCTCTGGACATTACTCGCGGGCAGCATTTTGCAAAGGGGGAGGGATGTTTTCGTGTCTATGAGCATGTTCTTCGACGCCGGAGGCCGCGCCGGCATTGTGGCTGAGAAGGTCGCGCACAATCGGTTGCCCGTTCCTCCCCCTGTCCACGGGTCAGAAGCGACAGGCCATTAAAACGAATAAATCAAACACTCGAGCCGGGATCCCGTCCAACGTCAAAGGGCATCAGAAAAAACAGCCCGCGCCGAGCTGCATGGCAAGCGAAGCTACGAGGGGAAATAGAAAGACGTACATGTCGAAAAGAACGACCAACCTGTTGTTCCACAGAGCAAGCCGTCCTGCACTGCCGTACGGGAGGGGACATGGTCCCCATCCAGGCTGCCGTCGTCGTCTGTGCGGACGAGTTCCAGCCCGACGGGTAGCGCGAGCTAATGCAGCATCCGCCCCCAGTCCCTTTTTTTTTGCTCCTCTTACCTTTGTTCCTTCTTTGCGCTCTCAGCTCGGCCTCCCCCCGGTGGGCGGCCTTTTCCCTCCCTGCCACCAGCCAGGCCTCTCTACTGCAGCATGTGCAAATCCCCTCCCCCTCGCCCCCCCTCTGCCATGTCGCCTTGCCTTTGCAACAAAAAACCAGGAACGCAAAGGAAGCGGCAGCTACTGCCGGTGGCGGAGGAGAGGCCGAGACGGGCGCGCCTGCAAGCATCAGCTGCCTACACCGCACTTCCTTTCCCTCTCTTTCCCTCTCTTTCTCTTCCACGATAGCTGGTGGGGACCTTGCTTGCTTTGCTTGCTTTGCTTTGCGTGCTTGATGCTCGACCGGGGGGAATCCCCCCTCTCCACTATGATATCGTGCTCACTCTCATCTGCCCTCCTTCATCGTCAGTAGTCCCTTACCTCTTCGGCCCGGCCCGTTGGCCTTCCCCAAGCAACCGACCTACATGTAGATAATCGACGTGATGACTCTGACTGTCCACTTCACCCCACCCCACCCCTCCCCTTCCCCCCCTGGTTGCAGCAGTCGTGAGAGAAAAGCACCATAACATCGTGACTGCCACCTGTTGCTCATGCATGCCTGCCTGCGATTATGCGTTGTCAGCCACCTGCCACCTCCGGCGGCGCACGCTGCGTTTGAGAGAAAGCAAGCAAGCACCGTCCAGCTCACTCACTCACCTTCTTCCCGGCCTCCCGTCTTGCAGCAGCCCGCACATGCAACGTGTGTGTGTACGTACAATTTGCCTGCCTCTCGAGTTCGGTATCTACGAGCCGTGCCCGTCCCTGCCAGCCAGCCTGCCTGCCCTCCACCACCCCCCGGCTCGTCGTCTCGTCTCGCCTCGCCTTGCCTTACCTCGCCTTGCCTCGCTTGCGTGCGTGCGTTCGTGCGTGCGTTCGTGCGTACGTGCGTGTCTGTCCCGTGTTTTATCTTTTCATTCCTTCTCCCCAAAACGGCGTTGCAGTCGTCGTCGGCGTCGGCGTCGGCATCGGCATCGTCCTGTCATGATGAGCGGTGTCGTCGTCGGGTAAATAGGTCCTACTGACTAGTACCACAAGCAACCAGTGCGGGGGGAGGGAGCCGGCATGGAGCCAAAGCGTCCTCTCTTTTGTACCCACTACCCACTCCCCCTAAACAAGAAGATGGGAGATGGTTGGTCCGTGTCGCCCTTTAAGAGAATGACATGCAGAGTGGTTGCTGACGTGCGTCTATACGAAGGGCGATCGGAGACACGTAGGCGGGCTCGTGTGCTCTTTGTCCGTTCGCTCGTTCGCTCGATTCGGTCGTTCGATTCGGTCGGTCGGCCGGCCGGTCGGTCAGTCGGTCTAATCGGCCGGTCGGCATGTACCTATGTAGGTAGGTAGGGGGAGGGGTGGCCGCGCTTTCGATCCGTCCGCGGGCAGTATGGCGACGAGGGAGGGTGCGGCAAGAAAGGACGGTATGTAGCAATGATAATAGTGCGTGCGCTGGCAGCCAGCTCCCCAAGCAGGCGAGGGGAGCTGGGCCCTATCAGCGCGCCAGCTCTCTTCATGCCTAGCTATAGCAGCCCGTGTCGTGGTTTCCTTGGTGTTATTGCTCGCTCTCCACATGCGTGCCATGTTCTCTTGAGGATCGGAGAGCTGATGAGAGAGAGTGACATGGACCCGAAACCTGGTGCCCGGGACACCGCCTTTGCCTGCCTTTTCCCCTCCCATCGTCACTTCGGCGTCAGCCTGTTTGCGGAAAAGAGAGTGCGATCAACTTCCGACGAGCGCAGGTACCCTCCGAGTGCGCGAATTATTGGATAGCGGTGTCAAGTCCGACGGGAGGCAAGACTCCACTGTGTGTAATGATGGACCGGCCGCTCAAAGAGCGTGCAGTAGCGTGTACCGCGAAGCGGTCTGCGTCGAATTGCGCCAGCTGCTGCTGTCTCGGGGCAGCAAGAGCAGCGGCGGCGGCGGCGGCAGCAGCAGCAGCAGCAGCAGCAGCAGCAACTTCTCAAAAATGACCCGTGGAGAGAGGAATGCTCACACGGATTGGCGTGGGGTGGTCGCAACATGGTGGCCAGGAGGTGGGATACCAAATACACGTATAGTTGTTGTTCTTTTCTCTCCATTTGATACGTAAACCTGATCCGAACACATGGACGCATTTCCATTCCATCCTGCCAACCAAAAAATCACAAGGCATCCAAACACGTATGTAGCAGCAATCGAGCTGGCCAACCAGCCTCTTGCAGCCCAGCCACGCTCGTCTAATCGATAGGACGCAGGGCCGTCGGAACCAAATAAAGACCAGAGCTGAAAAGGAATATCGACGTATAATGAGGCCATTTTTTGCCACCCGTCCCCTGTGCCACACTTGGACCCTTTTTAATTTTTTCCACTCCTTCGTGTCTCTGTCGGCCGTTTCGTGGAATTGCATCAGACTGTGCCGTTTCACCTGGAATGTCGTCCCGCAGTCTGCTGCTGCCTCGCTTGCTTTTGCGCCGTCCTGCCCTCCCTCCCCCCCACACACGGGTCCCGCCGCGCGGTTTTGCAGGCCGGACGACCGTTGCCCAAAGGTGGCGGTGCCCGGATGCGTCCAAGTGACGGCCGGCGAGGGCCGAGAAGGCGTATCCGGTACCGTGTGTGTGCCGGGGCGTGCGTAAGCCCTCGCCCGGACCGGGGTCATGGTAGCAGCGATGCGTCGAATAGAGGCCGTCAGTACAGCGATCGAGGTGATGAGCCGGACATGCCGGGGCTGGGTTATGTCCGTCCGAAAATTCTCCACGTGGATCCTGACGAGCCCTTGCATCTGGGTCGCCCGTGACCCGCATTTGTGTTGGGGGCTCGAAAAAAAGTCGAATGGGCGTTTTGAAGCGGCGGTGACGGCGGGGCAGATGCGGGCAGCCCCAGGACAGGGCGCCCGGGCGCGCGGTTGCGGCGCAGAAGTAAGCAAGAGGCAGCAGAGGCTGCGCAAAACGTTTCTTTTCCAAGGAGACGGCGAGAGGAGAGACCCTGAGAGGAAAGTGGTGACGAAAATACTTAACACCGAAGTAAATGCCAAGACAGCGCTACCCGCCCAGAATATAGATCACAAAAAAGGACAATGATGCTGGTGAAAAAGACGAGGCGCATGAACGATGCGATCAGAATGGAAATGACGAAAAAGCAAAACAGGCCGAGAAGGAACCAGGCGCCACGCGACTATGCAGGCTGAAGACGACGACGAGGCGCGATCGTGAAGGCCGCGACGGGGCCCCTGGGGAACGGAGATCGGGTATATGTTGCTGAACATGATGGCGTGCATCAAAAAGAAACAGACAGACGGCCAACGGCTGCACGCGCCCCGAACTGCGGCAGGGTTGCCCCAGCAGGGCGTCCGGACGGGAGCGAAGGCGAGGCGAGGCGAGGCGGGGGAACGCCACGGCAGCAGTCTCTTTACTGATCGTCTTCGCGTGCCCCTGCCTCAGAAAAAGATAAGCATGGCCGGAGACAGCCTCAAGGTCGCTCTCTTCCGATTGCAGAATTAGACTATGTCCCGAACGAGGCGTCCACCGACGCGGGGTCCGACTTCTCGCCATTCAAGCACTTCAGCGTGTTCTCGAGAATCGCGACGTCCACGCGCAGCGTTGGCGAGATGGGCACCAGCCGCCGCAGGAACCTGATTGTGCGCTCGACAAGCGCGATGACGCGCGCGTGCGGGATGAGGTCGCGCATCCACGACTTGCGCACCGCCGCCAACACGAGGCAGTTGCCGAATTGCCTGCCCGTCCGCTACGTCAGCATTCCACCTGCACCACTCGCCGGGCCTGTACTTACGCGTGAGCTGTGCCGAAGATGTTGGTGACAATCAGCCGCTGGTTGGTGTTCTCGATGCCGTCGAAGGCGATGGTGCTCTGGATGGCCGACTCGACGCAGCGCTTGCTCGCCATCATCACCTTGTGCCAGCTGGCCTTGGACAGCGAGTCCGACACCAGGTTGACCGACGGGTCCGGCGAGTCGTTTTCGTCCACCGGCGTGAAGCCGTACTGCTTCATCAGGAACGTTGGCGCCGGGTTGGTGTGAATCGCCCAGTGGAGGATCGGCCGCGTGATGATGTACCTGGCACCGTAGTATTTGGCGCGCATGCGGGCCTTGTTGATATCATCAGACGGTTCGTCCGAATCGTCCCATCCCAGCCATGCCGGAAGCGTCTCCCGCCAGCCCTGAAGCTGTTCTTCCAACATGTCATCGCGCAAAGCAGCCCAGAAATTCTTTTTTCGCCCTTCTGTGGCCCGTCAGCTGTGATCTCTTTGTCGGCAACATGTGCATCCTACGTTTACTGTACAGAGCCAGATGGGTTCTGTTGAGGATCTTGCGGAGTTGAATCTGGGCTGAGTAGTACAGCCAGTTCATCTCCTCGGGCGGATCCAATGGCAGCTCGGGGTATATCTGGCTCGGGAGACCTATGCGTTCTTCGTCCTTGGAGATGCCGCTCGGCCTAAGGTGGCTCATTTCCGCAAGGATGTCACTAAAGAATTAGCATCTTACCCCGAGCCATCCAAATAAATCCTTGAACCAACCTTTCAAGCTGTAAGCATGTCCAGTACAGAAACTTGATCAGGTTCGTCTTGCGCCTGTCGACGCCACTGGACACGCCTGGGGCCACCTTTCTCAGATCCATGCTATCCGAAACGTCGGGCTCCGGGGCGTTGGGGAAAAGCGACTCCTTGTCCCTGCTCTGGTGTCAGCATCGTGGGTTGGTTTGCCTGAAGCGGGAATGCTTCTTACTTGTCGATGAGGACACCGCACACTCTGCACGCATAGCAGATCCAGCCCCAGCTCTCCAAAACGCGAGCCAACTGGCCCATGTAAAGACATGCCAAGACACCTGCTTGACCGTGGGAGAGATCGTTTCCTCCATGGACCGCACCGAGTATTTCAACGGCATATGCATAGTAGGCAAGACCTGGCGTGATGTCCATGTTCCGTGCCGCGGTGTCCCTTCTATCCGATGTGGGCATGTGCTCTGTCGACGGTCTCCTACTCATGAGGCGTGCTCCGTCGATGCCTGGTGATGGGATGCTAGCAAGAGTTGAATGCGATGAAGCTGGCGAGGGCTTGATGGTGGCGGGTGGCGAATCCATGGAGGGCATCTGTAGAGAGCTTCCAACAACCGTGTTCGGGCCACCAAGAGGACCAGGCAAGTGGGTCTTGTGTTCGCAAATTCTCCCAAGGCCGAGCACCAGAAGGACTATCGCGTTCCCAATGGTACGCTCTATGTAGTTGCCTCTGGTAGGCGGAGTGCCGGGCTCCGGTCCGGGGATTGGGCCATTATTTGACCTCTTCCGCTTCAGAGGCACGGCGGGATACGTGTCCGGGACGGCAAAGGGCGATCTCGCATTGTGGTTGCTAGCATCCGGGCTGTACCGCTGTATAAACTTCTCAACCATGGACGCCAGCCGCTCCTTGTCCAAGAAGGGCTGCAAAGGATGCATATGGCTCAAGTAGCTATGGTGTAAGCGCTTCACAGTCCGAACATCCAGTTTAAGGGTGCCATCCGGATTCAGACCGCCCCAGTTATGTTGCGGATCTGATCGATGGATATCGGCTGCGGTGGGCTGTGCAGTAAAGCCGATGCCCCAGCTGTTGGATCCAGGTGAAGGCGCGGGAGTGCTGACAACGTCATCTTCGGCGCCCTCTGCCGCAGGGCTGCCTCCGTGTGCACCATCATAGAGGTCTTCCCCTTCGCCTCTTCCGTAAAGCTTAAGCAACCCTCGATTTTCTTCTTGCTCCCTCGGGTAGTTCGTTCCGCCGGGGATTACGTCTTTGAAAAACGGTTGCATTGCAGACCAATCCATCAGCATGGTGTGGGCGGCGGTCGTGTGGTCGGCGGGTAATGTGATCTCGGCCTCGAAAAAGTCCGGGACCTGCGCCGGGTGTCCTTTCGGGCCGATTGACTGGCCAGCGTCGGGAGGCAGAGAGTACTTGGGTCCGGACAGCGCTTTAGCCGCAGTGGACGGCGGCTCGGACGACGTTTTCTCCCTAACTGGATCATAGGCACTTCCCTCAGCTTCTTCTGCTACAACAGGTGTTGGCGCAGGGAATTGGTCCGATGGAGTCGTAAGCGTACCCTCTCCATTCTGATGGCCCCGGAGCTGCCGCTCTATTCTCTCAAGGCGGCCCGGAATGGACGCAAAATTATCCATGAGCGCGCTGACCTTGGTCGCGATGTCATGCAGCGTTCGGTCTTGTCTGCTATCTCGATGAGCATGCCTCCAAAAGGGCGGTGAAGGCCGAGAAGAAGAAGGGAAAAAAAATGGCTTACTTGGGTGGTGGCACCTCTTTGTACTCGCATTTCAAGCCAGACTCGCGGCAGAACTGGCACGGGCGTGCTTCGTCGCACTTCTGCTTGCGGTTTCGGCAGTTGTTGCAGGCCTACGCGTGCAGTGTGAGTGTGGCAGAGGGCGACACGGGCGAGAGCGAGAGCACATACCTGCACAGCGCGCACTTGGCGCTTGCGGCCGGCGCCCACATAGTCCGCAGCTTGGCCATATACACCTGGTTGCGCGTAAGGTGAGGGATGGTAGCCCTGGGTCGGGCCCATGGGAGGCGGCGGGCCACCACCGTAGGGATTGTGATGGCCGGCCGAGGGAGGGTAGGGCGCACCGCCGTTCATGTGGGGGTCATGATTGGGATATGCGCCAGGATGGTGGCCGCCATGGTCCATTGGAGGAGGTTGCTGGTGAGGGCCGTCAGGTGGAGGGCCAGAGACGGCGAGCTGGCGCGGCCGGGTGTCGATGGGCGAAGGCTGGCTGGGATTGCTCGGCGGACGCGACAGCGACTCCACGGAGTAGGACCTCGACGGGATGTTTACGGGCGGCGCATTGCCTGGGCGTTGGTTCGGGTGCTGGCCGAAGTTTGCGGGCTCAGGCAGGGCGCGCGGAGCGCGTGGGCCGAGAGGCGTACCCGGGACGGAAGGCGGATGGCCCTGGATTGGCGGTGGCGGCAGCGTGTGAGGAGGGTAGGCGGGGGGGAGAGCAGGTTCGTGATACCGGGAGGGCGGTGGATGAGGCACAGAAGAGGGAGGAGGGTAGTGAGTAGTAGTATCCAAACGGGGACGTTTGACGTCTGGACCATCGGGTTCCATGCTTATGTTGGCGCAACCGTCGTGGCCATGCGCGCTGAGGCCCGATGTTCAGATAGACACGACAAGAGACAATCTATGGTGCGGACGACGGAGGAAGACTGCCGAAAGCTTCCAGCAAGTCAGTCTAGAGAAGGGAAATGAGAGGCCCAATGCGCGTCATAGCTAGCAAGTCGCGGGCAAGGATCTGGCGCTGGCTCGATCAGCGCCAAGCGAGGGGAGCAGCTGCGACGAGGGCGAGAAAATCATGCACTCTTACTCGCAAGGCGAGGCTGTGCTGGGGCGGGCGGGCGGACGCGTAGGGTGTGACTGAGGGCAACGGCGGAGGGGGGAGGGCCGAGGAAGGGCCAGACGTTGTGCCGGATGCCAGGCGGGAGAGGCAGCTCTTACCATGGAGCCGGAAAAGCCTGCTTCAAGGGGGCGATCAGACGGTTGGCGATCATGGAACTGAGGCAGAGGCTTTCTCGAAGACAGAGCGCGGAGCTAGAGGCGCGCGCCGGCAGTGGTGGGTGGCGGCGGCGCTTGTGCTCGGGCTGGGCGGCGTGGGCGGGCGCGTTCTGGGAGCGAGAGCCTGAAGCGCCGGACGACGCGCGCCCTCGCGGTGCGGAGATCAGGAACAGGCAAACGCGAGCCGTGAGGAGGGCGAGAGAGTTGGGCGGGCAGCGCACGACTCAAGCTCGCGATGGCCCTCTGCGCGCCTCGCTAGAGCTGCCGCGGTGGGCGAATCTCCGGCCGCACGGCGTTGCGCCAGCCCAGACCCGTGGGCTGGGGAGCTGGCCGTGCCTTCGCCTTTCGATGCCCGCCGCGAGGCTGCGCTTGCACTTGCAGTCGCGCAGGCAGTCTCGCACACACCGACCGCCGTCGCTGCGCTGCGCGGCGCTGCGCTGCCCAGGACCCCAGGTGCGCTGCACCGCACCGCCTCGGATCTGGTCGGCAGCAAACAGCGGTGACGCGCGCACGACATCCGACTCTCGAAGTCTATTCCGGCGGTCAGCGCGCCCCTATCGCAGCGCGCGGGCCGATTTTGGGCGAGCAGCCCGTTCCTGGCTCGCCGTCTCTAGTTCGAGTCTCGTGGCGGCGCCCTCGTGCGCTCCGCGTTGGGCCGCCACGACGCTGTCAGGCGTAGGCGCGCCCTTTGCCCGTCTGCTGCTAGCCTGCTCCACCCCGTCGCCGGTCAATTCCCGTTGCATGCAGCGCTCCTGGAGCTCGCCAGTCATGCGCCGCCCGCGCACGCCCGCCCGCGCAGGGAAACCCGCCGTTTCAAAGGCCATCGCGCTCAACGCCCCCTCCAAGCCCGCTCCAGGGGTCTCTGACGATCCGCTCAGCCTGCCCTCGTCATCACCACCCGTCGCATCTGGCTCCAGACAATCTAACGCCAGGCGATCCGCCACCACACGCTGATGTGCGAGCCGGGACTCGGGAAGAAGCGATCCAGCTCTCCAGCGCCAGCGCCGGCGCGGACCCAGCAGCGCGCGCCGCCGCCGCCAACGCCACGCCACGTGCGGCTGCCGCTAGGCCCGGTGCCCGTCTGCCATGGCTGCCACGCCTGCACAGCTGGTCTAGCGTGTAGCTGATGGGTTGACTTAAGCTTAGGAGCTACGCTCTCTGTGGTTCGCCTTGGCGGCCACCCACGCAGCACCGCATCACGCGGATCTGATGAGAAATGAGCAGTGCTGCTCCGCCGCCCTTCAGTTGTCCCCCAGTTGTCCCCCAGTTGTCCCCTCGCCCGCTGCCATCCTTCGCCCTCGGCAGCGCGCGCGCGCTCAAGCCGCTGATTCGCCGCCGCCCGCGGCCTGAGGTCGTACAGCGCGCTGCATGGACAACGGCCGCCGTGCTGCAGATCGCGCGCGGTGAGCTTCTGCTGGCCTTCACAGGCTCGCCGCCGTCACACGACCCTCGATAGTCCCGGCTGAGCTGGCCGTGCATACGCTCGCTGCGACCGCCTTTGTGGCGACGCGGGCGACGAGTCGGCCATGTTTGCGCTGCGCTGCGGTGTAACTGGTGAGGCTCTTCGGCGAACGCCCTTACCCGGTTCAGAAGTGGGGAAGGGCGAACGCCGGCCAGATAGACGAGACGCTCCTCCTTGCTTCAGATTGAATCAGCTGCCGGCAAATTGTGCGAGAAAACAGCGACTCAGCGCCGCTCAATGTCAGACAGCTGCCTGTCCACGCGAGCTTTGCGCGCCAGTCGCGCGCGTAACGAGCCCCAGCGTCCGACGCCCAGATCCGAGCTGCAGCTGAGGACGAGCCCGCGTGCGCCCTCGAGATCTGTCGTGAGTCGCGGCCCGCAGGGTGCCCTGCTCTCTCCGTCACGTGCCCGGCGCTGCATCTAGCATTATCTCCGAGCAATTTACTTTTGTTGCCGTGCGAAGACGATGATCCCATAGGGCCTTGAAAACCCAATTACGTGTGGCAATCGGCTCACTGACCGTCTTCTTCAGCTGTGCTTGGGAGGCAGTCATTGATTTGCTGTCAGCGATGCCGGCCGGTAATTGTACGAGGAAAAACTTGCTGCTGGCCGTTGCTGTGCGCCCCGAGCGAAGACGGGTGGACGGCAGCTCGCCCTGTAGCACGTTGCGGCCCGTGGACTGCTACAAGGCAACTTCCAACGGCCTTCTGGCTGCTTCGGTCTTTTTTTGGTTTTTTATTTTTTGGTTTTTTTAGTTCCTTTTTTTTTTCAAGGCTGGGGGCGTGCAGCCAGATTCCCGGCTATAGCGCACGCAGCCACGCAGCCTCACCCTCTGCCGGGACCCTTGTCGGCGCTGGCCAGCAGCAGACGGTGTTTCTGGAAGCGTACGTCCTCAGTCGCTGCCTTAGGCTACGCCGTGCAACCACCTCCGCGTGCTGCTGCCAGCCATGATGCGTGCCGCGAATCGCTTGTGCCGTCCGGTCGGAATGTCAATAATGCAGGCGGCGCTCAAAACGATCCCCGGTCCACCATGGCAGCCAGCACCGTGCGTCCTGAATAAGAACACACCTTCCCTCGCCCATAAGCAGCCAGCAGCCAAAAGCAAATCAACCCCAGACCCTTTTTGTCACAGAGGGTGGTATGCCGCCGTAGCTTCCCGTCCACGCCGTCGCTTGCGGCGCGGCCGCCGCGCCCTGGGAGAGCTGATACGGAACCCCCAACCTCAGCACGCCTGCCACTCGCTTGCGGTTCCTATCCGTGCTTGCTGAGTGGTCGCGGCCGGCGAAACACGCGGCCGGTGGCCGGGCGGCGGCAACAACGAGCTGACGTTTGGTTGGCGTTCCATCGACGTTTCCCACGATCCTCGGAGAATAGTGTTTTGCGGCCCCAACGGACTAGTCGGGGTGCGGGCGGGCTTGCAGGGCAGCGACTTTTTGGCCATGGACATCTCGCTGAGACGAGAGGGAAGGAAGCAACCCAGTCAATGCTTTCCGGCAACCCGAGGTTGGGGGGGGGGGGGCGCAAGGTTGTGCAGGTGTGCAGGGTACGACCGTCTAGCGCGGTGCACGCCGGGCCAGCGGTGGGCGGCAGCTCTGTGGATGACGTTCGTCCCATGGCCGCGCATTAGCCCGATGACACAGGTAATAATCACCACGCTGCGAGTACTTACAAGAGGTCGACTGGTCGCTTGCGCGAACGGGGGCGTGCTGCGCGCTCATATGACCGCTGGTGTTTGGAGTGAGCCGCAGGCCACGTCTCGGTCGGCAGCGAGGCCCAATAGAGGCGCGCGAACGCGTAGAGCGCGGGGCAGGCACGCTACAATACGCGGAGGCACCAGTAGCGCAGCACACGAAGGCACCGCAGTCCATGACGTTTGATCGTCCAGCTGCGCGCTCTCGTCTACAACCACGAATACGTTGACGTCGCGATTACTCGCTCTCTCCCAGCTCTCGTGCCCTTCTTGATTTCCTCTAGCCTCTTCTCTGCCCGTCCTGCGCGCCGTGGGCTGGTCCCGCGTCGATCACCATCACGATCCTTTCTTCCCCTTTCTCTTGCCACCATGCCATCAGCCCTCCTCGTCACCGTCGTCGCCCTTGCAGCTGTCTACTTCTTGAATCTCTATAGATGCCTTGCTGCAAACGTCAAGGCCGCCAAGAAGTCAGGCATTCCGTACATTGTGCTGCCGTGGAACAAGTTCGGCGTCTTCTGGTTGATACTTGGTAACCGCTTGTACCCAATCATCGACAAGCTCCCGAAGGCCTGGACCAAGAGTTGGCTGCCGTATCTTCGGATCGAATGGTTATACGAGGCCAAGTACGAGCCATTCAAGCGCTTCGGCAGCGAGATCCTGCTCGTCTGCTCGCCTGGCGAGAAGCACCTCTACGTGGCCAATCCCGAAGCCATAGCCGACATTGCCACCCGTCGCCTGGACTTCCCCAAGCCGCTGGAGGTGTACAAGACGCTGCAGCTGTACGGCGAGAATGTTGTCGTCACCGAGGGACAGCTTTGGCGCAAGCATCGCAAGATCACCGCCCCGTCGTTCAGTGAGAAGAACAACCGCGTGGTCTGGGACGAGAGCTTGAGGCAGACCGAGGCAATCCTCACGCACTGGACCGCCGGCAATGTCTCGAGCGGCAGCTTGCATGAGTTGGACGCCGACATGATGAGTCTGAGCTTGAACCTCATCAGCAAGGCAGGGTTCGGCGTGCGTTGCCTATGGCCCCACGAGGAGGCTGTAGGGCAGGTGGACGGGCAAGACGAACGTTTGACAAGCAGCAAACCACCACCCGGTCACACTATGTCGTACAAAGAAGCCATGAGCAAGCTCATGAAGAACGTCATCTGGATCCCAATTATGCCGAAGTGGCTTCGCGGTAAGCCCATTGGACGATGCTCTGCAGGGTCCTTGCTCTCTCCATTGCAGGGCTGACTCTGTTATCAGATATCGTGCCCTTTGAGGGACCTCGGACAGCGTCTGTCGCGTATGACGAGTGGGGCCTGTACATGAAGGAGTTGTATGAGATGAAGAAGACCCACATTCGTGAGGGGCGAACGACGGAAGGGCTGGATCTGCTCGGTACGATTGTGCATGTGACGTCCAGCTCTGTTCCATCAGCTAACTTGTGGCGTCAGGCTCTGTCATGAAGGGAGCCGGGATCACCGAGAAGACCCTGAGTGGCGCCGAGCCCCAGAACCAGGTGCTCAGCGACTCAGAGATTTTGGGGAACGCATTCATCTTCATCCTTGCAGGCCATGAAACGACGGCGAACGCAATGCATTTCGCCCTTGTGCTGCTGGCATTGAACCCTCAAAGCCAGCGCCGGCTACAGAAGGCCATCTCCGAGATGGTTGGCGATCGTCCGATCTCACAGTGGGACTACGACCAGGACTTGCCGAAGCTTATGAACGGGATGCCAGCGGCCGTCATCAACGAGACGCTCCGCATGATTCCTGCCGTTGTTGGCATACCAAAGAGAACGATGAAGGGCAGCCCGCAGACGTTGACGGTGAACGGCCAGGACTACGTGGTCCCTGAAGACACTCTTATCTCCATTGACACTCCAGGAGCCCACAATAATCCCAGGTACTGGCCAGCTCGGCCCGATATATCGGCCCTACCGCCTGGGGATGAGCTCGAACAGTTCAAGCCGGAACGGTGGATCGTTGATGAGAGCAACCAACCGCTCGTTGGCGGAGGCGGGGCGGTGTCCGGCAAGGCAGAGCAGCTGTTCAAGCCGGCCCCCGGGGCGTTCGTCCCATTCAGCGAGGGACACCGCAGCTGCATGGGCCGCCGTTTCGCTCAGGTGGAGAGCATCAGCATCATCGCGGCGCTCATGCACACGCACAGCGTCGAACTTGCGGTGGACGCATTTGCCGACGACGAAGCGGTCGCAGCCATGCCGCGTGGTGGGCCGGAGCGCAGGGAGGTGTGGCAAAAGGCAGCTGACAAGGGCTCGGATGTGCTCAAGAACGGGCTGGGGACCATCATCACCCTCCAGATGCGGAAGGGGCACGTGCCGCTGCGCGTCGTCAAGCGAGGAGAAGAGCGCTTCTCGTGGGATTAGCCGCCGTGAAGCGACTCGTCTCGAGGATGCTAAAAATAAGGGTGTGCAGGTGATGATTGCAGCAGCCCATGGCAGGCGAGACGTCCAAACACGTCTCTGCTCTTGCTGTTTCGGCACGGGGTTGTTTGGGATATAGTGTCTCGGCAAGCATCCTGGCAGCAGGAGTGGGGAGGGGAATCAGATCTCTATGCAAGATCCGAATCTTGTTGCGAGCGCCAGAGCCGTCCCGTGCCGGAGCTGGAGTGCTTGGGGGGGCGATTGGTGGGTTTAAGGGACGTGGGAGGAGATGTCAGCACAGCGTCTGGCCGCAAGAGGTTAAGCATGTACAATACGTAGCAGCGTCTAGGAATGCGCGGTAGATCAACGGTTTTAAGCGAGGGATGAGACGTCGCTCCATGCCGACAGCAGCGCGGCATTCCACGGCAGGCAGCTGCTATCGACAAGCAGTGCCGGCAGCTTTAGCCCGCTTGAGCAAGCACAGAGCCAAACCCGCCGCTGCCAACAACAGCAACCATAAGCAGTGCGTGCGTGCGAGCGTTGCAGGACGTGCTGCAGTGCAGGGTGCCGGCCAGCACTTTCTCGAGCATGTAGCGGAGCAGTTCCGTGCATTCGCGGCCACTTTCCTCTGGGCGCGGGCCTTAGGCTAGAAAGCAGTCACGTGCGCGCCACGGAACAGTCATCGCGGCCGCTGCAGGGCGACGGCGACAACGGCCAGAAAATATCGGCACAGCTCACAGTCACCACCTCGACTGCCACGCATTCCTCCTGTCCCCGACTCCTCGCAGCACCTGTGCCGGGCCCCGCCGCCTCACCAATCGCTCCGAACCACCTGAAAACCGCAGCGTCGCGGGGTCGAACGAGCCCCACCACGCCCACCACCATGGCCGACACAATGAGTGCAGAGGCGAAGTTGGCGCTGATCAACGAGAACCTCCAGGAGGTGCTGAACCCGGAGATCATGGAGGCAGTGGTCAACAAGGGGGAGCGCCCGCTCAGGATCTACTGGGGCACCGCGACGACCGGCAGGCCGCACTGCGGCTACTTCGTGCCCATGCTCAAGATCGCGCAGTTCCTGCAGGCGGGCTGCCACGTCAAGATCCTGCTGGCCGACATCCACGCCTTCCTGGACAACCTCAAGGCGCCCATCGAGCTGGTCAACCACCGCGCCAAGTACTACAAGTTCGTCATCACCGAGTCGCTCAAGGCCGTCGGCGTGTCGGTCGACCGGCTCGAGTTCGTGCTCGGCAGCAGCTACCAGAAGGGCGAGGACTACATGATGGACCTGCTGCGCCTGAGCACCATGACCACCGAGCACGACGCCAAGAGGGCCGGTGCCGAGGTCGTCAAGCAGACGGACAACCCGCTGCTGTCCGGTCTGCTCTACCCGCTCATGCAGGCCCTGGACGAGCAGTACTTGGATGTGGATGTTCAGTTTGGTGGCGTGGATCAGCGGAAGATCTTCGCTCTGGCGAAAGAGGCGTTGCCGAAGCTGGGCTACAAGGAGAGGGCGCACATCATGAACAGGATGGTGCCCGGTCTGCAGGTGGGTAGTGGCTTGCCGTTGGGGGCCGTCTGACAGGGCGATGCCTGCGCCACAGCAGAAAGTTACTTACAAACGCGATGCAGGGAGACAAGATGTCGTCGTCGGACCCGGACTCGAAGATCGACCTGCTCGATGGCCCGGATGCGGTAAAGCGCAAGCTGAAGAAGGCGTTTGCTGAGCCCAAGACTGTTGAGGGCAACGGTCTGCTGTCCTTCGTTGAGTACGTCCTGCTGCCGGCGGGCGCTCTCGAGGGTGGCAAGCCCGCCTTCACCGTTCAGCGCCGCGAGGGCGAGCCGCTTGTCTACACCGATGCCGAGAAGATCAAGGCGGACTATGCCGCCGATGTCCTTACTCCGCAGCTGCTCAAGTCGGGTGTTTCTGAAGCCATCAGCACGTTGCTTGCCCCCATCCAGGCTGCCTTCAATGCTTCTCCGGAGTGGCAGGAGATCGAGAAGCTGGCCTACCCGCCGGTTGTTGAGGAAAAGAAGAAGAAGGAAAAGAAGGTGAAGAACAAGGGCAGCCGCTACCCCGGCGGTGCCAAGAACGTTGAGGCTCAAGCTGATGGCAGCGTTGAGGGCAAGGATGCCCAGGAGGTTAGCGTGGGTAAGAACGCGCAGGAGGCTCTGGAAAAGCTCGACCTCGCCAAGGAGGAGGTCAAGGCATGATTGTACAATGATACCCAGTATATTGGGGTTGTATGAAGCGAGGGCATCACGAGGCGTTATTCCTTCGCCAGATACGGTAAAAGTTATGGAAAAGCAGATCTCCCCCACATGCCGAGGGGAAATCTCCAAGATTCAAATTCTAGACGTCAAACAGAAACACCCCTGTCCACAGTAGCTCCCGTGCAGCCCGTCACTACAGCATTGGTGCGCACGGAAAAGAATAACAAGCATCTCGTTGCGACTTACCCGCAAAATCACGTTGGGCAGCGTCCAGCGGCACGTCAGGCAGCATCGCCATTTCGGAACGGCCAGAAATGTAAATCCCATATGAGGCTCAGATGATGGCAGATCCGGTCCAGACTCCGGCCCTGCCTCCGAATCCTAGAGCCAGGGCACGTCGTCAGCCTCCCCTCCTGTCAATGCCTGACAAATTATCGTGTTGACCTATTGCTGCGCACCATTCCCACGATGGCGCACTCCACAAAGCTGCCACCTTCCGCTTCGGACAAGATTCACAGGAAATCCTTCAACCAAGACGCGTAGGTATCCCGCAGGTTGAAAGAGAGGGGTAACGCGCAAGTAGAGCACCGGCGGAGGCGCGGGCAACCCAAAACACGGGAAGACATTTTTGGTACGTGGCTTGGTAGGATAGGCATACCGCGCGTGTGCAAGACCTTCCTCCTCAACCCCGATCCCCCCCGGCTGAGAATGTGAGAGAAGCGCGGCCGGTGTCACCGCGTAGCTCGCACATCTCAGCCTCATATCGGCGGGTTCCAAAAGGTGACATGAGAAAGCTCATCGTCGGATTCACCCGCAGTAGACAGGCCGTTATGGAGCGGACGAAGTTTCTGTTATCGACGTTAGCATGTCTTGCATGCTCTTTGGGTCCAATTCGGTCTCGGATGCATGTAGACGTGACAAGCGCGCGTGGAGCGCATCGGTCTCTTCGTTATTCCTATTTTCTGGTGTGGTTGGACGATGCACCCCATACATACACACACACAACATTTCTGCTTCTTGATGCTGCTTCTTCCCAGGGTCGAGTGAGGGAGTGGCAAGATCTCGCATGGATTACACACACACTCCCACGCGCATGTGTGTCTGTGGGTAAGGATTAAAGGACAGTAGTGGTGTCAAGGATCTGCTCGAGACGCGAGGAGCCACACAAAAAAGGCCGCTACGGACCCTTTCCCCGTTCCCCGTTCCCCGTCTTCCCCCCCAAAGATCAGACCCCCACGCACGCGCCGCACGACAGGCAGCGTCTCCATCCCCCCTCTCCCTCCCCCCATCTGTGCCATCCATGCCGCGGGATCTTCCTCGTTACTCCGAATTCATGCGGCAGCAGCGCGGCTAATTATGAAGAGGAAGAAGAGGAAGAAACAGAGCAAAAAAAAGAAATCAAAGACACGCAGCGCGCCAGCAAAAGGAATCAAACAGAGAGAATGACCAAGCCACAGCGGGGGAAAAAGGGCACCTAAGTGGGGAACGGAAGGGACGGACAGACGCGGCACGCGATGTACCTCTCTCCTCTCTGTGCTCGCATCGTTTTGTCTGGAACTGTTAGTCGAAGCTGCCGCCGCAGACGCCGCAGCCTGGCGCGCTTAGGATTTTTGTTGAATTGCTTTTTTCCCCTCGCTCGCACGTCACTAGCCACTCGGTGGCGCCAAGTTACGGCGGCAAAGAAAAAAATAAGATGCTGCTAAAAAGTAAAGGTCCCATTCGCATGTGGCCGGGAAGGATCCGAAAGGCCAGCGGGTGCCGGTCTTCATCTTCTTCGAGGCCCGGGGCTTGTTACTGCTAATCATGTAGGACTGCCAGCTAGTGAGCAAAGTACTTTTCGTAGCATCGCGCCGGCCGCGTCGCTAGAGGCCAAAAGCGGGTTAGCAGAATGTAGGTAAAACCATCAGCGGTTAGGACCGTCGGTTTCTATGGCTTCACTACTACTCTCCGGCCTTTTATCTCTTTTCTAGTTCGTGGATTTGATTTATTTATTTTTTCTTCATTCTTCCTTTCCTTTGGTTGGCGCTGCGGGGAGAGGCAGGTGGTAGGCTAACGTCTTTCTTCGTCACTGGCGTGCTTTTGCACTCTCTTTTGACTTCATGCAATGATGGGGTGATGATGATGATGACGATGATGGTGAATGCTCCTCCATCCGGACGAGTCCGGTATCGCTTAGGTCCGGCTGGCTGGGACGAGCATCTCACTGCCCTTTTTGACTGAGGAAGGTAAATCGTCTCGCCCTAGCCGGTGGTGTTGGCTCTAATTTTTGAGGACCAGAAGAAAAGACGGGAGCATGTGCTCTCTCCTCCCTCTTTTCCTTTTTTCTTACAAGGCTTGAAAAGTGGTGATATGTATAGCCACACCCAGCAAAGAGCCGCTTCTTTTTTTTTTCTAGCCAGTCATGCTTTCTTTTTCAAGTCCAGCATTTCTCAGCAATAACGATTTCGAGGGATCGTCTGACTTGCTTGCCAAGTGTGAGGATATGGTTGCCGAGCATGGGAAAGAAAAAAAATAAACAAGATCTCTCCGTCTTACCCGCCTCTTCCATGCGCGGCGGCTGATCAGGGGATGCTTGTTTCGATCGCTGAGCTAAGAAAGGCTATTCTCAGTGCCCGCCGAGTCATTGACGGTGGCGGCAAGGCGGCGGACCTGAGACATTGCTTATTCACAGCCCGGCCGGGGACGAGGAAGGCGACTTTCGGGTACGACGTGAGGCAGAAAATGAGGCGAAGCAAGGCGAGGTTTCGGCATGAAACCACCGACCAACCAAGCGCGGGCAGGACCTCACTCGATGGCAAAATTCATCTATTGGTCTCTTGGTTATGCATTCTAGGTGCAAGCATGCTCGAAGTCTCTGCGGCGGGCTCCGATGGCTCGCAACAGCCAAATGGAACAATCTGAAATTGTACAACGAAAATCGGACAACCATCGCATGAGTAACCGACTAAGCATTTATGTGTCTTCTTTTCTCTGGGTATTGGCTCCAGATGAGAACCCCGCAGTTAAAACATGTTGCGCTGAAAAGAGAGTCCATACACGATAACACGCGATCCGCTTCCTTCTTCAACGACTCCGTTCGCCTTTTTCTGCTCCAGCATCCCAAAAGAGACCCCAAGTCTACGCCAGCTTCAGCCCGTTTTGCTCGGGCTTGAACCACTCTTTCAGCAGATCCTGTAGAACCTCATCCGCACCCTTCTTCGCTTCCTCTGAGCTCGCCGCCCGACACTCGATGTAGAGCTTGATCTTAGGCTCCGTACCCGACCCACGCACCGTGAAGCGCACATCACCGTCCAACTCGCATGTAATCATTTGGCTGCCCTTGTCGACCGGCAGCGTTGGCACGCCATCCTCCGTCGCCGAGTCGAAGCCGACGGTAAGATCGCGCCAGCGCAGGATCTTGCGAGACCCCAGCGTCTCGGGGTATGGGTCCGCCAGGGCCCGGATGGCGGCAAAGACGGTGTTGGTCGTGTCGGGTGACGGTGAGACGAGGTAGGTGTTGGCGTCTTCAAAGTGGCCGTATTTCTTGTAGAGCGATTGGAGTTTCTGGTAAGGAGTAAGGCCCTCCTCGTTCGCCCAGCGGGCGCTGGCGACCAGGAAGGTAGCAGTTGCGCTGACAGAATCCTTGTCACGGACGACCGAAGGGATCTCGTAGCCCAAGGCCTCCTCGTAGGCAAAGCGAACGTCGTAGCCATCCTCTCCGAGGTCAAGCCCGACGTTGCCAAGCCACTTGAAGCCGGTGAGCGTCTCCTCGAATTTGAAGCCCTCGATATCAGCCATGGTGGAGAGCATGCGGGACGACACGGCGGAGGCGAGCATGGCCAACTTCTCGAGCGGCTTGTCCTTGGGGTAGGTCGAAAAGATATGCGAGGCGAGTAGCACACCGACCTGGTTGCCAGTGAACTGGTGCCACCTGCCGTCAACCTTCTCAGCAGCGGCTAAACGGTCAGCATCTGGGTCGCTCGCAATGATGAGCGTGCTGCCAACTTGGTCGGCCTTCTTCTGGGCCAGGTCCAAAGCGCCCTTCTCCTCGGGATTGGGGAACTTGACGGTTGGGAAGGTTGGGTCTGGCTTCGCCTGGGCCTCGACCACATGCATCTTGTCTCCAAAACCGAGATCCCTGACTGCCTGCGTCATGTATGGCAGGCCGACGCCGTGCATGGGGGTGTAAACGAACTTGAGACTGTCGAACTCGGGGAGGGGTTCATCCTCGGGGACAGCAGAATGCCTGACTGCCCTGAAGTATGCATCCCTGACAAGACCCAGAGCACCCTCGATCAGCAAGCTCCCCTCATCGACGACGGAGGTGTCCCAGGTAATGGGCTCCAGGTTCTGCTCGATGGCGGCTGCAATGCCGACATCGCGGGGAGGGATGATCTGGCAGCCGTTCCCCCAGTAGACCTTGTAGCCGTTGTCCTGGGCTGGGTTATGGCTCGCGGTGATCATGATGCCGGCGGCGGCGGAGAGCTCGCCGACGCCGAAGGGGACGAGCGGGGTGTGGACAGTTTCCTCATACCACCACACGCGGATGCCCTTGGCGACCATGGCGGCGGCGGTCAGCTTGGCAAACTTGTCCGAGTTGTGGCGGGCATCCCGGCCAATGACGACGCCGCGATGCTTGACGTCCGGGCTCTGCTCCAGGAGGTAGGCGGCCAGCCCCTGCGAGGCCTGGATGATGGTCAGGGCATTCAGGCGCGAGAAGCCGGCCTGCATCGAGGCGCGCAGGCCGGCGGTGCCAAAGGCGATGCGGTGCCTCAGGCGCTTCTCGAGCTCCGGCTTGTCTCCATGGACCAGGAGCTTGTAAATCTCATCACGTGTGGAGGGGTCCTTGTCCAGGCGGAGCCACTCCTCGGCGAGCTTTTCTATCGGCGGCTGGGCCATGGCGGGGGCGTGGTCGGAATGGGAGACGGGATCTGCTCGAACCGCAGCTTTTTGCGACAGCCCCAGGGACTCGGAGCGGGGTGGGATGGGAGGTGTTTTGTCAGTCCCGACCGCGGGGAAACGGTGGGTCCTTGGCCGGTCTTCGGTAGGGCACGCTTGGAGCTTTGGGTGGCCCTCAGGCGGTGGCAGTGGCACGGTGGATAGCGGCTGGCAGTCGCCCGTGGGCGCGAATAAATAGCTAGTTGCATGCCGCGTGCAATCACGCGCAGGCTCGAAACTTCCACAACGTGCGCGGTGGGCTGCCTGCCTCGATCGCGGACCCGGCCGGCGGTGCTGGGCAGGCGCAACGGAGGAAAAGCTTGGCTGGGCGGGCTGGGCGGCGGGCTGGGCTGCGCTGATGGGCGACGGAGCCGCAGGTGCAGGTGCAGGTGCTTGCAGTGGATCGTTCGCTCGCACTACCATGGCCTGACAGCTGTGCTGGGCTTTCGTTAATCCGGCCTCTTTGCCATCTCCAAGGACCCCGAGCTCCCCTCAACACTGGTCTCTCCTCCGCACCGCCATGCCCGCCGCCCAATCGCCCGCTGTGTGAAGTTTTCTTTCTTCCGTGAGCTCCTCCGCGTTCCCTGGCCTCCATGTCGACGCCCGCAAGCCGCAAGGACCGCGTCTACACGCGTCCGGAAATCGAGGCGCTGATCGCCGATGGCCGACATATCGTGATTGTCGACGGCAAAGTCCTCAAGTGCGATGCCTGGATGAAGTACCACCCCGGCGGTGACAAGGCAATCAAGCACATGGTCGGCAGAGACGCCACCGACGAGGTCCATGTGTAAGCGTCCAGGACACGCCCATTGCCCTTCGAGGAGCTTGCTGACCGCCGCCGCCGCCAGTCTGCACTCTCCAGAAGCAGCGCAGCGCATGAACGCCTTCCAAATCGGCCGCGTCGACGGCCGCTGGCTCAACTTCGTGCCGCCCATCCAAGGTGGGAAATTCCGGACCAAGGCCGAGCTGGACGCATTGAGAGCCCACGCTGCCGACGCAGAGCTCGAGCGCGACGACTCGAGCCAGGGAAGCTCTGATGGCTCGCCCATTTTCGAGCCCGCCGACCACGACTCGGTGAGACGCCGCCGGAACGACAGCACCTTCACCCGCGCATCCTCGCCCACCTCCGTCTCCTCCGTCGAGCTCGACGACGCCCGGGAGAAACCCAAGATGTCTTTCCTCGACATCAAGACGCAGCAGGAAATCTCGCTGGATCTGGACAAATACCCGCCGCTGAAGCCCGACGTGCAGGACGACATTGTCCGCAAGTATCGTGCGTTGGAAGAGCGAATCAAAGCCGAGGGCCTGTTCCAATGCAGGTACACGTCATATCTGATCGAGCTCTCCCGATACTCGCTCTTCTTTGGCCTGTTCTTGTATTTCCTGCGGGCGGGCTGGTATTGCACCAGTGCCCTTTTCCTGGGCTGCTTCTGGCACCAGCTCGTCTTCACTGCCCATGATGCTGGCCACATGGGCATCACCCATGACTACCACACAGACTCGGTCATCGGTATCGTCATTGCCGACTTCCTCGGCGGCCTGAGTCTGGGCTGGTGGAAGCGCAACCACAACGTCCACCACATTGTCACGAATCACACCGAGCACGACCCTGATATCCAACACCTGCCTTTCTTTGCCATCTCCCACCGTTTCTTTGAATCGCTCACGTCCACGTATTACGACAAAGTGCTGCAGTACGACGCTGCCGCAAGGTTCTTCATCAGGTTCCAAGACATGCTCTACTACCCCATCCTCTGCTTCGGCCGCTTCAACCTGTACAGGCTGAGCTGGGTATACCTCCTCAGCACCCAGGCGCCAAGCCGAGGACCCGCCTGGTGGCACCGCTACCTGGAGATCGCCGGCCAGATCTTCTTCTGGTACTGGTTCGGCTACGAGGTTGTGACCAAGTCCATCCCGACGGGCTGGGAGCGCTTCGCCTTCGTCATGGTCAGCCACATGGTGACGATGCCCGTGCACGTGCAAATCACGCTCTCGCACTTCGCCATGAGCACCGCCGACCTGGGCACCCACGAGAGCTTCCCCCAGAAGATGCTGCGCACCACCATGGACGTCGACTGCCCCGAGTGGCTCGACTTTTTCCACGGCGGCCTCCAGTTCCAGGCCATCCACCACCTCTACCCCCGCATCCCCCGCCACAACTTGCGCCGCACACAGCGCCTCGTCATGGACTTTTGCGACGACGTGAACATCCCCTACGGCCTGTACGGCTTCGCTGCCGGCAACAGGAAGGTCATCGGTCGTCTGGGCGACGTCGCTAGGCAGGCGACCATCTTGGCAGCGTGCCAGAGGAGCATGATCGAGAGTGGAGATTATGGGATGCACTGATTGACATGCATGTACGATGATTCTTATTTGAAATGCTAGAATAGCAGCGAGCGAGCGAGCGATAGAGCAGAAGACATGATGCCATAGATCAAAAGTCACGAAATTGCAACTTTTCTCCCCTTTCCCTTCCGATCAACGCCCCCGCCCCAGATGCGTGAACCAAGCCACTTGGAAGTTGCTCATTATTGGGTAATGAATATTGGCCCGCAGCTTGCTCCTGTTTCGGTCTTAGACCTAACTACTAGTTGTAGAGGTGAGTGAAAATTCAGCTCTCTCTTCTCCTGTTTATGTGTTTGTATGTACCAGCAATGCTGTCGTCTTGGTTTCGAGAATCTCTTGTTGAACGCTGTTTCGTTTTCTTTTTCTTTTAACCCCGCGACCCTCCGTTCCCTTTCCTTCAGAAGTTAGCAATGTTCCATCTCTCTTCCGCACCGGCCAATCCCACGACAATCTTCTCCACTACAAAAGCCGTCGTCGTCGTCGTCGGGAACCGCGCCATCCACAACCTCATATCAGAAAGGACGTCCGCACCAAACCCTATCATCGTAAAGTTCGGCCAACGAGGGAAGGCCTTGGGACACACACACACACACACCCCCGTCTTCTTACCTTCTTACCCAGACACCGACCGTTCCTCTGCGCTCTATGACGGCGACAAAAGAACGATAATGGTAGCACCGCACACCTCTTTCTACTTCAACAGCTTTCGGCTCTCCCATGCAGCGCTGCTTCGTCCGCTCCTTCCTCTCGCTGGCTAGCTAAAATGCTGCTGAGCAGCGCGGGTGCAGGTGCAGATTCCCTTTCAGTGGGCGGACAGATTTGTCAATTCACGCAGAGCTATCTGTACGGGAGGAGGAGAAGGAGGAGGAGAAGGAGGAGGAGGAGAAAGAGGGGGAGGAGGAAGAGGGGGGTGTCGAACTGTTTGCCCCGCCCTCACTACTTCCGCGCTCCATGGTTTGTTTCTCTTGTTGGGTCTCTCCATCTCTATCAAGTGCGCCCCTACGCACGCGATGCAGCAGCTACAGGAATGGTCATTAAACTGGAACCTTTCGGGGCCATTTGGATATACTACGATAATCGCTCTTCTCTACAGGTACTGATGTGTTTTGTCTCGATATACAGTAGCTAGCACCACAATTATGTCTCTCCCCAATCGAGGCTAAGCTCTACTACCGCCTCCGCCGGCGGACATCGTGATGATCTAGATAGATACCGATGGGCATGCTGTGTTGCGGATCGTTCATCTCCAGCCTTGGGTCCCGCCTGCGCCGCTTTTCGGCGCGCACGCGTCCCGGAACCCAAAGGACCTGCTTGACAGCCCGCTGAATTAAAACGTTGTCATGGGACGTCCCCCTCCCCAAACCAAACCGAACCAAACCCGCGAATGCAAGACAATACTACGTGTTGGGAGTTATTCCAACTGGACCATACTGGTGTGCGGGGCTGCCTTTGCTCAGACGAGTGAGTTCCTCCCGATTGGTTAGTTATCCTGCTGCCACGCTCTCCATCCTATTTCCCCCCTTCTTTTCAAATGTCCATTGAACCCCATCCAATCCGTCCCCCATCAAAAGAGGTCGTCGTTTTCCAATTTCCGTTCCCTTCCGTCACAACATCCACGTCCTCTTTCATGAGCCCGACTCTCCTACCCTTCCATCAATCCCCCTCCGAATATACCCAGAAACGACGAGCTCTTCCTCCCTCTCTCCAATCATTAGACATTTACACAGAAAAGACGGAGGAAAGAAAAAAATTAAGCATATACGAGAAAAAAAAACCTCCCCCCGTTTGCACAAGAAGAAGAAAGAACGTCTTCCCTCCTCCATCCATCCATCCATCCATCCATTCATTCATTCATTCACAAACCCCTCAGCACCAACAGCGCCGCCGCCACCGCCGCAGCAGCAGCACCCAACACTCCCCCACGACCCCCAACCTCGGCCGCCGCCCCAGCGCCACCCGTTGCCGACGCCGACGCCGCCGCCGACGCCGACGCGTCACCAGACCCCTCCGTCGTCGCCGTCGCCGTCGCCGTCGACTCCGACGACACCGTCACGACCGTCTCGTGCGCCGCAGCGACGGTGCTCGTGCTCGCCGGGACCGTCGTCGGGGGCACGACGCTATCCGCGCGCGTCGTCACGCCATCGACCGTCGTCCCGGTGACGACGGTGCTGGCAGGCCGAGTGGACGCAGGCACGACGACGACGCTGGCGGGCACGGTGGAGACGACGGTCGTCTCGACGGCGGTCACGACGACGGCGCTGCCGGTGGCGCCGAGCGCGGTGAGGGGGATGGCGGAGCCGACGCCGGCGGCCGTGTACTGCGGGGGGATGCTGAGCGTGGCCGTGTCGGGCCTGTCGGCGGCGGCGTCCGGGTCCGAGGGGTCGTAGAGGTTCTTGTTGCCGCCGGCGTAGGCGCCCGAGATGAGGTTGGCGGTGCCGCCGCCGCCGCCGCCCGAGGCGGAGGAGGAGGAGAAGGCGCCGGTGGCGATGGTGCCGGAGCTGCCGTCCGGGAAGACGTAGTTGGTCGTGAACTTGTCGTAGCAGAAGGGGATGTTGTAGGAGGAGAGGAGGACGCAGGAGGTGCCGGTCGCGCAGCAGAAGGAGGGGGTGTCGCGGGGGTGGATGCTGTTGTTGTTGTTGTTGTCACGCTTGAAGTTGATGCCTTGGACGGAATCGAGGAGGGAGAGGTAGAGACCGGACAGCTCGGGACCGAGAGGGGGGAGCTTGTCGGTCGAGGCGCCGGAAGGGTTGCAGACTTGCAAATTGGAGCCGCAGGAGGAGTCTTCTTTCTCGCGCGTGACGAGGAGAGAGGGGTCGAGAGGGCTGCTCAGAGCGCGGTGGGCGAGGGCAGCAGTGCAGCTGGCGATAAGGAAGGCGGTCTTCATGCTGAACACAGCCAGAAGTTTGTAGAGAAAGTAACGAATGACGGACGAGAACGAAGCGCTCAAGTGTACCCCTCCACTGAAGATTCGGAAGCAGGTGGGTACCGCTGACGAGACTGAGCGAGGCGTCTCCCGGTCTGTATCACACAAGAGGAGTCGATCACAAAGCCAGCGAAAACGAACAGTCGGGCCAGACGCCGATCAGGAAGGATCAGATGGGCAGAATGCAAGTGAGACGTGCAGAAACGAGTGACGGTATGCAGGGACTGTGACACTGGCAAAGCGTGAGGATGGCGGGGGATCCTGGAGCGAGGGTAGAACAGCAGATTCAGGCGTCGGTGGGAAGAAGAAAAAGCAGCAGAGTGGGAGAAGAACAGCACTAGAGGGTGCGAGGAGAGTGACAGGGCGGTGCCAGCTGAAGGCGGGCGTGAGCCGTGGTTGCCAACCAGCCCGCGCCGGCTGGCCAGATTAAAAGTGGCAGAACTGGCCATTCAGCGCTGGGGCGCGGGGCGGAAGAGCGGCAGGCGTGGAGGCCAACCCTGTCGGCGGCGCATGACGCGGAGCAGTAACTGGAACGGATGATAATAATAATACTGGGAGGCATAAGGCGATGGAAAGTCCGGCCAGCTACCTGCGCCTCTGAGTGGTCAGCGCCTGCCAGGCACGGTCTATCACCCCGGCCGGGCGTTCGCCGAGCGAAAGCTAGCAGATTGGGGAGGACTTAACGGTCTCGGCGCTTGGCAAGCGCTCGTCTAAATAAAGGTCAGCTCGAAGGCTCGATGGGTGTGGAGAAGCAGTTGTGAGGTCCAGCTTAAGTTGGTGAGCAGGTGAGGCAGCTCGCAGGGCCGGCCGCCTTCCTCCCCGTCGCGCGGCGGGTGCAACCACCCCTGCTGTTTCGGCCGTGCCACCGTGCCTACCTGGCTGCCGCATCTGGTTCCTCGCGCTCGCGTTTCGCATCCTGGCGCTTTGGGCTTGGCTTCCACACTGCTGCATGCAACACACTCGTGACCGGCACAGCAGTCGCCTGAGCCTCAGCCGCCGCCCAAGCAAATCCATCGCCATGTCTCAAAGTCTTTGCTGCTCCGTCTCACCTGCAGTGCGCACCATGCTTCCCGCCAGCACTGCATCCCATCGTGATGAGCTCGCTCGGCCAGTTGCATTGTCCGACTGCGTGCTACAACTCCGCATGCTCACGTAGCACTGCATCCACTCTCAACATCTGGGCATTCAAAGGATTCGTAGTTGCTGACCGCGAAAAGAGCTAGCTAGGGCAGCCCCATGCATTGCCCGCCAGCCATCGACCAAAGTTACAGACTCGATCGCCCAGCAGCAATACCTGCGAGCTCTCTTGACGCCCTCCAGGACATGCGCTCTTTCCCCCTCCAAGACCAACACCATAGCGCCGTGAAATGCCGGAATAGCCCTTCGGCTTTGCTTTTAGGGCAAGGATTGGGCCTCCCCCAAACAATCCAATAGGTAATAACCAATCAAGAGAAACGACTCTTTACGGCGTCTCTTGCAGCTATTAGGAACAAGTGATGAACCTGCCATCGAGCTGTGCCACAAACGGTCCTTGTGGGGATCCGGTGCGGGAAGATCCAGGACTAGGTTGTACACAGACAGTACTGCTCGAACAGACAATGCGCTCGCTGTCATCATGTCTGCTAACATGATATGTTGATGATTCCGATGCGTGTCGAGAGTGCAACTGCGGGACAGCCACTAGACTGATGCAGGAGACTCTCACTGCACGTTGAGATAGAACTCCTCTGGACGTATTCCGAAAGCCCCTAAGCGCTGTACAAAATTCATCATACATACCATGCATCAACCTACTGCTGTCCAGCACCGTTGTTTTGGTTACTGAGATTTCTTAGAATCTCCTGGATCGCAGCGGCACTGTTAGCCGAACTTTGCTGAGTTTGATTCTGTATCTGGCCCTGGCCCTGGCCCTGGCCTTGGCCGCCAGTGTTTGCCTGAGCTGCAGCCATCGCTTGGACCATGCGCCATGCGTCGGCAGCTTGCTGGTTATTCCACTGAGAAGTGTACGCAGCTTGCTGAGGAGCTTGGTACGGTGCCTGTGTACCGTAAGACTGCTGCTGCTGCTGCTGTTGCTGTTGCTGCTGCTGTTGCTGTCCTTGGAAGAAGGCCGGGTTCACAAAGGCACCAGCCGGGAAGTTGGAAGATGCTTGTGAGGTATTCTGGCCAAAGGTGACTGGTGAGGGGGTACTCTGAGGCCATGCGTATGCTTGAGGACTGTTGAACTGGAAAGGTGAAGAGGACTGCTGGGGATAGGACGGGTTCACCTGCGGCGGTGGAGGCGGAACGAAAGAGAATGCCTGCTGAGGAGGCGCTTGCGTCTGAGGCGGGTTCTGTTGGGTTTTCAGATGACCAGCGGAGCTTTGAAGTCCGCCTCCTCCACGAGCACCACCACCACCACCTCCGCCACGTCCGCCTCGCTCACCACGTCCGCCACGCTTTCCACGTCCCCGGTGAGGTTTGTATGAACCAGGCTGTCCCTCCACTGGAGCACCACCTTGGTCCATCATCTGGTGATGGAGATTGTCCGGCCTCTTCATGGGGGTGTACATGTCCGTTCCGTCGTCGTCGTAACTCAAAGCACCCGTGTATGCCTGTTGAGGAGTGGCCTTGCCGCCGCCACGGGGTCCGTGTTTCTCTTCATGTGCAGCGCGTTTCTTTTGTTTCTGCTGGCGCTTGTACTCGGCCTCAGCTTCGTCATCGGAGAACTCAATCTCATTGTCGCCGACCTCTTCGTCAAACTGGTTGGATGCATCCGTGCCCTTCAGGTTCTTCAGAGGCTGCGTGAAGACGTAAGTGGAGTGACTGTCGACGTAGTAAATGGTCAGGCCCTTCACAAGGCCAGCCTCGGTGATTTCTTCGCCGTTGTTGAAGGCCACAGTGTAGAGGGGTTCTTGCACTCTGCCAAGGGTGTCGGCTACAGCGCCGATGACGGACCGGTCATCTTTGCACAATACCGACCCGCCCTCAAGCACCTGGTACTCGCCCGTCGTGTTCGCCCTGATGAGGATCATGTTGTCGACTATGCTCTCGACATCCCCAAGCTCGGTAATCTTCATCTCCGGCGTCACAGTAACCTTGGGCTTCTCGATCTTCTCCTCGACGACCTCGTTCGCGGTGCGAAGCTGCGCCGCCGGGCCTTTTCCACCTTCATCGTCGCCATATTCTTCCTGCATCAGGATGCGGGCGGCCTCGGCAGCGTCGAGCATTGGGTATTCGTCATCGTCGCTTTCCTCTTCCGAAGATGTATCGCTAGAGGTGTCTGAGTCGTCGGACGACTCGGCATCCGAGGAATCAAACTGCCACTCGGCACTCGGATTGCCCTTGTTCGCCTCGGCGGCCTGCAAAAACTCAGGATCTGCCTTCGGCTTCCGCTCGATCATGCCGTCGTCGCCGTCTGCCATAGTAGCGTCGCCATTCGCAGTAGCGGTGCTCGCCGAAGGACCGGAACTCTCAGCCATTGAAGTATCCTGGCCATTCTCATCCTGATTTACAGCTGTGTCGCCCTGCACTTCGACATTTACCGGCTTGTCTTGGGGCCGGTCAGTCTTTTCTATGAAGAGCGCCTCTTCCTTGACGGGAGCGGCGGCTTGCAGGGAGCTTTCCTCGAGCTTTTGGCCTAGTGTTTGGATGTTTGAGGTGCGATCGGTGGGAGGAATGTTGGTGTCGACGACAGCGGGTTTCTCGTCCAGCGCGTCTGCGGATGCACCTGCGGGCGGCGCATCGCTGGTCGGAGGCGCTTGCGCGTGGGGGTCGGGGGTGATGGAGGGCGAAGGAGCGGCAGGCTGCTGCTGCTCAGAGCTCAGTAGGCCGAGGCCAGGAATACCGCCCTGGAAAGACATGATCATGCAGTGGGGATTGTGTGGGAAAGAAGCGGCGGACGGTAGGCGCAAAAGAAGAGCGTCTGGAAATTTTGCGCGCGGGCGCAGGGGCGATCCGAGCTGGACAGCCCTATGACGACGCGGCACCAGGCGCGGCGCAGGGCTCCGGCACGCATTTGTTGGGCGATGCCACGCGTGAGCTTCTGAGAGCGACAACTCCACCGCAACAATGCCGCCAAAAGCTCAGCCCAAGGGCAAGAAGTGCGATCCGATGCAATTGCCCGCTCCAGGCACGCCGCTGACCCCGTGCGCAGGCCCGCGCCCGACTTCAACCCCGTCGTAGCCTTCTACCTCTTCTGCGGCACCCACATCATCTCCGCCCTCTACGCCCCAGTGCAGGACTGTGACGAGGTCTTCAACTTCTACGAGCCCACCCACTACCTGGACCACAAACACGGCCTGCAGACATGGGAATACTCGCCCGAATATGCCATCCGGAGCTGGGCGTATGCTGGCATCCACGCCGCCATTGCCGCCGTCGCTAGGCTGCTCCCCGGCAGCACCAAGACCACGCAGTTCTACTTTGTCCGCCTTGCTCTGGGCTTCTTTTGCGCCTGCTGCGAGACGCGCCTGTTCTCGACCATCGCAAGGACCCTGAACCCCCGCATTGCTGTGTTCTTCCTCATTGCCATGGTCTTTAGCCCGGGCATGTTCCATGCCTCGACCTCGTACCTCCCTTCGAGCTTTGCCATGTGCACAAACATGCTGGCTGCATCCGCCTTCATGGACTGGAAAGGCGGCCTCAGGACGGCTGCAGGCATCTTTTGGTTTGCCGTAGGCGGCATTCTCGGGTGGCCCTTCGCCTCCGTCCTGGTTCTGCCGTTCGTTGCCGAGGAGCTTTTCCTTGCCCTGCAGACCGGCTCCATCTTTGACACTGCTAGAAGATTCCTCGATGGAGCCGTGCGATCTGTCTGCCTCCTGGTCCGTGACATCATCCGTAATCGATCATGCACTGTTAGCTCACGCTTTGCCAGGTCGTGTCGGAGTCGATTAACTCGTTCTTCTACCGAAAGCTCGTGTGCGTGCCGCTGAATATAGTCCTCTACAATGTCTTCAGCGGCCCGGGTAGAGGGCCCGATATCTACGGAACCGAGCCCTGGCACTTCTACGTCCGGAACCTCATCCTGAACTTTAATGTTTGGTTCGTTCTGGCGGTTGCTGCACTCCCGTTGCAAGCGTTCAGCCAGCTCTTCCGCAAGCAGCCCTCGACCAAGTCAAGCATCCTAAGAGGCATTATTTTCGTGTCACCCTTCTACCTGTGGCTCACCATCTTCACCCTTCAGCCTCACAAGGAGGAACGCTTTATGTATCCCGTCTACCCTTTCCTGGCGTTGAACTCTGCCATTTCTTTGCATGTTCTTCTTACGTATTTTGGATCCTCGGATCCCCACCGCCTGATCGGTAGGATCCCAGCCAAGCTGAAGTTGGGCGTCGCCGTTGTCTTCGTCGTGGGCGCAATTGATATTGGCGTCTGGCGCGCGATGGGATTGAGTACTGCGTATTCGGCACCGCTGCAGGTATATGGACCCCTGCACGAAGCGGGAGGATCCAAGCCGGGTGACACGGTTTGTCTTGGGAAAGAGTGGTACCGATTTCCGTCCTCTTATTTCCTGCCCGACGGTGTCAAGGCCAAGTTCGTCAAGAGCGCTTTCACCGGACTTCTTCCTGGCGAGTTCAGCGAGGCAAACGTTGGCTTCGGGCTGTACCCGGGTGCGTGGCTGATCCCGTCCGGCATGAACGACGAGAACAAAGAGGACCCGGGAAAATACGTGAGCAGAGATTCCCCCTCCCGTTGTTCCAGCTAACAGCGTATCAGACGGACATCGAGCACTGCACCTTCATGGTCGACTCGTCGCTACCGAGCTCGACGCCATCTGAGCTGGAGCCGGACTATGTTGGAGACACAGCGACCTGGGAAGCAGTGAAATGCGAAAGGTTCCTTGATACAGCGGCGACGAGCACTATCGGCCGGCTTGGGTGGGTGCCAGATCTCCCGTTCGTTCCAGAACGCCACCGCAGAAGGTGGGGAAGATACTGCTTGCTCCGCCGCAAATCAGCATCGGGCGACTCGGCGTAGAGGGCTCGATGGATTCATCAGGCTCTTCACGGGTGCGGGCCGGAGTATAAACTTTGCCCAAGACGGCGTGCTAGGAGGGTGCGGAGCAGTTGGGGTTCCCAGAGACTTGACCAATCCCTGCGCACGTCACTGGCGGGGGCCAACTTTACCCCATCGGGCAAACGAACCCCGACTCCAGGATAGAGATAAACCCAACCCCACAGTGGGTTATCGCTGCGGCCAAGGGAACATTTTCTACTATCGTGCGCGACATCAGTGGACAGTCCCAGTAGGAGTGGTCGCCGGCCCTGCAACACTTCAGCCATATATTGTTAGCTAAATAGCCCGCTGCCGGTCTCGTAGTGATTTGCAGTGGACCAATTCCTAGCCTTGTTGTCCTCTCTCATCCTCCACCCATCCTCACCAAGCACGTGTTTGCGTGTCACAGTCGTGCGATGATGGACTCCCTCAAGCTGCGGGCCAGAGAAGCGATCGAGTCCGCCCACGCCCAGGCTGCATCGAAAGCCTTCCAAGATCATGTCATGGACAACCCGCAATCGCTCATCTATACCGCCCTCGCCGTCGCGACCTTCATCTGGGCGTCAGTGTTGATTGTTCGCCGCTTCAAGCCCAGCAAGACACCATCAAGACGCGGTTCACCGGATCCTGAGAAGCCGAGCAAGTTCAAGGTCGATCGTCCGCCTGGAGGTGAGTTCCCTTCAGCTTACACGACACAGCCTCGGTCCATGCACATTTATGTATATACGTGACTGACACTCAACCACGCACAACAGTATGGCCTCCATCAGACTTCAAGCGTCCAGCCGCCGAGCCGTACCCGAACTGGTCAGTCGACACGAGCAAACCGCGCCCCTACCGGCCCTTCCGCTACGGACCCAAATACAACACGACCATGGGCCTGCGCACGATGGACTGGAACGAGTGGATCGAGCTAGACAACCACTACCACGACTTCCACGCAAAGAAGGCGGCACGACTGGCATCGCCGCGCGCCGCAAAGCTATACCACACCGCGCCCGAGGTATACGACGGCGCGGTCGAGCTGCTCGAGGAGCTGTGCTCGTACCTGCCGCAGCGGTACCCCACCATGTTCAAGAAAACCCCCGTCGGCATGGACAACGTCGTGACGGGCGAGTCGCTCAACATCGTCGAACGCCCGCTCAAGGAAGACCCGATGGTCATGTGCGCGCGCCAGATCCAAGACGACCTCGCCATCATGTTCGAGCGGCCCGACGGCCAGTACTACCTGCTCGCGGGCTGCATCCTGCTCGCGGGCTTCTGGCGGCTCGAGGACAAGCTGGGCATGCCGCTGAGCGAGATCCACACGTCGGCCAGCGTGCCCGAGTACAAGACGAAGCTGGAGAAGGGCATGATGAACTTCTTCCGCCGCGTCCGGCCCGAGAACCCCGTCGTGCGCAACAACTACTTCATCCAGGTCGACGACGACCTCGCGTGGAGCTACAGCATCGGGCCCGAGGACGGCGAGGAGGGCACCATCGGCTGGTTCTCCGCCGAGAAGGACCGCGCCATCAAGCATCATTTCTTCCGCAGCGAGAGGCAGAGCTTGAGGAGGTGCGTCAAATTTGTCTTTCCTCTCCTTCTCCTTCTTCTTCTTCCCTCCCATCCCCATATTCGCGATTACTCCACACAGAGTCAAACAAGAAAGAAAGAAAAAAAAATCAAAAAACTGACAACCGATCAGACTCCCCCGCTCCGGCGGCGTCGTCTTCACCATCCGCACCTATTTCCACCCCATCACCGACATCTGCGACGAGCCCTACGTCCCCGGCCGCCTCGCGTCCGCCATCCGCAGCTGGAACGGCGAGGTGTCGTCGTACAAGGGCCGCGAGCGCTTCGAGAACGTCCTGCTCGAGTACCTCGACAAGCGCCACGAGGAGCAGCTGGCCGCCGGCCTGGAGCTGGACAAGGAGGACGAGGTCAGGCAGTATCCGTGGTAGTAGTTTATCTTTTTGAAGGAAATGTTTTTTTTCTTTTTTTGGGCTGCTATGGTCGTCGCTGAGGGAGCCGGGCGGAAATGTGTCTGTCGGCTTTAGCGGTTGTGTTACGCTGGTGTTGGTTTTTTTTCTTTCTTTCTTCTTTTGTTACCCAGTCATGATCTTTTTTCTCTAACAGCGGGTCATGTTGCTTGCTAGCGGTCTCGGCACATCGGGGTGCGAGAGAATTGGGCTCACTAGAGTTTTACGTGGATAGTGGAATCCGGAATATGGATGTATTTGTACACTTTTCAGACTCGCAACCAAATCCCTATCAATTTATTTCAACTGCCCACGCACGTAGGAAGGACAAAGCAATCTTGAAGGAATTGAGGCACAAGGGACGTGTTTTGATCTTGTGTTGCAATACATCAACAGATTGTAATGCAAAGCTCCATTCCTAGATCCAAATCAGAACCACAGCTACCGACCGACAACTGTCTTCTCTCCATATCGAACACTTCATACAAGCCTCCACCCCAGTCTCTTTATAGCCATCTAACCAGCAGTGCGACGACAAACAGCCTGCCTACCTCCTTTTCCGCATATCAAGCCAGAACGAAAGCGCGTCCCGGGCGGAAAGTCTATTCTATATTTATTCGTTTTTTCTTCTTCTTCTTCTCCATTACCCAAAGGGGAGCTTCTCCCATCTCTTCCCACGAGAAACACGAAGAACGCCGATATGTCAAGCTGGGAACAATGAGTTGAGATCAACGACACCAGTTGTATACTAAAAACTCCACAATACGCCAGTGCGGGGGAAACAAAATATCCTGTGAGGGACAGTGGGAAACTACTTCAAACCCATTGACCTGCGAACGCCAGACCAAAAGCCGGCCTTCAGATAGGAGAGGGGAGTATATCCCGCGAAGAGAGGGATGAGAACAGGAAAGAAAGGAGAACGCTTAAGAATCTGGATAGCGGGTTTGCGCATATGCGCATACAGTATTTACAAGGGAAAGGAATAGCTGATCAACGACATGATCGTCAACCTGGCTCTTGCTGCTCTTGGTATGATGGTGGCGGCAGCGTCTCACTGCTTGTTGAAGTCCGGCGCGCTCCTCGCCTTCTTCAACACACGATGCCGAGCTAGCAGCTGAGAGATCATGAAGTGACTGACGTCTTCATCGGCGTAGTAGGACAGGTGAGAGGCGATACTAGCGAGCAGGGAGATGTCGAAGGCGCCCCTATTGTTCCGTTAGTCACGCTTCGTCCCCCTTTTTTGTTCCGGTTCGGCCATGTATTGACTTACTCCTGAATGCTGTAATCCACTCGCCCGTTGCTGTTCAACGCCCTGACCTTAGCCTCCTCGCGCCTCAGCTTGCGGCTGCGCTCCTCAATCTCCTGCCATTCGCGCTGCTCGCCAAGATCGCGAGGATCGGCATCGCCGCGCTCCTTTGCGAAGCCCGAGTAAAGCGTCTCCAGCTCCGAGTCGATCAGGGTTGGCGGGTGCTGGCCCTCTTCCCCGCTTTCGACTTTGGTCGGCGTCGTCGTCGGGTCGGTAGAGCTGCCCTGTTGGTTTTGCGCCAACTTGCGTTTCTTGTCATCGTTTATGTTCGCAGCTTCTGTGGCGGCGCCACTGTTCTCCTGTAGAGAAGCTGCGGCTGCTGTTGAGGAGACGGCTGGGTTGGACGCGCCGTTGCCTGTGTTAGCAGAGAGAGGGCCGCGAGATTGGCTTGCAATCGGGTTGCCGAGTTTAGATGCATCATCCGCAGTAAGCCCAAGACTTCGGTTGAGCAGGCTGCTCGCAATGCCCGAGCTGAGACTTGACCACAAGCCAGAAACACTCTGTCCCACGCGTGCACCTATGCCGGTCAGACCCTGCGCGACAGGAGCGCCAAAGATGCCTTTTTTGGTGTAAGGAAGCGGCTGAGGCTTCAAGGCCGACATGGCTGGAGAAATCAGAGGCTCGAGCCGATAACTGATGGGATCGGTGGGATGGAAGACGTTGAAGATGCGTTGGCACTTCGGTGAAGAAGTAGTGATTTCGAAGTGGCTTTCCTGGCTTGAAGATGAAGGTCGGGCCGGGTCCCCTAAGAAAGGATCGTCCGTCTGCATTTGAGAGTCCGGGTGCAGTTTGCTCTGCGAAATACGAGCTGCGATGGTTTTGCCATGGAGCATCTGGAAAAGACCAATGGGTGAGCCGAGGGCATAGAAATCCTCAACGTCAAAGTCTAGCTTCAGGTCTTCTGCTCGTCGATGGTGCTTGTAATGTTTCCCGTGGGCCTTGTCCTCCTTCTGGTTGCAGAGTAGATCGAACATAATCGCAGATCCAAGAGAATGTCCAACAAGGCTGACCTTGCCATTGAATTCGGGATTCCGATCTTGGAAGAGCTTGTAGATTCTGTTACATTCTTGGAGAACAATCTTGGAGATGTGGCTCTTGTAAGCAGGACTTTGATAAAGAAGGACATCCAGGGCGAGGTCAGTTATCAGGTTCCGCACGGCCGGAACCCCTTCCACCGTGATGTTCTCCAGACTAGGGTACTCATCATCCTCAATCGAATGAGCGTCTCCAAGGTCGAACTCCCGCCTGTTATGTTTCAGACTTTGCTTGGGAAAGTCAAGGAGATGGCGCCAGACGATTGGCAAGACCTGCACGCGGCAGTTTTTGGGTAGTTTATCAACCTCCCCGTTCAAAGCCTGCAGGTCTGCCGAGCCGGCATATACAGACTTCAGAGTCTTGCGAAGAGTGTTGACGTCGTGGACGAAGTTGACCGACTCCATCCTCATCCCCAGGCGTTGGCCAATGCCGTGGGTGACAAGCAAGAGATGTTCGATCTCACGGCCTTGCTCTTCTCCCTCCTGCTCCTTGTAATCCTCCCGGATCTCCCTCTCGGCGCGTTTTCGGACCTCTTCCTCTTGTTTCTCGAGGTCTTGGGGGTCAGTCGAAGCCATCAAATTCGACATCTGGCGCTCAAGCGTCCGGCGACGAGCGTTAGCAGGAGTCTCTTCGACTTCACTCTGCTCCCCAGACGACGTTTCCACGGCTTTTGCTTCTTGTTTGGTTGACGCCTCAGCCTTGGCGTCTGCGCTGGTCTCTTTGTCGTCCTTCTCATCCTTGGTAGACTTTTTCTTAGCCTTTTCCCTTTCCTTCTCCTTCTCAGCTTTAAGATCCACGTAACCGCGGACGATCTTGACGCCTGCAAAATGGCCGCCTCCAGCGAAACGTTGGTACATAGTGCTGCTCATGCGCGAAAGAAAATCATCGGTGAGAAGCCATGCGGTAGCAGAGTCCTGATAAGTGACAACAGAGTTCATGTGAGCTCCAAACAACCGGTGTGTCTTGGGCGGTTCCGGTGCTTGGGGGTCCTTGGGCTCAGGTGCTGAGCTCTCGGGTGCTGAGTCTGGCCCGGAGTCCCCTGAGGCCGAGGCAGTCGTCGCGGACCGTTGGATACCCTTCATAGACTTATTCGGATCTTCGCCGGGTGGCATGGAGGTGGGACGCGATTTGGGCTGTGATGCGGAGCGTGGTCGTTCTTGCTTGGCAAAGCGCCAGGGTTTTACCTTGATGTAGCCCTCCTCTAGCTGGTTTGCTAGGTTCTCATCGCAAGGCCGAAGAGACGTGGTGCTGTCTACTCAGAAGGGTTAGGGCATTCACGCGCTCAGCTCTCCGAAAAGACGTTACCTTGGAAGAACCATGTGCCTCTCCGCACTTCGTATACGGCACCGATCCAGTATGCAGGAGCCAGCTCCCGGTCCTCAACGTCCACGTCGAAGAGGAAGTCTTCGTTTACGGGGACTTTGGCCTTGAGCACGCCGTTCGGCTCCGATCTCTCCCAGCGAACGTTGCGCTCCTTGATCTGCCACTGCTCAGGTTCCTCGTTCCCAGCGGTATCCTGGCCACCTCCTTGGTCTTGCAGCTTCTTGCGCTCAGCCTCCTCGGCCTCGTCACATATTTTCTGAAAGGTGGCCTCAAGGGCACGCGAGTCGCCGGTCGAGAAGGGGTTCCATTTCTTCGGCTGCGGCGGCTTGTCCGATTTGTTGGCGCTGTTGGCAAAGACCAGGGCTTTCCGCTTGGGGATGTCAACGGCATGAAACCACTGCACGCTCAGCGGCGGGCAGTCCCTCGGATACTTCTTCAGACTCAGGCGATGCCTGTGGGTCACAGTGTGGTCGGCTCCTCTGCTCTGCTGGGTGAGGTTGAGCTCGGGCGGCTGCGGTTCGCCGGAGTCGGGGGCGGGATGGGTCTGGGGCGTCTGGTTGCGCGAACCCCAGGGCGAGATGGCGTTGATGCCTGCGGCAAGGTAGGAGCCTGAAGGCCTCGCGTCCGGCGCGGTCATGTTGGTGCCAAGCGGGCCGGCGCGGCCCTGGAGCTTGTCGACCCAAGCTCGCGACTGCTTGACAAGTTGGTCAGCGGGGCCAGCGGGGGCCTGACGCTTGAGGTGATGGAGGAGGTATGCGGGGAAGCCTCTGCGCGCCAAGGTCACGGCTTGTTCGACGGCGGTCGTGTGGAAGAATGGAGCGGCTGACAAGGGCAGCGCCAGCCAGGAGCCAGCTATACGACTGCGGCCTCAGCGCGGGCCAGGAGGGACGGTGATGCGGGTGGCCTGTGGCAGGCCGAACATCAACGTCACAGGAAACGGTCCCCGCCTCAGCCCTAAAGACCCCTTGGTTGCCGACCGCCGACCCCGGCCCGGCTGCCGCAACCGCTTGGACGCCCCGCTTAGCTTGGGCTCTTTCCTTCGCCCTCCCTTCTCCCTTCACCCAAACACGTCCCCAATGCTGCTGGCCGTTCGCGTCTTTGCTGCTGGCTTGGTGGCGTCCCGCCTCCGCGGACTCCCCGCCGCCTGTTTGCACCTGCTCTACCTGAGACAGCCCCGGGTGGGCCGGCTGTCTGCCGCCGCGTCTCGCGCGATGCACGCTCCAAAGCCAGCCGTCATCTCCGAGTGCGCGACTCGCCCACCGCCCGGCTCACCCGAGTAAGACACTTTGGACTCTCTCGTTGCTTCGGCCCGCTCGCAGCCACCGCCGATGCTTAGGAACCACTGACCACCAAAATTCTCCATCTCTTACCTCAAGGACCCTCCTAGCGTGACACGTCAAGTGTGTAGCTCACAGAGACCCGACCACGCCCCGGTTTCAATGACACTGGATTGGACCCTTCTTTGTTGCTCCAACTGCCGATACCTCGAAGGCCACCCTCGGAACTTGATTGCCTTCCATGGTCGCTTGACCTACCGGAGCACGGTGCATGTCATCTTTGGTCTCGGCTCCAGATCTGGACTCCGGTGCACTCCTCTCAGCGAGCATTATTGGGTGTGTGCAGCTTCCCAGCAAGCCATCTACACCCTACAGAGGCACCCGGCGGGCCTATAGCGGTAGGCAGCTAAAATCCCGAGAGCCAAGATACAGCGGAAACTGAAAGTGAGGCTAGTAGCCGTCATCCGAAACCTTGAACGGATTTCCCTGTTGCGTGCGTGCCTGAGGCATACAATGCTCTCAACAAAGGTATGAACGAATACGGGCACGCTTTGGGCGCCTCAAACATGGATGAAGCCTGGCACACTTTCCGGACTGCCGCCCTGCACATGAGGCCAGAAATTAACCCGGCTCTTAAGTTGTCCGATGAAGTTGGCAATTGGCCAGCCAAGTCTAGCCACTTCGTCCCCGCCCTCCGTCAGAGCATTTTCCTGCTCAAAGTGGGTTTTGATCTTCGCGCAGGTGACCCCTACAGCTCACAGGTATCCAGGAACCGGATTGTAACAAACAATGTTCTCCCGCTCCTGCCTGACATGGGGCCGGCAGCCTAATAGCCTGTGGAGACTCTCGCTGCCTGCATGTTTCCTCCTGTAAGGAAGGCCTGCAAACCAGCCCAGCGATCCGCTTGCCAATAAGAAGCCACCGCATCACCGGAAGGTGGATCTTGTGCCGCTTTGAGGCCTATAGCGATCACTGCAACATTTCCATATCTGCACTTGCCCCACTTCAGCACAGAACATTCTTCAGCTTGAAGTGCGTCGCTGTTCACTATACTCACATCACCTGCAAGAACATGCATTTGCGGCTGCCATTGTGGCTTCTCTTTACAGCAACACACATCATCGAAACGACCTATGCATTGATGAAGACGGCTAATAATCACTGGCACAATGAACGTATCAAGGCCGCGGATTCGCTCCTCCTACTCTTTCTAGCTTGAACTCTCGGCTTACTCGTGTCGTGCGGAGACGTGAATGGATCAACCATACCCCAGCAGTCGGATGCAGCCAATCTTCTGAAGTTCTAACAGTGGCTGTGCCTCATTGCAGGGGCGGGGACCTCGAAATCGCTGCATACATCGCCATCGGAGAGGAGCCCAGTCAACAAGGCGACGCGAGGCAGAGCACCGTGAGAGTGCCGACTCGTGGAGATTGTCGACCTTTAAAGGCCCAGAACCGTTGAACAGAGAGGCAATGTGGTCGACGTAAGCTCACAGCTGCTTTTGACCGACATCCAGGATCGAGAGGAAGTGTTCCCGTTACCATGGGCAATGTGCATACACAACGTGCCACCCCGGAGCAAACCAGGAGAGATTGTTCGCAACTGTACTTGTACCGCCAATGTACAACGAATAGCGCAAGTGACAAGCTGGGAGTACAATCCGGAAGATCCGGGGGTTGCGTCTAGCTGAACGTATTGGATCCGGGGCCGCCTCCGTACGGCACGAACGAGAGGAGTCGCGCTTCCCAACCAGGGCTTTTCATATATCCGGCGCTGACCGAGAGCCAGTCAAGAGCAGCGGACAACATAAGGGGCTAGTCGCGCGCCTCCGGTTCCCCGGCAGCGACGATGATCACGAGATCGGCAACCCAGGATGATTCTTGCCCTCTGACAAACCCTCGCGTTCTTCTAGCATCTCGATTTCCGGGTGCGACTTGGGGATCTGCGGACTACTCTCGCCAAGTGTGCTGTGGAGTAGGGAAGATGCAGGAGACCACCCCCCTCTTGACTCGAAGCAATGCGGCATGCAGCGGCTGGAGCCTTTGCGCTTCCGCTACGGGCGGATATGGGCGCAGCTACAGGGATTCTTCCCCGCGTTGTCTGCAGGCATTGACCTCTACCCCACACTTCGGCATCGAGCCACTGTATCGAGTGTCCCGCCCGCGAACTTGCAAGCTCCGCGCGAGGCGCTCCCCTGATGCCATCAAAGAGCTCCCCCAATCGACCCTAACGGGCGGCACAACGAGGTCGAGCCGCCCTTTTTTTTTGGTGTTCTCCAAAAATGGACACCCAAGTATCGGCGGCCCTAGCGTTTTGCGGGGAAATAAAGTAAGCGGGGACGGGTGGCTGGCGGCGGCCTCCCACGTTGACGCACTAGCACGTAGTGACGCGTGTCGGGAATGGCCATCACTGCACGCTGCATAACACGGTTGAAGCCATGTATCCCGTAAGTACCTCGGGCGGGGGTGGTACCCTGGCCACTTCAACATGACCATTGCCCCACGTCTTATCTGTCTGGGCGCTGCTCGAATCCCCAGTCGCCACCTCGGTACTGAAACACAGACATGCAGCTGTCTCTCTCCTTGAGCCCTCTAGGGGCTTTTTTTGCCAGTTTCATGCATTCCGTTGACGTGCTCGGCCCTTCCGAAAAAGCGGCCAAGCCATGCGGAAATGTACATGTTTTCCGTCCTGGACCTCCAAAGGGGCGGCATGGGAACAGAGCAAGACGGAGCTATTTTTCCAGCTGGATGCCTGTTCCGGCTCCACCTCTGTGTCCCCAAGCCAGCCGCTGAGAAAATCACTCAGCGTCCACCAACCGCAACATGCCGGCCACTTCACGGCGGGTACGTATCGTCATACTTCAAGCGTATCGCCATCCGACTGCTCCTATTCCCAGCCCTCTCCAATTAGGGATCGCCTTGCTTAGACCCGGCACTAGCCTTGCATCCCAAGCGGGGAGTGCACTGCCCATACCACTATCAGCACCCATGACACTTGCAGGAACCCCACGCGTCGGGCGCTGTTGCCCAGACCGCTGGGGGCTTGCGGGCAACGGCCCCAAGTATCCACAAGCCTCGAAACCGGAGACTCGTCAGCCACTGCTTCCTTCCACTGTGCCGAAGATTGGTGATGCGGGGTCAGGGAGGGGATAAATATGACCGTCCTCTCCTCTGTACTGTCCTCCACAACCATCTTGCGGCGCTGGGTCCAACACTTCCTCGTCTGAGTCTGTGGTCCCGCCTTTCTCTATTTCCACATTGTGTTCTCGGACTGGCCCATTGGCCCTTTGGTCAAGATGACGGTTCCCGATGAGGTTGATATCATTGTGTGCGGTGGTGGTTCATGCGGGTACGTTGAAGACTTCGTACTTTGAGGGAGATTTTAACTGCTGACACCCTTCTCACAGCTGTGTTGTCGCTGGCCGTCTGGCCAATCTCGACCACGGCCTCCAGGTGATGCTGATTGAGGGTGGCGAGAGCAATCTAAATGATCCATGGTAAGTGCTCCACTTGACAATCCTGTACAACTGTGAACAGTTTCCTGACCTCTGCAGGGTGTTCCGGCCTGGAATTTACCCGAGGAATATGAAGCTGGACAGCAAGAATGCTTCTTTCTATTACTCGCGGCCTTCGGAGTGGCTGTCTGGCCGTCGTGCCATCGTTCCTTGCGCCAACATTCTGGGTGGCGGCAGCAGTATCAACTTCATGATGTACACGCGTGCCTCCGCCTCGGATTATGACGACTTCCAGGCTAAGGGCTGGACCACCAAGGAGCTGATTCCGTTGATGAAGAAGCACGAGACGTACCAGCGAGCTTGTAAGGTCTCCTCCGGAACCTCCCGTTGAAACTCGTGCTGACAACGTCCCCAGCCCAGAACCGGGATCTGCACGGATTCGAGGGCCCAATCAAGGTTTCTTTTGGCAACTACACCTATCCGATCATGCAGGACTTCCTGCGCGCCACCGAGTCCCAAGGCATTCCTACCACCGACGATCTTCAAGATCTAGTGACCGGCCACGGTGCTGAACATTGGCTGAAGTGGATTAACCGGTAAGATGACCCCGCACTTCATAGCTTGACCCAATACTGATTGATCGCAGTGACACTGGTCGCCGGTCTGACTCGGCCCACGCATACATCCACAGCACTCGGTCTGTCCACCAGAACCTGCATCTTGTCTGCAACACCAAGATCGACAAGGTCATCCTGGATGGGGACCAGGCAGTGGGCGTCAAGACCCTCCCTGCCAAGCCATTGCACCCCCAGCAGAAGCACGAGCCCAAGATCTACAAGGCTCGTAAACAAATCATCATCAGCGGCGGCACCTTGAGCTCGCCGCTCATCTTGCAGCGCTCTGGCATCGGTAATGCATACCATGTTCGCTCTCCCCGGAGTCCAAGACCACTGACAGTGCATTAGGTGACCCTGAGAAGCTCCGCAAGGCTGGCGTCAAGCCCCTCGTGAACCTGCCTGGTGTGGGTCTGAACTTCCAAGACCACTACTTGACATTCGCACCCTACCGGGCAACCCCCGAGACCGAGTCGTTCGACGACTTCATCCGCGGCAATCCCATTGTCCAGCAGAAGGTCATGGACCAATGGTTCGTCTCATGGTCGCACATCCAATCTCCCCCATGCGCGCAACTAACACAGTCTCCAGGAACATCAATGGCACGGGTCCGCTGGCGACCAACGGAATCGATGCGGGCGTCAAGATTCGGCCCACAGAGGAGGAGCTCAGATGGATGGACACCTGGCCGTGCCCGGAGTTCCGGTCCGGGTGGGAGAGCTACTTCAAGGACAAGCCGGACAAGCCGGTGATGCACTACTCGGTCATCTCGGGGTGGTTCGGCGACCACATGCTGATGCCGCCGGGCAAGTTCTTCACCATGTTCCACTTCCTCGAGTACCCCTTCTCGCGAGGGTCGACGCACATTGTGTCGCCCAACGCGTACGAGGCGCCCGACTTCGACGCGGGCTTCATGAACGACCGGCGCGACATGGCGCCCATGATCTGGGGCTACATCAAGTCGCGCGAGACGGCGCGGCGCATGAAGGCATACGCGGGCGAGGTGACGGCGATGCACCCGTTCTACGCGTACGACTCGGCGGCGCGGGCGCAGGACCTCGACCTCGCCAACACCAAGGCGTACGCGGGGCCGGACCACATCTCGGCGGGCATCCAGCACGGGTCGTGGAGTCGTCCGCTCGAGGCGGCGAAAGAAACGGCGCCCAACTACATCAACTCGGCGTGCCAGGGCCTGCGCGACGACCTCGAGTACAGCAAGGAGGACATCGAGGCCATCGAGGAGTGGGTCAAGCGCCACGTCGAGACGACCTGGCACTCGCTGGGCACCTGCTCGATGGGCCCCCGCGGCGGCAACAGCGTCATCAAGCACGGCGTCGTCGACGAGCGGCTCAACGTGCACGGCGTGCGCGGCCTCAAGGTGGCAGACCTGTCCATCTGCCCGGACAACGTCGGCTGCAACACCTACTCGACCGCGCTGCTCATCGGCGAGAAGTGCGCCGTGCTCACCGGCGAGGACCTGGGCTATAGTGGCTCCGCCCTCGATATGAAGGTGCCAACCTACCACGCCCCGAGGGAGATCACCCATCTCTCCAGGCTGTGAGTTGAGACTGATGATGTCTCGTTTCTCTTCTTCCGGCGAGCTGGAAGTCTGTTCTGCGCCCCCCGGGTTGATTCGTGTGTGCTTGTCTAACTTAATGGTTTCTCTTTTGATACGCTCAGTGCCGATCGGTCTTTTCCCTCTGTTACTGTTCTTTGTATCTAGTATGGAATGGAACGGTGATGCAATGAAATGAAATGCGCCTCCTGCAGAACTTGTGACGACCCTGTGTCTAGCATATATCGAGTGTTCAGACGCATGTTGGTTAATGAGGCTAGCACCGTACTGCGTGCTTAGCTAGTACTGGATATAAATCCAGGACTGAGAGGCTGCTGGCGGGCTGCCTTGGTTTCGTAGGGCGTTCAATCAGGACGGAGAAGCGGGGAACTCCGAGAGCCGAGGGCGATGATGGCGGCTACTGTCGCCCTGCAATCCGGAGCGATCCGATGATTTGGAAGGCCGACCTCCTCATGTCCTTCAACGACGAAGTGCTTGCTGCGAGATTTGTCCGCGTGCGGTAAGTAGAGTGAGGGATAAATTAAGCTTCGGCGGCTGAAACGTCGGCTTGTAGCACAACTTGATGAGTTCCCGGAGCAACAGGGCGAGACATAGAACAGAGGGCGAAGTGGGATGCAGTCCGGTGCAGTAGTTGGAAGGGCACAGTCAGTACTGGGTACCAGGAGCAGACGACGGAGTCCAAGGGAAGCAGCGGGGGGCTGTCGAGCGGCGGGCAAAACGGCAACAGCGCTGATCGTGGCCCCACTCTGGCCGTCGATCCGGCCAGCGCTGCAAACCCCCGCCGCAGACGGCTCACCAAGGGCTGCGGAACCGCAGCCGTTCGAGGCTGCAAAGGGAGCGGGAAGGGCCAGAGCAGGCTGGCAGCTGCGCCAGGCCGTCAGCGGGGGCTGAGTAGCGCAGCCAATGGGCGTGGGGGCGCATACGGTTGAGGGCGTCCACTCTGCGGTGACGTCACGGCTTCAGCTGCGGTGGCCCAGTTTTGAATGCGCGTGGAAGGGGAGGCCGGCGCCTGCTGTGGACCCTGCCACCCGCCGGGCTGCTCTCGCCCGGGCACCTCCTGCGCAACAAACTCCTCTCGTTTGCAATCTCACTTTCTTTGTCGCCATTCTCCCGTTTCCGCTGCTGTCGAGCGCGGGTTCTGTCGTGCGGCTGCCTTTGCTGTGCACTCGCTGCGCGCTTCTTGACGATCTCCACCGCCCTACTCCATTCAAGCGTAGCAGCCTGGCCTGCGCACCCAGCCTTACACCATGATCCGCATTTCAACCCTGCTGCTCGCCGCCCTGGACGCGTATGCACTCGCTGCTGCCGTCCCAGCCCCAGCCCCGGCCGCTACTGGAGGGCCACCCGCTCCCCTACGCCAGCGGCCAATCGATGTCGCCGATCCGCTCATCACTCCCTCGCCCGCTCTCAACGAAGCTACTCGCACTTATCTCGAGCGTCGCAATTTGCTGGACGATATCAAAAGTGGCGTAGACTCGGCTCTCACTGCCCTGGGCTCCGATATTCCCAGCTATGTTACCGACGGTCCGCTGTCCTGCCATTGGCTTATCTGCACAATACTGACAACGCTGCAGGTGTCGCCAATTTCTTCCAAGGCTTCCCCTCCGGCTCCGCTGTGCAGAGCTCGCTCGGTCTAAACGACAGCCAGCTGGCCGCGCTGCCGACCCAAGTCCTCAACATTCCTCCTTATGCAAACTGGACCGACCAGGGCTGGAACGTTCGGTTCCACGGCAATGTTTACAAGCAACCAAACACGTCGACGGAAAAGTTGAACGATTTGGCCAATGTCTTCCTCATCGGCACCGATATCGAGGATCTCCCCGCCTCGCAGCAGGATCAGGCTCGCAACTTGACTGCCGAGATATTCATCGTGCAGCAACCGAATAAGACGGTGAAGGTGTCGCTAGAGCCCGCACCGAACGCCGGCGGTGATGGCGAACCTGGCGGTGGCGGCGCTGTGACGCCCTCAGGCGGGAATCAGACGCTTACCCTGCCCTACAATACTACCGCTGAAGGCGATTTCGACGTCTTCCTGCCCATTGCCAACACCACGGGGGGCCTCGCTGCCGGCAACGAGACGAGCAAAATCCAACGCCTTAATGTGTATGCCGACAATGCCACTCTTGGCAACGCAACCGCATATCTGGTGCCTCCGACAGGATTGACTATCATCAGCGATATTGACGATATCCTGCGCGTCACCAAGATTTACCAGCCGAAGGAAGGCCTGTTGAACTCCTTCGCTCGGCCATTTACGCAGTGGATGAACATGCCGGACATCTATGCCAACTGGTCCAAGTCTCTGCCGGACATGCATTTCCACTACCTGACCACTACTCCAGAGCAGGTCACGAGGAACTACATGGACTTCATCTACAAGACCTACCCAGGTGGTAGCTTTGACACTCGTAAGTCAATCCACAAATGCACGTCAATGGGCTCGCACTAACATTCGCGCCAGGGCCACTCAACTTCTCCGACGTCTCGGCCACACTCAGCATCCGCAAATACCTGCTGGACAAGATCTTCCAGACGTTCCCGGAGCGCAAGTTCATCCTCATGGCCGACACGTCTAACTCGGATATCATGAAAGACTACCCGGCGCTAGCCCATGAGTACCCGAGCCAGGTGCAATGCATCTTCTTGCGCAACACGTCGGCCACGGACGACGACAAGTTCCCCTACGACACGTCGGGCTTCAAGGACCTCAACCAGCAGATGTACATGTTTTTCAAGGTGCCCGACGACCTGACCAACCTCGACATCGCGAACGGCCGCTGTTACAACGCGTCCATCCCGCAGAACGTCACCTTCGGGACCCAGGACGAGCTACTCGGCATCCACGGCGACAGCGCCGCCGCGGGCCCCGTGCATGCACCCAGCAAGAGTGGTGTGTTTGGCTTGGTCGTCGCGCTAGGGGCTGCCCTGTGGATGGGATTGTAGTAGTCCGCGCGTTTTGGCCGATTGATGCATGCGTGGTCTTTTGGTTTTTTTTTTTGCTTCTGCTTACGTTTGACTCATTCTGATGTTCTTGTTTCAATAACGATTAATGGGGTTTTGGCACGACGATTGTTTATGTGATTAGTTGGATGGAGGGGATTTGTCACCATACGAAGGGGAGGAGGGGGGAAATTGGAGACCCGGCGTCTCTTACCGCACTTATCCTAATTCATTGACAAGAGGAGGGGGAGAATGGAATCACCTGTGGATATACGCTTGGCGGGAAGTTTTCTAAATACACACGGACGGAACCGATCCGATCACCGAACACCGCGCACATACACACAAACCTTCTGAGGAAAATCAGCCGGTAATGGAAAGGCGAGAGAAGGAGACATACCTAGTGACCCTGGAGGTGTAGTTATTCTTTCTTGTTAATTCACGCGTAGAGAAGTAGAGATGCTAGCAGCAGCGGTTGTGCCTGCTAAAACTATACAGCTCAAGCGATTGTAATTCTCGCCTAAGAGCCTCTCATCCGGATTGATGATACTCGATGAATGTTCAATTGGACCAACTGTACAAGCAGCGTAATGGAGTGGAGGCGTATGTTTACATTTTAGGTCTCGACTCGATCAGTCAGTCCCGTGTAGTCGCCGTCGAGTCCCATCAACCAAAAAAAAAAAAATGAAGCAATTCAATCAAATTTCGTAGGTATCAGTATCTACATCGGATGGTCAAAACATTACAGAAAAATCCACGGTATTCACACCACTCTCATCCATCTCTTCCCCTTTCTTCTCATCCTTCTTCTCCTTCTCCTCCTTCTCCTCTTCCTCCTCTTCCTCCTCCTCAAGCCTCACCGCACCGCCCACTCGCCGCGTCCCAAAACTCAAATGAGAGGGGGGGAGGGCGGCGGGTGCTGCGGGGTAGCGTGTCTCTTCTTTCTCATTATCGACGATAATAATCTTGTCCCCCCCCGGAGAACGACGGGGGTCATCGTCTTGTTGGTTTACTTCCATTCGCTCTTTCTCTTCTCCTTGATTTCCTTTTTCCCGCCTCTTCGTAGTACTCAATAATACTCACACATCTTGTTTTGAGAACACTTTTCATCAGTTCCAAAAAAAAAATCTTCCCTTTTCTACCCCGAGAACGTGATTGGACAGGGAGGGGGGGAACTCGTTCCCCCTTCTTCTCCCATCCCCTCATTTTTCAAGTCTTTTTCTTCTTCTCGTCTCTCCAAATGTTTTGATTGATTGATTTAGAGCATGGGCTTGATGTCGTCGGCGACGGCGAAGGGGGCCTCGGTCTTGGCCTTGATCTCGTCGACGGTGACGCCGTCGGCGAGCTCGATGAGAGTCAGGCCGTTGGTGAAGTCGACGTCGAAGACGCACTGTGTGCAAAAAGGGACATCCCACGTTAGCCACACATACACAGCTTCATCAACCCCCTTCTTTTTCGATGAGGGCGAGGGAGGGGAAGATGGACAGGAAAATTAAAAAGGGAGGGGGGTTGGGGGGAGACTTACGAGTTCAGTGATGATCCTGCTGACGCAAGTCCTGCCGGTGAGGGGGAACTCGCACTGCTTGAGGATCTTGGGGCGGCCCTTCTTGTCCGTGTGCTCCATGGTGACGACGACCTTTGTGTTCTGGGGGTTGCTGACGAGGTCCATGGCGCCGCCGAAGCCCTTGATCTTGCCGGGCAGCATCCAGTTGGCGAGGTCGCCCTTGGCCGAGACCTGCATGGCGCCGAGGATGGTGAGGTCGATGCGGCCGGAGCGGATCATGCCGAACGACTCGTCGCTGCCGAAGCACGCGGCGCCGGGCCGCAGCGTCACCGTCTCCTTGCCCGCGTTGATCAGGTCCGGGTCCTCGTGGCCCTTGGCCGGGTACGGGCCCAGCCCGAGGATGCCGTTCTCCGACTGCAGCTGCACCTCGACCGACTCGTCGACGAACGACGGCGCCAGCATGGGCATGCCGATGCCCAGGTTGGCGTACATGCCGTTCTTGAACTCCTTGGCCGCGCGGCGCACGATGCGCTCGCGCTTGCCCGCCGCGTCGCCCGAGCCCAGGCTCGACATGGCGTCGGCCGGGTCCTTGGCGTTGACCACCTTCTCGATGTTCTTGGGCTGCGTCGCCTGGATGACGCGCTTGACGTAGATGCCGGGCACGTGGACGGCGGCCGGGTCGATGTCGCCCGGCTCGACGATGTGCTCGGCCTCGACGATCGTCACCTTTGCGTTGCGCGCCATGGCGCCGTTGAAGTTCTGCGCCGCGAACCGGAACTGCACGTTGCCCAGCTTGTCGGCCTTCCACGCCTTGATGAAGGCGTAGTCGCCGCGGATGGCCTCCTCCATGACGTAGCTCTTGCCGTCGAACGTCTTGACGTCGCGCGGGGCCGAGTACTGGGCGATGGTGCCGTCCGGGTTGAACTTGAGCGGCAGCTCGCCCGTCTGCACGACGGTGCCGAAGGCGGCGGGCGTGAAGAAGGCCGGGATGCCGTGCCCGCCCGCGCGGCACCGCTCCGCCAGCGTGCCCTGCGGCGTGAGCTCCAGCTCGATCTCGCCCTTGAGGTACTTTTGCTCAAACACCTTGTTCTCGCCCACGTACGACGCGATCATCTTGCGGATCTGGCCCGACTCGAGCAGCAGCCCCAGCCCCGACCCCACCACGCCCGCGTTGTTCGACACCGCCGTGATGCCCGTGATCGTCGGCGTCTTGTGCACCTGGTTGATCAGCGTGTCCGGCACGCCGCAGAGCCCGAAGCCGCCGCACAGGAGCGTGCTGTCCGACTTCATGTCCGCGATCGCCGCCTCGGCCGACGGGAGCACCTTGTTGATCTCGAAGCGCCGTGCCGACGAGGCGAAGGTGCGTGCGAGGAGAGTGGCCTGAGCGGGGTGTGTGTTTTCTCTTCGTCAGCAAGCTGCTGCTGCTGCTGCTGCTGCTGCATGGTCGGGGCTGTCGCAGGCCGCGGGAAGACTCACCTTGGAGGAATTGGAGGACGCGAAGAAGCGCGCAGTGCGCATGCTCATGGCTATCGACGGCATCGTGGCTGAGGAAGCGGGCGGAAGCGGCGGATCGAAGCAATTGCTCTTCGCAGCGTATACAAGGCTTGGGTCTCTGCACGCGAGGGAGCAGACCAAGGAAGAGGCGGTAGGGAGTGAGGATCAAAGTGGAAAGAAGAAGGGGAAAAGCAAGAAGTAAAGGGCGGCGGCGTTGTATTTTGGCCTGACTCCGCCGGAAGCTGTCGCGGTAATTGGCGGCCTTGACCCTGCAGCTGGCAAAGCTCGTAGCCAGCGGAGGGGGGGTCAAGCTTGGGGAGCTGTCTTCGGCTAAGAGCGACGGGTATCCCCCACACGCCCGCGGAACTGTGCCCGCCAGGCGTCGGAACGTCCACCCTCGACCGCCGGAGTCGCGTCGCTTTCCGCACCTTTGCCGGCCGGCGGCCCCTTCTGCGCGTCGCCTTCCTCTCCTACTCTGCCCCGGCTTCACGGCTTGATGCTGGGCTGATTGCAGCGACGACCGTCTGGAGTGGACATGCAGCTGGCAAGTGCCGCCTGCACGACGCACGACGCGTGCAGCGATAGTCTTCTCCCGGCGCACATCCTCGGCTAAGTCTTCTCCCGATTGCGGCCGGCAGCTACCCGGTGCCCGAAGCGCGGATGGGCTCTGACCACAGCAGCAGCAGAAGGCGGTCTCACGGGCTGATGAGCCTTCTTCCTCATCAGAAGCTTGCCCGTTTCGTCCCGCATCTTTCTCGTTCGTCCGAGGTCGATGCGGCCGGTTCCCCGTCTGGCCAACATACCCCGCGAACCATTATACGAGCCCCTCGTAGCTGGGCAATTGGTAGCCGTGACGAGCTGCGACATCGCTGCCAGCCAGCTGCCTTCCCGAAAAGGAATGTTGGGCGCATCCTTCCACCAAAGAAACCACCTACGCCCTACTACACCGCACCCGAACTCCGTCCAAGAACCGTCCGAATGCGGTCGCTCGTTCGTCTCCACGCAGATCCCGTAAAGTGGAGGCGTATGAAATCATTTTGAGAGCATTCAACAATAGTATTTTTAGCTTTTTAATACCTTCCCGGGCCCCGTAGTGATGATTCCTCAACAGCCAAAAGACTAGCCATCTGCAAAACATAGACCTGTACTCCTCCCGCCCCAGTTACTCCCAGAGACGCCGCCATCGCTCCCCCGCTTACGTCCCCTCGGAATGATCCTTCCCGGAGATGGAAATCCGAATCCTCTATGCCCTCCCGCCGCTGTCTATTCCGTTGGTTCCGGACGGACCTTTCAAAGCCATTTTCAAGCCGTCCGACGGCCAATGCTTTTTCCTTATCCGAGCGCCTCAAACTTCTGGACGACGTCGAACTACGCAATTCTCCCGGATAGTAGTACCCTCTCTCCTCGATCCCCACCATCGTGGCCTTGCTGATCGCCTGTTGCTTTCTCACCACAGTGCTATATTCCAAGTCATCTGCATGTTCGCAATCGCTCTGTTGGCTCACGAACTACCGTTGTCACAGTGAGGCACAAGAGACTTCATCGTCGCGTATGCCGCGAAAGACGTTCCACTCATTCCACATCGGTAGATGAAGCAACCATCCGGACAGCTCTGTCGGTACCAGAATCACAACGTCCAGATGTTGTCTTCAGCTACCCACGTGAGTAGGTGTGCAAATCTCCTGTATCCCACTGTGTCGTGGCCACGGCCTGACCATCACTCCGTGATCAGCCATGGCCTCCTCCCCGGCGCATCATTCATCCAGGCGGTGACTTCTTGACGCCCCAGATGATGCTGTCCATCAGCGCGTAAGGGCTCGCCTCGCTGTCCAAGTCCGCCATCAACGGGCTTTGACCCACCCCGAACATCGCGTCATCGCCGATCAATGCGCCGTTGATGTCGTCAATGCTATAGCCCGTCATGTTCGGTGTGCTTGACGCTGTTGCCGTGTTGGGGATTATGCTCTGCGACGACGAACTGTTGGCCACCTGCTGCTGCATCCTCGCGTCCTGCAGGTTCAGCAGCTTCCTGAGCGCAATCATCGAGCGGGTCACGGGAGTGGACAGTTCGGTTGGGTCGACCTTGGACGTTATGTCAGTGAGGACGGAGATCAACTTCTCCAGAAGCATGCGGGCGCGCTCGTTGCGCTCCGGCTCCTTGAGTATGCCCAGGAGAAGGGCGCAGCTCAAGGAACGGTGCACGGCAGCCCACGAACGGCTTGCAAAGACCGTCATGTTCTGCAGGCCTAGAAAAGCCTCGACCGTGTTGGCCAGGCTGTCGATGCATGCTTTTCTCAAAGGCCGGGCCAAATCGTGCTCAGTCACTGAAGGACTTAATGCTGGCCGGCACAGTTCAGACGTAATGTAGGACATGTGCAAGTACAGCGCCCAATGCTCGAGCTGGTTCCGCATCGATCGGCACTTGCGGGAGTCGCGGAGATAGTCGGCCGCATCGAACATGATTTCCTGAATCTCTTGTCGTCGTTGTGCTATCCTTGCTAATGTCTCCTGTTGGGTATGACTCAGAGCTCGCTCGCTGACAATGTCGAGTCCGACCTTGCAGAGGCGATACATGCACTCCATGTACGGTCGGTTCCCTGGGCTAGACTCGGGGCTTAACGGAACAGGCTCACTGGTGCCCATCGAAGATGCCCGGTCAAACGTGATAGAGAGTAAGCTGTCCTGCCACAATACGGACCACCATATCTTCTTTCGTGTGAGCCTCATCTCCTCCGTTGCATTCGATGGGCAGGTCCGGTGCAATCCTTGGCTCTGCGCCAGCCGAATGGTCAGGCCGAGGAGCGACCAGGCGACGCCAGCATTCATGTTGTTCGACATGACATTGCCGAGAATCAGAAGCGTCTGGATCGTCTCCAGGTTCGAATGAGACAGAAAGTTGGTGATCCGGAGACACTCGAAGCTGCAGCAGATGTAGACCTGTGAAGTCAGTTCGCGCTCCTTGCGCGGTAGAGCTGAACACTGGCAGCCCGAGGCCAGGACGGCGAAGAGCAAGCCAACCCAATGGAGATCTTTTCCGAAAATAGTCTGCTCCGTGACCCCACTGATGCTACCATCTTCGCTTGTCTGCGAGCCCCCACGAGCGATGAGAAATCGAAGCAACTCGGACTCGAGCTTCTCGATGTCCGCGATGGCCGGGAACACGGTGTGGGCCGTCTCCTTGTGGTACTTGAGCAGGTTCCAGCAGTCCGAGTCATTCGGGAGGGCGTTGCAGAGCTCGTAGATCCGGTTCATCGAACCATGTGGCAAGCCCCAGAGATCAACGAACGGGTACGTGGCGGATTCGTTGTCCAAACCAAAGAGCGGGAGGACGTTCTTGCCGAGCAATTCCTGGACGGGAGCGCTGCTGCCCTCGCCCTTGCCCAGGGACATGACCAACGCAGGCACAGAGCTGCTGCCCAGATGGACCGTCTGGCCGGTGATGCTGTTGGTGGTGTGAATGCCCTGGGCGGTGAGTTGGCCATCAGGCTGCTTTGAGGGCGTGCTCACGGCGGAGTCGGGGATGACGTGGTGGTGGTGATGGTGGCCATTCTGCAGCGGCTCAGGCGAGATCTCGGAAGCTTGCTTGATGGTGCTCTTGAGGTCGATTAGGGAGCGCTCGACGGTGTTGAGCTTGGAGCACAGGCGCTCCCAGTCCTCGCGGCCGATGGTGACTGTCCCATTGCCGTTGTACTGGATGCCGGAGCCGAGGCCGTTGGACGCTTCGGGCGGCTGGCTGCCATGGTTCATGCGCTTCGCGGGTGGATGCGACTCAGCAGGCGGGTGGTAGGTGCAAAGCTCGGGATGCTCTCTTGCTGCAGACAGTTAGCATGCCGGCGTTGGGCGGGGGTGCCAGCGGAGAGGCGGCGGAGAGCGTACCGATGCACGTCTTGCACGGAACGGCCTGGTCGCACTTGACCTTGCGCTGGCGGCACGGGTAGCAGGCCTTGTACTCGCGGGCCTTTCTCTTGCGGCGCAGTATCTCGTCGACGTCTGAGCGCGACGCCTCGGCGGGATTGAACTGCGACTGCGACTGCGAGTGCTGGGTGCTGGGGCTCTGCGACTCCATGCCGGGCTCGGGCTCTGACTTGAACATTGGACGGCGGCTGGATCAGCGGGGCGCGGCGGGCATGCTGCAACTCGGCGGCAGGCAGAGAGCCGGTGGTGGTCTTGATGAGCGGGCGGGCAGGGTGATGCGAGAGAGAGGCGCGAGTAATGGGAGCTCGGCAGGCCGTGACTTTTCGTCACTGGCTGCTAGCCGCTGCCCGCGCGGGACGAACACCAACGGCCGGAACCACTTATTCCAGCTCTCGCGTTTCGCGCGCGGATTGGTGCGCGCCCGCAGCAATCGACGCCGGGGCGCCTGAGGCCGCCGCGCGCGGTGCCGGCACAGATCTGCTCCAGGATTCCAGGATGCCACCCGGCCGGCCAGCGCGACAAAATAGCGCAGGGGCGCGTCGCTGATGAATCCTCGCTTGATGCGCCGTCATCGAGCGTCGGGCGCCCATCCGGCACGGACCCGCCGCCGCCAACGAGAGAAATTTCCCATGCGCTGGCCGCGGCAGAAGCTTCGAGTCCTGCGCACCGGCCGACGCTGGCCACCGAGGCGGGCGATCGCGTCCGGCTTGGAGAGCTTGGCCTTCGCCGCCGCCGCACCGTCATCCTCAGCCCTACAGCGCCATTAATCTACCATGCCATGATGACATGCCGACCCGGCAGCCGCCTCGAGTCGTCCCTCGGAACCCCTTCCTGGCGCCCGCGGCTGGCTGCCGGCCGCTGCCGGACGCATGGTGCACATAATCACGCACTGTCTAATGGCTCATCTCCATTTTTGGCCACCCTCAAAAGCCTTCTCTGTCACGAGTGCGTGATGCGCACTTTTTGCATCGAGCTTTGCCTCGCGAATCGGAGCCGCACCGCGCCTCCTTTCAATTGCATCCTCACCGCTGTGGGGGTTGTGCCCGGTTCCGCTCGACCCGCAGCCATGCCTCGCCCGCTCAGTAGATACCAGCTCATTGACCACCACCCACGTATAAAAGGAGAGCCGAGCCTGGCTGCCGGACAACGGGATCCATTTGGCCTACCCGAGGGACTGCACGGCAACATCAAGCTCCCGCCCGTTGACTTCGTTGTGCACCCCCCAAAACTCCTTTGCTAGGGAGACACTTGAACCCCTGACCATAGTGGGTTGCAAAACACCTCACCCTGACATGTTGTTCTGCGGGGCACGTTGCGCTCCTTACACGGTACGCGGTTGAAGCAGGCGTACGGCCGCAGGTATGGGTTGAAAATGTGTACGAGAGCACCCGGACGGAAGCTTCAGCTACCCAGCTGACACGGAAATATCTCGCAACAATACAGCTTGCATCAAAGCAAATTTCCCTATCACCGGTCTTCGGACGAGCACATCTGGTCTAACTTTATCAATCGTATTATCTGATACAGCATATCTCCTATCCTTATCATCTCAACGGCCCAATGCCTGGTATCTTAAGCCCATCATTAAATCCATAAATATGATCAAACCCCCTCCGAAAAAAAAAGAGAGAAAGAACGCCCCCTTTGATATCTCAATCTTTTGACAGCCAGCGCCAATGCAAACCTTGTCTGAAGGTCTCACCGTCTAGTGGTATAAGTCTAGGGTCTATTTTGTCTCAGCTCGAAGAAATGTCTTCTTCCAACAAAGGAAAAAAACGAGGTCGATTTTTGCGGCTCCCGAAACCGATGTCACTTCAAAAAACCGAAGGAAACAAGCAGAATCAGCTGAGAGGTTGTAGGGGAAATTGTTGTTGAAATTCGCGGCTTTGGGGGGATCGTTTAATGAGCAATGTCGACGGCCGCACCCTTCTCGTTCTGGTTTTCCGCGTCGTCTCCGCTGTACGCGAACTTCGAATGGCGGCGGATGGCGGCGCCCTTGAAGAAGAAAACAAAGGGGATAGCGCAGCAAGCGAGACCGATGAACGCCAGAAGCGTCGACGCCCACTGGTATCCTAGGCGGTCGTACATCTGTTCCGTGAACAGAACGACAGCCGCGCCCCAGAATGACCGGATGAAAGTCTTGGAAGCCAGCGCAGAGGCGGCTTGGTGCTGGTACGAGTCGACGAGGTAGTTGTTGGCGGCGTTGTACAAGAAAATGAAACCGAAGCCGACGGGGAAGCCGCCCATTGCCGGGCCCCACCAGCTGATGCGGGGATACGAGGTCCAGGCGAAGATGAACAGTCCAATTGGAATGAGCCAACAAGACATCATCATCGGCCACAAGCGGGCCTCGGCCGGGGGCTTGCCGTCGTGCTTGGCGGAGAGATAGAGGTAGTGCTTGTTGACGAGCGGAGAGCACACAGCGCTAGCAATGACACCAATAGCAAGAGGAATGAACATAAGACCGGTGGTCGACGCACTGTAGCCCTTGCCCGATTGGAAGACGATTGGGTATCTGTAGAATGGTTAGCGACTGTGGCTCGCCCTGGTTTGAATGAGGACGACTTACGCAACGAAGAACATGTACAGTAATCCGTACAAGACACTCATGTAGAGAGAGATGAAGAACACAATGGGCTCGAGGAACAATAGTTGGAATGGGCGGAGCAAGAAGATGGACATGCGTTCAGTGAACGAGCGCTTGTCCAGATCCTCTTCAGTGACGTATTTGTCATCGCCAGTCTCCTTCCTCATTTTCTTCGCACGCTTGGAAAGCAGGCTGGGCGTGTAGGTTTCGGGCACAGTGAACGTAATGAGGATCCAAGCTACGCCGGAGAGGATCAACTGAATCCAGTATAGCCATCTCCAGCCGAGGTTGTCAGAAAGGAAACCGCCAATCAAGGGGCCGATTGCGGGGCCAACGAATCTACCAAGTGGTGTCAGTTTGCTAATTTCCATGATCTGGATGGTGCAACGTACGGTGCGGCACTGAAGGCTGCCATCGGAACACCTCTCTCTTCATTCTTCCACAGATCCGCAAGTGTACCACCGACCAAGGTCATGGGGGCGCTGAAGGCGATTCCGTCGATGGCTCGGCCAACAAGGAGAGTTGCCATGTTCTTCGAAAGAGCACCGGGCAGAACGAATAGGAAGGCAACGAGCAAGGTAGAGGCGTAGATTGGCCTCCTGCCGACGACCTCACTAAGGGGAGCGAAAGCCATGGGGCCTACAGTAGTCCACTGTTAGCATGCCACCATCATCTACCGGGCAAGGGGTCTGCTTACCGATACCGAAGCCGACAACGAAAAGGGTGATAGCTAGGAGGGATACTTCTCTCGAGGCACCGAACTCCTTTGCCGGACCCTCAATATCGGCGGTAATGACCGAACTGTTCAATGCAACGACGAAACAGGTAAATGCGACACACATGGTGCACCACCACTTGTACGCCTTGCTCCAGTTCTTGGGGTTCTCGGGGTCGTTGATCTTCCACGTAACCAGCTCATAGCGCTCGAAGTTTCCCGTCTTGTTGGACTTGACGGTCTTGAGAATGTGTCCTGAATTGGTCTCCTGGGTGTATTCTTCCAGGTTGGCATCATGGCTCAAGGTACGGGAAGGAAGGTTGACAAGATCCTCTCCGGTGGGGTGTGATGTGGTCCTGGTGTGACTGATGGCGATGGGCTGGAAGCCCGTTTGGGCGAAGTCCTGGGCATGGGTATCATCCAGCTTGGTGCTCGAGCTGTCGGAGCTCGAGTCACGCTTGTGGTTGCTCTCAGCATCTGCCATGATTCTGAGACGTCTTAGGGAAGTCTGATTGGAAATATCTGTGCTGAGTTCACGGAACCCAGGAGCGGTCAAGGTTGTTTATATGCGGGCAGAGAGCACTGGTTCGCTCGGACAGCCCTACGGGCTACCGGTTTTCTCTCGGGACCGTATGACAACAATTGACGCAGCCACAAATCTTAAGGCCCTGATCCTGAGACATTTTGCTGCGTTTAGGGACTTGCGCAAAGAGGAACGATCCGATCTAGGACATGCCAGTGGCAAGGCCCCGAGCGTACTCCGTGCCAAGCCTCTTTCGCCGAGTTTTGGATGGCAGCCCAGAGATAAAGAGTCGACGGCCGGCGCAAGTCAGGCTCTGACGTGCACCAAGTCTCCTACTAGCTCCCGCCCCGTGGCTCGGCTGACGTTCCAGGCAGTGGGTGCTGAGTGCTTCCCCATCCCAGCCGTCTCCGCAGTCGCAGATGTTTCCTTGGACCCCGGCCGAGTTTCCTGCGGCCCCCGGCGACTGAGCACGCCCATCCATTGTCGAGCTGTCGCATGACTTAGCCACGGCAGGAAGACGTAGCGACGTAGCAGGCCGATCCGGAGACGCGGAAGCGCGCAGCGCGTGCAATGTGTGGGCTCCTGGCGCGGTGGACGTGGTGGACTTTGATGTAAGAGCGAGCGGCGTTGGGGCAGGGCCCAGGCGAGTCATGCAGCACGCGTTGCTGCGGGCGTCAAGCTGATATCATGCAATGCAGGTTGTGCAATCATGAGTGATCCTGAAGAACCTCGAGGGAAAACGCGGGGAATAGGGTCTGGCCAAACGCAACCCGCACCGCCATGCACGCTTGCCGCTGTGCATAAAAGCCTTCGGTTCCGCATGTGATCGCTTGGGCAGCGCACAAACGCCCGTCCGGGGGGTCACCTCACAGCCATTGTGCCATCGCTACGCAGCACCTGCCTCACGACAGATCGGCGGGGATCCGGGAGCCAGGCCCGCTTGAGCGCTTGAGCGCCGCCGGCGGCCGTGCGGGCAGAGCTCGAGGTCGGCCCCCGCTGACACGAGCTGGCGGCGATTGTGCCATGGCGGCGGCCACGATGCTCATGATACGCACAGCCAAGCCGATGGGTGGAGTTCGTGCATTGCCGCACAAACCGCTGCGGCGACGACGGGTACTGGCGCACGCCGGGGGCAAGGATGCGAGCAGTCCCTTGGACGGAAGCGGCATAGGAGTCTGCGCGGCCGCGAGGATTCACGGCTCCAGGCGCGCGCGCTGGACGGAGCTCCAGAACGGTGCTCGCCCGCCCTTGTCCGGGCATATATTGGCGACGTCGGCTGCGCTGCGGAGGAGGCTGTGATGGCGGGATTGGCTGGCGTTGACTGCGTCTGTACAGTGTGCGACGGCCGCCCAGCCGGCTGGTCTGCGTACCGTCAGCTCTGCCTCGATCGCGCTGCTTTATCAGGTGTTGCGCGCATTAGCCAGGCGCGGGCGGGCGGCGGGCGGGCGGCAGCGGGAACAGGCTGCTGCCACTGCTGCCACCGTCGGGGGCGTGTTGTTGCCGGGCCTCAACGTGAAGCAGCGCGGGCGGGCAGATTGCCAGGCCTGCGCAGCGCTGGAGCTGGGCCGCTGGGCCCGCGCGCGGCGGCTGAGACAACGTCGCATCGTCGCCGTCTCCGCACCGGCAGCATCTGACAACTTCGGTCCACGTCCTTCAAGGTGCAAAATCGCGTACCCACGGCAAAACCCAGCGACAAGCCTCGACCGCATCCCCGGGCGCCGTACTCGCAACGCGCTCTTGCCCGCTTCGGTCGCTTTCTGCGTGAGTCGCTGCTGCACGCTCCGCCCCATTGGCAGGCGTGATAGAGCAAGCCTCGACCGTGACTGCAAGGCAAAAGCAGGCAACGCGTGCCCACGCGCTCCCGAGACCCGCCTGCCCGCCTGCCGCACGCTCAGCTGCTCTGCTCTGCCCGCTCGATCGCACTTGACGTCGAACGTCCGATCCGACTGGTCGCTGCTTTGCCAAATCTATCCTCGAATCCCTGTCATACCTGCCCCCAGCTGCAGCTCCCATTCAATTGCCCTTATCCATCCAGCGCTATTATGGGTAAGTCTCGTTAGCCTGCCTGTGCCTGCGCCTTTTCAACCCCCGCGGTCTCCCTCCTCGCCGCAGACCCTTCCAATTCTTCACACGAAGCCTTGCCGCGAGACAGACTTGCTCACGGCGCCCCGAACAGACACCTCCGATTCCTACCGCCCTGCCACGGTAAGTCGTGCTCCCCCATTGCCCTCTGCTTGCCCAACGCCTCCCCTCCATCAGGGTACATCGTCGACGGCCGAGGCCACCTTGCACCGTTGCACCCTTCGCAGGCAGTCTCGGCGCCGCCAACAAAACCGTGGACACCGTGTCGTCGGAATTGGCTGTGGCCACTTCGCCCTCACGGCCCACGGCGCGCGCGCGGTTGAGTGACGGAACTTCCCCTAGCCGACCGTTGCGCGCGAGCGACCTGCCCTGCAGCTTCCTGCCTCACCCACGACACACGCACCCCCATCAAGCGCACCCAACCGATCACATCAGGCGGCCTATCGCACGCACACAAAGCGCCACACAAGCCTCGCGTGCACCATGGACGCCGCAACTACTGACGCTTACCCCAACCACCAGCGCGAAAGGTCCCGCTCGCCGCGCCGCCGATCGCGTAGCCCGCGCCGCAGCCGACGCTCCTACTCCCCGCGCAGTCGCTCGCGCAGCCGTGACGACTATCGCCGCAGCGATCGCCGCTCGCGCTCGCCTATGACTGGTGCTGCCTCTGCAGCTGGTGGATATTCAGGTTCATACGCTGCTTCGCGTGGTGCGCCGCCGGTTCGCAGCGCTGAGGAAAAGGCAGTAGCAAAGGAACAGATGATGGCATCTCTGCGCGAGTCTTCCCAACAGGACCGTCGTGTCTACGTCGGCAACCTGTCGTACGATGTCAAGTGGCATCACCTCAAGGACTTCATGAGACAGGGTAAGCGCGCCGTCGCCCGCCCCAGCCTCGTGCATCGCTAACGCAAAATCACCACCGCAGCCGGAGAGGTCCTGTTCGCCGATGTGCTTTTACTTCCCAATGGAATGTCGAAGGTGGGCTGACTATGGCTGGTCTTTCTGGTTTTCTCTGGTTATTTTGGAACATTGGATTGACGGATGGGACGGTGTCCTCGGGTTGATGTAGGGATGCGGGTAAGCGACACTGCGACACCACCGGCTGCCGAGCATGCGCTAATCCACCTAGGATTGTGGAATACGCCACCAGGGAGCAGGCCCAGCAGGCTGTTCAGACCCTTTCGAACCAGAACCTTATGGGCCGTCTCGTCTACGTGCGCGAGGTAAGCTCATGACAATTTTTCTGATATCCCACTCTTCCTGCGCAAGAACGGTATGACACTAATAAATCACCTGCAACGACAGGACCGTGAGGCTGAGCCCCGGTTCACCGCACCTCCTTCGATCGGTCGTGGAGGCTACGGAGCCATGGGCGGAGGCCGCGGCGGCTTTGATGCCTACGGAGGCGGTGCCGGCGCCGGCGCCGGCGGCGGTGGTGGAGGCTATGGAGGCGGTGGACGCCAGCTCTACGTCTCCAACGTATGTTATCCCCACCTTTGCTTTCTGCTAACTGTACGCAAGGAATCGGTTCGTTGACTCATGTCACTAGCTCCCGTACAACGTTGGCTGGCAGGATCTCAAGGACCTGTTCCGCCAGGCTGGTGAGTACAGAAGCAATGCTGCCATTGGGCCTCGTTCAACGAGCTATCGCTCATCTGCAATAACAGCTCACGCAGGTTCCGTTCTCCGCGCCGACGTCCATCAGACCCCCGACGGCCGCATGAAGGGATCCGGCATTGTCGTTTTCGAGACGCCCGACGATGCGCGCACCGCCATCCAGCAATTCAACGGATACGATTGGCAAGGTCGCATTCTGGAGGTGAAGGAGGACCGTTTCGCTGGTCCGCCCGGCTACGGTCGTGGTGGTTTTGGTGGCGGATTTGGCGGCCGCGGCGGTTTCGGTCGTGGCGGATTTGGCGCCAGGGGTGGTTTCGGCTATGGCGGCCGCGGCGGATTCGGTGGCGGTGCTCCCTACGGTGGCGGCATGGGTGCCGGTGCCGGTGCTGGTGCTGGTGCTGCTGGCGGCGAATTCCCTCAGGCCATTCCCGCTGGCCCTCCCAACCCGTTCACTGATTACGCCACCTCGGGTGGTGAGCGCAGCAACGTCATCTACGTCCGCAACGTAAGTTGGCGAATTCCATGTCATGGCGGTTCGTCACTAATTTGTTTCAGCTGCCCTGGTCGACTAGCAACGAGGACCTTGTGGAACTCTTCACCACCATCGGAAAGGTCGAGCGTGCGGAGATCCAGTACGAGCCGAACGGCCGTTCCCGTGGCACCGGCGTGGTTGAGTTCGACACCGCTGAGAACGCTGAGACTGCTATCTGTAAGATTCAGGACCCCCCCTCGGCCTAGTATAACAGAAGATTGACTCTCCCGTAGCCAAGTTCACCGGTTACCAGTACGGTGGTCGTCCTCTTGGCCTTTCTTTCGTCAAGTACACCAACCTACAGGGCCCCACGGACGCCATGGAGACCGAGGTGACCCAGGGCCTCACTCAGGACCAGATCATGTGAGCGGTATGGACTAGTTCTATCGCTTAGGGTTGCGGGTGGCTTTTCAGTTTCATTGCGGGCGTGCGTTCAGCCAGCACGGTCGGGCAAATGACCAGGACTTTTTCGATTAAGGTTTCTTTCACGAAGGCCTCAGACGACTTTACTATGGCCGTGGAAATTGAGAGGCAGCATACCCATCTGCTTGGTGCGGGCTATTTTCGACTCAAAAAAAAGTTTCCATGTAGTATCATCCACTCAGACTGAGGATAACGTCTCCTTTCCATAGGCTAATCACAACAAAAAAGGCGTTTCTACTTTGGTTGACAGCTCTGTGAAGATTCGTCTAGTCTAATGCTCTGCTTTTTTCTCTCTTTCGATTTCTCGGTCCCCCTCCCCCCCAAACCAGCTTTGATGTCCGTTTTCCAATCGCTAAGCAGCCATACTGCCAGGACGGGCTGCTGCTGCCAATTGCAACCCAGCCCCAGCCCCAGCCCCAGCCCCAGCCCCAGCAGCAGCAGCAGCAGCAGCAGCCCCCTCGTTCTCGTTCTCATCCCCCCTCATCATCATCAAGCGCGCCATGACCCACTCGTAGACGGCCCACTGGACGGCGTTGACGACGAAGGCGCGCGCGCTGCAGACGCCCAGGCCGCGGAAGAAGACGGCGGCGCCTTCGGTGCGGTAGGCGTGCTTGGCGACTTCCCACGCTCCCATTCGTGTCTGGCTCTGGCTCGGCCTGGTCTGCCTCTGCCTGGTCTGCTCCGACGACGACGACGATGATGTTGATGACGATGATGTACGTGGCAGGAGTGGGGATTGGGGATTGTTGTTGTTGTTGCTCGATCGAGGGGGGGTCGGGGTCCAGGCTTGTTGGGTTTGGACGCGGGTTTTGATGACGTCTTTTTGTTTTGGTTTGAGGGTGTGTGGTTAGTTGGTTGGTTGGTGGGGTTGGTTGGTTGGTCGGTTGGGTGATTTATATATATATATATATATATATATATAAAGGGCAGCCTCACTCACCTAGAGGGAAAATGGAAGCCCAAGTCACGACGCCGGCGATGCCGCCGCAGAGAAGGACCTTGAGGGCGGCTTGGCGCTGCGTGTCTTCCTCTGGGGAGGTGATGAGGCGTTTGCTCAGCTCATAGGACCAGAAACTGTTTGAGCGGGAGAGGGAGAGAGGTTCGTGTGGTTAGTGGTTTTGGCCTTAGGAGGGGCTTCTTCGTTCTTCGTTCCTCTTCTCTCTCTCTCTCTCTCTCTCTCTCTCTCTCTCTCTCTCTCTCTCTCTCTCTTTTTTTTTTTCTTGTATACCTACTCAGGCCTCCTCCGTTTCCGAAGAGTAAGAGGGAAGAAGAAGGACGAAAGGAAGGAGAGAGAAGAAAAGAAAACGGGGGAGTCGGGAATTCCCAAAAAAAGAAAAACTCGTGCACATACTAAAACGCATAACCCACCGCGTCCCTCACGCCCGTCACCACACCCCCGTGGTAGAAGCCCTTCAACCCCTCGGCCCTCCACGTCTCCCTCGCAACAGCCCACGAACTGACACCACCACCACCACTGCCGCCGTTACCACCACGCGCCGGCATCGCGTCGTACACCTGCGCGCGGCACTTCACCAGCTCGGTCGGGGCGCTGACGACGAAGGTGGCGAAGCCGCTGACGGCGCCGGCCCAGAAGACGCGGGCGAGGCTGGTGCGCGGATGTTGCGACGACGAGTCGGGCTGATCGCCCAAGAGGGCGAGGGTGCGGTTGTAGGAGACGAAGAGGATGGCGTTGAGGGCGCCGTAGCCGAGGATCGGGGCGGTGGCACCTGTTTTGTGTGATTGATTTGGCGTTTCAGCATGGGGTTGGTTTGGGGGTGGTGGGGAAGGAGGGAGGATGGGGGAGGGGGGAGGAGAGGAGACCCCACCACCACCACCACCGGCGGTTGGTCGATGGGGTCAGTCTTGCTTCTCTTCTGGGGGGGCTGTGTGTGTGTGGTGGACGGTTTGGGGTCTTGTTCTTTTTTTTCTTCTTTTTTTTGCTCATGGGTATATGGATTGTAGGTGGCGGTTTTGATGATGGTGATACTAGGGCTCGACAGAGCTTCGGGGAGGGGTAGCGGGGTGCTGTAGTCCTGATTGTGTATGCTTGGTGGCGCATGCATGTTTGAATGCGTAGCTTGCGCTGTGTGACGCGCAGCCAACGCCGTGGTTCATGCATACTCAGACATGGGCAGGAATGTAATCGGGAGCGTGTCATTGGTCGGGCAAGTGTTTGGTGTAGGCGGTGAAAAAAGAACCAAGGCAAGAGTCGGCGGAGCGGGCGGTGTAGAGGGGCATACATACCACGTACGTAATTTCCAGCATTGCGCCAATTGATGGCGTCGACGGTTGGAGCGGCATTGATGCTGGCTTGGGCAGCTGCAGGACCTGCTTGCAGCCGGGTCTTGACGAGGTCCAACGGATTGCCAATGATGATTCCAGCGGCACCGCTGATATAGCCGGCCCAGAAGTCGGCAGACATGGGCGTGGTCGTGATGGTCGGACGTGGTGGTGGTACAGGCGTGCAGTCGGGCTGATGGCGGGATGCGTCGAAAGCCTTGTGGCCTTGGCCCGCGCCGCCGCCCTGGGACCGAGGCTTTCCTGGGAAAGGCAACCATCACGTGACTGATGTACCTTTTCTCCGAGCCCATCCCGGCCCATCGTCTCCAACCCCATTGAACACTGGACTTGCGGGGGGAAACATGGAGACTTTGGTGCATTGTGCCGGAGCAGCTCTCAGGCTGGTGCTCCGACCGTGGGTGTGTCGAGATTGGCGGTGGGTGCGATTTTGGTCTTCTTTATCCATGTCGTCGGCCTAACGTGCTTGTGCTTGTGCAAGACCAGCGCAGGGCGGCAGGACAAGCGCGTGTGTAGTAGTGTAGAGAACAAAGTCTCCCACTCGGCCTTTCCTAGTCCGTCCAACCCCGGGCATGCGGCTAGTTGTTCTAGGAAAGAGCAAGGCGCCTCGTTCGAATACGAAAACACGGAACTCATCCTCGGCGAAATGCGTCTCTAGTCATCTGCCGCTATCCCAGACCCTGGACGGCCCGCTGTTTACAATGGACCGGCCATGACAGATGTTCACACCTTGTGCTGACACACGTCTCCGATCCATCTCGCCTTGAGCTAGCGACATTCTTCTGATTGGCGCGCATGTCTCTTCCGCTAGCTCAAGCCCCCGTATCCGTCGGCCTTCCCATCTTCCAGGCTGTCTGAGGAGGGAGGCAGTGAGAACCGCCACGGACTCTTCTCCTCTTCCATACATTCGGCGAATCCGAGGCGCTGCTCCCACGCCCAGCCAATTAGCCGATACGACAAGTCAGGGAAGCAAATCGGACCCGCCTCGCTGGTTTTGGGGCAGCTGTGCCACTGCGGCGCTGTCTTAGCTGTGGGCCTACACGCATTACTTTTACCGTCATCTCTCATATAAAAGAATAGACTTGGCCGCCATATTTCTTCCCTTTACTCAAGACAGCAGTTTTGACACAGCACCATCCCCAAAGAACGCAGAGAGCTCGGTACGAGTAAGCTGGTTCCCGTCGAAGCGAATGCCCCAGGCTCTAACAACTAACCCCCAGACAGATTCTCAACAGTCAGTCTAGTGTCCTCGGCTAGATTGGTATCCCTTCTCCCCTTTTCAGTAGGCAGAATCTGCAGCAATTCAGTCTTCGACAATACATCATTCTCAAAGTTGACTTGCCTGTTGCCCTGTGCCCTGTTGATGTGCTGGTTCACACACTACGTCTACGCATGCTGTGGAAAGGCGCATCCGAATGGCTTTGCATCCACGCCCTGCCACCATGTCAACACGTCCGGATCAGATAACCGCGACTGTGCAAGCCGCAAGGATCATGTCAGCTCCGTTTCTGGTACCCAGTGCCGCGGATGCGAGACCCTCACCCTACTCCGCCAGATGGAACAGGCTGCTTCCCGTCGTCAATGAGTTGGCATTTCTTTTGCCATGTCGAGTTTCAAGCATGCGTGCTGCGTGTTCTGGATGTACCGCGTCGGTGGATTTTATTCGAGCGTCTTTATGACCATTTATCCGTAGCATAGATCACGCACTTACTATCACGGGAGACGTGTTTCTCAATATTTTGCAGGCGGTTGATGAAGTTCAATAGCCGCCCGCCTCATTCTTCTTGCCTCGTCTTTATTCAGCTGTCTGGTTGGAGCTACATACGCCCCGCCTCTTTTATCTACGGATACTATCCGAGTTAACGTGGTGGAATCCACAATTCTAAGCCGTGACGTAGGATAGCGTGGCTAAACCGAGCATGGCCAAGTCCTCTGCATCATTGTTGATCTTGCTGCGGGAGATGACGACCCTACATAACAGCATGTCAAATTTGCAGCGACAACGCACCGGAACGCCGTTCCTTTTGCTGTTTCCAGACGCAGGGCACAGCCCCCAGACCGGGGTGCGGGGCATCGCATTCCGGATCATTTATGGTGATCGAGCCAACCACACCGAAAGGGCCTGCCAGCATGCCATTTCTCAGGACCGCGAGAACAGCTCACTTCCATCCACCCGCCGGGATTTTCAATGCAGCTGACCCTTTTCACATCGGCCGAATCCGATGAGGCCCTGCAGCCGAGCGCCTTCCCCGATCATGCATGACGTGCCCCTCCAAGGCCCACCACCAAAACACAGGCAGCGGGAGAGTCTCCGCCCATCCTCTCTATGGAGGCACAAAGGATTCATGATGGCGTCAGTGCGTCAGAACATGGATCGATGATGCCTCGCGACGCCCCGCATTAAAAGTATCCCTGGGTACCATCCGCCACGCCGCTCGACGCTGTCGTTCTGCCACCTTTGCTAGGTGTCCGATCCTCTTATTCTCGTTACTTGCGCGGCGAATACCTTAATGCTTCACTGCCAAATTTACCGTGGGTGCCTTTAGAGTAAAACAATTCTACAAGTGCCCGAGCTGCAGATCAATTAATCTAATTCCTTACACCACAATTCCCTTTGGTCCTACTTGAGTCTGACTCGGAGCCGTCTCCTCCCAGCTCGTCCCCCCTCCACGACCTAACACTGCATTGCAGCACGCGCACCTCCTGTTTTTTTCCCCTGCATGGCCCTGACTTTTGCATCGCCATCTTGGCATCAGATGCTAATCGACGCGTTGAACAGGAGATAAACAAGGATGTAGCACCCCAGACCATCGAGCTGCTTGAAAAGATCGACCCAATTGACGCTACGGATCGCTCTTGTCCCTATCTTGACATCACCCGTTTCCCTCCAGATAGCTTTTGTTGGGCAACACCCCCGGCAATATCGCCCTTGCACACAGAGCCTGCGAATCAATGGCCCCCCGAAGTCCTGATCACCGTCCATGATGGCACCACAATTTGCAGTGCCCTCGTGGTCGTTCTCGTCTTCCCTCCTCTCTCTACCATCTAGGAGCCAAACAGCATTTCCCGCCCCTCCCCCCCTGTCCCAACGAAGCCAACCGACGACGGAACCAGGGGATGCTGAACCAATCCAGAAAGAAGAAAAAAACAGCAGACGCACACAAAAACATATTATTGAGAAAGAGAATCAATCCAAAAGCACCACGAGCCGGCCAAACCGACCAACCAACCCTGCGTCCATGCATCCCAAAAACAAAAAAGGAGAAGATCTCATCCTCCACCACCCGCAATAGAGACGTAGACTCAAAACAAAAAAGGAAAAACAAAAAGATAATGATGAGGACGAGACTCGAACTCGCGCGGGTTGCCCCACCAGGAATCGTTGTTAAGAGTACACCTTAACCTGGCGCCATAACCAACTCGGCCACCTCACCGTGAGATTATGTAAGACAAGCATGTCTTGAGCGTCCTTGATCTGGAAAAAAAAAGAAAAAGGTTCTACGTGGTTGGGTTACCAAGGTATCGTAATAGTAGAAGATGACGTTGTTGTTTTCACGCAAAGGCTCCATCTATAGTAGTGGCTGGGAGCCGGGAGCTCGGCGAGTCCCGAATAGGTATATGAGCTTGGGTTGGAATAAGCATAAGCGGTGGGGTCGGTGGGTCGGGTGGAAAATCAGGAGTTGCATGTTGTTCATCAGTGACGCAATATTGAAGGAGAGAGAGGAGGGAGGTTCCATGCTAGCGCCGTAACAGATGTCGTTCATCATTCATGCACCCGTGATGATGATCCCCGCAAAGTTTATGCCTCCAAAATACCCATCGACACAGGTCACATGCGTTTTCTGTTACATCACCAAAGACCATTCACGACAAGTTCTGCGCAAGAAAACGACACCCGTGCTTAGATTTTCTTTCTCCCTTCTCATCTCCAGTACACCGTAGATAAGCCACGGGCCTGTTGGAGATATCAAGAGAGAACGTGCGGACGCATGGGCTTTCTATGCAAAAAATTAGGAGTCGAGGAAAACAAGAAACGCAGTTGGGGGGGGATCAAGTTTAAATCTCAAAAAAAAGGAAGAATTCTGCAAAAGATGCAAGAATCCCTAGCCTCCCACTTCGCTTTTGAATCCAGTAAAGTGTCGCTCGCTTGCACGCTCGCAAGAAAGGGGTGGGGGGAAGACATGGTGATGATGGTTGTGTGATTGGAAAAACCCCCCGAATGGGAGGGAAAAGCTGCAGGGAGAGAAAAAAAACTATCTTGGCTAGTCCTGCACCCCTAATACCACCACAGCTTCCCCGAGTTCTCCTCTAAAAAGAAGAAAGGAAGAAATATTTCTCGATGTTCGCCTTGTCCGCACCTCGGTGCGGAGAGTTGATAATAGACGAGAATCAAAATAGACAAAATCTTGTCTCTGTCGAGATTGGCAACGACCCGCTGGGATCGTCAGAGTCTCGGGCCCTTGTCGAGACATCCGTGTTTAAATAGGTGCATGAAAAGTAAAGAGTGGGTCGACCGCATGGAGTCTGAGTTGGATATGGCAGACTCCAAGGATCAAGGAGAAAGAAATTAGCAAATAGAAAGCAAAAAATTTTCAAAAAGAGTGCTCAGGTGACCCTCCCAATGTCTGCTGCTGCCGCAAACACATTATACACTTATTTACGTTATGTTGTGAGGAGAAGATTGTTGGATAATTGTCGGTCGAGTGGTTTCCCTTCTCCTCGTCCATTGACTGGATGGTGGTGTTGGCTTTCTCAGTCATGGAGTTTGTGTGCCGGGGTATCGACACAGGGGAATAAAGAGCAGGACGGTCCAATCGTCGAAGGCGAGAAACGCATGACCTCGCGCTGCAGCATGCCAGATCGACCCAAGTTATCCCATGTTTCAGGTCAAACCTGTGTCGAAATGAGACTATGCTGCCGAAGACATTAGAAGCGCCATGCGTAAGCCACGTTGTTCGTCGTCGGACCAGATATCGAAAATGAGGCATAAAGGAAATGATAATCGTAAGAGGAGGGTGAAGTGGGCGACGATGCTGTACAGGCAGCATCAAGCGAGGAGGCAGCTGATTCGCAGTCCAGCATTGCGCGCAAACGTAAAAGCAATAATGAACTCAGACTCCGTGACCGTCGTAAGAAAGCGTACAACCCCCACCACCCATCTAGTTGCCTAGCATCGGGTGAGTTCAATTCACGGTATCGCTAGAGTGCTGTTTTCGCAAATCACATGGCCTGTCCGGGAACGGGCTTGCGCTGAGGGGTATCCACAGCCAGAACCGGAGCCGGGGCAGGGGCGAGAGGGCTCGGGCCAGGGGCGTTTCCGCGGCCGGCCGCACCGGTAGAGCTCGAGCGAGGGCGCTTGGCATCCTGGGCGAACTGAGGACGAGGTGCAGAGAAAGAAGCGTTGCTCTGAGACCTCTCACGAGCACCGGTTGGGTTCATGGGCGACATGGCACGAGGACCAGGGGAGTTGCGACCACCGGCGGGCGACATCGGACGGGGCTGACCAGCGAAGGAGGCATTGCTTCCGGCGCGCGCGCGACCCTGCGGGGGACTCTGCGGGAGCGGACTCTGCGGAGGAGGCCCTTGAGGTGGCAGACGCTGGGGACCAGGAGAGTTGCGACCGGTAGCAGGAGACAGAGGACGAGGCTGGCCATGGGCGGGAGCGTTGATGGAGCTAGCATTAGAAGCGGCACGAGCACGAGCGCCGGGAGGACTGCCAGTGGGAGGACCGGGACGAGGCTTGAGGCACTGCTTAGACAAGCAGGACCGCGGCACGACACCCTGCGAGGAACCATCCATCTTCTGGCAGAGAGCCTGTGAAAATTGTAAAATCAATATATGTAGCAACTTGTCCTAGTCGGGGGAAACTTACCCATCCATCGTCGTACTCGTGCATGATCCTGACCAATTGACCGTTCTTGACACCAAGTTCGTCGGCCATAGACGGCGTGAAGTCCATGTGGCAGCGGTGCACAGCGTAAGCTTTACCATTGGCACCAGGGGCAGCCGGGAGAGCACCGGTAGGAGCGGGACCAGGGGACATCGGAACGTCCTTGTCAGCAAAAGGATTGGGGCCCTGGGCACCACCAGCCGCAGTGGAGTCAGTCATGTTAGAAGTAGTGTTGATAGGTTTCGGAATGACTGAGCGAAGAGCCGGCGGCGGGGCCGAGGTAGGCGCAGACGTGGGAGCCGAAGTAGGAGCCGAAGTGGGAGCAGACGTGGGAGCAGATGTGGGCGCGATCTTGGCTGTTGCCGGGAAGGGGAATTCAAGAGCCGGGGTGAGCGGAGTCGTCGGGGTACCAAGTTCGGGACCGAGTTCAACGGCATCACGAGCGGTAGCAGTATCGACTTCGGCATGGTTGCCGAAAGGATTGCTGGGATCGTTGGCAGCATTGGCAGCACCGCGCTTCTCCCAAGGGCTAACACCAACAGGCGTGTCCAGAATATCACCCTCGCCCTTGGAGATTGGCTTGAACTGGCTCATCGGGCGCAGACTCAGGCGGGGAGCGTTGCCTGGAGTCTTGACGGCCTTGACACTGGGTGCACGGGATGCAGCAGTGCCAGGTCTTCCAGAGCTGGTGCTGTTCCTGCTCTCGTTCTTCAAGGCGGCAACAGGGAACGAGATGGGAGGATCGTTGAAGGGGTTGCTGGCCTGCGGAGGGACGCTCTTCTCATCGTACTTCTCGTTCATAGCAGCCTGCTGAACCTTCTTGTGATCCTGCTGCCTCTTCCTCCAGAAGAATACCAGGAAGGCGACAAGCGCAATGAAGCAAATGACTGCAAAAGCCATACCGGCCTTGGCACCGCTTGAAACACCGCTGTCAGAAGAGGAACTTGACGAAGAGGTGCTGGAGGCGCTGGCAGCGGCGGCAGCAACAGACGAGATGGAAGCGGTGGCCTGGGAGATCTTGATTGAGGCCGAGCTTGACATGCCGGCGGAAGAGGTGAGCTGCGACGAGGCAGAGCTGGACGAGGCAGAGCTGGAGGCATCCTCAGTGGTCCTGGAGGCCGACGCCCGTGTCTGTGTAGCAAGCGTGGTGCCGGTGCTCTTAGCGGTCGCCTTGGTACTGGTTGCATCTTCGTCGCTGGTGGCGCTGGTGGCTTCGGCAGTGTTCGCTGCAACGTTGACGGAGTCCTCAGTAGCGGAAGCCTCGCTGGGTGAGTCGGTGACATAAACGGCGGGGCCATCGAAGGTCTTGGGCGCCGTGTAGTAGACGACGGAGATGACCGTCTTCAGCTCGGGGCTGGCATCGCGCTCGTCCAATTCCATGCCGGGGTGGTCCGGCTGGGGGTGAGGATGGCGGGCGTGGAAGTGGTGGGCCGGCATCCTTGCGACAATCGCGATGGTAGTCTAGCGGTTAAGATATTCTATCTGCGACGAGGGAGGCGGGTCGGCTCGACGGTCGTTTTGCGGAGACGGAAAACGGCTACGACAGGGATTGCGTGCGGCGGGGTATTTCTGCAGAGCTGCAGCGGGCAGGGTCGGAATGAAGGGATGCGAGGTCGTCCAGACTGTTGTGGGTGCGGAATGCTGGGGAGACGCTCGCTGCGCTTGGGCGCGGGTTCGGCGCGGGTGCGGAGGGAGTGAATGTGAGGGCCTGCCGACGATAAAAGAAGGACGTCGACTGCCGGGTCGCACGCGGAGGCGAAGAGAGCGGAAGCACCGTACGGTCGCGAGGCTTGGCGACGGTGGTGAAGAAGAAGGAAAGAAGGGCGCACAGCGTGAGATGGGCGGCACGCGTGGTAATGGGGGTCAGGGCGCGGAGGCGGTGGTGCTATGGCCAAGCGGCGCCGGGGTTGGAAATGAGGTCGCCAGGGACGGCGAGCGTCTGATTGGCGCGCACCCGCCAGCCCTGGTCGCGACCAGCCCGCCGCTCGGGGATGGGACTCGCGGGATTGCACATCGCTGCCCGCTGCGATAGGCGCGCCAGGTACCACCACTGCCGCGGCACGATGTCGCTTCGCTATAAATGGACCCGGGCAGCCGCCTGCCAGAGCCAGCCTGGCCTGCGCAATTGGCTGTCCCGCGTCATTGCAGCGGCAGCCTGCTCGGCGAGTGGCGGTCGATGATGCGCGACCAGGCCGGTGCAATCAAAAAAGATCGGCGTGGGCGCTGTGCTCGAGCCGCGGAAGCCGGCCAGCGGAGCTGTGGCCGCGAGCAGGAGCGCGCTCGCACCGCTCTCGCCCGCCGCTCAGCCTTGCCCGCACTTCTAGTCAACCCGAAACAACTCTGTTCGCTAGCATGAGGGGAGTGGCTGCGGCTACCATGCCTTCAGCGTGCCCGCCCGGGGCCGTGGCAACCACAACAACTGCACGAAGGATCCGTGGATGCATGGAATGAGCACGTGAGCCTGGGCTGAGAGCGCGTGCCCTCTGCGCCTCGGCCAGGTCATAAAACTTCGAAACGACCCCGGCCAGCCGCCCGTCAGTTACGCGTGGGCACCGAGCAAACGCAGTCATCGTCGCCGATGCGAAGCAGGAAATGTTCATTGCTCATGACCATGCCAAGGTAGTAGTATTACAAGCCCATAGTTCTTCCACGCCTGTCAATATCACCCCCTATCGCCATATCGTCTCCGTCCTGCGGGCCTTTCCGCCTCTACTGCCCACTCGTGCGCCCTGGTCCTTGTCAGCCACAACGTTCCTTCATCACGCCAACGGCCTAACTTACACTGCTGAACCTCCGACTCGTCGAGCTTCCTCAGCTTGTTGATTGCCGGCGTCTCGCCCGTGGCAACGCCCTTGGCGAATTCCACGAACTGGCCGACCGACGTCTTGCTGGAGATGGCGTACTGGGCCGTCACCGCCTTGACTCGGATGACAGCAATGCGCGGGTCATCCGGGCCGCCGTCGTGGGTGCCGTCTCCGAGGTCGCCGAGCCACGCCTTCAGACCGGCCGAGTAGTACTTCTTGACGACTGCGCGGTCCGTCTCGATGGATGCATTGCCACTGATCGACGCCCACTCGCCCGCCGACGACAGGAACGAGAGATTGATGTGTGCATCGTCTTTCAGGTCGTCCGTCTTGCCCGACTCAGTGTTTGTGTGGAACAGAAGGTCGAGACCGTTCGCCTCCTATGATCCCTGTCAGCATGCACATCATTTCGACGCAAGGGGAACGCAGGCTGGAATGGGACTGCCACCAACCTTGCCGGCGAGGGCCATGCATCTGCTTGCCAGCAGTCCGCTGTGTGTGACAGTAGTCATCATGCAGAACTTCTGCTTGTCGGCGAAATTAAGCAGATCCGTGACCTTGGTCTTGAGGTCAGGCTCCTGCAAATTCTTGGCGACATAGGGGTCGGCGGTCTTGCTGCCGGTGTCGGCGTTGCTGAAGGTCGACATGTTGGCTGTGATTATGTTTTGGATAGGTGTTGGAAGGTAAGGTGTTCGCTTGATTGAGGTACGGGGAGGTGCAATGCTGCTGTAACGCGACGTGAGTGCTGCTGCTTGACAAATTGCCGGTTTCGGAAAGAGTCTCGAACGCGCCTGCCGCAGGACAATGGCGTCGAGCCGCATCATCATGCCACCAGACATGGTCGCGAAGGGAGCAGGACGACTTACAGTGAGGGCGAGGAATTGGTTTGATGGAGGGGTAGCTTTCACACAGCTGCGGCGCCGCCTTTGAATACCTACCTAGTAGTGGTGCGGATATACTGACGTCATGAACATGCGCCAGACTCGCCGTCAGCGGATGCCCACCACATCCGACGGCCCCTTCCTTCTTTAGTCCATTGCGGCGCTGCAAGCCCCTCACTTGTGACATCGATTTGATAGGATCGCGGGACTTGCGTACGATCAGCCAGGGCCCCGGCTGCGCTTCGATCGCTACCCCGGCTTGGCAGGTGGGTTCTGCGGGTCCAGAAGCTGCTCATCGTGTTTACCTGCAGCCGGGATGCTCGCCTCCGCGGGCGCATTCCGCATCATCACTCCCCTGCCACCGCATGACGTTGTTCTTCGATGACGGACCAAATTCCTTCTTTTGATGTGTCAAGTGCTATCCGGGGTATCATCCAACTATCTGTAACCTCCAATTGCTGCTTTGATTCAAGCCCAACAGCTATGCCCCTGCCGCACCCACTGGTCTCGCACCGCTCAGATTGATGACCCTCCCCGCACTGAATGCCCCACCCGTCCGCGCTGTCGGTGCGTCCGCCTTCCAACCAGGAACCTCGTTGCTGAACTTCGCCCTGATCACATGCCATGGCTTGGGGAATCCCGCTGCCAACGCACCTTTTCGCTTTGCGCCAGTAATCGCAAATCGCAGCTGCCTGTGCGAGATGAACCCTCCCAACAGACCTTGATCGATCAATGAGGCTACGATGCTCTCGATCTCATCCACATCCGGCGCCACGAACTCAGGCCCGACCTCATCCGCGCCCTCGAAGTCGGGATCCATGTAGAGTTGGCTCCTCGACGGCTCCATCGTAAAGAACGCCCAATTGGGATGCCTTTGCGCCGGGCCACGGTACGTCGCTGCCTCTGGAGATAGCGCCTTTTTCTCCAGGAACTGCGCCAAGACAACGAGATCCTGCAGACCAAGCGTGGGTGCTTTCCTTGACGTTGGGTCTCCCTGATCTCCATTGATGAGGAACGTCCGGCGCACCAAAGAGCGCCAAACCAGGACTTCGCAACGGTTGCGCAGCTGGAACAAGATGCGGTGGAAAAGGAACCATTCGACGTGCTCGCCCTTCTCGACGTCCAGCAGCGTCCGGAATCTGGCAAGGTCTCCCTTCACGATTGCTCGGCATATTGGTCCAAACCTTTCCCGGAGTCCAACGGCTTCCGGTTGCTGGTATAGGTGTTGCGAGGGGAAGCGCCCAAGAATTATGTTGGATGCAGCTAGATAAATGAGAATCAAGCGCCGCTGGTTGAGGCGCTCCTGGTTGCACTGATCGTACGCAGACTGGAGGGCCAGCTGAGCGCGGTAAAAGTGATTGTTTGAAAAGTGGAAGCGACCCAGGTAATACAGATAGGTTACTCGCTCCGGCCAGGGGAATATGGCCAAAGGAGGGGAGGCGTTGTCGATGTTGGTGAAGATGGTATCCGCGCTGCGAGATTTACTGCCCTGGAAGAGAATCTTGAGACAGAGGTTGGCAAGCTTGTAGATTCCCACTCTCTTCCCATCGGGCCTGCCATCACGGACGCCAGACAAGTTCCCTGTTCGATCGTTCAAGCAGGTGACGAAGGCGTTTCTTATAATCTCCACGGCTTTTTCACCCAGCGTCTGCTTTTCTCCCCCATCGTCACCCCCTTGTGGTTGAACATTGACTATGAGATCCGGACGCTTGTCGAGGATGATTGCGAGCGCGGCCAGCATTCGAGCGCAATTTATGACGGTAGGTAGAATGACTATTCCCATGGATGGGTGAGCTAACGCGCTGTTGCATTTTCTGGGAGATGTCCGTTAGCCATTCTCCGGCCCCTGTCGGAGGCGATGCGGGCTCACGCGGCTAATTCTGCCAGAAGGTTGTATGCTTCCAATTGTTTTGTTGAGAGGTTCTCAACGTCGAGGTCTCTCAAGAAGGCAAAGTATTGGGCGACGAAGCGAACGAACGCTGACCAAGAAGAACCGTCGTCGAGCTCCTGCAAGCCGGGAAGTGCGTGGTGGCACTTTTCCTCCAGCGCGTCATCCGTACCCTTCGGAAACGCCGCTCTGATCTCGATGATCATCTGTGTGTACAAGGGTGGGTACGAGCCGCCGGTTGGCTCGAAGACCAGGTAGTCTTGCAGCTTCGTGCCATCCTTGGCCTGCAGGATAGCGGCGATCTCGGCGAGGAATTGGTCGACGGTAGGGGTGATGGCCATGCTGATGGAGGCGGAGTCAAGTTCTTGGCCAGTCTCCAGGTACAATACGCTCTTGAAGAGGTCGTTGCGCAGGCGGGCAGGAAGGGTCCAGTCGTAGGGATGGTCCGGCGCGGTGGCCTGCCAGACGCTATTGAAGACGGAACGGAGCCCGTCGCGGTCGAGAGTGAGATGGGGATTCTGAGCAAGTACGGCAAGGAATCCCTCGACGGGGTCTCCGCCGGCGTCGTGCAGGAAGGCCGCGAATTGAGGGTTGGTGGTGCCGGGGTGCGGAGACTGGGGCGGTGACGAGGGTCGGTTTGCGGCGAGTCTGACGCGCCCGCGCTCTGTCGTCGGCCCGCCGATCTTCAGCCGCCCGCTGGTGGCCCTCGCGCCGCGCCCACCGTTCGCCATGATGTTGAGCTTTCGAGCAATGGCGACTTCATAATCGCTGAGACCGCAAGCCGATGCGGACGGAACGGCAGTCTTTGTTGCTCGGTTGCCATTGTTTGCTGCCCTTGTGATGACCGTGGGAGCAAACCGAAGCGCACCCTTTCACATGCAAAAGACGCGCTTCCAGTTGCCCGGCTCGCTCATTAATCGCTACGTCACCGCGACGCAAGCGCGTCGGGTCTGCACGTTGCTCAGCATGGATTCAACCCGGGTCGGCATATTAACCCCCAAGGTCAAGCCACGGCGCTTCTCCTCAAAAGCTTGTCACGGCCCCGCTACCATTGCAGTTTCTTCAGCCGCTCAGCGAGAGCTCTCCCGCCGCAATGGATCTCCAGGGCCTTCTCTCGTACTTCATCCACAACCCCATCATCTTCATCTACCAGCTTATGCAATGGGTCCTTGACAAAGTTCTGTCGCCGACACCCCCGCCGCCCAACGCTGAACTTAGCAGGCCTAAGATCGCCATCATTGGTGCTGGTCTGACTGGTGTCTCCGCCGCATCCCACTGCGTTGGCCATGGCTTCGACTGTACCATCTTTGAAGCCGGGGACCGCAAGAGTCTTGGTGGAATCTGGAGTGTAAGCTCGTCTATGCCTACCACCGTCCTGAACTCCAGCTAATCGGCTTCCAGAAAGTAAACAATACCTCAGGCCTGCAGATCCACAGCATTATGTACCGCTTTCACCCCTCCGTCAAGTGGCGCGGCGGATATCCCGACCGTCAACAGATTGTCAGCCAGATCACCGAGCTTTGGGAGACGTACGGCCTGGAGAAGCGGACCAAATTCAACACCCATGTCGACAAGGTCTACAAGGACAATAACGGTCGCTGGGTCATCAACGACACGTCAAATGGCCGCTTCGACGGCGTCATTGCCGCCGTTGGAACCTGCGGAGACCCCAAGGTGCCCCACATCCCCGGCCAGGAGAAGTTCAAGGGAGAAATCTACCACTCTTCCGATCTGGACGGCAAGCAAGCCAAGGACAAGAAGGTCCTGGTCATCGGCGGAGGAGCAAGTGCCGTCGAGGCTTTGGAGTTTGTCGCAGGCGAGAATGCCGAAATAACACACGTGCTTGCCAGGGTAAGTGAATACTGGGGATCAAAACTTGACTGTACTTCGATGCTAACCTGAACACAGTCTGAGAAATGGATTATTCCTCGCAACCCCATCGTGGACATCCTCCTGGCTTTTAACATCTTCGGTCAAGAAACCATGTTTTCCTGGATCCCCGAGAGCCTACTCCGTCTCCTCTTCTACCGCGACCTCAAAGACCTGTCCCCTCCCAAGGGCAGCAAGGGTGTCTTTGAGGAGACCCCTATGGTCAACGACGAAGTCCTCGATCTCATCCGCGACGGCAAGGCCGACTGGCTCCGCGGCGACATAGTCGGCTTCGAAGAGAACGGCATCCGCTTCAACCACCGCTCGCAAGGCACGCCCAAGGGCGGACCGGGCCGCGAAAAGCTCATCGAAGCCGACATTTGCATCCTCGCGACGGGCTTCCAGCGGCCGTCCCTCTCCTTCCTGCCCGACGAGTGCTTCGACGAGCCGTACGACCCGCCGAACTGGTACCTTCAGGTCTTCCCTCCCGCCCACGTCGACATCTGCGCCAACAACTGCACCTACGTCAACGCCATCGGCTCCGTTGGCAACTACCACATCGGCATCTACACGCGCTTCCTGCTCATGTACCTCGTCGACCCCCTCACCCGCCCCCAGGAGCGCTGGATGAAGCGCTGGATCGACATGACCCGCTGGATCAAGTCCCGCGCCCCCACCGGCGCCTTCGACTTCTTCACCTACTCCGAGCTCGTCTACTGGTTCGTCTTCACCATCGTCGTCAACCCCTTCCGCTGGAAATGGGCCGCCTTCGTGCTCTTCGGCATCGGCAAGGCCGTCCCGCTGCACGTCGTGCGCCAGGAGGACAAGGTCAGGAACGGGTTGGGCATGAAGGCGAGTTTGAATTAGCAACCTGGTATTCGAAAGTTTCCAACGGACTTGAAAAAAAAAACAGTTATGCAGAAGTGGAAAATACATGGACACTGCAATATTTGAAGGATGAAAAGAAAACATACCTGTCTCTTTATGATCCTCGCTCAGGTAGCGAGCCGATAGCATACACATATCAAAGCCAACACCCTTAGATGAATGGGACTTGCCTTTTGGAAACCAACCTTCCTGTCGTCCACTCAGTCCGTTACCATGTTCAAGATATCACTCAGGAGCCAAACAGAAACAGTTCGAACTAGATGCGTAGTTGAATTCGCAAGATAGATACCCAAATCCCAGGATCCCAAAAAACAAAGAGTCCCACCAACCCAGGTAACCACCCAACCACGCTTGCTTGCAAAATCCCAAAAATATGTAGAACGCATTACACAATCGCCGCTCCAATGCCCATCCATCCATGAAGATAGCTGCAATACCTTGACGAACAACCCAACAGCAAAAAAACCAAAACAAAGCCAAACGGGAGAGAGACTGTGTACAGAAAAACCCAACTCAGACCCACATTCCCCCTTCATCCCAAACCATCCCTTATCCGTCGCACATTTCCTACTGCTAAACAAATGGCGTGTATGCGTATGTGCATGTGCATGTGTGTGTATGCGCGCCTAAAAGCGCACACGAAGAGATAGACGGAGAGAGAGAGCTGGAAAACATCAAAACAGCCACCTAACTCCTAGGTGTGTGTGTCCCTTTCATCCAAAACACACGATTCATCGCACCAAAAATCTACCACTCCCTTTGACTCGTTCCTGAATTTCCTTCCCAACATGTACACAATCCAATCTCTTTCAGAAAAGAAAAAAGAATTTACAATCGTATATACAGCGAATGTTACGATGATGATGAAGAGAAGATATATGTCGAGATTGAGATATAGAGAATGCTGCGAGAGGTGTGTGTGGCATCGGTCGGTCTATCGGCCATGCACGACAGGACGAGCGGGTTGACTCGTTTCCGATCGGTATGGAAGGAGAGACAGTGAGAGAGAGAGAGAAAGAAATAATATGTAAATCCGTATGCACAAAATGCGCTCTCTCCGTTGGTTAAATGCAAGTCCCCCAAGAGGTATATGGTCGTCAAATCGTAACGGTAATTGTGGATGGACACGAGAAAGTTTGTCCTCCACCTTCCAAAACTCCACAGACTTTGGGTCTGTATGTTGTTGACAGATTAGGAAATGTCTCAACGCATGGAGGCGTATGTGGTGTTAGATAAGACGAGAAAAAAAGAGAAATTCTCGGTCAACCTGTAGGACATGGAAACGGAGTTGTTCACTCCAACATGCGACTCCGCGTCGAAATCTCCTCATCCGTCAGAGCGGCCATCCAGACGCACTTGGGGATAATGTCCGAATGAGGCTTGAGATCGTAATGGGTGCTCGCCTCCAGCAGTCGTAACAGGTTCTTCACAATCGTAGCCGAAGTCTGGTGACGCTCAAAGTTGATAAGCGGCTCACGGCTGTCGTTCTCTCCGGCGGCCACAGTCGCCGGCTTCTGTGCGTTATAGATCAAGTCGCGCGTGTAGATTCCAATGAACGGAATGCATCCATCATCGAGGTTGATCGTTTCCATCTCAAGGCGGAGGTTGTGAAAGTTCTTCACCGGCTGCACCAAGCCCTCCAACTCGCGAAGAGTGGAACGCTCTGCGGCCGGAACAAGTTCCCAGGTTTTGGTCAGACGTGCGCAGTCAGCCGATAGAAGTGCGACTGTGAGCTGGTACATCGTGGCGTAGTTGCGCAGACGACGAGCGTGGTCGGCAATGTGGACGTATTTGATAATGCATCGTACACGCTCTTCCAGATCTTCCGTGAGTACGATCTCGGACACCGCCCATTTGACCATGATGTTGAAGCGAGCAATGACGACGTCAACACCGCGAGGTTCTTGCGTGCGCAAATACTCCACCCAGTCACGGATCTGAGGCGAAGATTGCTTCCAGCGCAGCTCGATCAACTCCTTCCAATCGATCTCATCGAGCGCATCCTTCTCGACAATGGTCAACTGCTCAGCAAGAGTCTCAGAGTCATAAGCCAGAACGAAGGGGATGTGTCGCTCCCGCTCCGGAATTGACTGCTTTCTAGGCCGATCGTTCAACTCTAGCTTGCTCGGATCAATCTGCGAATCTGATTTCTTGCTGTGGTGGTTCGCCTGGAAGTCTTGCACTTGATGGAAACCGTTTTGAGAAAGCGGAACTGTCTGAAGGCCATGCAGAGGAGGCGTCAGACCCGGGGTTGGGAGGCCCTTGTGGAAAACCGTCGAGTCCATGTTGTTCGGAATCGTCCTATCCAGCACGTTGTCACTTGTTGGTGGCGTAGGAGGATGGCGCAGTGGACGAGGGACTAGTTCATCTCCAAACTCAAGGTCCGCAGGCTGATCGTCAAAGAAACTCCTCACTCCATGGCTCTCGCGCCTAGAGTCGTTTGGAACGCTGGTCGAGATGTCCGACGAGATGTCATCAAATTCCTCTTCAGGGTCCAGAAGGAAAGACTGATGCGTTTTCACCGAGTTTGGAGACTTGGAGGACTTCGGCGATCTGGGGAACGTTGAACCACGTGGAATCCTGCGCATGCTTTCTGTCTCCTCGATATGCTCTATTGAAGAGCCAGCCGAGGGATTTTGTTGATCCAGTTGGGCAGCGCGCCACGCCTGTGGCGATAAGGCGGCAGGGCGAGCAGAATCCATGGACTGTTCGTTGATTTTTCGGCGCGTAGCGGCAGCAACGTCACTGTGTCCACGATCGAGGAGGGGGACACCGGAATACGAGTACTCGGACTGCGGGACGGAACTGTCTGGCATGAATGTCGGAGATGTGTGCTGCTCAGACGACGGCGACACCACGAACGCGCCAGATACCGTTTGCTCCCGATGTAATCCAGTAGACTGAGTCTTGCGTCCCACACCTCTCGAGGCATCCTCTTGTCCCCCGTGGGAGTCCTCTCGTTTCATGGACCGACCCGGAGCTCCTTGGGGAATATAAAACTCCGCAGCCTGCGGCGATGGATCTGGGCTCTTCTTTTCATACCGGCCCTCAAGCTTTAGCAAGGCAGCCTCAATGCCTCCGTCATCGTCATCGTCATCAGGCAATGCAGCCAGGCGTGCGACTTCTCTCTCAAAAGAGGCCCTAAGCACTGGCTGTGTAGAATCTGTACCAATGAGTGACAAAGACTTCCTGCTGGTAGGCCGCCGCTCATATTCTTCAGCGCTTTCATTAGGATCCGGTGCATTGCTCCAAAGTTCATTCCAGCCAGCTGTAAGAGGAGGATATGCCACAGAGTTCGTCACCGAGTGGGCGAAATTGGAAACTGAACCAGTTGATCGAGGACGATCGTTGGGGCCCAGCTCGTTCAAGTTCGCAGCTCCACGGAGATCTCCACCAGGGCGTCTACGAAGCATGCGTGCGGGGGCAGGGGCTGGTGCAAGATCCAAATGAAATGGATCATTATCAGACGATCTGGTCATGGCGTCGGAGTCGATGCTGTACCCGGGCCTGTGTCTGGTCATTCCACTTTGAAACGATGCAAATTTCCGTAAAGAATGTGATCCCGAAAGTGTGTGGCCTGTATACATCGACCTCGAGTGTCTGAGTAAGGACGGGCGCAGACTGGGTACCGCTTCCGTCTCATAAGACTCGTCTTCATCGTGATAGAATGAGACTGCATTCGCAGTTGGGGTCGCTGACTGAATTATGACGTCGGGATGCATAGTGACCGGGGGAAGAGAGACGACCGGCTCACCGCGCCGGGAATCAGCCTCCAAACTGTCCTTTCCGAGCTTGTTGCCGCTCTGACTGACGGCATCATCAAGACGTGAAGTGTCGGTAGCTGCCGCCACAGATCGCTCAGACACTGCACTACCGTCGGCAGGGAGGGCGCCAGACATGACCAGAGGAAGAGGAGGAGGAGGAGCCCCGGTATCGTCAAATATGAGGATTGAGCCGCTGCGCATGGTAACCTTGCTGAGACCTCGCTCGACGCCAGGACGAGCCTCTCGTGAGCCATCGCTCACAGGATGCATATCCGCTCTGGTGGACGCGCTCACGGGACGCACCGGGCTTCGATGAAGAGGGGACACTCCACTTTCCCGGTTTTTTCTTTCCTTCTCTAGCTCGAGCTCAAGGGCTTTGTTGAAGCTCTCAGCAACACGCTGGGAAAGTAGATCCACACGAGTCTGCTGTCTGGCCCGAATCTGTCGCCTCTTCTGAACGCCTCCGTGGGTTGTTTGCGTAAATGTTGTCGTACTCAGCGAGTCTCTTTGCGTGGTCTGATTTGATGCCTCGCTCGGATTTTGGCCTTGCGATCCACCACCTTGCCTGCTACTCAGCGCTCGCCGCACGCTGCCGAGTATTTTTTTCATTCCCGGATTCGCCACGTTCGATTTCGATGTCGCGGGAGGTGTGCCGGATATGTTGAGAACAAGATCAAAGTGTGACTTCATCGGTCGTATTTCACCTGTCGATCGCAAATTGATGTATGGGGAGTCTGGCTGGAACAATGCACCCCTGATGATGCTCCCAGGGAACTGCTCAAGGGTGAGCTGTTTCGTAGCTGAATCTTGCGATTCTGGACGTCCTCTCGACATGGACGAATGCGCTCGATGATCCCTTAGAGCATCCGAGAAACTTCCACTGCGCTTGTGGCAATGAAGCATGGGCCGTCGACGTTGTGAGGTCGGAAGGGAAGGGGTGGTGGCTGAGCCTACAGGTACAGGGTGAGGGTACAGAGGCATTTCTGTCGCATTCTCGTTGCGATAAAGAGACTTCAGTGGAATCGAGCAAGACATGACATGCATGCTAAACTCGCTAGCGGGGGAGAGTGGTATGGTACTGTTGTCATGAATCCCCCCCGGTGATGCTGTCATTGAGCTCTGAGGGACGTGACGAGAACTCTTTGTCCGTTCCGAAGGCCTTCCGGGCGGAGAGATTGAGTGCACATGGGGAGGCTGAGCGTATCGGTTTACCTTCCTTGGCGGAGTCGTTGGTTCTGGGGAATGGGTCTCGACCGGGGCCGGTGCTGCTGGTGCAAGGTCGGACAGCCTCGCTGGTTCCACGGGTGGTTCCGGTTCAGCCTGGCCGCCTGGACGGATATCCTCATCCGGTGTATCCCTGCCGATTGCCTCTATATCGTCCCAGAAGAGCGCACAGGTCCTCCTCCAGCACTTTTTCAGTTCCCCGATGATTTTCAAGTCTCCACCTCCTCCATCCTCGCGCATCTGCAGGTCATGGTACAGGTCGTTGACAAGCTTGCAGAAGTGTTCCCGGAGATTCAAGAAAGGTAGGAAGTCCTCGGTAAAATAATTGAGAATCCAGTGACGGAGGGCAACGAAGGTGCGTACTCGGACTATTCGTCCAAAATCATCGGAGCGCTCTACAGCCCATCGAAGGCGAGCTATCAAGTAGGCTACCAGATCGCCGGTGGTCAGGTAAGATCGGAAGGTTAGAAAGAAATCAGACAGAAGTTCATAGTCCAGGAAGCTGGGGGATGTGATATGAGCTATCAGTCGAGCCGGGGTCGCTGCGGTTATTTCGCCGGTTATAGCATATCGAACGACGGCGGGCTCATCGGCATTCTTCGTGAAGGAATCGTAAATCTTGGGAGAAATGGGTACCGTCGGAACGATGGGCGTCAAGGGACTCGAGGAGCCCTGGGTCGAGGGCTCGATGTACGTGATGGGTCGGTCGTAGAAGCGTGTTCTCGACGAGATGTCGGAGTACCGCTGCGAGTTCCGGTTCAGCATCGGGCCTGGAGCGGGGAACAGGGTGCCGAGGGTCGGGGTGAGCTTGTTGGAGAAGAGCGAAGAGCGAAAGTCGTCGGTGGCGGAGGTGCGAGTGTAGGCGGAGCTGCGCAGGATGGCGGTGCCTTGGGTGCTGAATCGGGGATTGCCTAGGCGGTAGTGGGGAATTGGAACGTCCAAAACCGGGAACGACGACGTGTCTGCGGTCCGCGGTCGCGACGTCTTGGGGCGGTCAATGACGACCTTGAACGTGTTCGAGTCGATGCTCTGCGAGCGAGCGTGGTCATTGATGGTGGAGAAGGAATGCGAGCGAGCGTGGTGCGAGGGGCGGCGGGCCTTCGACGTGGACTTGGTGACGCCGTTGGCCTTCACCGCCGGGGTGGGACTGCGAGCGGGCGTGCGTGCTGGAGTGGGAGTGCGCGATCCAGAGGGAGCGCTGTCGTGCCAGCCATTGCTGGGTCGTCGAGGAACGCGGGCATCGGGCGCAAGGCTGTCGGGAGGAGTGATGGGCGGGAAGACGAAGGGCGCGGGCGGTGGGCGTGTCCGCGGCGTGCCTGTGCGAGCGACGGGCCTAAAGCGAGGACATTGGTTAGCTGGCAGTCGTCGCGGCGCGGCGCCTCACTCGCGCAGAGAAATTATTCGGAGGCGCTTGCTCGGGCGCCAGGGTGGGTGTGTCGTTACCGTAGGTAGATGAGGCCGTTGCTGCCGACGTTTCCCACAGCGAAGCGGCCGCCGCCAGAGCGGCTCTGGGCGCCGTCGTCGGTCCTCACAGTGCTGCTGTTGCTGCCGCCACGGGTGCGGGCGCGCAGCTGCTCGGTGCTGTTCTTTGCGCGCTGCAGCGAGTTCTGCCTGTTCCTTCGGAAGTCCGCCGGCCGCTGTTTCGCGCTATGAGGCCTCTGCGCTGCTGGGATATGGGCTGCTGCTGGTTGGCCCGGCCACCGCGGGCCGGCGTCCTGCGCTGGCGCGGACGTTGCCATCGTCATGCATGCTGGAGCACGTCGAGGAGGGGCGGAGACAGCTATCGACGAGCTGAGCGGGCGTGCATGTCGCCGGAAGGTTGTCTGAGAGGCGAGGAGGGAGGGCGAAGAGAGAAGCACGGCCGACGACGTCAAGGAAGTCTGGACCAGGTTGAGCGTGGTTCGGTGGCTTGCCCAGCGCGAGATGAGATATACGAACCGTGCCCTGGCCCAGTCGGTAATTGAGCAATTACGCTGGCAGCACGGCGCGGCAGATCTGGCCGACGTTCATGCGCGGACGTTGAGCCTGCAGCGCTGGCGGGAGCTGGAGGGCTGCTCGCCGTGCGTGCGTGAGAGAAAGCAAGCGTGGAAGCCTGTCCGCAACCCCGGCCAGCCCGCCGCCGCCCAATCGAGCCGGCTGCAAGAGCTGCACGGCTGCACGGCTGCACGAACGGACTAGCAGCTACAGACGCCGTCGACGCATCATGCACCGCGTCCGTGCGCCCTCCCTGCGGCGAGCACTCGCCTGGCTGCCCTGATATCGCCCTCCAGCAACGACTGCAGCGCCAGCCTGCGCACCAGCGCCCCAGCGCACCAGCCCTCCAGGCCACCACACGGCTAGCAGCCGCGTCGCGCGCTGCCGCACGTGGCTCGATGGGTGCGACGCGGCCCAGTTGCTGCTTCCGGGCCCATCGCCGGCCGCGCCTGGGACCGACGTGTGGAGGCGACGGCGCCGATAGGCTTTCCGCAGCCTTCGAGAAGCCCGCCGCCCGTCACCTCCAAAGTCTTTCTTCCTTGCGCCACCGTGATCGCCCCTAGCGCGAACCATCACCCACCGCTGCTCTGCCGGACCCAGCCCGCTGAGATCCCCGGCTGCAGCACTGCTGCCCGAGATCTGCTCCCATCGCTGCCACACTGCCTCACGCTTCCTGCCGCTGCGACCAACCCACACCCACCACCGGTGCACCGCTAGCCAAAGGGCCGTTCGCGGGGGAGCTGGGCCAGGCGTTTGGGCATCGAGAAGGGGGGACTGCAGATCGTCTCGCCCCAAACGCGCAGCTGCAGCTCTTCCCGCCCCTCAGCGCCGTCGAGCAGCGAGTCCGCGCGCCGGCCGCCGTTGTCAGATCCCGCATCGAGACTTCCTCGGGCACGAATACCAGCCATGTCCCTGCACAACCCCCCTGCTGCCGATTGGCTCTACCTGAACCCCTCCGCGAGCAGCTGGACCTCACCCGTTGCAGCTGACCCCGTCGAGGTCGAATCGTTCCATCGCCGTCTGCCCGAGTACCGTGAAACGCCGCTTGTGTCTCTGCCACACGTCGCCAGAGAGCTCGGACTGGCCCACGTGTTGATCAAGGACGAGTCGCACCGGTTCGGCCTGCCCGCCTTTAAGATTCTGGGTGCCGCCTGGGCCGTGTATCGGGCCGCTGCTGCGCGCACAAAGCTGCCATCCAGCGTGCCACTCGAAGAGCTTGGAGATGCCGTCCGGGCCAACGGCGTTCGCTTCGTCACCTGCACAGACGGCAATTGGGGCAGGGCAGTTGCACGCATGGCAAGGTACCTCGGCGTGCCGGCACGCATCTTTGTCCCTCAGAACATGGATCAGGCCACACGCGACAACATCAGAAGCGAAGGTGCCGAGGTGTCTGCGGTGCAGGGCGACTACGACGCGTCGATCAGGGCCGCGCAGGAAGAAGCGGAGAAGAGCAACGGTCTCCTAGTCATGGACACCTCATGGCCCGGCTACGAGACAATTCCAACTTGGGTAATCGAAGGCTATTATACAATGCTCCGAGAAACTGACCGCCAAGTCGTTGAGCTTACAGGCCGTCATGCGACGTGCGCGATAGCCTCAGTTGGCGTAGGCTCCTGGGCGCAGGCGGTTACCCTGCACTACAAAAGCAAGACGCCCTCCGCTACTGTTGTAGCAACCGAACCCACCACAGCCGCGTGTCTGCAGACCAGTCTCAAAGCCGGCAAGATCGTACCCATCCAGACGGCAGACACGATCATGTGTGGCATGAACTGCGGAACTGTCTCATCATTGGCGTGGCCGGTCCTCCGTAACGGGGTTGATGCAAGTGTGATGGTGACGGATTTGGAAGCCCATGAGGCAGTTCAAACTCTACGCGCGGGTGGAGTCGCCGGTGGGCCTTGCGGCGCCGCTCCCCTGGCGACCCTGCGTAAGCTGAGCGGTGACTCCACCATCAAGAGCACACTTGGCCTGGGCTCCGGGTCTGTGCTTGTGCTTTTTTGCACCGAAGGCGCAAGGCCGTATGATGTCCCAGGCGAATGAAGCCCCCAGGGTCCTGTTGGTTGCGTTGAGTAGATTGCTCAACGGCGTCTCGCCGCCAAACGCAAAGCCATTTAGTTGGTCCAGATTTCTTCTTCTCCGGCAAGCCTTTGCCTTTTTTTCCCCTTTTCGTACGTACCGCCACAACACGGACTCGGTTCGCGTGATATTGCATCAAGATTGGGGAAGGTGAAACCATCGCCCAGACGTTGATTTGGTCCAGACGCTATCGTACGCTTCATGCCCATATCAAGGTCGCGATTGCCCGTATTTGGAATGCCTCCTACTTTTATTACATCACATCAGACGACCTCATTCCCCCAAGCTCTCGTGGCTTTCGACGTGATACTGTTCTACTATAATGTCAGTTGCTCAATTTTGATGTCGAAGGTTGTGCGCTAGGCTCGCGTGGCCCAAGTTATCATTTCCAAGGCAACAGACAGAATAGTCCAAACAACGTCCCTACTCCACTCTTGCTACTGTTGTGGGCGGTGCGATACGAATTCAAACAGCAAAACTCTAACCAGTAGTTATTATGAGCGAACTCGGATCAGAGGTTCCGAGATCTTACTAACTTTATCCCTGCGTGCATCATGGGAAACTCCGCAATATAAGATGACGGAAATACGTGGCTTCAGCACTTCTGAACCTTGTCGGTGATGGCTCGGGCCACTGCGTACATGTTTCAGCTGTTCGGTGGTCTCTTTGCAATGACCGTTCTTTTGGCCGTCATCAGTTGTGTCTGTTCACCTCAGTTTCAATTCAAGTTTACGTCAATGCTTGCGTCATTAATCTATGCTTTTTCAATCACCATAGCTCCATCCCAGTTACTTAATATGTGGGAAACATGAAATACCCGCTCATTCACAAGTGCATTTGGCAGTCATTTCCAGTCGATCGACCTACACCATTCCCTACAATTTAAAGATGGGTGGATATTTTTTATCGTGGACGCTGTGACATTGGACGGCGGTTGCAAAAATCTCAATGGAAAATTTGTCCAACATCTGAAACGTCCTGTTGTTAACTAGCGCCTTCTCACTTATTCTGTAATCCCTACTGTCAACGCCTAGGCAATCATTGTGAACGCGAGAGTTATGACAATGTCTTTGGTGCGCAACTTCTTCAGGGTGACTGGGCTATTGCCCTCCGCATTGTGCTGAGAAATGGTTAACATTCGCCACATTCAGAGCTTGAACCGGGAAGAGGTGTCTTGCTATCTAATCAGCTAGACTGATTGCTCAGTATGGGCTCTTACAGACAACTCTCTGCCGGTCGGGCTGCAGGGCTCGGTCCCACTCACCCAAGTCGGGGTGTTTGCGAGTGTCTCATTGCCAACGCTGGGGCACCATTGAATTAGTATAATAGAAAATGAATAGAAGGCCCTCAAAGAGTATGCTTTCGTGTAGGCGTTGAATCTTGCTGTTGTTGTTTTGTTCATGACCAGAATAGGAAGTCGCAGAGTGTGAGAGCGCCGTGACTACCATTCGAGCATGTGTCGCACCTACTGCTCGCCAACGCATCGGCTTAGAACAATGGTCGAGCTGAAGCTTTGAATCTGCGTAACGACTGTCAACCAAACTGTGATATGCAGACACGAGCATCTTATCCCCATCACTTCAAGTTCTTGCCTCAACCCAAAACCCCTCTTCTCTGCGTACACTCTTCTATTGCGCCATAACCAATCCACTTCTCCATCGGCGCCCAGGCACAAAAACTTCCCCCATCCTCGCCAACTGATTTGGGCCTCTCCAAACCTTTCAACTGACCACTCCATTTCTCCAACAACCAACCACCACAATGTGCCGCACAATCCTGACAGTCGTCGACCACGCCTGCCGGGCCGAGCACCTCACCCGCCGAACGCGCACTGAGCAGTGCTACGCTGCCCATCTCTGGGGCATCCGGGTCTGCGCCCCCGGCCCGCCACGCCACATGTTTTACGAGCAACACATGCCCGGCGCCGCCTGCCAATCCTGTTTCTACGCCGACCGTGCCGCATACAACACCCCCTACAATCTCACCCACGACAACGACGTCGAAGACGACTACGAAGTTGACCCCGCCACCCTTCACAATCAGCGCCTCCTCTCCGGGCTGTCGTCGACTCCCGTTTATCCACCGCCAATCGTGCCGCGCCCGCCAACGATCCTGCCCGGGCCCGTGAACCCACCGTACCTGGGCACTGACGAACACACTCACGAAGATACCCCGTACTCTGGACCTGCCATACCGACCGGTGTCCCCGGCGCGCGCATAGACTGGCCGCTCATCGACACCATCGCGCAACAACTGCCCGGCTCTCTGGAGCAGCGGCAGTGGCAGCAGCAGCAGCAGCTCGGTGAGTACCCCAGCGGCTATGCTGCTGCTGCTGCTCACCGCCAACAACAAGAAGAAGAAGAAGCATGGAACAGCGGCATGCCCCCACCGCCACCACCTCCTCCTCCTCCCCCATTCCGCGGCGGTCCCCTCGTCACCATAGCAGAAGACGAACGAGAACATCATCACCACCACCACCGCCGCCACCCCGACAACTTCGACGGACCTCCCAGCACGGAGCCGAGCGGCGAAGAGGACGACGACGGCTTCGTGCGCGTAGAGCGCCCGACGACCGGCCGCCGCTTCGGGCGCGAGCCCCGGCCCCCCAGACACAACCCACCACTTCGCCGCCGCTTCCGCCAGCACCCCACGGCGCGCGCGACGCGGAACCCCTCGCTGCCGAGCTTCCGCCCTTACTCCCCATCGCCGCCGTTGCCACCGCCGCCGCCGTCGTCGTCGTCCTCCGAGTTCTCAGGTTACCGCTCCCCACACAACGTGTGTCACTTGCGCGGCGGTGGCGGTGATAGCGCCGACGAAGAAAACGAGTCCTCCTCCTCCTCCTTTGAAGAAAACGAAGAAGAAGAAGAAACCAAACAGCTGCGCTCGGCGCTCGAGCGCAGCGCCCGCGAGTACGCGGAGGCGGCGGAGGCGGCGGAGAGCGCGGCGCTGGAGAGGGCGATGCGGGAGTCGGCGGATGAGTGCGAGCGCGCGTGTGAGGAGGCGGAGCGCGCGGCGCTGGAGAGGGCGATGGGCGAGTCGGTGGCCGAGGCGGAGGGGGAAAGGAAGAGGGCGGAGGAGGAGGTGCAGAGGGAGGTGGTGGGGAGGAGTTTGGGGACGTGGCGGGAGGAGGTGCGGAGGCGGATGGGGCGGGGGAGTGGGGAGGAGCGGGAGGAGGTTGTTGTTGAGGGTGGGGGGCGAGGAGGTGTGAGGGGGGAGGCGGGGCGGGGAGGGGTGGCTGAGGGTTGGGGGCTTCGTCGGCAGATGGATAGGCGCCAGGGACGGGGTGTTGGTTCTGACTGTGATGCTGGATGCGGTAAGAAGACGGCTGCCTGGACTGCACCTTTGGTTTCGGAATCCAACCACTTCGAAGAAGATCGAGCAGTTCAGGGGCCGTACGCCGACTTCAGTCCTCGGGTTCACTCGAATCCCACCCCGGCATCCAGGAGGCATGTGGTACACACACCTGCTCAACGCAGGGCTTACCCTCCGCCGCCAACTGTCGAGGATGAAGAATCGGAACCAGATCGCCCGGCGACATGGTCGTTCGAAGGCGTCGTTGAGAAGGAACAAGAGAAAGACGACGACGACGACGTATCCACCATCATGGACCCAGCGACTGAAGTAACGAGAGCAATGGAGGCGGTGGACATATCGCTCGATCATGTCAGGGAGAAGAGGATGGCCAGGTTCGCCAAACACGGCGAGGAGTAGTCATGGTGTTCAGATTGATGAGAGGCCGGCCAACTCCAAGTGCGTGGCTCCATCATACCGGGGGCGTTATGGTTGTTTCGTGAATGGTTAGGTTATTCATGGTTGGATTTTTATTGCTTCAGGATAGGGCTGTTGGTCTAGCGGTCCAGACACCTGCGGTCTTGCATTAAAGGGTACTTCATGCAGCTGGCAGGCAGAAGAATGAGATATCTTCATTCTTGAAAGTCTTCGCTCCTGGTGTACATACCTACCCCGGCAAAGCAATGGAACAAAACCATTGGTCAGGCTTTCGGTCCAGTCAAGTTGTAAACAGAGTCGGCACCCTCGCCGTAGCGGCCTATCAACGTGCGTGCAGGGAGGATCAGCTGCTCGCATCAGGCAAGTGAAAGTCGGGAGCCTTCCCGACGGGGCAATCTGCGGAGAAGAACGCGCGGGGTTTAGGATATTGGTCGCGCATTTTTCCTACCTAGCCGCCCGCTCGCATCGACTGATCGTGTGGTCTGGCGCGATGCTCAACCGTGATATGAAAGACTACTGGCTCGTGGCCGAACTGCATGCAACCCGTTCAGGGGCTCTAGCGCGATGGAAGGTGGGAGAGAAAAGCGAAAGCATGTAGTTGTGTTAAGGTTGTACAGCCGCGCAAAGGCGCCCCCACGGGCCCCTGCGTCAGCGTGCAAGGGGGAAACTGGCCCCGGATTGGCCCTCCCAACTTTACTCGAGGAGCCGTGGCACTGGCGATCCTCCTCTCAAGCCGAACTTCCCTTGCAGATGTGCTCCGCAGGACATTGGCGACTGGTATGTACCATCTGATACCGTAAGCCTCGTTTGATTGGGTTCTGGCGTTTGCTCCCTTGCGTGTGTGAACCGCTGAGCAAGGAATCTGCTGTGAGATGCTACTACCACGCCTTTTGAGCATGCGGGCACCAGATTCTGCAAAAGATTGACTCGCTGTTGTGCACGCGACTTAGCGACAAATCTGGAGGGTGGGTCGTAAGCACGCTGCGTGAAAGTCAATGTATATCGGGTATAGTAGGGGGATGACGTGCTAAAGCATAGGACACATCGTGAAAGAGCATGGGGAGCTGAAGCATGCGCCTGGACGCGAAGTACGAATAGGCACAAATACTACGTTCAGACGCATGCTTCAACTCCCCATGGATGAATGAAGTAATATTTACGGACGAAAACTTCGTGCCCGGCCAATGTTGCTGTCCCTTCATTGCTGCGCTATACATGTGCTCTTCACGAGCCGTTCTTGATCCAGGGAAGACTGAAAGTACCAACCCAATCCTCAACCTCCTTCCTTAGCTGGATGATGTCCGTCACGTTCTCACCCTCACCAACGTGTTCCCTGAACGCATTGACGCTGCCAGGGTTCTTCCTGCCCTTGGACTCTGCCGCCTCCTTTGCAGATTTGTCCAGCTTCTGCGTGATGGTCACCGCACGGTGCACAATGTCGGCGACGCGGACAAAGTCATCGGGCGTGAAGCCGCGAGTGGTCATGGCCGGGGTACCCATACGAAGACCGCCGGGCTTCAATGCCGACTTGTCACCAGGAACCGTGTTCTTGTTGCTGGCAACGCCAACCAGTTCAAGGACACGCTCGACACGGGCGCCGTCGACGCCACGGTCCTTCAAATCGATCAGGACCAGGTGGTTGTCGGTACCTCCAGAGACGATGTTGTAGCCAAGGCCACCCTTGTCCTTGGAGTTGCCTAGTCTATCGGCCAGGGCCTTGGCGTTGGAAAGAACTTGCCTCTGGTAGTCCCTGAACTCGTTGGACTGAGCCTGTTGCAGAGCAACAGCGAGCGCAGTGATGGTGTGGTTATGAGGACCGCCCTGGTGTCCAGGGAAAACCGATGCGTTGATCTTCTCCTCCAAGTCCCATTTCTCCTCAACGCCCTTCTTGTCCACACGACGGGTACCCTTGCGGTAGAAAATCATAGCACCACGAGGCCCACGGAGAGACTTGTGAGTAGTGGTCGTCACAACGTCGGACTCGTTGAACGGAGAAGGGATGACACCAGCGGCGACAAGGCCAGAGATGTGGGCCATATCGGCAAGCAGGTAGGCGCCAACCTTGTCGGCAATTGCCCTGAAGCGCTCGTAATCGAGTAGCCTGCTGTAGGCGGAAGTGCCGGCAACGATGATCTTCGGTCGGTAAAGGAGAGCCAGTTCTTCCAGCTTGTCGTAGTCGATCAGGCCGGTCTTCTCGTTCAGCCTGTAAGGTAGAGTCTCAAAGTATTTCGAGATGGCCGAGATCTTTTTAGTGGGAGTCTGGTAGCCGTGGGAAAGATGACCGCCGTGGGGCAGATCAAGGCCCATGATTCGGTCGTGTGCGTTGAGGAGGGCAGAGTATGCGTAAAGGTTGGCGGGCGAGCCGGAAAGAGCTGCAACGGATGAGTCAAATGTCAGGTATCAGGGTCGCAAGCAACGCACGCTGGACATTAACGCCCCATTCGCTCTCCTTCAATCCGAAGGCCTGCAGAGCACGCAGCTGGCATAATCTCTCCGCCTCATCAATGAACTCGTTTCCTCCGTAGTAACGCGCACCCGGGTAACCCTCCGAGTACTTGTCTGCAGTTCGGCTCAGCATTCGCTCCGGCAAGAGGATTCGACATGCGTACTCTGCATAACACTTCCTAGAGCATCGAGGACGGCCTGGGAGGTGAAGTTCTCCGAGGGGATCAGGTTAATGAAGTGCTTTTGCCGCCGTTTCTCCTGCAAGTTTCATCGGCACGTTAGCAATGTGCCGAACAAGAGCGGAGGGCGCATTGGCGCAATTACCTTCTCTACAATATCGTACACGACGGGATCGGCTTGGGCAAGGTTCGAGGAGAGGAGCTGGGGGCAGATTAGCATAACCGGCGCGCGCGACAGGAAAGACGGCGGCGTACCTTGTGCTGGTCGTCCAGCGAGACGGCGTAGCCTCGCGCCACTTGAGGCCGCAGGCATCTCTGGAGGATTGGCCGGCGGGCAGTGGTCGCCAGCAGGGCGCGCGAGGCCCGGCAGGTGTAGCGGAGAGACGACATCATTGCCAGCCTGGGGAACTCAGCAATGGGGCGCGGAGAAGCTGGGATGATCTCGGCGCGGTGGTGAGGTGATGGATCGATGCGCCGAAGTCGCCGAAGAGGAGCTAGGCCGGATTGGGAAACCCACGCGAGGCAGCCTTTTTTTCCTCTGTCGCGCCACGCGTCTCGTTCCTTTCCTCTTCATCACACAACTAAATCCAAGATGATGAGCTGGCCTTCATGGCAGCGCATCCTCACCTGCCGCGCGCAAGCACGGCGGCGTGGGTGCTGTTGAGATGTTCCGGGCCCACCTCACCACCTTAGAGGAACAATTTGAAACTTTCTGATTGGATTCCTGTGTGATGAAATGCCCTTCGACGGCGTTGGCATTCTTCCTCAACGATACACTAAAGCGCTCGCTAGATGTTCAAGGGGGGCAAAGAGGCGGTCTAGCTTGGGCGTGCGGCCTTTCGAGGAGCTCGAAGGTGGCAGCCGATGCAATTGTCGGCTTCACTGCTCGTTGGAAGTTCGCAGAGTAGCCCGAGCTTGTATAGAAGTATATAGGTAAAGCGATCTATTCCCCGAGTTCTCTAATTTCTTTATGGCTCTGGCGAAGTTTTGTGAGTACTGTCGACGCTGTTGACAGGTAGCAGCTAGGCACGTGATGCTTGCCTGTCAACACCCGCTTGGCTGCCCATTGCTCGATCATGAGCTTGTATACAACCTCGTGATGACTGGAGGGAGTGGCGTCCGACAATGGTGCCGGAGGATTGCGCATGTGCGTCTAGGGCACGTGTCGCTGAGGCCCTTCGTTTGGACCCTTCTGTCCGTTTGGTTCGGCAGGTGCATGTTTAGGTACGGGTCGCTCTTTCCCACCAAGCTTCGCCTTACATCACCGTCCGGCGACCCTGAGAAAAACCAACCGCCAGATCTTCTCTGAACCTCTTCCTCCACTCCACGCCACCACAGGCACACGGGTCACCAGCACCCCGCTCCTGCAAGCTTACGTCACTTGCCACCAAGCCGCATACACGGTGTCGAAGACACTCGGCGCTCTAGGGTCTCGCGACATGGCGCGCAAGGCGCCTCCGAAATCGAGGACCTCCAAGCCGGCAAGCGCGCAGAAACCGAGCTCAGAGCTTGGTGATGGTGACCTTCAAGTCCGCTACAACACCCGCACGGGACGACCCATTCGCGACAATGCTGGCCGCAAGTCGCTTGACCCTTCGTACCTCGACACCACTGAAGTCATCGATGACGAGGGCCTAGACAGCGAATCTGGATCAGAGGACGAGGAAGGCGTCAAGAAAAAGCACCCCAAGAGGAAGCGAACTCCTTCTCCACCATTGCCAGATGTCGATCCGCTGCCACTCTACCCAGACGACGTTCCATCGCGCGAGCCAACTCCGCATTCACTGGACGATGAGGGGGTCGGCTCTATCAACTTGACCGTCAACGTTCCGAAAGGCTTCAGTGGTCCTCTGACTCTGAAGATCGACCGAGCCTTATTCATAAACGGACAGTCAGAACCCCCGGCCAAGCGCCAGCATCTGCCCAGTGCCCGTGTGAATTCGTCGAAGCTCAGCACCGGAAACACTATCTCGGTTGCCCCTCGCAAGACATCCATTCGCCAACGCGGATACTTTGGTTCCGATACCCGCGAGGATCCCACGAAGAAGACCTTCGCTGATCTTCCGGCGGAGCTTCGAAACCAGATATACCGTCTGTTGTTTGTCACCAAGGAGGACGTCAGCTTCTCACGCCCCGTGAACTTTAGCCGCTCTGGAGCTTTGCTGCGAACCTGCCAACAGATATACAAGGAAGGACGCAGTGTTCTCTATTCCGAGAACCGATTCGCCTTCTCACGAAACACCCATTCCCGCGCACCCTACTGGAGTGCTCAAGAGAGAGAGGTCGGCTATCAAGACATGAGAGTCTTCCTCAACTCAATTGGACCTACCAACATATCTGTAAGTGGTTCATTGGACCAGGTAAGCCTGGATATCTCACTCACCAGCATCAAGCTGCTTAGGTCCATCTCGATTGTACTCACTGACGCGTCCCCATCGAGTGCTCCTTACTTGGACCATGGTAAGATGGATCAGAGACTCTGCTGAGTAGCAAGCAAAGCTGACAAGATATAACAGAAGGACGTCGCTTTGTCCGTGATGAGCATATCATCAACTGCTTTCGCCAGATTTCGAAGCATGGCAAACTGAAAGATATCGAGCTTTCGTTCTACGGACGAAAGTGCCTCTGTCGAACAGATTACCGTTTTCTTGATGCCTTGAGGGAGATCAAGGCTGATGAGGTTCGCTTTGAACCGCCCGAACACCTCTGGTATCCTTCAAAGGTCGACTATCTCGTGAAGGTAGCACTCCTTGACTCGATGGTCCGCCCTACCAAGATCTACAAGAAGGAATGACCACCTTCGGATACTTTGACAGCAAAATCCAGTCCCCCAACTTAATCCCGGTAGTTGTGGCAACCTTTCTCACTTGATGGGGCTCACGGTTCCTTTATCATCATACTGTCGAGCATGGAGCTTGGCATTTCTGCATTTGCATCTTCAGTCCGATGCTTTCGGCGTGGAACAAAGAAGAACAAGGACATTAATCACACAACAGAATCGGGAAAAGTAAAAGAAAAAGAGCAGAATTGCTTTGGCTGCGGGCATCCTTTCTCAAAAACAAGTTTTTCTATAGATGGAGAAAGCGTTGTACCTGTGTTCGATATCACAATTCCGGATGGCTTTTTGACACAGTCTGATCAAGTAATTCCAGCATGATTAATAGAGAAGCACTGTAAAATAGCAAAAGCAAACCATATACATGAGCATTAGAGTCCGAAGATCAGCTAAGCAACTGAACGGAAAAATCAAGAATCTACCCATGGGCCATATGTCCTATAACTTGATCAATCAGCCTCTTTGACATCGATTGCAGTCGCGTTGAAACCTCTATAAATTCTATCGCCGGTCTACAGAGCGCCATGTTAATCTCACTACGCATTCTATTTCTACGCTCGTTCCTACATCGAACAGGCCTTGCTGATAATGAATAAAGCGGCTGCTGCATGCACCTCAAAACCTGGGGTACACCACCAGGCCAGTACACACAGATGAAACACCACTTATAACACACAGCGCAACTATAACGTCTCGGTCAGCCCTGTCGCCGCCGCACAACAAAAAAGAGGGGCCCAACTTCAACCACATAGCTCCTCCACGTCACACATTAGTATGTAAGCGAGAGAGATGAACAGCGACGCTACGTCTTTTTCTATTCTGCTCTACAAAACGAATATGCGCCGCACAGCACACTTGGGGGATGGAGGTGAAAAAAGGCCAGATCTGTTTCGTTTCTCTACTCTTCTTCCAACTTTTGGCACGCTCGCTCATGACGGCAGCCCCCCCCCCCCCGATCGATCTGCGCGCCTTCTCCTCGTCGTCGCGAATCGGACGAAAGAGCTCATCAGAATCGCGAACTAGACGTGCGTCGAGTGATGATGCGATGATGTCCGAGATCCTCGGTCCTCCTCCTCCTCCCACCCCCCGCCTCGCCTCGCGCGCGCGCGCGAAGGGCCGCGCCCGCCCGCCCTGCCATGAACGAGAGGGCTAAAAAAAACAAGGCAAAAGGCTGTCGCTAGCTAACGATTGATGACAGATAACGGCGTCGATTCATCTTTTTTTGGACTATCGAAAAAAGACGCCGGGTTCGGGCCAAGCACGTTCGGCTTTGGCTTTGGCTTTGGCTTTGGCCTTGTTTTTATTCTTTTTTCTTTTTTTTTCTCAGGGTGCTGATTCATGGCTTGTATGTACCTAGGCTCACACTACCCCGTGCTCGTCGTCGCTGTCCTCGTTGCGGCTCTTGCTCCTCCCTTTCTTAGGGCTGGCCCGTGGGCCCGGCGCCCGGTGTTGGAAAAGTGGCTGAAATGTCACCTACCTCTTTCGGAAATGGGTTGGAAGGCGCATTGGCCGTTTTTGTACGCTTGCGGCACGGTCATTTTGGTGTTGGTTTTTGGGCCTGCTCACAGGCGTCGGGCTCATCGATTGGTCTGGGCGGCCACGTGCGTTGACGAGGCGCCGAGTGAGAAAATGGTAAAGGGCGGTCGATGGTTTGGTTGGTACTGTGTATTCGGTCGTGCAATGACACGTACGTGAATCTCTTGTTTTTTTCTTGAGTCGTGCTCGGCGCGGAACATACGGGCGAGATTTCTTCCTTGTCATTTGTTTGTTCAGCTGGGCAGGGGTGTGGTTGGCGATATGTGGGGAAAATGGGTGGTGATGGTGGTGAGTAATCGTTGATGAGTGTGTTGAAGTGGCCAATCATGTGGCCCTTGTGGATTTTGTCTATCTCAATTATTGGCGACCCACGGATGAAGCATCCGATCTCTGGTGGGGTATTTCTTGCGCATGCGCTTGGGCCTTTGGGAGTCGTGGCTGTCGAAGGGCAGATCTGTGTGAATTGCGGAATCGGCCCGGCTGCTTCGGCAAATTTCACTGTGGAGAAGGGGCAGTTGCTGGTGGGTGAAGGTTACGTGGGAGATCAGTGTAGCAATAGGGTCTGCGCACGTGGGATGGCGGCGATGATGGTGTGATGCTTTGACCGGTTACCGGTACTTGTGGGTGGTAATTGGGATAAGCGGGAGGTGCCGTCACGTTTTGCGCACGCGCGCGCCTACACCTGTTAGGAAGTTGTGCTGAGCGGTGTCGTTACGCCTTCGCTGGTTGGCAGAACGGTCTGGAGGAGAACATGAAGTGGAGACCCTGCATGCGTTTGTCGATGTGATTCTGGGGGTTGGAGTGATTGGGCTGAATGATCTGAGACCAGGATTGCGGAGAAAAAATGGGTGACGTCTGTGACATGGTGGAGCTCCAGCCTAGCAATCGGATTTGTCCCTCAGCGGTGGGGAATAATTGGTTCGAGCGCGCGGTGCGCGCGGACTTGGAGATGGTGATGCGTTGTTTCAGGACACCGTGTGGAGAAGGGCTTGTTTGGACGTGGTTGAATGTCTTGCCGCCCGATGCTTGCAATTGGCCGGCCGTCTTGGATGCGGTTGTATTCGGCTTTCTCAGCCGGACGTCATTGCCTCATTCCTCCCAGAAACACGAAATGAATTGTCCCATTCGCCGGAGTCATCGGACTGATTTGTGCTATCCATCTCAGAGACCTTTTCTCTTCTTGAATTCTGCGATCCACTCTTGCGCCCTGGTTTTGGGCACAACATTCACCTTGACCAGTCCGTCCAAGATCTCCACTGTGCCCCCGGCCAACAGCTTGCCCAGCGGAACTTTCTTGCCCGCCTTGATCAGGCCACCGGATGACGTCTCCAAGTAGCACTCAGTACCCGCATGTGTGTATTCGCTCTTCGCGTCCCAGGGCACAGGCAGGATGTACTCGAGGTGCTGGCCAAGGCTGTCCGTCTCGGCGCACGCCTGAATGAAGTCGCTCTGTGCGTCCAGCGGGTAGAGAAGGATGAGGGGAAATGAAAGGACCGATGAAGGGTCCAGAGGCTCTGTCAGCGCAATCTTCGCGTCACCAGTGTCTGGGTCTGCGCCAGTAGACCGTGTCTTGATGTTGCGTGCTCTGAGGGCTAATTGAAGTGCGTTCTCCTCATTCCGCTTTTTAGTCTCCCGCTCCTCGCGCTTCCGTTCGGTCTCCTTGAGATGCTTCTTGCGTGTTGCAATCTTGCTTTTGAGAGTCTTGAGGGAGGCATTGCTGGCATCAATTGCCAGACCACGCTCACATGAGTCCTCGGCTTCCGGGATCTTGTCCAAAGCAAGAAGAGCCGTGGCGCTGCGGTACCAGGCCTTCACATTCAACGGGTTGATAAGAAGAGTTGCCTTGCAATTTTGTATGCAAGAGCGGTAGTTCTCTGTTCGGAGATGCAGTCAGCCTGTTGTCACTTGTACCACCAATAGAGGGGCAATCGATTTGCTGGCTTGATCACGAACAGGGCCGACATACTCATCTCCAGGTTGCACAACGCCTTGTTGACGAGAGAGGCTTCCTCGATCTGCCTTTCCTTCCGCGCCTCCTCGTCCGGGTCCAGTTTCTGTCCATCCGCAAGATCCATGTCCGGATCCTCGTTCAGCTCTTTCCCCACACCCTTGAGCACGCCAAGAGCCTTGTCATAGAACTCCCGTGCATCAACCCACTGCTTTGCGCGGGCGCACTCATTTCCTTGTTCACGGAAATTACCGGCGACCTCAGCCTTGGTTCCTTCGTATGCGAGCGCCTTCAATCCTTCCAGAGCCGCATTCTCACCGCCTTGCCCATCGCTCTCGTCTAGTGATGTCATAAAAAGCGGCGTGCGATTGAGCTCGGCCAGCAACTCGTCAGCAGTCTTGGATGCGGTCTCCGTCATGGCCGGGGGCTTTGCAGCCGACGCCTTTCCGTCGGAAGGCTCCTCGGCCGTAGACGAGCCCTTGGTTTGGGTAGCATTGTTGAGGAGGGATTCGAGCGAAGGTACTCCGCTTGGACCGGGGCCACTGGGAAGGTCGGAAGGCTTGGGAGGCGGGTTTACGGCATGGTCATTAAGGTTGAGTGATTCGTCGAAGTCGTCGGGCAGCTCCTCGATCTTGCCCATGGTAGCGGTCTCGGGGGAAAGGCTGCGATTTGGTGGCGCGAGGGATTGCGGTAAGGTAGTCTGAAGCAGCAGCAGCTCCAGGCTCAGACGAGGCGCAGGAGGGACAGAGATGGGATGCAGCCGGTGGGGCAGAGAGGGCCAGAGGACGAAATTTCGTTATCGATAGCACTTCGGCCTCGGGCGCCCATGGCCCTGTCACACTGTGCGGCGGATGCCGCGCGAGGGATTCCGGAAGCAGCTATCCGACCGGGGAAGGGCGCCTGCTGCAAAGATTGGCTCGTTGTTATTTCTTTTTTCCGGACTTCAACACCCACCAGCCGCCCCTGCATAACAACGTCCTAGGATGCCCCCAACGCTCGATCCTCCCTCGTGCCAATGTCAGTCCGGCTGATCGTCGACGGTAGAGCCCTAGGGATTCACTACCGGCGCAAACAGATCTGGACGGCCGCTCCCTGTCGTCACGCCGTTCTCAGCGGATAACCTGCCGCTAGGGCCGCGGGTGGATCCATCTGATGCCCAAGGGCCACTACTGCTGGAGACACCATGGGGGGTTCGGAAGGGGCCCGGAAGGGGCCCGGAAGAGGTGCGCTTTCGAGGCGGACCACGGCACTCTAACGCGTCATTCTCGAGCATTGCTGTATTGTGTGTGCAGCATAGCCTCTCTCGCACCAACGGGGCGCGCGGCATAAATTAGGCGCGACGTGCTATCTCGCGTATGCCGATAGGGCTTCCCAGCAGCCCAGGCACCCGGCGCCCTTTGGCCATATGATTCTTGTTATACCCTCCGCGTCGCAGTCCCGCCAACGCACACTGCATTACGCTACGGTCGATCGCGAGAGCACGGGTGCCGGGCTCGCGGGTGCTGGCTTGCGGTGCTCTTGGAGGGACGGCATCCACGACGCAGCCGGGGCAGCAACTAGAGAATTTGTCAACAGCAAATTGGGGCCCGCGGATCTGTGCCTTGGCGAGACGGCAGCCAGGTGCTTGCGGCGCCAAGATGGCGCGTCTCATGGTGACACAGAGCAATTTCGTTCTTGTCAGCCGCATCGCAAATGCGGGGAGGCAGGACTGGCGGGCGTGGAGAGGTCTGGACTGTGCGGGCGTGCCGGGGCTTCGTCACGACAGCGGCGGTTGGACGGGCGACTTGGCGTGATCTGCAGGCCGGGTGGGCGCGCAATCTCATGGAAATACGGCGTCGCTACTGACAGCAGTATGCGGCAGGGCAAGCGAGGGCATTTGCATCTGATAGTGACTGTGACGGAGGTGCATCGGCCATCTCAACGCTCGAGCTCTCCCGGCCGGCTGGGACGCGCTGCGGCTGCAGGTGCTCGGCCAGAGGCACCGCAGCAGTCGTATCGCCGTCGCCGTCTCCGCTGCCGGGCTGGCGATCGCCTCGGCGTCACGCACCACGCCCGCACGCCCGCTCGCCGCTCGCCGCACGCCACGCACCGCGATACTGGCGCGCCACAGCACCGCGCGCGAGGAGCGCGTCGACAGGGGAAAGGCACCAACGGCGGCGCGCCCCGTCGGCCGTGTCTTAGACCGCGGCAGCAGAGCCCCCAGCCCGCCGCCCGCCAGGCTGGTGGGGCTAGCGACGGGGTCCGGCGCTGGTCTGCCTTGTGCTGCGGCGGCGCGGCAGCCGGATGCTAGGCTGCCCCTGACGGGAATCTTCACTCACTGCTCTTCAGCCTACCGGGTGCCGCGCTGCTCGCCGCAATTTCGATTCGGCCACGCCCCCCATTCGCGCGTGCACGTCCGCCGATGCGAGAAGCAAGCTCCCCTGCCCTGCCAGCGCTGCGCCCGGGAACCCCCAATAAACCGCCATGGATCAGCCCGCTCATGCCCGTCATGCCCGCCGTCCTCCTCACGCTCCCACGCCGCCGCCATCCGACCTTAAGCCTGCACGACCCTCTCTTTCACATCTGCGTCACACTCCCTCGCCAACCCTCTGCTCCACGTCCCTTTCCGCGCCTGCTCCAATGCACTGCCGTCCTTAGCGTGTTTCCCTTCGTTTAGTCGCTCCGGCCCAGTAGCCTCGTCTGCCCGCATAGGTACGCAACAGCCACGGATTGTTACTTGTACGCCCTGTCCCACCAAGTCCGCGCCGCATCTTCACGCGTGCAACTCTCCCGCCGAGTCTCACACCACTCACCCCGCCGCCGATCTCCGCTCTGCCAGTGGCGCCTGCTGACAGTCCCGAGGTAGCACAGCATTCACTTCCGCTCTGCATGATTGGCGCTTCTGTCTCTCCACTCATTGCTGCAAACGCCGCCATATCACTTCAAAAGAGTCCGGTCTACCACGGCAAGGAGCCGCCCGCAATCCGGCAAATTTCAATCCTGGCTGCCCGCCGTTTCATCTTGCATTGAAAGGGCTTTTTGTACAGATAAGCTTTGCTCGCAAAAGTATGTGAAGCAGGCGCCATTGTTCATCCACAGGGACTCCCTGAGGTATAGGGTTGACCGTGCTAACCTGGCGAGCAGTCATGTTTCAGGCTCGTTAAAGCTTTGGAAAGTTCAAATTTCACCTACAGAGGAGCGTGGTCGTCTTGATAGTGTTAGGACCCCGTGGTCGTCATGGCGACCGAATACTTCTCCGACCAGGAGTCTTCAACTGCCGCACGTTCGCTGTCAACGCCCACCGAAACTCCATTCATGACTCCACAGCCGTCGAGGTCACGGCGCTCTTCTCGACACGGGACCCCTTCATCCTTCGGTGACGCATCCCAGGCATCACCGGCGCCGCCAGCTTCCGATTGCACCTCGGGCGACTCCGCAAATGATGAGAACATCTCTCAGTTGGACCCTCGCCGCTTCACACCAACTCTGCAAGCTAACCTCGTGGCCGAGATCCTCAACTTACGGCGAGAACTCGACTCCAAGCACCGGGTGATTGAGGATCTCGAGACCAACTTGCACTCGACACAAGAGGAGAATGAGCTTCTCAATGACAAGCTGTCGACCAGTCTGAGGGAGAGCCGGGTCGCCAAGCGCCAAATCCAGCAATTGGAGTCTGGAACGCTTTCCGCTCTCGAAGAGCTGGTCAAGGAACGAGATCAAATCAGGTCCGACAATGAACATCTGAAAAGCAAACTCGAAGCGTCCCAGAAGAAGGCAAGGAGTGAAGTTGACGCATCAGATCGTACACAAGACCTCTGGCAGAAGGACAAAGAGGCCTGGGACAACGACAAGCGATCTCTGGAACGTCGGCTCCACGTCACTGAGACTCGATTGAAAGTTGTGCTTGATGAGCTGGCAACGCAACAGGCAGCAGTCGAGGCTCAAGCTCCGGGAGACTTCGCCGGTGCCAAGGACGCGCCAAATGGACACGAGAGTGACACAGCCAGCATCCAATCCTCACCCAAGAAAGGCCGGCACAGGCGAAACCAGAGCAGCGGTAGCGCAAGAAGTGTGCGAAGCTTCGGCCCTCGTGGGTACCGTGCATCAATCCTCACCATTGGCTCTGAAGCACACGCAAAGCTCTCAAACGGCCTTAGCCTTGCGGACGAGCTTTCTTTTGACGAAGAGGATGAAGATTTCGAAGACCTGGAAACCGATTCTGAAGACTATACCGAGCACGAGATTCGCGCTCGCAAGCTGATGGAGGCCAGAGCATCTTCCGTTCCTGACGAAAAGGCGCGCAAGATGCTCGGCATAATGATGGACAAGGACAGGACCACGCCGACACCTAGCGAGCCCGATAGGGATATGTCTTACTGTCTTGACGACACCATTCCCGAAATCCACCGCCCGAGGCACCAGCAGTCTTTCGACACTATTGTCCCGCCACAGTTCGAGCCGAGGATTGAGCCGGATGACGTAGTGAAGGTTGAGCGGAGGCGCGTCGAATACGTCGATACCGGGGTTCAACCGTCTCCTCCACCGTCTCCCAGAGTAACTGCGCAACAGATCGTGGCTGCAAGAAGCAGTGGTCATATTATGGCTGCTATGGATGTCGAAGCGAACCAGAGGAAGAAGCGTGTCTCTGCACCTCCTTCCGAGGCTATGAGGGAGAAGGAGCTGGCGACAACTCAACGAAAATCCGGACTGATGGTCTCAACATCGTGTCAGACCCTGAGCCAGCCGTTGAGCCCGCCTGAAACGCCAACGGTCGTGCTTCCGCAGTCCCCGACTGAGTCTGAAGCCTCCGTTAATGCGCCGCGAATGGCTTCAACGTCTACGCAGACGGAATCGCGGGTGGATCCTCAGCCAGCGTCGGTGCCTGAAGTCATAGTCGAGCCTCCCCAGTCCCCGCCTCGGACGGAAATTCCTGCGCCGATTCCCATTCCGCAAATCGCCATCCACCCCCCAGGATCTACTCCTGGTTCTCCTAAACATGCTGTGCTTCCCCCCAATACCAAGAGCGCTGGTTCCCAGACTACTTCTGAGTTACCCAGCAACATGCGTGATTCCGAAGTACAGACCGATCCTATCTTGATCGAGCAGCGGATTTCCAAACTCCCACCTCATCTGCTGCCTTCGGCTATCTCTTCGAAGCCAGGAACGCCCATCAAGGAGGATCCGAAGGCTCAGCCCGTGCTCGCTAGGCCCTTTGAAGAGAAAGGGAAATCTCCCTTGCATCCGTCCACACAGGAGTTGCTCAAATCAATGCGGACCATGTCCATCCAGGCCACTCAAGACAAATATCCTGGCAATAACGATAATGGTCCCCTCACACAGGAGAGCACTGACGGCATAAGGCGGCCATTCCGGACCAGCAGCCTGTTCGCTGGCTTTGACGGAGAAAGTTCCGATGAGGATGCTGCAGCCGACCAAGACGCCTCGAGCGATGAAGAGGGATACAGCGGTCACGCAGTGGTGGTCAGAGCAGTCAAATACGGTCGCATGTTCAACAAGCCTCCCACGCCAGTGCCAGAGGAGAAGGAACCCAACTCCAAACGGTCCTCGTACGAAAAACGCTCTTCGGTCGAGAAACGGTCGTCTTACGAAAAGCCGGCCAAGGTGGAAAAACCCATCAGGGCTGGATCGATTCGCAAGCAGCCGAGCGTGCGTCGCTCCGCGCTGCTGCAGAGTGGCATCACCGCACACGACCGGACGGCGCCTGGAGAAGCCAGCTCCAGCAACCCATTTTCGAAGCCTAAACCGCCTCCGTTCCCTGTGCCGACCAGATCAAGCTCCAGGAAGGCGCCGCTCAGCAAGAGCGAAGGCTCGAGCAGCCCGACACCACGCAGCAACATGTTTACGAACCGGCGCTCGCGCCAGCAGCAACACGCCAGGCAAGACAGCCTGCGCAAGGTCCGCTCCGCAGCCGTCATCCGCCGCGACGGTCGCCAACGAAGTAGATCCCCGCCTCCGCCCCAGTCTTCTTTGACTTCCCCAGACGAGCCAGCGGATGCGCCGCCGCTGCCTCGGGATCGCGTTACTTCGCCGTACCAGGCATATGCACCCCGACACCATGGCCGCCACCCGTCGGTTAGCACAGCCGTCAGCACGGCGGTCAGTTCTGCGGTCAACAGCAACCAATCGGCGAGCTCTGTCCAATCGGTCAGTGTCGTTGACGCCATCGCGGGGGCGATGGTGGGCGAGTGGCTTTGGAAATATGTTCGCGGTCGCAAATCCTTTGGGGTGGCTGATGCTGTAACACCGGAGTTCGGGAAGGATGATGGGACCGGCGGAAGCAGCGTCAGACACAAGCGCTGGGTTTGGATCTCGCCCTATGAGCGTGCTATCATGTGGAGCAGTAAACAGCCCACCTCTGGTACTGCTCTGATGGGTAAGACAGGTCGGAAATGTAAGTGGCCGTTGCAAGACTTGACTTGTCCATACTGACTTTTCAGTGCAAATCCAATCCGTTCTCGACGTCAAGGACGATACTCCTGCACCAAAGGGCGTTGGCGCCCAGCCAATCTTTAACCGATCCATCCTCATCCTAACTCCTGCGCGAGCTCTGAAGTTCACCGCGACTTCAGCTGAGCGCCATTACTTGTGGCTTACCGCCCTCTCATTCCTCGCACACTCCTCGCAAGCCGTCCCCGACCTGAACCAACTTCCGGCCGCGCCTACCGAGGAGTCTCCGCAAACCAAGCGCTCCACCGCAGCTCTAGGCCGCCGCCCGATCACGAACTCCGTCCGCCTCGCCAAACAAAATCAAGGGGGGTTGAAGGGTTATGTCAACCGCGCAGAGCCGATATACGAGGGCCAGGCCGCTCAGTCGCCTGTTTCTGAGGCCGCAACCCCGCCGGTCATACATCGCCACGGCCGCAAGAGGAGCATGACATCTCCGAGACAAGCCGCCATTCCGCCCCCTATTCCTGGCAACCCTTTCACGCGTAGCTTTTCGGCGAACAGCGTGTACTCTGGGAAAAGCGTGCACTCGACATCGGCTGTGCCACCGCCGATTCCCACTGGTTCATACTCGTCGGCAGCTTCCAGCGTCGGCATGTCCGATCTGTACTCGCCAGGAGGTACCAACATTCCTCCCTCGGTGCCAAGCAGCATCTACAACCCGAGCCGTCGCACTTCGGAAGCCAGCAGCAGTGCGGCCACAGCGGCCGGAACGCGCCGTGAGCTCTACGATCCATCCTTAGGCACGGTGCGCATGGAGGCGTTCGTCGAGCCGCGCCTCAGCCTTAGCCAGATCCCAGGTGGCGGGTTCCCGGGACTGGCGCCGAGTTTCAGGGAGAAATCCGCTGCGCGACAGTACCGCAAAAACAGCCAATATTCCGTGAAAAGCGGAATGACGGGTTCGGACGTGGCGAGCAGAGCCCCGAGCCAAGCGAGTGGCAAGTACTCGAGCGAACACGGAAGCGATCTGTTCAGGGGCTTTGAGTAAACAAAAGTCTATTTGCGGCTGATAAAGAATGAAATGTCCGACGATGTCTTGGATCTTCATTACATGGACTCCACTCTACACAGTAGACTTCGGCAGACAACAACACTGCCTACACAATCCAGGAATGGGACAGCAGCAGGCGACCGACATGAATCGGACGGCTCCACCACCATTACGGCATACCACTCTCATTTACGGCAAATGTTCTCCTATATATCATCCCATGCGTACCGAATGCTCTGAAACGACGCTCGGTGATGCAATTGACGCTCAATCTTGTCTCTCTCTCTCTCTCTCTCTCTCTCTCTTTTCCCAGTTTCGGAACGGCTCACCAGTGTTGATCTCTGGTCTGGACCGTAGACGGCTGCAATAGGGGCCAAACGGCTGCAATTGTCCTACGGTATGCGACGACTTCATGGCGATATGGATCGCACAACTTGCACCTCCAAAAAAACGAAAAAAGACCACAAGGCGGGTTTCTCAATTTTTCTTCTTCTTGCCGCTTCACGCTCTTTCAATGTCTCATCTGTCAGACACCTTCCACCACTGCCGTCTCAGTTCCAACCTCATTCGATCTGTCCAGATACGTCTGAACATCTTGCTTAATTCGCTTCTATCTACTCGCGACTCTTACTTGCCCGTTCTATACCCGCAATGTTTATCAGACCGATATAGCAGGCAATTAGTGTCTAGTGTTAATTCTTCGATCTGCGCCTTTGTTCCTATCTGTCGTTTCTTTAAGGGGCGGATCTTCTTCCTCACTCGGAGACTATACTTGTATCTTTATCTGATTTGCTTGGGGTGGCCTAAGGGCCCTTATCGTTGGCTTCTTTACACAAAAATTTCTTTTTACTATTCAGAGGTTTGGAACTATACTGGAAGCGGAGAACCCCGGAAGGATTGCACGGGGAACAGAGCCCAAGGCAGGGATTAGGTGAACGATTGGCTGGGGGTCGGAGAACACGGGAATATGAGGCTGGTTATCGAGTGTCTTGTGCATTGTGTGTAAAGCCTCCTCTCCCCAAACCCCGCCGAATAGAAGTGCTACGGCATTTGGAATACGCAACAGTCCAGAAGGAGGGGCTTCTGTCTCTCATGATGATACTATTGTTCAAACGACCGCTTGCGCGTTCTCTTGAACCCTTAATAATTCGCCGTCGTCATCAACGGGCCGCCGCGGCAGCATGTCTCAGCCGCGCGAAAGCTTTTTTCTTCTTTGCCAACCGTTCATCGCGCCTACGATGGGGTGCAATATCCGAGACATTGTCACACATACACATTTCGGCCACACTGCCCTCCCCCGGCCTTCCTGATGTCATGTTAAAGGAGAACGCTCAGGCCTACCAAGGGGGTGGGGGCCACTAAGGGGAGGATTCACACACCATATTTTGCGGGGACGGAGCAGCGAACGCAATCAGTTAGCCCGTCCAATCTATCTGCCGCGTCCGTTCCGCGCGTATCCACGTCGTCACACTCTCATGTGGCTGTGCCTGATGGGGGGAAGGGGGGGCTGAGGCGGTAGGTAGGTACTTGTTGGACGACACCGACGACGAACCACCCAATCACGTCGCCCGGACCGGAGCGCCTTTTAGAGTATTGTTGGCATACATGCATGCTGCGTAGGTACCTTGTCTCCCGCGCACGGTGCCTTTTCTCTTTGGTGCCCTGTCCTATTTATACGAGTCTCGATTCACCGTGAAATATGAGGAGGATAATAAATTGGGGGGGTGGGGGGAAGGGAAGGGAAGGATGATGATCCTCCCGCTTTTTTACTAGTATCTCTCTCTACCTACCCTTTCCTTCCGATCCGACTTCCGAGCTGATCATAACGGGGGTTGCCGCCAACACACTTTAATTGCGCGCGCACGTAGGGTGGAGAAGTTTGTTGTTGTGCCTCGCCGTTCTCGGTTGGATTGATCCGCGGTAGTATCTAGCATTGGATTGGTGACGAGGGATTTAAAAAAAAAAAAGGGGGGGGGGAGGGAAATGTTGGAGGGAGGGACACAGGTAGCGCCCCGGGGTTTTGGTGTTGACCGCTGGAAGGATGATGCTGAGGCGCACTGACGGTTGGAAGCATCCGAAAACAACGTTGGCAGCGGAGGATGCTCCGCCCATGGTGTGTCTATGTGGCTTGCCCCCCTGCGGCGCGGGTGGGTGCCAACATACATGATGCATGGCCGGCCGGGCCCCCTTTGACGCACTGTCTCTTCCTTCCCTTTTTTTTTTTTTCGCTCATTCCTTCTAACGTCTTTTTTTGCTTTTTTTCTTTCCTTCTCGCTTTGTTCCGTAAGGCGACAGGGAGCGATGCGAGAGTGGAGCAGACAATGCGCTATTGGAAATTTCTTTGGCGTACCATTTTCACATCTCTTTTTCGTGGGCCGGTCGGGCGATTAGAGGTTAATTTGTAGATAGCGCTGCTGGTCTTGCTCGTGATGTATGCGTGAGTGCTGCGCTTGCGCTATTCTCCACGCGCTCGAGAATGAAGGGCCCCAAGAGGGGCTCATCGCGGAAAGTGGACTGTCTTGTCGTTGGTGGCTTGTATTTGATTGTAGTGACTCGAGAAGCAGATCTACTTACCGAGGGCCGAGAGAACGGTGGGATCGTCAACCAGGATGGTAGATAGATACTTTTTTAGCGGCTTCTGGGGGCGCAGGGCAATGGAATGGTTGCTTACCGCTTTAGGGAATGTGACGGACTATCATGGGGCTTTTGCGACGTCCCGTCTCGGTTATGCCAAGACGCTTGCCTGGTGTTTAAGTTTGAACGGCTTGCTTCATGACATGCACGGCGCTAAACCTTGCCGCGGAGCGGGCGGTCACTAACGGCCGCCAGCGTTGCAACCAGACCAGATTATGCTGGTTCGAGTCCGGAAACCTCGGGCTGAAAATTAGCAAAAACTCATATTCATCGTCTCTATTTTTCTGTAGTGTGCGTGCTAGGCTGGATTTCGATCACTCAGTGAGTCTCGAGCGACAAGGTTTAGACGATTTTCCGGCTTGAATTTGCTACAGGAGATCGATCAAGACTTCAAGAGGCATACACGGCGGGATGATACAGCGGATAGGTTCGAATCGTTACAAGCACCACCGATATTGGCGATGGTGGCACACAAAATATTACAGGCGATTCTATCATTCTTAAATATCTCTCATGAAGATCTTAAACCAACGCATGATAGGGTTGGGAATAAGGATTCGCGAGCTTCGACAACTACAGCCCGGGACTCTCTCCTTAACCCACACGAGACCTTTCACTTTTACGGAGTGTTTACGGATTATCTCGCATTTATAGATTCTGTTGTTGGTAGCATTGAGTAACGGAAGGTTTTATAACCCTTGTTCCATCCGTGACAAAACCCACTTTGTTTTCACGGTAAGTTGGAGCAAAGACCAAACGTAGAAGAAGACTTTAGAAATCTACAACATCTTTAGTTTGTAGATTTAATTACCCTCGAAAGCTGTGCATAGTTGATTTGGTGAAATGTCAAAGAGAAATATCCTGTTGTAGTCGTTTGCGGTACTTCTTTTTGTATTCCTTTTGACTTGAGGATTTGCACCATGATCGTACTTCGGACCCAGCCCATGAGATAGATGTCTACTATGAAACATTCAAGCAGCTAGGAAAATGAGGTCGGTGTCTTTATTTATATCCCATGTCGAGGGAAGACACGGGGAGTGGGTATGTCGAATTGGAAAGTGATTATGGTTGAAATCCAGTAGACAGGCAGCAGCACACGAACTCTTGCTTTTATGCAAGAGCCCGGTTCTTGAGAAAGTTCAGTTCCTCCCGGACATTGAGCCGCGCTGACCGATGGCCGAGAGCCTGAGCGAAAAGTGATTAGACATCATTTGTAAAAAAGATTAGCCTTCACTTCATACCAGTTTGATCTTACGAGTGGATCTGGCCGAGGTACGCTCTGTGTCATGCTGTACCATCTGTTCCAACTTGGACGAAGGCGACGTATGCGGGTCGCGAACGCTGCGGATACAGCGAAGATCTCCGTACGCTTCACTGGGGCGAATGACCACGGAAATAGTGCGTTGAAAATTGCAATTAGCACTACTGTTATCCTCAAAGAATCGATCCTGATGCATGTTCCTCTGAAAAAGCGGGTTGATGGCACCTTCGATTAACCATAGTGCCGGGAAGTCATCATTGTAACAAGATAGTTCTGAGGGACCCGGGCATATACTAGCTAATCGGGACACAGTATACTCTCTCAGCCGACAGAGCCGTCACTACCAAGCAATGCGGAACCGTCTCATCCAACATAAGAATACTGTAATACGTATCTTTGGTGATTATGCTCAGCCACGGGTTTGTCGAGAGGGTTGTAATCTCCCTATTATGGTTTCTACTTTCCCCCCAACTCTTTTGAAAGGTTATTCACAAGGCAGCATGCAAACTGAACAAGTAAAGTGCTGCTGTATTAGCCGCTTCAAGGCCTTGTAGAGCCAAATGCAATCTCTATCTATACGATATATGTGCGTATTCCACCACGTCAAGACCAATGATGTTCTTGTCAGGCTCAACCGTAGAGCAACAAAACATCTCATCAAACAGGCGAATCCTCTCCAATGATCAAGGCCAGCCTCGTCTCACCTCGCTGATCCCTTCAGATCTACAAGGAGCCAGAGAAGTCGAAACCCCTCAAGACCCCCGGAAACCAAAGGCAGGAGCGTTCCAGCGGCGTTGACATCCTCATCGCAAGCCTCTCAAGCAACCACATCCGGGCAAGTTGTACGTCTCCACATACTTTTTCTTCTTCCCTCGCCCCTCCCCCTCCTCATCACCGGCCACGCGTATGACAACTCCAAACCGGCCTGCCATACACCCATGATCATCAACTCCGCTCTCCGTCCTCGACCGTCGGGTGGGGTGCCATCGATTTCCTTCGCGCGAGGGGCCGCCGTGATGCGTACAGCGTACAACAGCCAACCAAATTGGGGGCTGGGTGGTTGGAGATGGGGTTTCTCTCCCGCTGAAAAAGCATTGTATTGTTGTCTTGATCTAGAGGGAAACGAGGCGAGGCTGCTCGTTAAGAGGTGGAAAAGGGACGATGGTCGGATTTGGAGAAGATTGTAGATACGGATGAGAAGGAACCGAGGTCCGAGTCGGAGGAATGGCGCGTAGGTTCTTCGGGGCCAAGGTGCGTTCGTAGACGTATTGGTGCTGGGCGGTTTATTGGTCCATAGACTCGTTGGTTGGGGGCAACCCTGCCTACTTACCCCCGTTTTCAATCCAAGGCGAAGCGGCGAGGGGTGAGGAACTCTGGGGGCGGAGCGGTGTGGGACAGCCTTTCGAACCGATACGCATCTTCCGGGTCGCGCGGGGCCTTCTTGGCCGTCTGGCCGAGGTGGTGCGGCTTCAGGCCGTGGCCGAAGTTGATCATGGTCAGGATGGACGAGACGAGGGTGAAGGAGATGAGGACCAGCGAAACGAAGGCGAAGAAGAGCATCTCGTCCTTCATGATGGTCTTGGAACGCAGGCCGTTGCCGAGAAGGAGGACGATCCTGCTGACTATGTAGGCGACGCCTCCGGCGTATACCAGCTGCGAAGTTGGGTCAGCAAATAACCTCTTTCCTGGGTGGAGCGTTGAGCAACGTACGACGGTGAGCAGCATCCAAAACCTGTTTTCGTTCCTGGCAGCGTAGGCGGAGAGGAGGATCTGGAGCATGGCGATGGGAATGACGGCCATGGTGAGGGCGAATTCGGGTTGTTCGTAGTGCACGTTCACGAAACCGTAAATGATGACGAACGAAACAAGGAAGTAGAAGGACAGCTTCAGCATGACCAGGAATACCTGCGGCCGTGTGGCCGTGTGAGCATGAAAGTCGGCCAAGCGGTCGGGATAGCATACCTGATAGATCAAATAACGGGACCTCAGACTCGTATCGGCGTTGATGTCCTTATACAACGCCCAGGCAAATTGCTTGTGGAGCTTGTAGGCCAGACCACACATGGCCAGACTGCAGGCGGCGAAGACTGCGATGGAGGCGATCAGGGCGGGGTGGATCTGGGTCCATATGTCGACGTCCAGCTTGACGAGCGGCTTGTTGTTCCCGTCATGGTTCGGGGGCAGGGTCTTGACGACATCCTGGACCTGCTCGTACTGCAGGATGGCGGATGCGAACAGGCAGACATTACAGATTGCCTGGGCAAACAGCTGGATGTTGTTCTTGCTGGTGAGCGAGTCCCACGACAGCAAAAACTGGTAGACGACGCCGAAGACGAAGATGGCAAAGGTGACTGGGATGGTGTAGGACCGCGCGACCTCATAGACGTTCGGATTCACCCAGCGCAGGTAGCGGTCCAGGACGTAGCTGCAAGAGAGGTGAGCAAAGGGAGGCGAAAACGACGATCGCGGCGGACTGACAGCTGGAGCGCGGTGTTCACGCCGGCTTGAGCGGCAGCGGTGCCCAGAAAGGCCCACTCCGACTTCGTCTGTGGTTTGAACATTGATGGAGCGATGCGCCAGCAGCCGCGCGCCCGGGGCTCAAAGATATATATAGCCAACACGTGCGCGGGATACGAGGGATCCGCTTATTTATTAGTGCTGAGTAGCGGGCGCGTCGCCTGAGGCCAGTGGTTTTCGCTGCGCTGCGCTGGGCCCAGCCCGCTGGGAGAAAAACAAAGCTAGCTGCCTGTCAGCTGGTGGAGGGACGGACCTGCGTAGGCCAGAGACGGCGCGGGTGGCTGCGCAGGCGGCAGGTAAAGGGCGGCGACAAGGAAAGACGGTGTCTGTCTCAACAGTTAAAAAGAAGTCCGTAGCGCAGGGTCGGCATGCGTGCCTAAACGCGTAGCTCGGAATTCCCGCCGTCTGGCCGGGCGATCTATTGCTTGCCGGCTGACGTAGGCATGCGGATACCCATCCCCAGCGACAATAGTGCGCTCCAGGCCGGTGGAGAAACCGCATGTCTCATGGCCCACGACTGTCTCTGTGTCAATGGCGACTGACTGTCCGCACCTGCGACCGGCCTCCCCTGCCACGTCACCCCTGCAAGATCTTCAAAAGAGCCGTCGCCAGCATGCCCGATTGGCCCCAGCCTCCCTTTTTTGAGCCAGCAAAAGTCGACAGACGGTCCAGGGATTCAGCCTTGTGGCAGAATGCGGCTCCCATTCGTCCCCCTCTTCCGCCTCGTGTGAGAACCACAGATGGCTACGGGAGCCACGATCCTTGGCAGTGCAGCTCTACCCTTGGGCCCTTGGGCATGCGTGCAACGGCTTATGCCTTGGAGCTGGACGGCCGGCGTGCGTCTAGACCGTGCTCTCATTCGTACGGTCCCGCTAAGTCCGACGTCAAGCCTGGCAGCCTCCGAACGATTGGGAAACTCGCAAGAGCATCAAGCACGAAGCACCTGTTCACATGCGCTGATTACGCGGACGCTTCCGTTGATCATTCGACCCGCCGCCTATCAGCTTGCATGCCGCCCAACTTATCGATTGCCGTGGGAGCAGGGAGTGCTGGTCGCATGTCCGAAAAAGGAAACCAAAAGTCACATGAAAAAAAATGCAACTTCCCCACTTGCCTTCTACGGCAACACTTCATGCTATCCGAAATCCGACCACCAGGATGCAACACAATAATCTAATGATTTTTTTTTTTCGTTTTTCATATTTGTCGTGAGGTTACCGACTGCGAGTAGCCATATCCCTGACAAATACTCAGACTGGGAACATGCATCCAGCCAAAGCAACCCGTGTGGATCCTGCTGTTGAACGCCGATCGCTCAAACAGGATCCGAGCCTCCATGAATATGCTGTTTCTATACGAACCGTCGGTCATAATGCCGTCTTCCAGCTCCATCCAGATGATCGAGTGGCTGGAGCAATTCGTTATTTACCAAGTGGTCGGAACCTGGGGGTACTCGCTCTTGCTGAGCTTCAAGTCATCGAAGACCGTGTCGTTGCCGTGAAGATGCTCCACCCGAAGCTCGTCCTCGTGTTCCAGCTTCTCGAGCTCCTCCTGCGGTTCTTCCCTACCATCCTTCTGGTCCTTAGACCTGGGCTCGACCGCCTGTCCGAGATTGTCATCCACACCCTCCCCAATGAGCAGGATCTGGACATTATCGTAGTTCAGATACTGCGGCTTCACAGAAACCCACGCAAGGCCACGGAACTCATCAATCATTCTACAAGCTGAGTCAGTGCCGATTCGCGTAAAGTCCCGGAAAGCAACACCCACTCCTTTGGCAAGTCAGGGCCCTGCGGAAGCCGAGCGCTGGCCGGACCTTTCCTCGCCGGGTTCTTGACACTCATGACAAAGCTGCCCTGGTTGCGAAGACCCATCTCCGTCTGAACTTCACCCATCTCGGTCGGAATTGTGAGCATGTAGACGAGGTGGGAGCTTCTTCCGGCCTCCGTAATCGCGTAGACACCCTCACCGATCGGAGTGGCTTGCGGAACCTCACGAGTCCCCTGCGTCTTTGTCTCGTGAGTGGAGCCGGCGAAGAAAGTATCCTTAAGACTCTTGATAGTCGTCTGGCCCTTCTCGACGAATGCCATGAACCTATCACTGTGGCTCTTCGGAAGCACCTTCTTCGGAAGAGCGAACAGTCTGTTATTCTCACTGTCTTCCATCGGTCCTGCTCCAAGCTTGGCATCCTTGGGAATAGGCCGAAGGACGAAGAATGTCCGCTGCAAGTCCTCAGGGCCCTCTGCGTCTTCGACGCCAACACGCTTGCGGGTGAAGAAGTAGATGACGCCCTTTTCAACAATGTTGGTCGGGACCTTTTGCTCGCGCTCCGAGTCGTGTTTGACGGCACCACCTAGAGATGCTGTCAGGTTGTGACAGCTTCGCTACCGCTTAGGGTGAACTTACCCGTGTCTGTGGTGCTTGACTCTATTTCTTCGACCTTCTGATCCTCTTTTTGAGCAGATTCTTGCTCTGTACTTTCCTGCTTGCTATCCTGAGCCGCCTCCTCACCCTTGCTCTCAGCGTTCTTGTTTGTGGTCTCGACTGCCTTTCCAGCCTGAATCATGTCGACGTCATCGGGAGCGCCGGCATCCTCGATTGTTTCTTCCAGCGTCTTTTGCTTTTTCTCCGGCTCAGCCTTCTTGCTGCCACGGCCCTTTTTGGGCGACGCGGCGTCAGCCTTGCGCTTTGTGCCCTTGGGTGAAGTCTGTTCCTGTTCGACCGTTGGCTCGTTCTCACCCTTCTCGGCGAGACGAGTAGACTGCCTTGTGGAGGAAACCATAGCGACAGAGCTTCGTAACGTGCAAGGAAGTGGAGATTTGAACTATGCTAAAGTTGCTGGGCTCAATTGCCTCTTGGTCTTGTGTTGCAATGATGAACTGAAGCTTCTGAAAGCTGTACTGTGATGGGGCAATGAGATTGACGAAGGTGTAAGGGTTTTAGAAGAGGACTGGGAGAGCACGAGTGGTTGGAGGTGTGAAGAGGAGCTGTACCGTGACGCGCTCATTTTAGCTCTGGCGCGTCACTGACGTCATCCAATCGCAACGCGTCTCCCCGCGTCTCGGGCGCCTGCTGGTTCCAGCCAGCCTCGATCCATGGACACACGTGAGGGTCTATACGAAGTCCAGATGCTCAGCTATAATGGCTGCATGGTAGCTGGCTTATCCGATCCCCGCTCACAAGTCGACTCATGTCACTCGGCCTCCTCAACCACTCCAGCCCATCATGTTGAGGAAGTTGACTGTAATTCTAAAGTATCTAGTATGCCGTAAAAGCGTAAATTTTGCGTAACCGAACCTAAACCTGTCTGCGAATATCTTGACTTTTTAGTCCAATCTTATTACCCACAACATGACTGTCAGGAGGTGCATATACTTTGCGGAGCGAAACGCTCCTGCATACCACAATGAGGAACCGCTCTCACCGGGAAAGTTCTTCCCACCGCATACCGCACCTAGATTTCAATTGGCGGCAAATCCATGCATGAAGTCCTCGATGCCATTGCCCACACCCTCCGGGCTCGGCTTCTTCGCGCACACATCAGGTACATACCCGCACTTCAGAAGATAATCTCTCGTCGTCGGTCCGATGGTCGCAATCCACGTCCTAAACCCCTCACCCTCCAGCGCAGGCGCAGCCATCTTCCCGGAGCTTCCCCCCGCCACCGCCTCACCCTTCCCCAACGTCTCCAACATCGCCTTCCCGCCCGTAGGCGAGAACACGACGACCCACTGCTGCTCCGCGCCCACGCGCCTATTTCCCTCAACGACGGCTGCAAAGTCGTGGCGAAACGACTGCATCTCCGCCGTCTCGTAGACGACGACCTCATCGACGGCCGTGTAGCGGCCCGTCAGCACGAGGTCCGGCGCCTGCAGCGTCTTTGGGATGATGTCGCGGCGCTGCTCGCCGACGAGAAACAGAACGGGCAGCTTGTTATCTTTACCGCCATGCCCTTCCCTTTGCTTATTCGCACCGCCGCCGAGCTGGAGCATCCGGCCGTTGTAATCGTCCAGTATGATCTGCGCCAGGACCTCGCCGGTGCCGCTCTCCTCGCCGAGGATGGGGCACTGCAGGCCCAGCGCGCGCAGGCCCCGGGCCGTCGCGGGGCCGACGACGTAGAGCGGCAGCGTCGGCGGCAGCAGGGCATCCATGTCGTGCTGCTGCTGCTGCTGCTGCTGCTGCTGCTGCTGCTGCTGAGCGGTGCTCTCGCGCTGCAGGTCCTGCACGACCTGCGTGAAGGCCTCGACGGCGCGCTGCGACGTGAATATGATGGCGCCATACTTGGCGTGCGGCGCGCTGCCGGTGAAGCCGCCGTGCGCGATGTCTGCGCGCAATTGCTTCAGCGCGTCCGACCGGAAGCGGTGTTCGAGGACGGGCACGAAGACCGGGTCGTAGCGGCCGTCGCCCGCGGCGGCGAAAAACTCCTCGTAGCCATCCGTGGGCGTGGATTTGGTCTTGAGGAGCACGACGGGGATTTTGCGGTCGGACAAGGGCGCGGCATTGATTGCGGCGGCGGCGGCGGCGGCGGCGGCGGCGGCGGTAGCAGTCGAGGGAACGCTCATGGTGAAAGGACAGAAAAGAGGGACGGAGGCATACCTTCCTTGTCTAGCTCGGGGAAAACGAAGAGAAGAGAGAAAACCTCCCCGCGCGACAATGACAGTGGAAGCAGAAACCCGCAGCAAACCCCAGCGCCAAGGTGTGCTCACAGCTCAGCTCTGATCTCTGGCTCGGCAGCACCCGGCCAGCCAGCGGGCGTCATTCCGCCAGGGCAACCCTGGTCCGTCCGCGCGCGCGCGCGCGCAAGAGGACTGACTTGGGGAAGCGATAACGTACCACCCTCAAAACCTTAACGTACCACCCCGACCCACTTAAGTGGTAATTGGCGTAGAACGCTCGGTAAGAACGAATAGTCGTTAAGTAACACTACCCGTAATCTTCTAATAACACCTAATATAGCACCCTCTAGTAGTAGCCCTCTCGCAGCCGGCCTTTCGTAGCCCTTTCGCAGCCGACCTCTCGCAGCCGACCTCTTGTAGCCGGGCCTTTCGCCGTAGTAGCCCTTTCGTACTAGGGTCTTAGCGGTTTCTTAACGCTAGCCGTTAGCTACGAGAGGGCTACTACGAAAGGGCTACTACGGCGAAAGGCCCGGCTACGAGAGATTGGCTACGAGAGGTCGGCTGCGAGAGGTCGGCTACGAGAGGTCGGCTACGAGAGGTCGGCTGCGAAAGGGCTGCTACGAGAGGCCGGCTGCGAGAGGGCTGCGAGAGGCCGGCTGCAAGAGGGTACTACTATTAGAGGGTACTACTGCTGCGAGAGGGTGTTGTGACTACGAGAGTATACTAATTACTACTTCGTTATTACTGAGCGTTCTACGCCTAATACCACTTAAGCGGGGCGGGGTGGTACGTTAAGATTTCGAGGGTGGTACGTTATCGCTTCCCCGCTCGTGCCGCGCCGAGTCAGTCGGCTGTGGAGGCCTTGCCAGAGCCTCATTACTCGCGTTGGCTCTGCATCACCTTGCCTCACTTTACTTGCCGAATCATCTGCCAGCTCGCCCATGCTCGCGTACATGATACTGTGCTCTCATATGGCGCCAACTCGGGTCGAGTCGGGCCAGGATGCTTACTGTGTAGTACTGTGTACACCTACACCGATGAGGTAGTTCCTGCGGCACAGCCACCCGTGCGTCTCCATGAGAACGAACTGCCACCAGCTACGGGGCCCGGACGGTGAAAGTATCTCGAACGTGGGCCGCTGGACGCGCGTGCTTGAGTAGCTGTTTTGCCGTCGGCCCTACACTGAGGATCCCCAGCTTCGTGCCGCCTAATCCACCATCCCCTACTATAACTACTATAACCCGTCTATGGCGCCTGGTCCCTGGTGCCTACTTCTGTGCACAGCCCGTCGTCTCTTGGCCTCAGCATGCTCTACGATGCAAGCAAAGCCATTGTGACGTGCGTCTTCACCTTGGTGGCGCCTGCGTTCGTCTCCTTCACCCTCCGATGCGGCGTGCGCATCTCTCGGAAAGCATGGGGTGTTGACGATACCTGCATGGCGCTTGCTGTCGTAGGCTCGGTCCTTCCCGCCTCTGACACCCGCCGCTAACACCCCTCCCCGCAGCCCTTCTTCGCCTGGCTGTCAGCAACCTGCCTCAGCGGCGCCTGGCATGGCATAGGCGCCACCGACGACCACCTGTACGGGGGAACCGAGCAGTACTCGGCAGCACTCAAGGCAAGGTGGAGAGTCCGCATATGAACCCGCCCACTGACCGACCACAGGACTGGTTCATGTTCATGGTAGCCTACTGCTCCTCCGTCCTCCTCGTCAAGCTCAGCATCGCCTTGACCCTGCTGCGTATTGCCTCGGGCAGGCGTGTTTACGCGTGGATCATCCGGGCCACCATCGCCCTCTTTACCGTCGTCACCGTCATCGTGTTGATGTACGTTCTGACAGAGTGCCGGCCCATCCAGTACGAAAGCCCCTCCAGCATCCCAAACCCATCACCAAAGAGACACTGACCACTCACCCCCAGATACGCGTGGGACAAGAGCATCCCCGACGGCAAGTGCAAGGATGCTCGCATCCTTACCGCCATGAGTTTCGCCTTGTCGGCCACCAACATCCTGACGGATTGGACTTGTGCGCTCCTGCCCATCCCCCTCCTCTGGAACCTCGAGATGAACCGCAACTCCAAGATCGCCGCGGGCTGCCTCCTTAGCTTCGGCGTCTTCGCCAGCGCCTGCGCCATCATCAGGCTGCAGTACACGGTCGGTTTGAGTGCGACCGAGGACTACTTGTTCCACATCTCGTCCGTGATGCTGTGGGCGTATGCCGAGGTCGGCGTCGGCATGACGGCCGCGAACTGTAGTGTAAGGGCACCCCTGATCCGCAGCTGCCACGTGAGCGTACACCAGAAGACTGATTCCCTGTCCAGACGCTGCGACCCGTCTTCAAGAGGATTCTCAAGCTCGGCAGCAGCTTCGGCAGGTCCGCCGGCGATGACACAACAAGCCTGTCGTCCAGCGACTACGGCTGTTGTTCCAAGTCGCGCTCCCGACGCGAGGGCGCCATCGAGCTCGATGACTCCTGCGACGCCAGCCCCTACCGCGTGAAGCCCGCGGTTAATGGTGGACGCGACGCGCGCACGACCGACGAGGACATTAACCGGGAGGACAACGACAACGAGAGCGCGCGCGAGATTTTGCGGGAGTCGAGGCAGGTGAACTCGACATATAAAAATAGGTTCTATACTTGAAGCCGTTGACCAAGTTCCTCCATCGAACACGCCGCGTGCAAGCCAACGAGAAACAGTGCACCAGAACGTCCCGTCCTGGGTGCTTAATTTCTCGACGAACAGTTGCATGGAGCCTTGACCGCAGCGTCTCGACGCTCAGCATGCCATGTTTGAAACGGTTTCCCTAGCCGAGTGTCGCTTCGAGGTCCCTGGCATATCCCTGCTGCTGGGCGGCCTGGAGACGCACCTCTCTTGCTGCGGGGTTGTGATCGCTCCGTCTTTCTATGACTCGAAGATGGGGTTCGTTCCAGGTAGGTTTTGTGCGTGACCTTTCGGGCACACACACTGATGCTGAACCGAGTGGATCGACCACATGCAGCCCTTTTCTCGACGAGGCCCGTGGGGCCAACAGAGAAGGTCCAAGCGGATTGCTGGCAGTATTTGGAGAGTTGTCCCGGGAACCAGAGGTGAGTTGTTGAGGGTGCAGGACGAGCTCGCGGTGAACGACTCAGAACTCGGCCCACCGTCTCCTGCAAACACGCGGCCCCGGCCCATCTGCACTCCAGATTGGCAGCGGATTTGGCGCGGCACATCAGCTTCCACGCCATGGGCAATCGCCTCGCTAAGCCCCTGATGACAGGGTTGCGCCATGCCGCCCTCCCCGTCTCCACGGCTCCTATATGCTCGTACGTAGCGAATCCGTCAGGCCGGACTTCCCTCCGGCGATGCTGTTTCAGCTGCGCGCCGGCTCTAATTTTCTTTTGTGGTCCGGATCGATGCCCCTTTGGCCGTATGCCCATTATGCGATGGAGCAAGTGCGCCACAGTGGGGAGCAATACGTGTAACCGGTTAGGCCATCCCCCTTGAGGCTTGCATCGGACCCAGGACCAGAAACGGGGCGGGACGTGGCTGCAGAATCCTACGCTAGCTTCAAATAACCGACGCCCCTGGCATGGCAACGAATCGGCGCTGAGCGCGCTGGAGATCGGCGTCGGGAAGGAAGAGGCCAACGCCGCACAGTCTGATGCGTCCCGTCTTGGCACAGAGTCTAGCAGCCTCCGTCTCAGGCTGCAGCCCAGCCCGTTTCTTCAGCCCGTATCGAAAAGTATATTTTTCTCGAAGCCAAAATGGACCCCGTCCCCACCTGCTTTCCCACCTATTCGGCGCACACCTTGACATCGAGCAGAGATGCTGTACGACAACTCTCGTTTCTTGGCGCTGTGCGTCATCATCCTCCTTGCCTCTGGCTACTCTTCTCTGATCCTGCGCGTCTATGTGCGGCTCAAGAAAAACGCTTGGGGCTGGGACGACACAGTTGCAGTCATCTCCTCGGTAGGCACACCGTCGTCCGCTCAACCATGGCGCCCAATCTGACTCCGAGACTAGGTCCCGTTCGCATGGCTGTGCGCCGAAACCATCATTGCAGCCAACAATGGGCTCGGCGCTCATGCCGAGCACATCACACCCGCCATGCAGCTACAGGCCTACAAGGCTTTTGTTCTGTTCCAAGTCGCCTACTGCATATCCATCATCCTCATCAAGATCAGCATCGCACTCACCTTTGTCCGCATCATGACCGACCAGACCATCATGCTATGGGTCCTTAGAATCACCATTGCAATCTTCGTATCCGTTACTCTCTCCGTTGCTATTTACTGCATGTTCCAATGCCGCCCCATCGCGTATGTTCATCCCTCGTCGCCACTGGATCGAAAGGAAGCTGACGACGGAGCAGTAAGAGTTGGGATCCTACGATCGAAGGATACTGTGAACCCGCCAATATTCTCGCATCCCTTAGCATGACGGTTACCGTCTGCAGCATCATCAGCGATCTCATCATCGCCGCGCTGTAAGTTGGCTGGCTTTTTCTCAAGCTTCTGACCGAATGCTCATGGTGCAACAGCCCGATTCCCCTGCTCTGGAATGTTCAGATCAACAGATCTGCCAAGTTTGCCGCCGGCTTCCTTCTCTCCCTCGGCTTGTTGTACGTACATCATCCCCCGAAAAGAACCGGCTTGCGTCCAGTCTAACGATCCGGCCATAGCGCGTGCATTTGTGCCATCGTTCGGCTTTCATATACCCTGGCATTGAATTCCACCGAAGATTATCTCTTCCATGTCTACGGCGTGACGGTCTGGTGCTGTACGTATCCGCCGCCCAAAGCCCCGCACAATACTTCCAGCATGCTAATCTTTACGCCAAAACAGTTGCCGAAGTTGGCGTCGCATTGACAGTTGGCTGCCTCAGCGTAAGGATTCCCCTCCCCCCGTGTTTGATGATGGCGGCGTTTCACCAACCGGAGATGACTGACACGGCCTTTTTCCCACAGACACTCCGCCCGCTCTGCGTCTCATGCCTCGGCGGCAGCATGAAGAGCACAGGACGGCAGACGACGAGTTTCCGCAACGGCACCGGGTACGAACTACGGAGCAAGAACGGCGTCATCCACTCTACCGTCGACCACGGCCAAGTGTCGTCGGGCGCCGTGGCGACGAGCGACGGCGGTGCCAGTTTCACCGACAACGAAAGCAACCGCAGCATCCTCGGACCGTCGGAGATTCGCGTGATCAAACAGTACCATGTGGATAGCAGGTCGGCTGTATAGCGGCGAGCGGCGGGCGGCGGGCTGTGAGAGTGCAATCTATGGAGCGCACGCGGTGTAATATGCATAATTTCCTATCGTCGTGTGTTTTGATACCATTTTCAGTCTATACATAGATTCAAGCGTTCGTATCATGATATCAAAAACCTCTCCTTTACTCGTGATTGACACAGCCTCAGCTCTCCCACTGCGAATGAACGAGGGCCGCACTCTTCGCGAAGCGCTAAAACGCCAATCGGCAGGAACTCAAGCCACTCGCTGCATCATTCGAGATCTGGTAAACGCTATCGAAAGATCATCGCGGATGTGCGTACGTCTTTCGACCCGGCCCGTAGATTAGTATAAAACCAGGGTCCATGGAGGCGCGGCGCGAGCATCCTTCCCCGTTTCTTCAAACGCAAAATCTTCGGTTAAGTCCCCTTTTTCCGAGTTCAGTCTAGAAAAAGAAAGAAGCGTGCACTTCCTTCGCTTCCTTCGTCCTCCTCCCGTTACCAGTAGCAAATTATGGACTCGACTTTCTTCTTTTTCCACCGCGTAATCTTTTTTAAATAACAGCTGATTGATTGGACCTACACGCGTATCGCGGCAAGTGGGTCCCGGAAGGACTGGAGGACCATGCGGCAAGACACGGGGTCCGTGTGAGTGGAAGGCTCCGTCTTTACGAAAAGCAAGATGGGGATATGCTGCAGCACAGACGTCGCGCCTCCTTCTGTCACCAATTAAAGTGTCCCGAACCACACCACTGGTGCCCAGCAGTTCGGGTTCACAAGATGTCGATCGTCGCACCGGGGCCGTCGCGCTTTGAGGCGCGTCCGCGAAGCGCCAATGTGAAATACCAAGTGCGGATCCAACTTTTTCTTTTTCTTATTCGGTTTGACTTCTTGAAGGGGAATGGCTGTCACTACCTATAGGTTCCTCACTGTTATTCGGTAGGACGGCCAACATCGGCCTTTCCATTCGTTCTATTACCTAATCGTCGGCCGAGGTGCCTGACGTTCGGATCACGCGTATTACCGCTACCAAGATCGGCAACGGAGAAGGCGGCATTTGGAGAGCGCGGATGCCTGGTACGGCGGACGCAGCGGTGTAGGCGACGGACGAAATGATTTCTTAAAGGCCGAGACGACGGGAGTGGGGTAGAGGCGATGGAACCCCGGCTAGCGACGTTAAAGGGGAAAGGTTGGAATAATAAGGGTCGGAGATAGAGCTGGGTTGTCTGAGGGCGGTTTCGACTACCATGGTCCATTCGCGTTTCCGTTATCGCCGCCTCCGCTAACGTCGTCTGGCGCTAGTCGCTGCCCCGGTGGCGCCATGGAATGGGCGGATGTGAGGCGCGTCTTTAGCCGCAGTGTCGGTCCCACCTCAACAACAGCCGGTACCACCCCTGTGCCGTCCGCTGGCGCCAAACGCGTCGTCAGAAGTCTACACCGACTGGTACTCCCGCGCCGTCGAGATCATCCGCATGTACCGCGCCACTGTCCACGCCCGCGGCCTGGACTCCTCGTCAGGGACATCGTCGCTGTCACTAATGCCATTCGCCTCCTGGGCGCGGCGGTGGCGCTACAGTAGATCTCCAGCGACGGCGGGATTCAGGGTAACATGCTAGCCGACTTCGCCAGGTCAATCGCCTCACGAAATTTCACTGGCAAGACCAGTTGTCGGATGCGCGAAGAAGAATCAAGGATCAATGCTCTCTGAAGCTCTCCACAACTAGCCTTTTTTCATCTCACCACCATCATCTTCCCTTCTTTCATCTATCTGGCCCGAGGCGGCTGTTCTGCGGGGTGTGGGGAAGCGGTTTCCTATTGCCCCACGCACCCGGCGAACAAACTCACACGTCTACGTCGTGCTGGACGGGAACTTCTTAGTTCAGATTTCCAAACCGTAGTGATGGTGCTGCGCGCCAGCCACCACCCATGCCGGAGCTGAGCGCGGATTGTGGCGCAGTTACATGCCAATTAGATCGTCAAAGAGCTCACTTGTTACGCTAGTGTTGAAGCACTAATGACTTGAGGCCCATTGGCTGACAAGCCGCTCAATTAGCATAGCTCCGGAATTAAATGCCAAAACTGCATTATTCCTCACGGCTTTAGAAGCTTCATCAGCCTCGACAGAAGCACTTGAACCAGATCGACGTTTGCAGAAGCCGATCATCCCTTGCCTCGTCCGCCGCTAGCCTCAGATTGCCCAACAGCCGTCGCTTTTTCGCTCTCCTATAATCCTTGCAGACGGTCGTCAGAGTGATCACACTTGAGATTGCGGACGTGGAAAGGGGTCGCATGTGCAAGCCTGTTGAATGCGAGCAGGGTGGGCGTGGCACTACGTACACACAGGAAATATCGGAACTGCATAATCATACGGATGAAACTACATTTCCGGTCATTGAGGCAACTTCCTGATTCGATAGACATTCTGGAATTGCTACTCTCATCTAGATCCAACCCTAACACTCACGCATATCGTCACACACGCGGATTAGATTGGGACACTGGAGTCGCAAACAGCCGGACAGATGCTAATTTCATTCTGTGACCGGTCACGTACATCAAATTGAATGCTCGTTGCAATATGTCAAAGGAAGGGAGCAGTATCACGCTCCTTGAACGCGCTGGAGGTTTTCTTTTTTCTTTTCTGGATAGGCTTCGGAACTTTCACATTTGCACGTACCAGAGGGAGTCGAAAATAATCCGTCGCTTTCTGAAGGCCCAGAGTGGCCGAGAGGCAAAGCACTCCGAGTACTTCACCCTTTTTTTGATTACCCAGAAAGGAGGCTTTTGGAAGCTAGAGGGTTTGACGAGCTATTTGAAATTTTTTTCTATGAAAGAATGCTCTCGAAAGCGTGCCTGACCCTGGATGTGGTGTACATCCGCCCGGCGGCTGCATGAGAACTCAACGCACACTCAATTTGCAGAAGAGAAGGAAGTTCTACAACCAAGAGTTTAGCTACATTGGTCTAAATCATCGAGGGCGGGGAAAAAGAACGTATGCGTTGAAAGCGCTTTTCGAATAGGACACATCGACGTATGAGACTCTAGTACTGGCTGTGCTCGAAACGAAACCCGTGCGATTTGCCTGACCTTTTTTTTTTTTTCTTTTGAGTGCATGAGCAAACAGAACATTCCGACTGAAATAGTGTTTCACACGCACTTAACAGCCTCAGAAAGAACAAATACCTGGATGATCCATGAATTTCGAGACTCCTGGGCCGCCACAGACGACAAAATAGCCAAAGGCCCTTGCGGATGAAATATCTTAAGTGACGATTCTATGCCGATGGAATAGTCTGTAGAAGACGAGTAGACAGGAGCGTTTCTCGTGCCTCCCAAATGCGTCAGTAGCAACGAGCCTGGCAAGTCGGTCACGTTACTTAGAGCTTTCACGCGCTTCCGCTTCCTTTTCTCCAAATCTCCGCCTTTGACGTGTCCGTATTCACTACCACCCTCCCTCCTAACGGTTTCTGTTGCAATATGAACTGCTTCATGTGCGTAGATAGCTTATCATTAGAGCAGGGCACAAAGCACCTATCGGACTGCCTCCACTTCACTCCTCTGCCCTGACTTGTACAAGGGTCACTAAAAATGGCAGAACAATCACACATGGAAAACCGAAACCAAGGAGCCTGGTTTCAAAGATTTCCTCTATATTCTATTCATTGTACCGTCTACTAGTCGATAGATTAGACTAGACCGGTCACTGACGGGCAAGACATCGGCGGAGACAACCTATGAATCTAACTACCTACCCCTTACCTGCTTATGCAAATCATTCAGTGCACCCAACACGATTTGTCTTCATCATCTAGTGTAGCAGTTCCAGACTCTGACCAGCTTGCCAGGTCTTTGCCCCAGATGACTACGGAGGAGCGCTTCCAAGCCATCGTGCCGGACGCTATCCCCCAGAGTCGTTCGCCTTCGGTGGCGGATGCAAAACCACCACTGCGATTGCAATGTCGCACCACGCTGCGACGTGTGCTGGGGACGGTGGGTGCGGGCGGTCGACCTGGTCTGACGTGTCCAACCAGTCCTTAACGGGCTCTGGAAGCTTTGTCTTTGGTGACGGTAGCGTGGGAGGGAAGGAAGAGCCTGTTATGGAGATAGATAGGTAGGTAGCTTGCGGAGCGGACGACATTGTGGACGAGAGTGCACCCAAAGCTATAATTCGGGCAGCCACGTCAAAGCTCTCGGGGCTGCAAATGAGTGTCGCTTGTTCCTCCCAAAGAACAAAAACATCTTGTCTACCTGGCCTGATGAAGTAACCCAACACGGGGTAAAGTCCTTGCAAGCACCTACTTGGCTCACCTATCCGACTATACAAGAGTTCAATTGATCCGAGCTCTTAGTTTAACAGATACATTACAATCTACATTTTACAAGCATATTCCTCTCTCTCTCTCTCCCTCTCCCTCTCCCTCTCCCTCTCCTCTCCATTTCCCAAACCTCCACCCCACCCCCAACCCCCCTACTACCGCTTCTCCAACACAATCCTCACCTCCCCGCCACCGCCACCGCCACCGGCACCCCCGTCCTCCCCCACCACCTTCGCATACCTAACCATATACCCCGCCGCCCAAGCCTCCAACTCCTTATTGCCCCCCGCCGCCAGCCTCGCCATCTCCTCCGCATCCTCCCGCAACCCCGCCACGCCATCAACAAGCAACCTCACCGGAGCCATCTGCCTGAACGCCCGCCCGGACGCCGAGCGCGCCGCATACAGCGCCATGGCCCCCGTGACGCCAGCGGCGAGCAGCAGGCACAGCAGCGCGAGCAGCAGGATGCTCGGCACGTACGTGATGCGGTAGCGCTGCTCGGATGCGATGCCGGGGACGGTGGTGAAGAAGTCGGCCGCGTCTGTTGATGAGGACGACGATGCGTTGCTGCTGGCGGCGGCGACCTCGTAGGCGATGCGCTGGGCCTCGCCTGACGCGTAGAGGTAGTTGAGGGCGAAGTCGGTGAAGGAGTCGGACTGGCTGACGCCGTAGGTGGGGTCGGTGCCGCTGGAGAGGGCGGGGCCGATGCCGGGGATGTTGGAGGACGGGGCGTGGTAGTTGAGGCTGCGGTATTGCCATTGTGCGAGCATGGAGGCGATGTTGGTTTTGGTGGTGTGGTTGGTCGTGGCGGGGAAGTCGGTGCCGGTTATCGTCCATGAGGTGCTGCTGCTGCTGCTGCTGCTGCTGTCGTCGCTGGTGGAGGAGTTGGCGCGGCGGGTGTAGTTGAGGGTGCCGTCTTCGCGGTAGAGGGAGCAGCGGATGCCGCTGACAGACATGATGATCTGAGTGCCGGTGAAGCCCAGTTGGGACATGTTGAAGGCGCGGTAGCCGACGTCCCCGTAGGTGGAGGGTATGGTGTCGTTGGTCAGGTTGAAGCGGTTCAGGTGGCCCAGATACACCTCTTTCGAGCCCATGCTGAAGGCGACATAGCTATAGCCGTCGCCGTCCCCCGTCTGGATGTCCTCCACGACGCCCGGGTAAAAGGCTTGGAAGATGGTGTTGTTGGATGTTGCGGTCGTGTTCGTCATCAGACTGATCTCGGTGTTGTATGGCCCCTGGGGCTGCAGCACACCGATCGAGTTGGGTAGGTCAGGGCTGCAATCGACCGACAGTCGGTATGCGGGAACGTTGTGGAGGGCAACGACAGTCTGTGGAAGGGCGTCCAGCGATTGGGCCGTTGCGTTGACTCCAATGTACGTGCCATCAGTCAGTTTGGATGATGCACTCTGAAATGTGAGCTCAGTGAGAAGGGCAGATATTTGCTTGGCCACGTCGGCTTGCTGTGAGGTGGAAAAGTTGTAGATGTCCAGTGTCAGGGTGTTGGATGGGTAAAAATAACCGTACGGTTCAACAAAAGCACTCTCGATGGCAGCATCCCTCTGTAGCCGTAAGGTGTTCGAGTTCGAAGGCACTTCCACTGAATATGCCTCGTATGCGATGATGTTCGTCAGCGATGATCTTGCAACTGCCGACAGCAGCGTCAGCAGACCCAATAGGAATAGCCGCCACGTTTTTCCCTGCAGCAGATCCCGCAGGCTTATCAGGTCGTAGCTCCCGGAACACGTTCCGCTTGCGGTAACAAGGGACCGGAGTGGAATTGCCTTCTTTTGCTGCTCGTTCACAGCGGAAACGCGAGCGCTGCCGAACCAGACAAAGTTGACGATGGTCATGAAAATGGGCGCCAGTATCGCTCCGACAACGATGTCGATGGCCTTTGCCTCTGCCTGTGTGAAGCGACCGCCTATCTTCTCGCCGGCGAATGTGTCGAATGTGTGTTTGTCCACTCGGATGCGTGCGAGCCATGCGATGAGGGCGATAAGCGGCGCAGCTGCAGTCAGGGACACGGCCCCAGCTGACCATGTGCGGGCCGACGATTTCTGGATGCCCGGTGGCTGGGACTTTGAGACCGTAGACGCGTAAGGTGTTTTTTCATCTTCGTTCCGTCCAACTGCTGCTGGTGAACTGTCCTGTAGTAAGTGGGACGATTGAGACGTCAAACCCTCGATAGGGTGCGTTCCATACCCCTCACCGTCGTAGTGGGTAGCCATTTTGATGCCGTGTATGTGATGATGAGACGCTATAGATGCGGGGAGTGAGTGTATTTATGGTAGCTGGCGTGATCCGCGAGGGCGCGTCACCCAAGCCACGTTTGGGGGCTATCATTCAGATAAATCGGAGGACCAATCGGGGCGTCATGGGGGCCGTCGGGCTCGAATAAATTCAGGCTTGCCACAGGCCACTATCCCGCAAACCGCAATGAAAAAGCTCACACTCATATATATAACACTACTCTGCCTCGTCTTGAAAATTTATATAATTCTTTCTAAATTTTGGCGCTTGCGCTGATGGTTGACGGCGGGCTGTTGGCGAAGCTTGGTCATAATAGGGCCCTGTGCCCGTAGGATTGCCTCGCGTTGGATCTTTGTTTCTACTGGTAGGTAGCCATGGTTCCCAAAATACCGTGGGGGCTGCAACTAGTTTGCATAGGGTAAGCGAATTACCCGAAAGGGATTGACCGCCGTTTTAGCCCCTCTGGACGTCCGGCAGCCACCATGCGGGGGCCCGACGGTAGATGGATATCATGTAACGTTAACCAGTCACGCGGGTCACGGACTATGTACTACTGAAATTTCGGTGCGGTATTTTGCGGAGTGCGGCACGCTGTACTTAAATTTCAGATTGCTGTGGGATGCGGAGAGGACGGAGACGCGCGCGGGAGGCGTCATCACGCCGCCGACCTCATTCGCAAGCTGTTGGCGTGGATACGGTGCAAGGGGCAGAGAGGTGGCTAGTGCTGAAGCAGCATGCGGATGGACGAGGGTGGGATAATGCGATTTGGCTGTCTGCCCGGCTGGCTGTATGGCTGCGTCAAGGTGGAGCGTGCGGCACTGTTGTTGAATTGTTGCTCGAGTCGGGCAGGTAGATTGAAGCGGGATGTGAGTGATTGGAAGAGGCGTGGGCAAATTGGGGGTTGTGTACGGACGAGGATGGCGTGGCCTATCAAAAGTTTCGAGGATGCTGATTCGATGCAGAACTCTGACAGCCAATCACTGGGAAGAAAGAGAGCTGTGCGTAGGGCGGCAGTTTCTGCGAAGACTAGACACGGATCAAATCGTTTGATCAAGACGAGAGCAGACAATGGTGCTAACAATGCGAGAAAGGTAGCACTTCACTCCACAAAACTCTCGTGGGAGGCTGTAGCCAGGGATCGGGGCGTTGGGAAGAAGGCACGAGGAGGATGCCTTTACCGCTGCCACCGAAAACGATGTGCCGCTTGAGCAACTGTGAGCGGAGCGCTACAGCATCTTGCCTGAGGGCATGATATATTAGTGACGTAGCTGTACGGACATTTGTCGCATTAACCACACAGGCCACACATGGGAATAGCGTCAGTGGCGCCCTGTGCAACCATCCCAACCTATCTGTGTCGTCATCGATAGACGTCTCGAAGCCGTTGGGCATCTTATCGACCTTTAGTTCTCAGGTCTGGAGACTGTGCGAATGACGAAGAGTCAAGACCCTGAGCAGTGCCGGTCATATTGCCTTTCTGTCACGCTCGAGTGGTAGATAGCTTTGGACCGCTATCCAGGCAAAATGATATCTGCGCCTGTGCTTGGCTTTCTTATTTTTTCATGGAACTAAACATCCAAGCCAATCGATAGAAATCGCGAGATGCATCTACCCACGAGGAGAAAAAATTCCCTGGGACGTTGCCCCAGATCAAGTCCTCCATGCGGTCGAGCGCCTCACCTCGGATAAGGCTCCGCAGGCAATTTAGATACTTACAGGTAGTGGACCTGGAGTGCGGAGACGGAGAAGACGCATCGACGGCTATGACTAAGCTACATTCGTGCGTGCTGAAAGAGGAGAAGGTTTTCGTCGGGGTGGGATCCACGCGGAATGAATGGAACGACGAATGGTGCGGTACGGTGCGCACTCGGTGAATTAATTATGGTCGTAGTCTGAGCGGATCGTAAGGATAGAGAGAGTTCGGGGGCTGTGGCCAAGGATGGCGGCGGACCATGCCACGCCGAAGCCCAAACGCTGTCAGATATCATCCACGTCCAGCTGAATTCCAGGCTCAAGACACATCCACATACCTCCACAACCCTCTTTCCAATTCACTCTTAAAACGAAAAAAAGAAATCCGGATGCTCATTCCCTACCTCATCCACACCGCACTCCCTTAACCGTGCCGCCTTCTCCCCTTCCCTCTCCTCCACCTTCCTCTTGTTCAATACCCTCAAATACACCATTAGCAGCCCCGCAACGGTACCGGACATGCAAATCATGCCCAGCGATGCCCCTAACCCCTGCCTATAGTACGGCGGATCGTTAAACGCCTGGTTGCCACCGATGGCCACCAGCTGGGCAGAGATATTGATAATCGCCGCCGCACTCGCACGAAACGTGTAGCCAACATTGTTGCTCGCCGTCCACGCGAGGCTCAGGACAACAAGCGGGTACGCAGCGGCGGCAACGACACAGGTGGCGGCCAGCCTCGCGGTGTTGTCAGTCAAGACCAGCAGCAGGACGTAGCCCACGGCCGCGATGGCGGCGTCGACGACGATGACGATGCCGCGCTTGCGCAGCGCGTCGGAGATGAAGCACGAGGTGAGGATGCCGACGAAGGAGGCGGCGTAGACGACGACGGCCATGAGCTGGGCGTCGACGCCGGCGTAGCCGAGCCCCTGCAGGATGGCCGGGATGAAGTTGGACAGCGAGCTCGTGCAAAAGTGGGCGCCGGCGTCGACGGCCGTGACCATCCACATCTTGGGGTCGGCCAGCAGCTTGAGGATGAGGCGCGGCCGGATGGTGCCGTCGCCCGAGTTGTGCGACGCCCGGCTGCGGCGGATGACGAGGTCCTTCTCCGCGGGGCTGAAGCCCAGCCGGATGCGCTCCGGCGTGCTGGGGAGCAGCGCGAAGACGACGAAGGCCCAGGCGATGGGCACGACGCCTTCGATGAGGAAGATCCATTGCCACGCGGTCCAGCCGCGGGCGTTGGAGAGGGTGCGGGTGATGGCGTAGGCGAGGAGGCCGTTGAAGGAGCCGGCGAGCGCGACGGTCGAGTAGAGGATGGCGCCGCGGGTGGCCAGCTCCGAGTAGCGGTACCAGAAGGAGAGGTAGAGGATGGCGCCCTGGATGAAGGCTTCGGCGGCGCCGACGAGGGCGCGAAGGACCATGAGTGTCGGGTAGCCGTCTGCCGCGACGGTGCATGCTGTGACGACGCCCCAGGCCATCATGGCGCCGGCGAACTGTGACGAGGTCAGCTATATACTCGATGGGTCGAGGATGAGTGGCTTACTTGAGTCGGCGGCCCGATCTTGCGCAGCAAGAGGGTTCCAGGGAGCTGGAACAGTATGTAGCCGACTAGAAAGATGCTCGAGACGTTGGAGTACATCTGGGCGGTGAGGCCAAGGTCGCCATCCATGCCGGCAATTTTGGCATTGGCCAGGTCAGAACGTCCCTGGATCCTCTGGTTAACATTGCTTCTCCGAAGGAGGAACACGGGCTTACCATCTGGGCCAGGAAATAGACCGAAGCCAGCAGCGGAAGGATGGCAAAGTCTGTCTTCCATCTGACGCGCCTCTCCAACTTCCGTATTTCTTCGTCCTCCTCCTCGACCAGGTGGCTGGAAAGTGGCGTCTCCTTGGAACCGTCCATTGTAGTGGGCGTAAGCCGGAAAGGCGATTGTGAAGGCAAATGGCACACGGGAGATGGTCACTTCTCCTTATAGCCATGTCCTGTGCAGGACTGCGAAACACCTGGCACGTAGCGTCAAAGGGATCGTCACAGGAACGCATCCGAGACGGAAGGGCCTGCAAGCTGCAGGCAGGCATTGCAAGTATGGCCAACGGTAGCCACAGAATTCCGTATGTTTGTGGAATCCAGCATGGTGCCAAGGGGGTTTCCGTAGGCCAAGATGCGGGGAACGTACGGACGTCCGTCGGGGTCGGACACGGAAGTCCGTGTCCGACCCAGAGTTCAACACCATGGTGAAAATCCATCACCTGAGTATAAAACTCGCATGCCTAACGCAGTATCGCCAGGTTGAAGCTTGATCGCTACACCATGGCGGTCACCGATGTCCGCGACGAGGGGGGCCCGACGCCCCTCTGCCACATCGTGACTCCGGTCGGCATGCTGGGCTGCGGCTTCGACGAGACGCAGACAGCAGACGCTCTGGCGTCGTTCGTCGCCACCGACATCCCGGCGGCCATCATCCTCGACTCGGGCTCCACCGACAGCGGGCCGTCGAAGCTGGCTCTGGGGGTCATGTCCTGCCCGCGGTCGGCGTACGTGCAAGACCTCGCGAAGCTGCTGTCCCTGGTCCACACCTTCCACGTGCCGCTCATCTTCTCCTCGGCGGGCGGGTCCGGCAGCGACTCGCACGTGCGCGAGATGCTCGCCGTCATCAAGGAAATCACCGAGCAAAAGGGAAACGAGTGAGCCAGTCTCTCCGCCAGTTCGCGCACGACCACGTCCCTGACCTCCACCGCAGACACTACCGCTTCAAAACCATCGCCCTCTTCTCCGAAATCCCCCGCGCCCTCGTCCACTCCCGCCTCGCCGCCAACGCCATCACCGGCTGCGGGCCCTGCGTCCCCCCACTCACACCCTCCGACATCGACGCCACCCCCACCATCGTCGCCCAAATGGGCCCCGAACCCTTCCTCGACGCCATGGCCGCCCACCCCGACTTCGACATCATCGTCGCCGGCCGCGCCCACGACCCCGCCCCCCACATCGCCTGGGCCTCCTTCATCCACGCCTCGCACCAGCAGGGCGCGGGAGGAGCCAACGCCAACGCCAACGCCAACGCCAACCCCAAGCACCCATCCGTGCCGCGCGACGCCCTCCTCGCCGGCGGCTTCGCCCACATGGGCCAGGTGCTCGAGTGCGGCGGCCTCTGCGCGACGCCCAAGTCGCGCGGCGCCACCGCGACGGCCTACGCCGACGGCAGCTTCGACATTGCGCCGCTGGACCCGCGCGCCCGCTGCGTCCCGCTGACCGTAGCCGCGCACTCCATGTACGAGAAGAGCGCGCCGGACGTCCTGAACGGGCCTGGCGGGTCCGTCGACGTGCGCGGCGCCACGTACCGCGCGCTGCGGGATGGACGCAGTGTGCGTGTGCGTGGCAGCGAGTTCAGGTGGGGGAGCGGGTCCGAGGAGGCGGCGCCGTATCGCGTGAAGCTGGAGGGGGCGACGACGGTGGGGTGGCGGTCGGCGTTTATGGGACGTGTGAGAGATCGTGAGTGCGAATGTTTGGTGTTTGTGTGGATGGGAGGGATGTTTTTGGCTAACGTTGTTTGCGGCAGCTATTCTCGTCGCGCAGCTAGACGATTTGTTCGAGCGCGTTAAGGCGTATGTTGCTGGGCAGCACCGCGATAAGGATGGCGAGTGGGAGCTGGGGTTCCATGTGTACGGCAGGGAGGATCGCGAATCCGGAGCTTTCATCGTCGGCGAGGCTCTTGCCTCGTCGCAGCAGCTTGCCACCAGTGTGGCCTGCACCGCCCGGATCGCCACCAATGTGAGTTTACTCGCGGTCTTAAGGAGCATATCCGCTGATGGTTCGAACAGCACGCGCCGTATCCGGGCCAGAAAGCAACCTCGGGCAACCTTGGGTTCGGTATTGGCGGACAGAATGAAATTGAGTTGGGAGCCTGCCCGCAGTTCTCGATCTACCATCTCATGGACCTTCAACCTGGGGAGGAGCGCCTTTGGCCAGGTGCCTCAAAGGATGGCTGCGAAGCTGCTGCTGTCCCTATATTTACGCACAGTGTGTCCATACTGGGCGGAGGAGAGGTCCGACAGCATCTACGGCTGGACATGCCAGTTCGTCCGGCCCAGGTTACTACAACACAGAACGTAACACGGACGGAGGAGGAGCACACGGACGACAAGGCTTTCCGTGCCGAGGGACTAGCCTCGTGCACGAAGCTGGGGCAGTTGGCGAGCGTCCTGAGATCCAAAAATGCCGGCCCGTACGAGATCACCTTCGACGTCATGTTCAGCTCTGAGTCGGTATACCGCCTGGTTCGCCAATCGGGTTTGCTGAGCCCTAAGACGGCTTCCGAGGCGCTGGGATTTCCTCAGGAAGACATCGTCTGGTGTGGATTCTTTGATCCAGCTCGCGCCTTCAAGGTAACTGTGCCGCGGGTGAGAGATGGGAAAAAGTCGGCAGCCGGTGGTTTTATGGAGAATGATGTCCATGGCTCACAGCACCATCTGGGTCTCATTGACATGGAACTGCCCGAAACACTTCGAGAGGGGCTGGCGAAACTGGAGGAGCTATGAGCAGTACTATACCCTTTTTCGATGCTTGTTCTGACATGATTAATCCATTCTCCAAGATGGTCTTCTGGATATGTCGAATACATGATATAACCTGTTGGAGACGAAACTTGCAGGAATCACCACAGTACGCTTGTGAGACAAGGCCCCTTGCCGCCAGACTTCTGCCCAATCACTTGCTGATGGATGCAAGTTCTGAGACGGCAACTAATATCAAAAGGTGATCGGTATCTTATCTCATCCATCATGCGCTCCCCGTGGTCAAAATCGTGTTCCGCACTCCATTCTTCGTCATCGTCTAATGTACTACGATACGCGAGGCCCGCTAGCCAAGAATGGAAAGGAATTGAAAGGGCGGAGAAAAATCATGACGAGAAAAGGCTGGAGAGTAAGTGATCAACTACAGGTAGAGGAGGCTCCGCCCCGTGCCTGTGGCTACTCCTCCCGGACGGAACAGTTGGAACAGCGTGACGAGCAACCATGTGCACAACCATTACTGCGAAATAAGCTCTTGGGAGAGTCAGGAGCACTTGGAACAGTTTCCGTTGGGGATGGTGGATGGCGAGGGATACCGGGGGTGGAGTGGTGCCTGCTCGGTCGATCACTAGTTTCCCGACTTCGTATCCGGAGGCACCGGGAGATGGAAGGCCTGAAACGGTGGCGTAGGTCAGCGAAGCGTTAGAAGACACTTTTTGACTCGTGTTGTCATTTGAACGCATCGACTAGTGTAAAATCATGACTCAATGTCTTATGAGCATGACCAAAATTACATCTTTTATTATTAGCGTCACTTCGCTTTACATTTCTATTGGCCATTTCCTTCCTGTATCGAACTTTATCATCCAACCCATTGAAGGCGCGCACATACATACAGTGCGCCAAATATAAGTGTCAGCCCTTGATATAAAACGGCAGCTCCACCCGCTCTTCTACTCAAACATCATCTTTCATCCTGCAGTCTAACCTGTCATCCTATCCGCCACCATGCATATTGCTCACACCGTCTCACTCTTCCTTCTGGCCCTTGGCCACGGCACCGCCGCTTACTCCCTGTCGCTAGGCAACAAGAACTGCGCACCTGGTGGTGCCAATGCCTGTCGGAGCAAGGGCCAGTACTGCGTCGTGGCAACCGACACTGGGTACGTCATACCATCGTGGTACAAACATCGTTAAACCCTTACTGACGGGAGGCTGTAATTGGCGAATGTTAGTTACGCCGAAATGTGCGCTGTGTCGTGTGCAGCGAGCAGCACGTGCGCGGCTGAGTGCCGTAAGCGGGGGAAAGCGGCGAACTGTGTGGTCAACGGGTGAGTCAACAGCGAACAAAGCTTTCAAGTCGGATGAAGTTGCTGAAACGATGGTTGCACCGCCGTAGTAATTGGTCGTGTGTTTGCACTTGAACAAGATCTACCGAGTAGACTTGGGAGAAGTGTCGTGGGTTGCCTTGGCGACTGAGCCGACGGTGTTCGCAGTTGGCAATATGATTGAATTTGGAAGGAAGAGCTATGTTTCTTCTTGTAAATTACTTAACAAAGTTCTCTTATATACAAGATTCTTCGTTCCCAGAAAAGCTTTAAGACTTAGTCAAAACCCAAGGCGTTACGATGAAAACTGTGTGCCAGCATGTTCGGGCGTCGTTTACGCCATTGTGGAAGATTGTGCCCTCTTGATTGGGTGGTGGCACGTTTCTGTTGTGTGACTTTAGGCGGCGACTTTTTCAGACGTTCGAAGTTATGCAAAAGTGCCCGTGCTCACTCCGGTACGATGATGTCTTTTTCGTGGATTGCTAAACATTAACACGACAAGCCCAGCTATCTTTGTGGGATCATACTTCCTAGTGCAGCAAACAGCACGCTGTCGAAGAACGCTTCTATAAAGGTCACCCACTCTGTCCACTCCCTTTCCCTTTCCCTCAACCTTACTATGCCCACGCTCATTTATATAGCCGCCGTCACCGCCGCTTAGAGCACTGCAACCTTCTGCCTAGCTAACTACTTCCTCCACCTCGGTCTCTAAGATTTTGACCACCCTCGTCCTACTCCTCTCCAATATCCTTTTTCACGGGGTCCTCGGCTGCGACCTTTGAGTTGTTCACCTCGCATTCATCATCATGATCTTGCACTTTCTCAGTTCTCGTACGGCGTGCTCGCCGGACGATAGTCCCCGCCACGTCACTGTGCTAGATTTCCCTATCATGAAGCGTTGCCTGGGTGTGACGTCTAATGGCGAACAGTGTACGGAATATACGGTTGATACGAATCTCAGCCCGTGGCGCTGCCCCAAGCACAGCCGTTAGATGGATATAGGTTGCTGTGGTATGTCTCTAACTTTGTTTAGGCAGACGTGCGCTCAGCTAACACATGGTAGTCAACGTACGACAGATCCTTCCCCCCCACCGATGTGTTATAAATGAGCAGAGTCTTGATCATATTTCTGGCCGAACATTGTATCGTTTTCGAAGATGCGACAGAGCAGCAACCGAGAAATGAAAATCAAAAGTTGGGAGAACTAATCGGAGTGGTTGATCTCGTTGATAATGATACATGAAATGTATTTGGTGTCCTTGTACATGTGTTTAATACTTTTGCTGGCTTCACCCTCTCCCGTACAGGTTAGACAATAGTACCGACGGAGCTTTGTTGCATTCACTAATGAATTCAAGTAGAGGATCGAACGTATATCATTGTCCTCGAAATATATGGAGTGTGGTAATAAAAGTGTTGTAGTTGAGAGTGCGAGGTCGTTAGGGTATCTTACTTGTCGCGATATCATGTGGCACCGAGACAGTGTTGTTTGGTCACAAGCATGTGCCACTTATCAATGGTTCCAACTAAGACGTGAATCTGTACGGCTCTTTCACACTCGCCTTCAGTTTTAGATGTCTGACCAAACCCGATTCAATACACGGCAGCTGCTTTCGGATTCAATGTGACTGCTCAAAGAGTAACATTTCAAAAACTCGAAAGGCACGTATGCGTAGGTCTTGTCAAAAAAGAAAATCACTATGTCTAGCTCATGAGTCAAATCTCGTTTGTGTCTCAGCTCCAATAACACAACGGGTGGAATACTCAACTAACAAAGACACGTCCCTTCTCTTTCCAACCTTATATCTACAGTACACTATAGACTGAACTCGAAGCTTCTATAATCCACAAGCCCTTCGTCCACACCAACGGTGACAGAATTGGAACACCGAAGCGCACCGGCCTTTCCGTACGTTTCCTGCCGAAGCAAACACGACGATCGTTCAGGCCAGTCAAACAGTACCCGAGAAGCTGACGACATCGGAACTCGATCAATCTTCAATGTCCGCTCACCATCTAGCCACGTTTGACAACCTCTCACTGCACGAAGTCGGACGTCAAGCAAGTCGCTCCCCTCACCCCGACGCAGCATCGACACAAAAGCGCAAACGCCGCGCTTCATCATCATCCTCTTTCTCCTCCTCCTCCGGCGCTCCCGCAAGCAAGCGGCCTACGCTCTCCCAACAGACCAGCACAACCCCAAGTAATACCCCCTCACAACAACCTCTCGCACCCCCCAGCACTGTGGGACAGAAACGCAAGCGCGACGCCGCAGCTGAAAACTCCGACGATAACACACCCGCCAACAAGAGGCCCGCCCCCCTGCTCCCATACATGCAGGCCGCATTGGACGCCGACCTCCAGACCGAACACCCTTCACCTCAACCCATGCCAGGAAGCAATCAGAGCTACAGCGGCTACAGGCCCCCAGCTGGTGGGATGTATGAGGGGTTTTTGGCGCATTTGACGAACTTGGCTCGGGCGAGGCAGGTGGGTGGCGGTGGGGATGAGAATGGCTTTAGGCATACCTAAGTGTAGTCCAAAGCTATATAAGCGTAGACCGAGTCCGAATATCTTCATTAGCATTCATGGAAGTAAATCATGTGGCCAATGTAACAGTAAGGTTAGCGAGTAAAGAGACATCCGTAAAGGTGTGCCCAAATCGTCAGGTACATACATGCACAATTAAGAAAGAACAAAATATTGAAATGTCACCTTACGCAGCGGAAGAACCTGTATGGTCGATGACATAGCGCAGCAGTTCCATGTGTTTATGCTGTGCTAACTTTACTATTTATTCCTTAGAGCAGCAAAAGCTTTACACATAAACGGGCAAGAATGCAGGTAACTGGAGACCAGAGCCGCGAAAACGACACTCATACAAATGTAATTCCACGACACCCACAACAAAAATTAAGGTCTCTGATCACACAGCAGCCCACTGGCCCGCACGGCATCTAATCCAGCCCAACACCATACCCAGTCCAACCAACTCAAACTTCCCTTCAAAAAAAAAATAGAAAATCACAACCATCACCACGTCTGCCCCACGTCCAGCCCCAGCCCCCCTATTACCCCCTGCTCCTCTAGTCCCTTCCGCTCCTCCATCTCCATAACTCCATGCGTATCCCCCACCATCCGTATATGCTGCCACGCGAGCCTATAAAGCCCATCGAGCGCGAGATTATCATTATCCACCCACTGCAGCCGGAGCGCAAGCAAGGTGTTGCAGATATATTCGAGTTCGGCGCGGGTGTTTAGAGTTGGGAGTGGTTGATCGCCCGGACCAGCATTCGGTTGGGGGATGGCCGTCTCGTCGGAGCCGGAGTCGAATTCATCGAACTCGTCGGACTCGTCCTGGGCGCTGGGAGTGGCACAGCATAGCGACGCAGAATGGGGAGACGGGAGGGAGGGCGGGGAAATGAGGACAGGTAGTTTGTGGCGCGAGGAGTGGATACTGCTGGATAGGAGAAGGGGGCTTGTGTTCGTGGAGAGAATACCGAGGGCTGTGGCGGTGGCGGACCCGCCTGGCGGGGGGAGTGGAGCGGAGCGGAGGGGCTGGAAGCGGTAGGGACTGAGTATGGGTGCGGTGAGTGTGGAGGGCTCGAGTTTCTTTATCTTCTTAGTTTTGGGCTGAATGGAGTGGGTGCATGGGACTTTGGCGAGGAAAGGGAAGGGGGTGCCCCTGTCGTCGTGGTTGGCTAGGCTGTCGATGGCGATATTTATCTCTGAGATGATGCCGCGACGGCGGCGGTAGAGAGGGGTTTGGTTCTCTACATACGACCCCTCCTCTTCATTCTGCTCGCTGCGGTGGGCGAAGTAGACACTGGTTGGGGAGGAAAACGGCCATCGCATCGGCGATGGGTAATAGCTGTTGTTGTCCTGCCCGTCCTCGCTGTGCTCTTGTTCGAGCTCCATTTTGCCATGCTTATTTTTGGCATGGCGTCTGCGGGCATCTTGACGAATGGAGCGCCCTGATATGGGAGAGACAATGGTTAGCTGGAAGCGATTGGGTGAACGAGGTCACTTACGAATGCGGTTACTGTCTTTGTCTCCGACGACTATAACGCCGTCGGGTGGATTACCCCGCCAGAGTGCACCCATGTAATAGGGCTCAAACTTGACAGGAGAATCTTGTATGGAGTCTGCGGGTGGAACGTTGAGTGGGATGGAAACATAGAGAAAGAAGAGAGTTCATGCTTACGGCTGCTCGCGGTGCTTCTATGGCTGTGAATGCTGCCGGTACTGTCGTCGCTGCCATAGGCACTATCGCTTTCTGATAAAGACAGCCAAACTTCCTCGCTCGGTACGAGCTGAATCGTAATCTCCTCGCCCTCGGAAAAGTCTGCATCCAGCGGGGAGATGGTGTCCCATCGAGAGGTAGGATGGTCACTTAGGTCGCAGCCTTTATGCTTGGGAGATTTGATTGCTTTTGTTCTGCTGCAGCGTCTGCGGCGAGGAAAAGACAGACTGTCATTAGAGGAAGGGAGATGCGGGAGAGGTTTGTTGCAGGCAGCGTCAGTGTCTGGATGCGGGGATAAGAGAATAGGGTGTCGAATGGCCTGCGCATGGCGCTTGGAGTGAAGGATACAGTAGCCATTTTTCACCGCGTTAGCCGTGCACGACACGCCTTTGGTGGTGATTCCCTTGCAGCTTTCAATCATGGCGGTGGTGATGGAAAGGGGAGGTAAAGCTGATGATGTGAAGGAAATGACGTGGGCGTGAGACCAGACTTTTAAGCGGCGGGGCGGCGAGGTTCTCTACGAGCGTACCGGTTTTCGCGCACAGGGTAGGCGATGGTCTGGGTGCTGGATCGAAATGTCTCAGGTTGAGTGAATGCCGTCGGTACAGCCGCCCTCACAATCCAGCTGACCCAGGATGTGAGATGTTCGTTCGAGTTTCAGCCGCAACGTTTGCCGCGGGGCAACGCTAGTAGCGGAAAAAGAGAACAGCGCTATAGAAGGCTTCATTGTTCGCTAGATGCCAGAAGAGATGACGCGGAATGGGCATTGTGAGACCTGCTTGACGTCGCTCCGACTCTTCATGATAACGAACATCGTGAAATAGCCTCGAAGTTCCAAGCACACTCATTTCAGAACTTGCCCATTGCTCACACTGCTCAATTGCTCCTGAATTGAGGTTGAGCCCACGCACCGCGGCGGCAGTTTCCCGAAGGCTTTAATCCAGGCATCAAAGAGGCTTGGTTGTGCGGAGGCTCGCCCGCGGTCTGTGCAGCAAAACGCAGGCTTGGAACAAAGGATCGGTGGGTTTCGGAAAGAAGCGTCAGACACATGAATGTCCCAGTGGCGAGAGAGCTCGGGTCAACGTGGGTGGGAAACGGCCGCCTTTTTGATTTCTCCTGTTTCGCTTTTTTCCAAGCATATACGGCGGCCGTAGGCTCGGAATGTCTTCAAAGGGGAAACTAAGTGTGTCGATCAGATTACTGCTGAGCCACGTAAGGGCCACTCCAATTGCAAAGGTCTTCCAAGCCAGAAAGAAGCGATATACAGCTGGAACAGTTGTCTTCTGATAATGACAACAAGAAACAAAGGAGTTACTATCATTGGTGCTGAGTCACTCAAGGAGGCCGCAGCCATTGCGCTCCAGACATGTCCACATTATCAGCTTGGGCCCGAGCATAGCGAAGTCATACATGCAGACGCATGTGAGCGCCGCCATCCGTCACCCGCCAATTCCCATGGGCGCATCTCCGTATATCTTTTCATTTTTGGATTTTGACTGATTTTCGTGTATCACGGTGGGCTCATAGATAATATTTCTCATGACCATGATGCTCCTGAGCACAAGGCCCTACTTGGCAGCCGCATTCGGGATAATGCCAACGCTGGGCATTGATGCATCCGGACTATGAACATATTGGTTGATCTCCCTCTATTCCACATGGAGCGTATCAATCTCGAATTAAGGCACGTACGAAGGTATATACTGTCTTCTCGCATAGTCTACCTTGTTCCTACCGGTTTTCTGCGTCTGTTGCGTCTTGCCGTCTTCACCATTGGTACTTTTTGGTTTGTCCCGCCTGTTCTGTACACCAGTCCGCGCTGTCGCTGGACACGGCTGCCAAGCATGTCTTTCATGCTCCGCATTCATCCATTGCCCAGCAAAATAAAATCATTTCCACCCACTTCTCTACCACCACGCTATTCTCATCATCGCAACCTATGAAGAAAAAGAAAAGCAATTCTTCCCGTGCATATCGCGACTACTAGCACCCTCAAGTCGTAATTGACTTGCATCACCATGCCCAAATTCGACGGCGCCCGCACCCGTAGCCGCAGCCGCGCCAACACCACCTCCCGGAAAATCACGCCCGACTCCGCCAGCAACATCCCGGACCCCTCTCCACAGCAGCCGCACTCCACCTCCTACGCCTCCACCCCACGCACCAGCACCCGAACGACAATCCCAGCCAACCCCATCATCCGCGTCTACGCACCCTCGCCCTCACCCTCGCCCACCTCGCCAACCACCCCCCACCGCAGCCACAGCCGCCAACACCTCCAGTGCGCAGACCGCTCCACCCGGCTCACCTTCGCACTCGGCTTAATCCTCGGCGCGATCGCATGCGGCCTCGCCCGTACCATCGCGCCAGAATTGACGTCTATCCCCTCGCCGTATCTGCCGACCAGCTTATCCAATAGATCTGCCACCGGTCACGGTGCCCCCAGGACGAGACCGCAGTCCTTCATCACGCCCCAACACCTCGCGTGGATATCGTTCGTCCCGTCGCTGTGTTGGGCGGACAGCACCGTGCTGGATCGGCTGCCGGCGCTTGACGAAGTCCCTGGGAGGGAGTTGGGAGTTTTTGGGGCGGAGGGGCTGGGGCCGCATGGGGAGGATGACGGCAAGGGCTGGAAGGAGGGCGGGGTGGGTGGTGGGTTGAGTGAGGATGAGAAGGAAGTGGGGGAGGTTGCGGAGGGGGTGGGGAGGGAGAGGAGGTTGCAGAGGTGTAAGGAGGCTGTTCTGAAGGGTGGGGAGCGGATGAAGGAGTTATTCGATGATGGGTTCACTGGGGGAGAGGAGGGGGTCATGGTGAGGGTGATGACGGGGGCGCAGAGGGCGGTGGTGAAGGAGGTTATTCGGGTGGCAGAGGAGAGTGCCGCTTTTGAGTGTATGACGCAGAGGGAGAAGGTGAAGTGGGTGAGGAGCATGGATGAGGGGTTGAGAGTGGAGGAGAGGGAGAGGCGTAGGGCGGAGCTGCAGAGGCTGGGTGGTCTGAAGGGATGGTGGGCCGAGACGATTGGTTGGCCGTATTGAGCGGAGGAGCTGCTTGTGTATTTTCGTGAGATCGGAGGGGCACTGTCTCAGAGTTGGTTTCTCGTTCATTCGGAGCAGGAGACTTTGAATCGAACATGTACTGTTGTTGTCATTGTTTGCGACTTCTTTTATTCCCTTTAATTTTCCCGACAGCTGGCGAGTCATTTGAAGCACTGTCATCTTTCCTTTTGATCCTCATAATGGTGAGTCATCCAATGATAGTTTGCGTCCCTGTCATCAAGTAAGCAGGGGATCTCGTATCGTTTCATGCTTGCTGGGATGGGTCGCGCACAAGGTCCAGACCAAGGAAATAACACAGACTCCGTGCGATTAAACTATCACTGGCGATCATTGAGGGCGAAAGAGCCGACACTGATCCGCTTAATTAGCCAAGAGTGATGTGCCTTTTTCTTTGCCCACCGCTTCATAATCGGTTTATATACTCTCCTCTCGGCATGCTTTCGGATTTCGCCGCCCTTGCTTCTACCCCTTTGTCCAGCCGTCGATCTTCCCTCCAACGTGGAATGCCTTGAGACGCTTAGCAGTCTTCGCTAAGCCCGCCATTTGGTGGGGAATGCGAGGATCATGCAGGCGGACGAACACAAGCTGCATTTGCTAATGCCACCCGGGTGGTCAAGCTAGGTCAGCTTGTGTATAGGGGGGTAGTGGCATTGGCTAGGTTGGAGATACTTCTTATTCGTTAAAGCAGTGTAAGTCCTGGTGGAAAATGCAGATTTCCTTTTATGCAGAAGTTTTACCGTGCTCGGCGGCTTACTATTGCGCCTATTAGCGCCGCTTTATGACCAGTATTCGAAGAGAATCGTGGAGCAACTATGGAACTTTCGTCAATAGCCCAAACGGCCTACAGCCGACTAACGAGCTTAAATACGGATATTGCACGATTTTATTATGCATTGCCTCCTGTCTAACAATAATGTGGGGGAAAACAAAAGCAATCTACATCAATCCTTTATGTGAGCAGTCGAAGCAATATCTCGATGTGGATATACGTTGGCAGCCTTTTTTTTTTTAAGGGTGAACAAGATATGCGGATGCATATGTGTATATATGTTCAAACGACGTAAGTGCACGTAGATATAGGACCCTACTCTCCATGAAGCTGGCTTAAGCGGGTGGATTTCTTTTTGCCCCCACTGTGAAAATCAGGGTCACTTTCTACCACCACGCGAGAAGTCATTTCATGTCCCTCTTGCCCTCCACCCGACTCATCCTGCGACTCCGCAAGGCAATCCGAACCAACACTTCCAGCCTCAACACCCCGCCGCCTCCGACCACGGCCTGCCTTCCCACGCAAAGCCCTATACCCACAGCCTTGCGGCCCTTCATCCGAGCGATGCACCACCTCCACGCTCCCCAACCCCCGATAATCCTCCTCCACCAACCTCCGCCTCCCCCCGACCAACTCCTCCCCCACAAACTCGCACGGATCCACCAACAAACACGCGGCCGCAAACCCCCTCACCGCACTCCCCTCGCACCCCATCTGCAGCACGACCAACAGCGCCCCCGCGACCGTCACGAGGCACTGCAGCCCCACCCACACATACATCCTCTCGCGCGCCACCTGCGCCCGCACCGACGGCACCGGCACGCGGACCGCCGCCGCCGCCGCGCCCGTCTCGCACCAGTCGTTCAGCGCGTTCCACGTCGCCTGGAACGCCAGCGACCACGACCCGACCACGTGGCCGGACAGGTTGTCCCACGTGGGACCGTTTGTGGCGTTCATCTCGGCGAGCCCGAAGAGGATCTCGGGGAGGATGCGGAAGGCCGGGGCGACGAGCGGGTGGGGATGGATGTCGACGGCGGATGCGTCGGCTGCGCGGTGCTCGATGACGCCGGAGGAGACGAGGGGGCATTGCTGGCCGTGGACGACGCCGGCGGCGACGGTGACGTTGGCGAACATGTAGCAGTTTTCGTCGCGGATGCCCGTCTTTTCGTTGTAGAAGGTGAGGCGGAATTGCTGTTTCGGGGGCAGGTGGCCGTATGTCGGGCTGACGGATAGGCATGTTCCTTCTTCCGGTTGGTTTTCGCGGCGGCTGACCATGACGGCGAGGGTGTAGGTGGCGTTGATGGTTGTGGGGGAGGGCCAGGTGGGCAGGTCGCCCAGGTTCAGGCGGAGGTTCCAGTCGAGGATGGCGGTTTCGGTGCGGATGCCGTACATTAAGACGTTGTAGGGGGAGGATTCTAGGTTGGTGAAAGAGCCGAGGGATCGTGAGCTGTTGAAGAAATCATGAAAAGCAGGCTGATCGTCAAGCCATTCAATGCTTTCCATGCGAAAATATGGTAGGGTCGCGTTCGATATTCTGGATTCGAGGGGAATTTGTTGCGAGTCAGCGTTGCCATCTTGAAGCTCCTGTCTCAAAGAGTCCACGCGGCGGCGGGATGGAGTGGCGCTTCCGTCGACTGGTCTGTAGAAAGACGAGGGATAGTTGAGTGTTACTGCAACTCCTTGTGCACGCTGCTTGACTGTTTCGCGGGCTTCGCCATACAGATTGAACCAGACAAGAGGGGGTCCAAATCCAGCCACAGGTAGGGAGGCTGTAATGTTGGAAGGCTGAAGATTTAGAGCAGGTAGCCAAGAGATAGCTCCAGATGCCAGGGGAGTGCTCCATTGGGCCGGGAAGAGAAGCATGAGTACACACACACAGCTGATCTGATGCCATGTCCTCCCCAATGGTACCAGTCCAAGGCTGAGTAGCCGATCGACGGATTGGAAGGTCATTCCGTGCTTCTCAAGCAGGATGAACATGCACCTCTGCGCCGCAAGTACGGCGCAGGAAGTGGTTGCCCACCGCTCAATTACGAGCCCAGCGGATATTAAAGTGCTTATATCTGCTTGAGACAATGTCTTCGAACCAGAAAGATTGTCTAGCACAGAGTCCCCACCGGAAGGAAAAACCTTGCCATCGAGATGAAAAAGGATCTCCATGGCTACGATGAGCATAACCAAGAGATGTACCATGAACATGTACCACTCGAGTGCACGACGCACTGGCCACTTCTTATCTGGACGTTCATGGCTATTTAGACTGGATAACGAATGATAGGGGTTGGGCTCAGAGAAATGGGAATGTCCCATATCCGCGAGGCAAAAGGCAAAAAAGACGACGTTCCAGGAAAGGACAAAACTGGAGGCCGCCGACGTGAGGGGGGATGGAAGATATATTTATGCCACCAGTCAGTTCGCATGATGCGTTGAAGATCGTAGCGGTGCTGCTCTATACGGTTGCAGGCATGAGTAATATCAGCGCAATATCTGTGCGAGCCACGTAATCTTTGTCTGTTCAAAGACAAAACAGACGAATGTCGGTGAGTGAGGCCAAACAAGGGGCGTGGATTGGCCAGAACATGTACGTTACACGGCGAACGGGCCCGTCAATCATGTCCACAAAGCGCCGAGCCAACATTGTTGATGCCTGAAACCATTGCACTCTGCTTTACAAGTACCCTCGATATATGGGCCCATAGCTGATCGAAATTACGAGTCTCGTTGCATCATTGGCCCGAAGCCTCACCGCAAGTGCCAGCCAACCGATCGCGAAGTGGGGCCCGTCCCTCCCTACGCCATCACCCGACGTGAGGGGGAGAGATGACAGTGAGATATTACACCCTACTTAGCAATGTATAAAAGCCACATATCCTACAAGCCTAGCTTGTAAGCAATCCACCTTTTCCGACTGTCGATAGCGCGATTTAGCTCAAGGGTAGAAGCTGCAACGGGAGGCAGCGTAAATCTTCTTCGCTGTAGACAAGACACCAGTCGACTACACCTACTTAAACTTCCCAGCCACGCAGTCCGTCATCAAGCTCGTGTCCTCCCACACGCCCCCGTTCTTCACCGGCGTCAGGCTAAGCTCATACGACCTATCAAACGACCCAGCAGCCCACCCGACCCAACCGAGAAACACATCGCTATTATAACTACCAAAAACACCGTTAGCACGCTTCCTCAAACACTCCCACCACCCCTCCCGCTCCGGTAACTCACTTCATCCAATCCAACTCGGCGCAAACATGCTGACTGCACGACGCGGTATTCCCGCCCCCCGTCTCCGTCAAAAACCTGCATGCACCCCATCACGTCAGCCAACCAAGCACATCAGTGGTACATGTCCCGGGAGCACAAGAACTCACGCCCTCCTCCCCCTCGCCCTCAACCACTCCGCCAGCGGCGCCAGCCCGTCGTCCACCCCGTCGCGAACGCACTCAGTCGTGGTGCCCGAGTAGCTCGCGTCGAGGTACTGGTGCACGTCGAAGACCAGCTTGTCGGTGGAGCCATCGGGGTCGGCGATGGCGGCGAGGGCGGCCGCGGACGTGCTGGCGAAGGAGCCGGCGGCCGCGAAGTCGGTGCCCGCGAGCAGGATGGTTTGCGTCGTCGCGCCCGCGCTGCGGATGGTGTTGACGACCCATTGGAGGGTGGTGGCCCAGGTGGGGACGTCGAGGTGGTGCGGCTGTGATGCGAGGGTTTAGTTGAGCACGTAGCTGGGGGAGGGAGGAAGCCGAGTGCGGCCGTTGGACGTGTGCGTGTGTCCCGCTGGTTACTTACTTCGTTCATGAGGCCGAAGATGACGTTGGCTTCGTTCTTGTACTTTGTCGCTCTGTGGTCGCGCACCGTCCCGTCGTCAGCGGGTTGGTCTGGTCATACTTCCGCGCGTCCCGGTGATGGGGGAATCGATTTTTTTTGTTTTCTCTCTTACAGCTGCCACCACGCGTTCGTCAAATGCTCATTCGTCACCGCACCGCCCGACTGGCCGACGATGTTCCCGTTCCAGCGCGCGTAGTTGTGTAGGTCGACGATGCACTTAGCACCGGTGTCGAGGCACGCGCGGACCAGGGCGTCATATTTGGCGAAGTTCGCCGCGTTGAAGTCGACGCCGAGCGTGTTGTCGGCGAGGTACTGCCACGCGACGGGCAGGCGGAAGACGTTGAGGCCGAGGTCCTTGGCGAGATGTTGCATCTGCCCCGCGCCGTCGGGCCCGCCGTACTGGGTTAGGGGCGGGTAGAGCTTGCTGAGGTCGCAGCTGCCGTCGGTCGTGCAGGTGAAGTCGAAGCCGGCTGTGGGGATAAGCTACGGAGGGTGGGAGCCGGGTTGGAGGAACTCACCGATGTTTACGCCGGCTGTGATGCGTCAACGCTGGATGTTGAATGTGAGTTGGAGCTTGCGTACCCAATTGGACCTTTGCTGCGCCGCAAGCGGCAAGCGACAGCAGCAAGGCGGTTTTTCCACTGGTGTGGAGCATCCTGATCAAATCACTTTCTTTGCCTGCTTGGGGGAATTTCTGTGATGCCGAGCAGTGTGCAGTTGTCCGAGCTTCGTATGATGCAGGAGATGGAAAGTTGTACAGATAGGTTCAATCCGTCTAGTGGAAAGCTCAAGATGGAAACAGCCGCGAAAGGTGAGCTATATGTTCGATCTCAGAGTCTCGTTCCTAGGCTTCCTTTTGGCTCCAGTGTACGAAGCTCGCGTCGCACGCGATGGATCCACCGGTCATGTCAGGAACCACTTGGCCTGAATTTGTCTGAACCAATCATGTTGCACCACCAACAGCACTGGATCTCGGCCCCCAAGCTAAGCAACTCGCTTGTGCGAAGCTTGGCTCTTATTGATCAGCCATACCCGGGATTCCCGGATAGCTCGACGGGCCTTGCCGTCATCCACGTCGGCTAAGGCGGAGTTAGCCCCGGGGGCAAGGGAACAAAAGAAAAAGGTGGGATCGATCTCGATGAATTATTGTATTGCGGCGTTCGGGGGTGATTCTTGATTGCCTGGTTCAGGAATGCCCTCGGCTGATGACGCTGGTACAACGTTACGATCCCGATGGGCTGATCCTCCATGTCCCACGCTGATGTCGCATCGGGTGTCTTGAGGGGACGATATGACCGAGTTATATGACCGAAAAGGCCGAAGGCAACCGTGGTGTCGACCTGCAAGTACAGATGTAGCATATCGGCTCAATTGCAAGCCAACACAATTATATACGAGAGAGAAGGATCACTACCCATAGCCCTACAGTAACAAACCTGCTTGTTCACACTCATCACTCCCACCCGTTCAACTTCACCGGAAGGTGCAAAAACCGATGGCCCGATTCGGTCGGCCTGGGCAGGTGTCCACCCCGGATATTCACCTGCAACGACTGATGAAGCAGCCTCGGTGCCGCCAACTGCGCATCGCGTTCTTTGCGCTGAGCCACGAAGGCATCGTGTGTGACGCCGTCTTTGAGATGCTTGTTCTGGATCCTGTGATCCCGGACGGTCACGCACGAGATGGGCTCGGTGCGACCTTCGGGCGGGTAGTCGTGGCCGGTCCAGATTTTGACCGTGTCGGGGAGGGACAGCAGCCTGCGGCCGGAAAGGAAGAGGTCGTCGGCGCTGCCGCCGGGGAAATCTGTGCGGGCGGTGCCGACGTCGGGGTGGAAGAGGGAGTCGCCGCAGAAGACGTTGTCTGGGATGCACATTAATCATGGGGCAATGTAGTGAGAATGACGATGGAAATACCTCCGATTTTGTAGCCGAGATGGTCGGGGGTGTGGCCGGGGAGGTGGAGGGCGGTGGCGTTCAGGTTGCCGATGTTGAATGTCTCGTCGTCGTCGAAGAGGTGGTCGAAGACTCCGTCATACTCGTCGGCTGCGACGTGGTATCGCTGACCGAACATGGTCTGTACCTGGCCGATGCGCTTGCCGATGCCGACGGAAGGCTTGTGGTCTTGGACTTTGGCGAGGCGGGTTTGGAGGTAGAATGCGGCGGTCAGGTGGTCTGCATGGGCGTGGGTCTCGAGGATCCAGTCGACTCTGTAGCCCTTCTGCTTGACCAACGAGAGCAGGGCGTTGGCGGTGGCTGTAGTAATGTCCTGAGTGACTGGATTGTAGTCCAAGACCGGGTCGATGATGGCGGCAGCTAGGGTGGATGGATCGGCCACAAGGTACTGCCATGTCCCCGTTGTATGTTCAAAGACATGGTGGATGGTTGGTTCGCCGCTCACGGCGGCTTCAGTGCTGTACAAAGCGCGACCATTTCTTTGGCTACAAGGTGCTTTGGGGGGCGATTGCACACAAGGTCTGCTTGGGATGGGGTGGCGGAATGACGTCTTTGCTGTGGGCGGTTCGGAGACTGGCTTGGTCCCTGCTTTGATCCCTGCCCGCCGGTGAAGCTGACGGCCATGGAGAGTGGTTGTGCAAATTGCCGTGGCTGGGCGCTCAATCAGACGCGTGAGGCGGGGTCGAAGTGCGTTCATGGTGTGATGATGGAGAAGTGAAGTGAGAGGTTGATTTAAGAGGCGGAGGTTCGGGTCGCCGATCAGCTCGCCGGTCCGATCGCCGACCAGCGGCCGACCGGGCAGCGCCAAGACGCCGGCGGCGAGCAGCCGGAGCGCTAACCGCACCCGGCGATGACTCAACACGGCGCCCGTCCCTTTTTCTTCTAGTTTTTCTCGACTCCGTCGCGTGTCTTGTCTTGCTCGTCAGCCCTATCGCACCACCATGTTCTTCACCCGCGCAAACTCGGCAGCTTGGGCCGCCGCGCGCTCCGCCGCCACTGCCCACCGCGCCTTTGCGACCGTCTCCCCCGTGACCTCTGCTGCCCGGAGCCACAAGGTCGTCGTCATTGGTGGTGGCTCCGCCGGTGTCAACATCAGCCACCAGCTGCTGCGCTCTGGCAGGTTCGCCCAGGATGACATCGCCGTCGTCGATCCCGCCGAGTGGCACCACTACCAGCCCGGATGGACCCTGGTCGGCGGTGGCCTGAAGACCAAGGAGGAGCTGCGCAGGCCCATGGCCAGCCTGATGGACCCCAAGCTCAAGTTCTACAACCACGGCGTCGGCACCTTCGCCCCGGGAGAGAACCTCGTCACCCTCGCCAACGGCGACAAGCTCAACTACGACCAGCTCGTCGTCGCCCCGGGCATCAACGTCAACTTCGCCAGCATCAAGGGCCTGCCCGAGGCCCTCGCCAACAAGGACTCCCTCGTCTCCTCCATCTACGGCTACGACCACTGCGACAAGGTCTTCGGCACCATCCAGAAGCTGACCAAGGGCACCGCCATCTTCTCCCAGCCCGCCGGCGTCCTCAAGTGCGCCGGCGCCCCGCAGAAGATCATGTGGCTCGGCCTGGACCACTGGAAGCGCGCCGGCCTGTACAACCCCACCGACCCCCAAAAGTCCGCCATCAACATCAGCTTCGCCACCGGCCTGCCCGTCATGTTCGGCGTGCCCAAGTACAGCGCCAAGCTCGACGAGCTGCGCAAGGAGCGCGGCGTCGAGGGCCTTTTCCAGCACGACCTCGTCGCCATCGACGGCAACACCGCCACCTTTGCCCGCCCGGACGGCCAGGACCAGGTCAAGAAGCATTTCGACCTGCTGCACGTCGTCCCCAAGATGGGCCCCCACGCTTTCGTCAAGGAGAGCCCACTGGCCGACGCTGCCGGCTTCGTCGACGTCGACAACGCCACCACCCGCCACAAAAAGTTCCAGAACGTCTGGTCCGCCGGCGACGCCTCCAGCCTGCCTACCTCCAAGACCGCTGCCGCCATCACCTCTGAGACGCCCGTCCTGGTCCGCAACTTGCTGCAGTCTCTCGACGGCAAGGACCTTGACGCAGAGTACGACGGCTACACCTCGTGCCCGCTGCTGACCGAGTACGGCAAGGTGCTGCTTGCTGAGTTCAAGTATGGTGGCGTGCCCAAGGAGACGTTTGGCAAGGCTCTTGGCATCGATCAGGCCGAGCCGCGCCGCGCCTTCTATCATCTGAAGAAAGACTTCTTCCCTTGGGTCTACTACAAGTCCATGGTCAAGGGCACCTGGGGCGGCCCCAAGGGCTGGCTGAACTAGAGTGAGGGGTCTTGTGCTTCGTGCCGTACGAGCCGTAAAATGGTGATAGGCCTCGGTCCATAAAATGCATGAGCATCTACTGCGAGCGTTTATAGAATAGATACTGTTTTACGCAAGTTCCGACGTTAAAAAATGGAATCTTTTTATTTTCACATGAATTGCTTCGAAATCAAGAATCACTCACTACATCTTCCAGCAGCCGAAAGATAGAATGAGGCTATCAGAAGTGCTAATAGTAGTCATACAGCATTAGCCTTCACCTCGTAAAATTCCAGGAGACTGGGCGGCATCGGCCGATGAGTTTCACTGGTCGCAGAAGATCAAACAATTTTAGCAGGTACTTAGAGCTGAGAGAGTAGCGGTTTAATTCGCCAAAGCACTAGCAGAGCATATTTCGGAAACATTTTTAACATTCCTAACTACCGCACGCTGCTTGAAAGAAAGAAAGAAACATACTGTTAGACAATCACGTGTATTCAATAACGTTAAGGCTCCTTATCATAAACATAATCGTCATCATCAATCCAACAGGGTCCTCTTCAGCAACGTGTCATCTTCATCAACACCCTTGTAGAGCCTTGTGAGCGCTGCCCCTTCTTTCGTTCATCTATATAAACCCCAGATAGCAGCAGCGTATAATAAAACATCCAGATTGGCCAGCTTCTGCTTGTGGCCGTCTGCGATCACCGTCTAATACATGCTCATTGTCAAATTTTCCATCCGCCTGTGAGCACACATTAGCTTAATGATTCAGGTCAGAAATATGCGGAATAACTACAACAGTTGTATGCGTTAATCAAACCTCACTCGTTTATCAAAAGATCAACACTTCTTCAGATCATTTCCACTAACGTTCTCCCTCACAAGCTCACCATCCATATCCTCAACATCATATAGATTGTTCTCCTTTTCTGCTCTTATCCTGAAGGGCCCAAGGTCACCATTGTGGCCGCCAGTATTTTTGAGGAACTTGACTTTATCCCCACGCCGCAAAGGACGATTGGAAAACAGGCTCTTCACGACGCTCCCCACTGTCTCTCCATTGGTAATGAGCCCGGTGGCGTTTTCCATTATCTTGGCGGCTTTGTCAGAGAAGCTTTGCGCTCGCTTGAGCATTTCTGTTTTTGATGTCTTCGATGGCTTTGGCTTGTTAGAGAAAGCATCCGGCTTCGATGGCTTCGGCATCTTCGGGAGATCATGCGTCTTCGATGGCTTCGGTTTCTTGGGGAGATCATGCGTCTTTGATGGCTTCGACTTCTTCGAGAAATCACCCGTCTTCGATGGCTCCGGCTTCTTCGAGAAAGCACCCGTCTTCGATGGCTCCGGCTTCTTCGAGAAATCATCCGTCTTCGCTTGCTGAGAACTGCTCTGTTGCGAACGCGGTACATTCGTTCCATGGATATTTGAAGCTGGGAACTGTTGGTTGTGCGGCAGCTTGTTGGATTCATGCCCTGCGGCGTTGGATTGGCTGTGCGGCTGATGGTGCCTTCCTTCGCCATGTAGATGCAGGTCTTGCACATGGTGCTCTTTCGTAGCTGGTGCGTTATGTCGGTGTGCTTCTCCGGCTGCTCCCGCCACTGGATTGTTCATCTGCTTCGGTTTGCTTGCTCCAGTCGTTGGATGGTCTTGGTGCACTTCTTTGGCTGTGTGGTGCAAGCCCTGGTTCTGTGGCTGATGCCGTGGTTGATGCGATGATGCTGGTTGTCGAGGTACCTTGGACGAACCACCCAATCCACTGAGCATGCCCCGCTGAGGGGCTTGGCGCAGCGACATTGTAGTTTAGGGCTGCTTTTGCAACGTGAAATTTCAAAGAAGTTCTGAAGGATGCAACCGGATGGCCCGTAGAAGAATAGCAGGCACGCGTAGAACATATACGCCGCTGCTGCCTAAACCACCATATATAGCAGGCCCTCGCCTGAAACAAGGGAATTCCTACCGGGAGCTTCCAGTAAATCAGAAGCCGCATGGTATTCTGTGGCTTCCTCTTAACAGCTGAATGGAGAAGGTCAGCTTATCATGCGACCAGCCACTTATTGGCCATGAGCCAGGGTTTCTTATCGGCTTGTCTTCAGATCGGAATATTACTGGCCCACACAACTTCAGCTTCAAAAGCCAGCCTGGTCTTCAAATAGCTTTTAGACCGGTAGGATCTTGGGTGGTGCTTATGTGAGCCTTTAAATCTTGTTTTCCTAAATGAATACGCCACCGTTGGTCCGCTTGAGAGGAACTTCACGTGTGACACTCACCGGTTGAGGGTAGATGAAACAGCCGCGAGGCTTGGGAAAGGAATTCAAGTCTCTACACTCGAGACATCACCTTGTTAGGCAAAAGCCATAATTACTACCACGGATTGATTTCATCGAGTGTCAAGGGTCTAAACACCGTTATTATAACCCACAGCCGCTTAGTATTGAAGATGACTTCTATTCCGACGAAAAAGCATGGGCATCAAGTAGTTATGTTGATTTGGTGCGGGGTAGGACCAGTCGGATTGCATCATGTCATGGTCTAGAGGCGGATTGGCGCATTACCAGTCGGGCTCCGGCTGCATCGTAACGAGAAGATTCGATCATAACCTGATCCCACAGCCAGGCCCTGGCTTTAGTCAATTCGTGACCTGTGCCTGAATTTAACGGCGGATACCGCGCCCAATACCGCTCTATTCCAACCGATCTTTGCCTATCTACGATTTGGGTAATAAGGCTGGTCACGGTGCTGGTACCCTGCGTGAGCTTGTTCGCCAAGATAAGGACTAGCTTCGCTGAGTATATTACATCATCGATGTTCGTTAGAGACCAATCCGAGACCTACCGGATATTTAGTTTGTAGATGGGCAGCCCCTTAAGATCCTACAGCAGGACTCGTTCTACGACGCATAACACATACCTCTTTAAGTGTGAACGCTAACCAAAGCCTCTATCACTTACACTTACACTGTTAAGAGACGGACTGCTAGCCTCATTGACAAACATTGGGACCCATTGAAGCTCAAGGCCAAGCATAGGAAAGCAAGGCTAGTCAATCACGCACATTACATAGAACTAGCTAGCTATAAGAATGCCAGAGGAACGTAAGGATGAATCGATAACGATTCGTCTCTTTTCTGACTCTGATACGATTCATATTGTCTATCTTGATCCAATAACCTTACATACACTTTGAGAAGTCTGTCAGCATCGGTCCTTGACGGCTCGCATACCGGAAGAATCTTCAGCCATCTACCTGACATGAAACAATTCCAACATGCCGTCCTCGTCCGCTTTCAGAATAGCCTCTCCATCCATGATGCCATGGATGAAACTTTCACACAGGAACTCAAACTGAGGTCTCTCGCATAGGTCAAGTTGTCGAAGAAGGAAAGGAACTTTGCCACCAAAAAAGACGCAGACCAGATCTCCTACCTGAATACCCCTAAGGTAGCCGCACTTTGCGAGGAACATGTCTATTTCGTCAATCATGTCACATATTGATTTCGAAATCTCCTCCCTTACCGCGTCAGGTAGGTCGCCTATCAAGTTATCCTCGTTCAATCCATAGTCTCCACGATAAGAGAAATACTTCTCTTTGTATTCATCGTTAACTGCCTGAAACCCCCGACCGATCTGCCGTCAGGGTTCGAAACAAGGCTTTCCAGTAAGCTTCCCCGGAAAGTCTGTGCGGCTCTGTATAAGGTTTATGGCGCAATCGGCATGGGCATCTTCGACAGCCTTATCGTAGTCGACATTAATCCCATTAGCAAACGACTTGCTGCCAATCGCTCTCCGAGCATATATCCTATCTCGATCGTCCTTGGACTTTTTGCTGCGAGACTCTAGAGACTCGCTCGACGCCGGAAAGAAGTTTGTCGTTGCTCTGTCCTCTGCTATGGTGGTTTGGAGTTTGTGAGAGGTAATTTTGGCATCTTTGGTCCCATCACTGACGGTGAACTCTGTGAATGTGTCGAATGCGATATTGGTGAAGCTGTTAGCCTTGGCCAGACACACGAGAAGGCGGCTGGCACTGGCATGGATGCCGCCCATAATCCGTGTTGTCCTGCTGGTCAATGCAGAGTGTGTCGATCCAGATCATCCTGGTAGATTGGTCGCTTCCCGTAGAACCATGGCGCAGGTGATGTTGTGCATCGTATAGATTGCACTGATCAGCAGAGTATTTACAGAACCAATGATCTCGTGGGCGATGCACAGTGCCGGCGAAAGAGACATGGCCAACAAATCCGCGGCGTGAGTGCAAGGCATCGAGGCTTGGATCGGACCTCAGGCGGTGGGGTGACGTCACGGGCAGGTGGTCTTGGGCGGGGCCCGGCTGCGACGCTGCGGGTTCAGGGCGGGCGACGGAGATTCGCCAATCCGATTGTAGCGTGGCCGTGGTGGGCGGTCGATTGCTCGAGGGGCGGATTCGAGCGTTGTGAGAAGCCGGGGTTGGATGTGCGAGGGAAGAGAAGGCGCCGGCGAAGGCTTGACAGTGCGGCCACGTCTTCGCTCGCCGCCCATCGTGTCATCGCCGCCGCCGCCGCACAAACTCGCTCCACCACCACGCCGCAGCACCCCGCAGCACCCCCGTCTACTCCACGTCGTCGTCCAGCTCTGACGAGATGATGCCCCGGCAGAAGCGCAGGCCCTCCGGTCACGGCCACAACCTGCACAGACGTCCTCCCTCGCCGTGACAGTCGCACACCGATCCGACCGATTTGTGTGTTGCCTGTCGTGCCCGGCCGCTTCGGTCGTGAGACTCCTCCACACGCCGCCTGCGTTACCGACACTGCCGCTGTCGCATACCAGCCACTCCCGGAGCCGTTCCGTTTTACGAGCCCGCCGCATGAGAATCCGTCCTGACCTGTACGTGCGCATTGTCGCCATCGCGCATCGCACAAACGATTGGCATACTGCGGAAGGCTGGCATTGTGACCGTGGGCTGGCGTCTACCCCCCGGCACCCATCCAGAGCGCCCATGGTGCTGTTTTCTCCGCAATCATGAGAGCCGGCTAAGACGGCGTCGCTTCTTTCCGCCCGCGCCTGTGAGCCGGTCCGGCGCGATGATGCCACGAGGCGTCCCGGATTCCCACAGCGCCCGCGGCCCAGTGTGCAGTCGATGTGACCTCGTCCCAGTTTCCATCTTCTCGCCCCAGAGACAGCCCATATGCACTGCGAAGAGTCCCTTGTTGGAACACGACTAGCAAAGTAGACGCACTGATCCTCGCATGCGCCGCACCTCAGTCATGTTCGCCGAACAGGAGCGCTTTGTAAAGTCAAAACCTTCTTATACGGTGTCGCAATCTGTTGATTTGCCAATCAGCTTTCGTTGCCCGAGTTTTAGGCTATTCGGCTTCCGCATCATCCGCCCCGTCAGAAGCTTGACCCAACACGCCGTATATATTCCATCGCACCCGGCCCATCTCGCCTGAAAATCCTCCCGTCAACAACCCTCACAATGGCGCCCACCAACAACCACCCGAAGCAAATCCCGCTCCTCTACCGGGCCTTCTTCACCTTCCTGGAGCCCATCTTCGCCCTCAACGGCGCCTACCTCTACGTGGCATCCCCGACCGAAACACTGCAGATCATCACCCCGCCGGGCCTGCATGCCCAGACGCTGCGCCAAACCCCCATCGAGACGATGCTCCTGTGGCAGGTCGCCTCCATGTACGTCCTCTTCGCCCTCATCGAGCTCGTCGTCCTGCGCTACGTCGGCCCCCAGCGCCGCGACATCTGGCGCCTCGTGCTCGCCGCCATCATCGTCTCGTCCGACGCCGGCCATCTCTGGGCCCTGAAGCTGGCTGCCGACGCCGCCGGCCAGCCCGACGCCTTTTACGATCCCCGCGCCTGGACGAGGTGGCAGGATTGGGGGAACCAGGGCCTGACCTGGTTTGGCTTCGGCTTGAGGCTCGCCTTTGTCGCCGGCGTCGGCCTTTGAGAGGCGTGTCTGGGGGGGGGGAATGGATCCGGCTTGTTGAGGCTTTAGGCCACCTCTACCTTTCGTTCCATGACTCGGCTGGGCTGTGCTGCCGCCAACATTGTGGCGGGGAAGCGTGTGTTGAGATTGACCCCGCCCGCTCTATTAGAGTAGCGTAAACAGTTAGGCTCTCTACCCTCTCTGCACTTCCGTACTTTGCCCCGCACGTAGTTGCCATGGGCGCATCACAATGGCAACATTACTGAGACATTGATCGCTATGTTCAAACGATTGGATAACATCGACTCCTTCATTTGGTGGCTCGTTCCTGTCGTCGACAACGTGATGCATACCATCCGTCCCCGATCGAACGTCATGTGGTGGGCAGCACACGGGAGCCTCATACTCACAAACACGACGTCACCCTCGCTTGCTTCAAGTGTGCCCCAGGGGAGGGGTAGCAAGAGTAGCGAAGGGGGGAATAATGGGAATGATTGGTCACGCCGAGTCGTCGACGGTTGCGGCATGGTATCATAAATCCTTAAGAGGCAGATCAACGGCACGGCAACGGATTGATTGCAAAGCGAAGGTGGTCCCGAGAATCCGAATCCTTCGAGGGGCTTAAACTTGCCGCAGATCCGCTTCTAAAGCTTAATAATAGGTAGCCATGCTAAGGTGTCGGCTCGACCCAGAGTCAAGAGCGTTCCGAAACCGTCCATCTGCTTTCCGACATCTTGGCTCTGGCTGAGGCTCACCGACTCGGTGGGCGTGTTTTATTTTTAAGCTTCACTAGTAAGACTCAAGGTTTTAAAGACGCAAGATGCTTGATCAGGGGCGGAGCACGTAGAGCCAATCCGAAGGAGACCGGCAGCGTGCGCGCTACATGAGTAAAGGGTTGTGGTGGGGACTGGGCGGTGACGCTCCGCAAAGGCCATCTATCCGACGCCTCACGCCAATCTCGCTGCGCCCAACGCCTCAGCCTTACGCTACTACCGCAGCCTACACTGTGACTGGATGTTTCAGACTTAGTCCATGTGGAAACCGAGTCTTCGGATTCGTCCGTGCCGTGCGTCTTGCCCAACCCGATGCGAGATACGAATAACGAACTACTCCGCCGGATCGACGCGCTCCGCCCCGATAAGCCAAGACCATGCCTGAGCGACGATTTTTGGATAGAAAACCAGCGTCCTTTCTCGTCGCTGTGATCCAAATCATCCTGAGCTCCCAGCCTCGTCCTCCGTCTTCCATCTCGAAAGCAACCAGCAGCCGCATTCCAGATCAAATTTCAAAATTCCAAATCCGGCAACATGCAGGCACTCAAGACCTTCTTCAACAACTCTCCCCTCTTCGATCCTCGATCCACCGTCTGGATGCACGCTATCCAGGTCGTGCTGATAGTCGTCGCCGTCATTCTCACTCTTGTACGGATGACGATGAAGGTCCCGACGACTCGAGCAAACACGATGGCTTTGTCCATGGTCAGTGTTTCAGCCGTGTACCATTGGCGCTGCAGTTTTCTGACAACAATGCAGGGTATGAAGTCGCTGGTCATCATCAGCTACGAGCTCTTGACCGAACGCGTGGCCAAGTTTCGGAGATGGCACAGCCTCAAAGCAAATGCAATCCTCAACTCCCTCGAGGTCGTCTTCTGGGCCGCCGTCATGTTCTTGATCTTCAAAGCAAACTTGACTTCCTGCTCGGGCGCCAGCTGTGCCCTGAGCTGGGTCGTCGCTGTGCTGGCCTTGATTCTGCAGTATGTCCCCTTGCCGCTTCTGTGCTCCGACCATTCTGGAATGTGTGCTGATATACCTGTGTCATATAGTATGCTCTATTTCCAAACCGCAGTCGTCGCTATTCTGGACTTCCGTCATTTCAAAAGATGCGGCGAGCCTCGTTCATCCAAGAAGGAATCCAAGTCCGAGTCAGATTCGGAGATGCAGTCTGTGGGGGATGTCATGGTCAGATAATATCTAGACAAAAAGGCTCGAGAGCGAAAAGATGGATCACGGCCTATAGAGACGCTTTGTTTCTTTTTTTTTTTTTTTTCCAATTCTTACCACACGGTCATATGTTACAAAATTGAATATCGATATGGATCAAAATTCTCACCTTGAGTCCCACGGTATAAAGTATGACCGCCTTTTGTCCATCCGAATTTGATGCTATAACCATTCAGCAAGACCCTGTGCTCTGGTATTCCGACATTAGTGGCTTCTGAGAGCCCACCGTCTCATAAAATAGTTATACTTCCATCGATCCCTCTAGACCGCCACCTGATGTTCCTTCTGCTCCCTAACTTCTCGGCATTTTGACGCTCGGGGTGTTCTTTTAATGAGACGCGTTCCCACTCCAATTGTTCTCTTTCAGGATCTAGCTTCATAAATGGCTTCAGTAGACTTGGAGTCCAGCCGAGACACGCTCCCGGACAAGCATAATTTAACGGGGTGCCTATATGACGGACGACTGTATTATTCTGAGTCATGCATGCGAAACCAGTTAGAAGTGCTCTCGATCAACTCGCCTTTTCCATAAGTGAGTTCGTAAAGTGGGGCCGAAGTTGGTGTAGCGCGTCTTCGGGTACGCTAAATTCGTAAATCCCCCCTAACGCTGCTGCCGACGCTGCACCACGACTACAACACCCACCGTTCTAATAGGTGATCGCCGAATGGCAACTCCCATCTACTTGACCTAAGTAATGGTGACCATATCCTCATTTCGTTTCCGCGATGCGTCAATAGCGGCGTCAGGCCTGGTGTTGCTGGTGCTCTTCGTGTGCATCGGCATCGAGCCCCTGACAGGAACGCGTGCTGCGAATCTCGACGACATCTTCAATTCAACCCTCGGAGTCAGTGCCGTCGGCGTCTTTGGCGGTGCAAGCTCCCGCTAACTGCAAGCAGTTCCAAAAGATCTTTGTCATCAATCTCCCCTCGCGCACTGACCTCCGCGATTCCATGTCACTGGCCGCAGCTTTGACCGGCATCGACATCGAGTACGTCGACGGCGTCACCGAGATCGACGACAAAGCCATCCCTCCCGGCGCCAAAGAAGTCAACCTCGCCAAGGGAAGCCTGCTCGCCTGGCGAGCCCACGTAAACGTTCTCAGAACGTACGTCCCATCCCATCACCACCGCAACCCCACCCACTAACCACCCACCCCCCCACCAGCATCGTCGAACGCAACCTCTCCTCCGCCCTCATCCTCGAGCCCGACACAGACTGGGACATCCGCCTCAAGTCCATCCTCCACTCCACCGCCCTCGCCACGCACCTCCTCCTCCAACCCCTCAGCGGCACCACATCCACCTACATCGACCCCTCCCTGCCCCTCCCCATCCTCCCCTCCGAGCACCCCTCCAACATCGCCGTCCCATCCTTCACCGGCCTCACCCTCCCCCCCAGCAGCTCCCCCTACGGCGACCTCTCCCGCTGGGACGTCCTCTGGCTCGGGCACTGCGGCACGCGTTTCCCGCGCTCCGACGACACCCCGCACGCGGCCCCGCTCGGCCGCGCCGTGCTGCGCGACGACCCCAGCGTGCCCGAGCAGCAGCACCTGGACGTCGAGAACGGCGGGTGGGAATTGCTGACGGAGTATCCCGCGCACACGCGCGTCGTGCATCGCGCGTGGGGGAACACGTGTTCGTTGGGGTATGCGGTGTCGCGGGGTGGGGCGCGGAGGCTGTTGTTTGGGTTGGGGGTAAGCGGGAATGTGTCGGCGCCGGCGGATTTGATGGTGAGGGGCGCGTGTGAGGGGGGGAGTGGGGGCGAGGAGGAGGGGAGGGAGGTGGTGACGCCGCCGCTGGAGTGCGTGACGGTGCAGCCGGCGGTGTTTGGGCATCGGAGGGAGAGGGGGGAGAGGAGGGCGGAGAGCGATGTTAATGTGAGGGTGGGGTGGAGGGAGAGGGCGTTTACGAGGAATGTGAGGTGGAGCGTCAAGGGGAATTTTGAGCGCTTGTTGGAGGGGAGGGAGGATTATGTGGATGCGTACCCGGATGGCGGGGAGAGGGTGGAGCTTGGGGAGTGAGTGGTTGGTTGGTGTGTGGGGAGGGGGCGGGGCTTGATGGAGGGCGGTTTGTTTGCGTTGGTGATGGGAAGGAAGGTCCCCGGGACAATTTTCATGGATGGAACTTTATGCAAGCGTCTCGGCCTTTGACCTTTGCAAAGAATGCCATGTCCGTCCTCGATTCGTACGACTAATCTCTCGCCACATTGCAGTTCTCGTCTGGACTGGACTTTTGAGCAGGTCCGACTTGGGTTTTTCGTGTGGAATAGATGACAAGCAACACTGCCCTAGTCCATTGACCATTCTCCGCACCTATTGTGTTTCGTGGCTGTCCGTCATAACACCGAACAAGTATTGCACCTTTTACATAGAAGATGGAGCTTGATGAAAGCGAGAAAAGCCAATAACGGTATGGAATCAGTCGTGTCATTTTGTGATTATATATCAACCGGAAAAGTCATGTACTCATCATCGCAGTTCATTGCTCCCAAACGCCAGCCATGCCAATCTCTCGGCTTACAAGTCACTCCACTCGCTCTCGTTGTCCTTCCTCGCCTTCTCCACATGATCGCGGAACTTCTTGCTCATCATCATCACCCTGCGGAAATGCTCAACACTGACGACAATCTCATCCTCCTCGTCGTTGAACTCGGGATCCTTGGAAGCCTCGTACTCGGCAATGGCAATAGCCGACTGGAAGGCGTTCCTGATCTCGCGTCCATTCCACTCGTTCTCGGCCATGTCGTCGCTCTCGAGGACAAAGGTCCTCGCGTCGGCGCTCACGGCGATCTGGCCCTTGGCCTCGCGCTCCAGCTTGTCGAAGAACGAGGCCCAGATGCCGCGCCGCTTGGCGACATCGAGCTTCTCGAAGCCGATGGCGACGTGCACGCGCGACATGAAGGCGTCGTCGATGTGCTCGACGCGATTGGTGGTCAGGAACAGCAGGCCGCCAAAGTACTCCATCTTCCGCAGGAAGGCGGTGACGATGCCGTTGCGGGCCAGGTCGGTGCTGCGGCGCTCGAGGAAGATGTCGGCCTCGTCGATCAGCAGCACGGCCTTCCAGCGGTGGGCGAGGTCGAACCACTTGGTGATCTCGCTCTCGATGCTCTCCTCGTTGGTGCCGAGGTCGCCGATGGTCAGGCTCACCATGGGGCGGCGGGTGTGCAGGGCGGTGAGCTCGACCGTGTACGTCTTGCCGACGCCGGGGGGCCCGTAGAGCAGCACGGCGACGCCGGCGCCCTTGTGCTGGACGAAGTCGGCGGTCCACTTGACCTTGGACTTGAGCTGGCGGTGGGCCAGGGCCTTGATGATCTCCGAGTTCTCCTCGCCGATGTTGGCGTCGGGCACGGCGAACTTGGGCTCCTCGACGGGGCGCATGTAGTCGACGTGCACGGGCGACCAGAACTTCTCGGCCAGGGCGAAGCCGGGCAGGACGGGGACCATCAGGAACAGGTGGTCGTCGGTCAGCATGGAGCGGTCGTGCACCTCGGTGTTGAGGGCGAGCGGCTGCGGGAAGCCCGGGCGCTGCCTGGGCGAGACGAGGCCCTCGTCGAGGCTGTAGTCCCAGCCCAGACTCCACTTGTGGTCCGGCACCGACTCGCCGCTCGGGACGGAGGCGTCGGCCATCAGCGGCCCCTTGTACACGCGCTTCTTCTCGTCCATGCACTCGCCCTCGTACATGACGTAGGAGTGGCCATGCCAGAGGATGTCGCGCACCTTGCGGCCGCGGGCGATGAACTTGTCGCGGCGGGCGTTGGCGTCGGTCTTGTCGAAGTAGGCGCGCGGGTATATGGGGAGGGTGGTGACGAGCTTCTCGCCCTCGAAGTACGGGACGTCGACGCTGACCTCGGCGGTGCCGAGGGTGTGCATGTGCCAGGAGTTGTCAATGACCCAGCCGGTGAGCTTCCACTTGGGCGGGTTGCCGTCGTTGTCGGCGGGGATGGACTCGGCCTCTTTGATCATGACGCCCAGCCAGACGTCGTCGTGCAGGGCGTAGGCGAGCGAGCCGGGGCGCATCAGGTACCAGATGTCGTCGTAGGTGACGGTGGCGGCGTCCTTCTTCAGACGGCGGCGTGCGGGCAGCACCGTCTTCTCGACGTGCGGGTCGAGGAAGTCGAGGAGGATCTGGAGGTGGTCGTACTTGACGTCGGCGTCCGTCTTCTCCGTCTCGTCCGACTCGGCGGGGGTACGCTCGAGAGCGAGGCTGTTGCTGAGGTTGCGGAGCTCGGTGATGTGGTGGACGAGGGCGCGGTAGGGCTCGTGGACGGTGACGGTGTCGCCGGTCAGGTTCTGGCTCGGGTAGTAGTGGACGACGTCCCGGATGGCGTCCAGCAGCAAGGGCGAGTGGATGACCATCCTCGTGTCGAGGACGTCGAGGATGCGCTTGCCCTCCAGCGTCTGCTTGGGCTTCTCCTTGGGCTTAGCGTCGGCCTCTTTCTCGTCGTCGCTGTCGTCGTCGTCGTCGAGGTTCAGGGGGCCCTCTGCACTGAACATCTTCATGTAGTCTGCGTATTTGGGCCGCTTGGAGGCGACTTTTAACGAGGTGATGATCTCGAAGACGGGCATGGTCTCGTCGATGGCGGTCGGGCCTTTGGTGAGCTGCAGGTCGAAAGGTGCATCGTCCTGCATGCAGTCGAACTTGGGGCCGTACTGGTCCTCGCACTCGACCTTGTACCTGATCTTGGGCGACACTTTTTGGGCGACCTCGGCGGCGGGTGCCGTGGCCGCGGCCGGGACGGGTGCAGGGTTGGAGTCGGCCATGGTGCTTGTTTGTGGTGAAAGCTGGGTATCAAGGAACGAACGCTGAATGTTGTTGGAGAGAGAGAAGTGTTGGATGGTGAGAGAGCTCAGCGGAAGCTGGCGACTATAAGCATTGGATCAGTGGCTAGGCTTCAGCGGCTAGCCAGGCGGCAGAGGAAGCCTCAGCCACCACCTTCGCAGCGACCCCGCGTAGTTCGCGCATGTAGTTGGTTGCGCCGGGCGGGCCGTGCAGCGGCAGGCAGAAGCGCAGCGGCACAGCGGTGAGGTGCAAGCTCGGCCCGGTTCCGAAACGGTGACTCTGCCGGGAAGTCGGTGTCGTGTTCCAGGCCCAATGCAGCGCAAAACTCCACACGTTTCATCCTACAGGATTCGAAGGCAGCAACAAATATGGGTCATTAACGGGATATGGCCAAGAGTCGAGTCCAGGTCGTAGAGGTCCATGGAGAATTGCGGAGATGGCAGCATGCAGCTGACGACAGAGTGTTGGATTCACGACATGCGCTGGCTAGAGCGACGTTGGTTGCGGGATGCACTGCCCCCAGCTGCCCCTGTGGCTGAGCTGACGGCTGCCTGGCACACGGTCCATTTCAACCGCCGCTCGCCACTCCTCCACCCCGACAGCACAAGACGGCGTCACTTTGACACTGGTAAAAATTGAGGGGATCGTGAGATTGCAATCCACTCGGCCTCTTGGTTCGGGGACTTTCCCGCCCCGCCTTCCCACCCCGCTCCGCCAACCCACCCTGGTCTGCCCGCCCCGCCGGTCCGCCTGTCGATCCGACTTCTTGTTATTCTCTGTCTCCCTTTTATTTCCATTCGCAGCTTTTCCTCCCGCCCTGTCTCCCTTTCTGCCCGCGACGCCATCGCATCGACGCATGACAATCCATCTTCTTACTATTTGCTCTCCGACTAAGCATACCGTTGCATCCTCGAAAAACAATTACCCGTGATGCACAAGTAATGGTGTTGACGAGCGATCGGTTGCCGGACCCGAAGAGTGGGGGGACAGGCTGATAAGCCATCTCAGCTAGCGTCTCCCCGCACAATCTCAATATCACCCCCGATAGGTAGTACGGATTACCTACCACAACCAAACATCATCTTCCCTACATCCAAATGTCCAAATCTTGCGTGCGCCCTTTCAAATGCTCCGTCTGCTCGCGGCCCTTTACGCGACAGGTACCGCGCCCTCCCGACACCAGAGAGTGCTGCGCCGAGCACTGACTTTTGTCTCTCCCAACAGGAGAATTTGAAACGACATGTTCAGACTCGTGAGATCTTCTGTCATCTCGCCAGTCGGGAAAATTTCTAATCGCCCTTCCCAGATCATCCCAGCGCCATTTCGCGATCCTACCCGTGCCCGCAATGCGACGCCCGATTCTCCAGAAGGTACTGTCACGTGTGCAACACATATGTAGTGGCCGGCCTAATATGAGATCCCAGCGACCTGAGGAAGCGACATATCCGGAATTGCCACCCCTCGATTGAGATGATCTTGCCCGCCGTTCCTTGGCAGTCCATCGAGGATGAGTTTTGTCTGCCGTCCACCCAGATTCTGGACACTGACGATGCGGATCTGTATCTGGGTCTCAATGCTTTGCCAGTCAAGCGAGTAACACCGTAAGCCACCCTACGCTATGCTAGTGCACTCGTCTTACTGCGTGCCCAGAGATTGTCAGCATTGTGAAGCCTTCTTCCGGAAGTTTCACCCCACCATGCCGATAATGCATGAACCTACTTTCGAAGTGGCCAAGGCACCGAAGCCATTGCTCACCGCTGTCAGATGCATTGGTTCTCTGTATGGCTCTGCCGAGTCCAGATTCGCTGCCAGCAGGAAGTTTTTCGAAGATGGATACTATGAGCTGGAAGAATATGTATGTACCTTCATCCCCCCTCACCAAAAGGAAATTCGTACTGACATAATCCAGACCAGGGAAGACCGCAGCAGATTCCAGGAAACATGGGTGCTCCAGGCATACGTTTTGCTCGAAACCTACGGAATCTACATATGCGACGACTCGCTCCTGTCCAAAGCCCAGAACATCCATCAAACCCTGGTCAGCGCCATCAGAGAACTGCAGATGACCCACGACGGCCACGCATCCCGTCTAGGATCCCCAGCCTCGCCCTCGCCCGTCTCCGCCCTCTCCGAGAACGACGCAGGAACACTCCAAAAACGATGGCTGGACTTCATCCGCGAAGAGTCCCGCAAGAGGTGTGCCATACCCTAACTCTCTTCCCAAAAGAAGAAGAACTAACCCCCACCCAGAAGCATCTACTCCATCTACCTCCTCGACTCCCAGCTCTCCATCGCCTGCAACCTGCGCCCGCAAATCTCCGCCCTCGAAATCAAATACGCCCTCCCCTCGGCCGACGACCTCTGGAGCGCGCCCACCCCCACCGCCTGGCACCGCACCCGCACCCACCACTTCACCTCCTTCAACGAGCGCGACGACGCCTTCGCCGCCGACGAGGCCAAGCCGTCCGAGGGCTCCCTCCACGGCAGCACCCAGGACCTCCTCCTCCTAGCCCACAACAGCGCGTCCTCCCCGCCCGAGCACCCCACCCCCGACGACGCAACCGCCACCCCGCTCCGCCTCCTCTGGTACTCGCCCTTCGCCGCCCTCGTCCTCGTCACCCAGCTGCACATGACCGCCCGCGAGCTGACCCACGCCTCGTGCCTGCTCTCGCGGCCGGCGTCCGCGGGCGCATCCGCCGGACCCGGCGCCGCCCACCGCCACCGCGGCCAACGCCCGCTGTCCATCCTGACCGAGGCCCAGCACGGGCAGATATCGCAAGCGCTGCGGTCGATCGCAGAGCTGGTGCCGCCACCGCCGCCGGCGCCGGCCAGGACGGCGACAGGGACGCGCGGCGACGCAGCCGCTGCCGGGGGGCGAGACGCCACTGCTGCTACTCCTACCAACGGTGGTGGTGGCAGTGGAGGTGGCGGCGTCGCCGGCCCGTTCGAGGCGCTGTGGCACTCTGTGCACGTGGCGCTGCACCACACGTCGATGACGCTGTCGCACCCGGACGCGCTGCTCGTGACCGGCATCGTCGAGCCGAACCTGCCCGCGGCCATCGCCACCGCGGGCCACCTGGCGCGGCCGCGGGGCCGGAAGGCGAATCGCGACGTTTATGAGGATCGGGACGTGTTTCGCATACTGAGGGATTTGGAGGGGGGGTTGGGGAGGCTGTTGGGGGGAGGGGAGGAAGGGCAGGAGCGGGAGCGGGGGGAGAATCCGTTTGTGACGTTGTTGGCGTTTAAGATTTGTTTGGTCGGGTGGCGGATTGTGCGGTTGACTATGGGGGAGGCGGCGGGGAAGGGGGGCAGGGGCGAGGGGTTGGCGCGGTATAATCCGTCGCGGTTCGTGCTGCAGAGCATCATGGCGGCGATTGGGAAGGAGGATGGGTTGGACGGGGCTGGGGAGGGAGGGGACGGCGGGGATGTTCTGGAGGCTGAGGTGGTGTATCTGCGCTGGGTGAGGGAGGCGCTGATGAAGAGGAGTGTTTGGCCCGTGGGGCGGTGGGAGGCGGCGATTGTGGAGGAGGCGCTGACGGGGGCGGTCGAGTATGCGGCTGGGGTGAGGGAGTGTGGTGGCGTCATGTGAGAAATGGTCTAGTCATGATTCGCGTGGAAGTGTAGTCATATATTCATCCTGATCCTGGCTTGCGCGAGGCAGCAGACGCTCGACTCTATCTTACGCCGGCGGCTTGTCTCCCACATTCGCCAAAACATACGGCTCACCATCCACCTTGACATAAACCGGATCCGACTTGATCCTCCAGTAGTACTCATGAATCTCCGGGTGCTTCTCAGTCCACCCCTTTGCAAAAACCTATCGCCCACCGTCAGCAAAAAAAGGAAAGGAACGAAAAAGAAAAGGAGCAAACTCACAAACTGATACCCCCTCGCCAACGCCGCCACGACAAACAAATCCGCCATCGTCAGCTTGTCGCCCACAAGGAACTTCTTCCCTGCCTTCAGCTCCCTCGCCACCACCTCCAACATGCCCTCGCACCCCTCCTCCGCCTTGGCCAAAATCTCCGGACTGGTCGCCGCCTTGCCAATCACGGGATTAATCCACCCCATGATCGGCGGCAGCAGCTCGCTGTTCGCGAACGACGACCACCGCAGGATGGACGCCTCGTCCTCCACCGACGCGCCGAGGAGCGTGGTGTTGGGGTTCTGCTTGGCGACTGCGGTCCCATCCAGTCAGCTCCCAGGCCTCGAACAACCCGCTAAGGGGGACGGATGGATTACTCACGATACCACGTGACGGCGATGCACTCGTACACGACGAAGCCGTCGGGGCGCTCGAGGGCGGGGACTTTGCCCGTCGGGAACTTGGACAGGTAGGCGGCGCCGACGCCGCCCTTGTCCGGGCGCACCTTGATCGGCCACGCCTCGGCGATCTTGACGTCGATGTTGTTGAGCGCCGCGACGTAGAGGCACATTGTCGCCCGGGGCGCGTTGGGGTACGTGTAGAGGGTGCCGAAAGACATGGCGGTGGTTGGCTGTGGAGAGATGATTGGTTGAAGGGTGCAAGTGATCGATTGGTAGGAGGGTGCAGGGGGGCTTGGCTAGTGGTGTGGTAGGGAGAGGATGTTGGGCGTTGGAGATGCTTGTGTTGGCATTTTGTGGCTGCTCCGAGGGCTGCAGGGCTCGGTGTTTGAGCTCTTGTGCCGTGAGATAGCAGTGGACGTTTGGGTGTTTGGTGGGTCGGTGGGGTGGATCGCCGGAATGCGGGGATGGACGTGGTGGACGGGCCGAAGGTGGAGCTCCACCCAGGGGTGTTTTGTCCACCACACTCGTGCCGATCGCAGCCAAGACGCTCTGTTTCGGGCTCACACCTTCCGGCTGTTACGAGAGACTTATGCGCCCCGCTCGAATTGATGTTGGGAGCGACATGTCTCCGCATCGGTCGCTTTTGTCCGCAATCTCTTGCCACTGGTGGCAAGCTTCACTACGAAGAGGGGAGCTCGATCCACATCGGTCGCGGTGGAATGGAACGACCGCTGAGATGTGGGCACCGTTCTTCGCTGAACCACCAGCAATCATTCTCTTTACTCTGGAGCAGTCCGTTTGCCATTCGTTTGGGTGTTTTGAATCTCTGGTACAGAACCAGCAACGAACGATCATCACTGGGAGCAAAGGCATGCGAGGATGACAAAGGCTCAAAAATCAGTTTGGTCATAGCAATAGGCAATCTACTTGAATCCTCGCTCAAACAGCCACCCCTGACGGCTGGATCGCCTCCTTCCCTAACGCCTTGAACCCCTGCGGATCATTATACTCCCCATGGAACGGATCTTCGTGCAGCCCCAGCTGGCGCGGCCTATCACTATCGAAGTCCAGCCTCTTATACCCGTGCTTTCTCGCATTCAAATACTCGGGCATCGTGTACACCACCGGATCCAGCGGCTTGTCCGCGCCGAGCCTCTTCAGCAGCGGCGACTCAATCGGCTGCAGCGGGACATCGTTGACCGGCCGCGAGAAGTAGATGACACCGACGCGCTTCTTCATGGCCTGGTCTTGCGGTGGCTTGACGACGCGGTGGATGGTCGCCTTGAAGAAGCCTCCAGTGAGCAGCTCGAGTGCCTCGCCGACGTTGACGACGAGCGCGTTGGGGAGGTACTGCACCCATTTCCACGCGCCGTTGTTGTCGAGGATCTGAAGGGCGGCGATGGGTTGAGAGAAGAGGAAAGTGAAGGTGCCCCAGTCGGTGTGGCCGGCGAGGTAGAGGTCACGGTAGCGCTGGTTGTCTTCTTCGGTCCGCGGGTTGTATATCATGTAGCGCAGGTATTCGGTGCTGTCTTTGCCGAAGGCGTGGGTGCGCAGCACGGCTTCCTCGGGAACTTCGAGGATCATGGCGACGAGAACGAGGAGCTTCTTCAGCACGTTGTTGCGGATGATGTGCATGGTTTGGTTCACTTCGTCCATGTGCGGCTCCAGGATGTCGGGGTGCTTGTGGTTCTGGGGGTCGTGCACGAGGACGTTGTAGTGGTCCAGCTTTGGAGAAGACTCAGTACCTCAGCCGTCTGAAACTGTGCACGCCAGACTTACGGTTTTGTGGAAGCCGCCTTTGATGCCACGCTCCCCCGACGGCTTGAAGCCGACGTACAGACCACTCGCATCCTCTTCTGGCGATGCTTCATACGGCTGCTTCTCCTCCGGAGACAGAGTCATGACCGCATGGGCGAGGCTCATCTGAGACTCGTACAGCTCGTCCGAGATGCCGTGATTGGAAATGGTAAGGAAGCCATGCTCGGTAACTGCCTTGAGCAGGTCCTGCGCCAGCTCTTTCCTTGTGCTGGGGTCATCGTACTTGGCAAAGTCGACGTTGACGAGTTCGATCCAGTCCACTGATTCACCTATCAGCAGGTGCAAAGATAAGGATGAGTGGACGTTTGTACGCACGCTTCTCCTTGGTCGGCTCTGCCGGAACGAATTTCGGGATGCGGTGGCTGGTGGCCATGTCTGAAACTTGAGAAGATATTGCAGGTGGTGATGGATGTTGATTGTTGTTGTGTTGGAATTGTGTTGGAACGGACGGCCAAAGGTCATATTAATATTGCTCAACGGCGACCACACCGTAGAGGACGGAATGGACAATGGCAGCAGCGATCACACGCCTGCATCAACTCGGCACTCCGCAGCCGAGTGCTGGCGCTATCGCCAGGCAGTGCGGAGCTCCTGCAAATGGCTAGACTGCGAGGAGTGGGGTGCAGCGTCGAGGTGGAGCTCCCGACGGCTAAAACTGGGGGGCTGGGCCGGACAGCCGATGATAACGATAGGGTGGCCGACGCGTAAACACAGGCCGACTGATTGGAGCTCCGATAACCGTCGAGTCAAATACTCCACCTCGTCCGCACCACCTCCTTTTCCATACGCAATCGCATTATCCTTCATCGCGTGATTCTCGTGCCAACATGTCGACCTCTCCACAGCCCTGGTACCACAAGTGGGCATGGTATGACCCGAATGCATCCAAGGAAGAAAGGAGACTGCTCCTGAAGCAGGACTTCATGATCCTGACATTCGGATGCCTCACTTTCTTCACCAAGGTATTTGCGCCTCCTTTGCACTGTTCCTGCGGCTGCAACTGACAAAACCCTCAGTTTCTCGACCTCCAGGCATTCCAGAATGCCTACGTCACCGGGATGAAGGAAGACGTCGGCATGGAGGGCAATGACCTCCAGTACACGACTGGAGTCTTCCAGGCCGGATACTGCGCCATGATGATTCCAGCCAATTTCCTCCTCACACGAGTCTCGTAAGTACAGACCTTCCAGACCAGGGCATGAGAGATGTTGACAAACCCTCCCTCAGACCAAACATCTTCATCCCCATCTGCGAGGCCATCTGGGGCTGCCTCACCCTCGCCACCGCCTTTGTCGACACAGTCGACCACGTCTACGTGATCCGCTTCTTCAGCGGCGTCTTCGAAACCGTCGCCTACCCGGGCGTCATCTACTGCATCGGGTCCTGGTACAAGAGGTCCGAGATCTCGCGCCGCCTGTCCCTCTTCTACATCGCCGGCCCGCTCGGCACCATGTTCGCCGGCTACTTCCAATCCGCATGCTACACCAACCTGAACGGCGTGCACGGCCTCGCCGGCTGGCGCTGGCTCTTCATCGTGTAAGCCCGCTCCCCTCCTCTCACACAGACACTGCAAGCTCACGCACCCGCAGCTGCGGCTGTCTCACCATCCCCATCGCCGTCTTCGGCGCCCTCGTCTTCCCCGCGCGCCCCGACTCGCCCACACCCAGCCGGTGGCTGCGGGCCGACGAGATCGCCATGGCGCGCGCGCGGCTGGCCGCCGACGGCAACGAGGCGCCCGCCGTCAACCTCACCAAGTCGGTCGTGGCTTCTGTCTTCAAGTCGTGGCACTGGTACGCCTTCGTGCTGCTCTACATCGTCTTCAACCAGGCCATGATCACGAACGGCCAGCCCTTCAGCTTGTATCTCAAGGCCCACTCGGACATCTACTCGCCCAGCCAGATCAACAACATCCCGACCGGCCAGAGCGCCGTGTCCATCGTGGCCGCGCTGGGCTTCTGTTATTGGGCCGATGCGACGGGGGTGAGGTGGGTGCCCTCGTTGGTCATTTGCGCGTGGATGGTGTTTGGGAGTATCTGTATGGCCGTGTGGTATATCCCGGTTGGGTTGAAGTTGTTTGCGTTTTACGTCGCGGGGCTGGGAGGGGCGCTGAATCCGCTGTTTATGAGTTGGGCGAGTGAAGTGGTAAGTCTGGGTGTGATACCTGCCATGTTGGAACGCGGCTGACCGATGCACTCGCAGACTGTGGGTTCGGCCGAAGAGCGGACTGTGGTAGTCGCGAGCATGAATGCTTTCGGACAGGCGCTTTTGGCGGGGTTGAATATTGTTACTTTTCCCACCCCCGAGGCTCCGAGGTTCAAGGTACGCATTCTGTTGGAATCTTTGCGGTACGTTTGCTGACAAGTGACGTTTGACAGTTTGGTTGGTACTGGGTCATGGCGAACAATCTTGTTCAGGTTATCGCTGTGCTTGTAATTGCGTTCCTCCACACTCGTGAAAAGCGGAGGGCAAACCAGGTGTTTGACGGCGTAGAGGTTGACAACGTCGATGAAGTCGAAGACGTTGACGCCAGTAAAAGTCTAAAGAAGTAGCGTCACATAGGGGTCTATGATTAGAAAGTTCAATTTCATATATATGCCACCGTGTGCACTTTCTGTGTGGTTGTGACGGCCAAAGGGGATTGGGCTTAAGTTGTCATCCTTTACATGCTTATCCACCTCCTTGATTGTAGCCTATCTCGCGAGAGAAAACTCAGATCCTCGATCTCGGCAATCTTCGCCGCACGCCCCTTCACCACACAACATTGACATTGTCCCTCCCGTACCTCCTTCGCTCCAATAGAGCCGACTCACCTGATTGCAGATCTAACCCCAATACTTTCCCGCCCTTGCCTGCACACTGCATGGCACCAGAACTGGATAACCGTCGTCGTCAACATTAATGACACGTCATGGTGCTGGAATCTCCCCAGGATTGCAATTGATTGGTAGATTTGCACAGCCCGAGCCATCTATATTTCCCGTCGAGTCAAGAACTCTCATTGCGAGAATCGTCTCGTGCAATGTCATCCATAGTGCTGATAAGCAAGGTGATTAATCTGTCGGCATCCCCCAGCCAGTGCGGGCGGAGCAAGAGTCGGACCAAGCTAGACCGGATACAGCAAGAATTTGCTACGCTAATCCAAAGAAAGACATGCACACGCGGTTTCCACTTCTCCCGTTATGGCCTCCTTCTCGTCCGTCCCGTCCGTCCACCAAACTTTACATCCTCTTTGTCCACCAAACATTCCACGCCTCAAATGCCATTTTCTTCTCAACCTGGAATACTTCAAATTTACCTTCGCCCCTATCCTTTATCCTGAGCCCTTAACCGCCTTCAACAATTCACCGCACATCCCTGGCATCCCGATGAACGCCATGATATGAACTACATTAGATCAAACCCGTACAGGGTATTCCCGCATATAAAACCACAGAGCTATATTACACAGCCATTGGAATATATCGTCCCGCGACTTTCGGTACTGTTTTAGTACGCTGCTACTCGGGTGTGAAAGGATAGCTATAACGCCGTTGATTGTAAAAGATCTGGTCCTTTGGCAAGGGCAGTGGAAGGGAGCAGAGCTCCGAATATGCAACGCTTTAATTTACCTGGATACCGGGTTCACTTTCAACCACGTAACGGACTAACTCCTAACTAGTAGCTTCGACGCAACCCAAAGCATGCTGATTGGACTAGATTAACAGATATTTACTTGATCCCAGTATCCCCTTCCCAGCAAGATTTCTATATACTTCACCACATAGCCGTAAGACTTACTAATAGAAGTTCCAGCAGCCGCTACATCTACAAGCAGGCAGTAGCTATTAAAATAAGGTCAAGCCCAGAGACTTTACATGTTAACGTGGAAGCCTGAGTTTATGCTTGCTCGTAGCTTTCAAATAGTGTTACAGCGTCGATGGTGATGCACGCAGCGAAGCTTAATTTTCAAACTAAATATGTGGATTTGCAAAAAGTGCGTCGATCACTCCGTCTATTTCTGACCACTCTAGTCTCGATAACATCCCCACCAGCTCTGTCTTAATCGTGTCTTCAGTATGAGCGAGACGGAAGATGTTCAAAAAAGCCTCTCAAGAACAACTCAAAGAGGGAGCTCTGTGCATGTCTCCGTGCCCCCTCCGCCTCATACTACTGCGTCTGCGTCTGCGTCTCCGAACTTGGCCTCTTCAGCATGCAGACTATCTTATAACTCCCGCAGTTTGGAACAAGCTCCGACACATCAATCTCATCCACCTGCTCAAACCCCAACTTCTTATACAAGAAATACCCATCCGGCGTCGCCTCCAAATACACCGGCACGCCGTCCCTCTCTCCCTGCTCGATCCCCCACCGCACAAGCGCCGCTCCCACCCCTTTCCCCTGATGATCCGGATGCGTCGCCAGGGACGTCAAATCTACACCAAGCAGCACAACATCAGCACTCTCTCCGCGCTCCAAACCGGCCCACACCCACGCCAGCCAGCCCAGGCACCAGGCATCAGGCACAGATAGGAATGTCACACTCACACCAGAAATCCGACCTCTCCCCCAAAACCCTCCTCTTCGCCTCCTCCATCAGCCGCGGCTGCGCCTCAAAAATCGCCCTGTTCGCACCCTCAGGCACCTCGCCCCCCGGATTCACCGCCTCAGCAACGGTGCTACCACCCTGCAGCTGCGCCGCCGCGTCTTCACTCTTCTTCGGCGCCACCCACGCCGAGAAGCCCGCGACGCTGGTGCCGTCGTCCGCCAGCACCTTGTGCATGACGACGCCCGGCGTGGCCAGCCGCTTGAGCTGGCGCCGCCGCCGGAACTCGTATTCGGCGGCGTGGGCGGAGGGCGGCGCGGTGGGAGAGAGCGCCGGCCAGGTCGCGAGGCGGAGGAGGTCGTGCTCGAAGGCGGCGGCGCCGACGGCCATGAGGGCGGGGGTGTCGGAGGGCGTGACGGGGTGGAGGGTGTGGTGGGGGGTGGCGGCTGGCATGGTGGGTGGGTGGGTTTCTTTTTTTTTTTTTCCCTTGTCGTTTGGGTGTGGTTGAGGGGGCGGAGTTGGATGATGGCGGGGCGGATGGTTCGTTTGATGCTGTGGGTGTTTGCCGGGTGGTGTGGAGATGGCGTTATATTTATGTGCGGTGCTGCCTGTTTGCGGCGGGGCCGGGGTTACATCGTGGCGGGAAAGGAGCGGTAGATGGAGAGGGCAGATGAATTTGGCGAATTCCGGCTTACATACGGTGTTCGAGTTGAGCCAATGGTGTTGAGGTCTAGCCATCGGAGTTGGTGCTACATGTGCACTGGTTGGCGGAAAATAGGCGGGAAGGATTCGGTACCCATCCGATTCGGGCAGGTGGACCGCCATGTGCTTGCGTGCGCGCGGTAAAGAACGGCGTGGCTTGAAGTGCGCCACGAATCAGATACGAGGTACTAAACGCCGGCCTAATGACGATGAGTCTTCGCAATGCTTAATCCTGCTGCCTAATTATGCCTTGCTGTCCGAACATGGCTTTGGAGTTGTACGCAAAACCAGTCCAAGTCTATGTTCTAGACTATTCCATGACTATGTGAGCTGCGAAACGTCATGCGAAAGTTTCAACGTCGAGGCGACCTCATTTCGCAATCCTACGTTAAGATAGCGAACGATACGCCTCAACTCACCCTTGTTATCTACAAACCCCTCGCTGCCTGGCTGCGCTTCCCTGTACAAGCCTGAGGAGGCTATACTGTTTAGAAACCTGTGCCAACAGTAAGTCTCATTTCATCTACACCCGCCTCTACAACAACCAGGCTTATCGATTTTTCAGTTGGCTGGATCCTAGTAGGCTAAGTGGGGCTTCATGAGCCCATTGTTTGCCATGTATTGAGTCTAATGTGGCACGTTACGAACTTCGTGTTTGAACGCGTACCGCTACTGTTTTGGAGCCAAGGCATAAAAGTTTCGCTCTCAAGTCACACGCGTAACCTAGATTGTATCCTTTTCGCATCGTGATCTGATTGAAAGTTGCCGTATTTTGGCGTCATCGCCTATCTACAGAAGCTGCCTATGATATCCCGGATGGTCAGCTCGGCTGATACTTAGCAGGTCCGACTAAGGATATGTCAGGTGTCAGACAATATAAGGCCTTTAGCCAGCACTGAAAGCAAGTGCTGTGTCGTACATTGTTTTAAGTGCAATAGGATGTTATGTCTTAGGGGGGTTGTTGTGGGCAATTCCAAGCTGCCGCGAGAAAGGGGCTCAACAATAAGCTCTTGTTATTGCACACACCGAAATTCCATTACAGGACTCTACAGTAGCTTGGCTGAGTGACTCAGCATAAGCCTAAATCGGATCGGTCTCTATTTGGGCGAGACCGGCTTACATAATGTCGATCGCAGCACTGCCGGGGTAAGCTTATGCGGAGAGTTACCTATCAGCACTAGTGCCCCACCATGAATCCTTCCGCTTCTCACTCGGTATTTATGAGCCTTCAGGTTCCCTCCATCTCCCTCTCCTAACTACATACGCACACACACCATGGGATCTCACGACCTGGTCAGCGAGCTCCGCTCCGCGCTCAAGGATGTCGAGGTCGTCACGCCACAATCCGCCAACTACCGGAAGAGCATCGAGCGGTGGTCGGAAGCATCGGTAAAGGAAGCGGTAAGCACCAAGACCTGTCACGTGTTCTATCATGCATTCCATCAACCCCACCACCGCAGGCCATCGTCGTCTACCCCACCACCGCGGCCGAAGTGTCGACAACGGTGCAGCTCTGCACCGCGCACGGCATGCCGCTCGTCGTCAGCGGCGGCCAGCACTCGACCAGCGGCGACTCGTCCATCACCTCGGGCCTCGTCATCGACCTGGCCAAGATGCGCCGCGTCACCGTCGACCCCGACGCCCGCACCATAACCGCCCAAGGCGGCTGCACCTGGGCCGACGTCGACGCCGCCGGCGCCCCGCACTGCCTCGCCACCGTCGGCGGCACCGTCAACCACACGGGCATCGGCGGCCTGACCTTGGGCGGCGGCTACGGCTTCCTGTCGGGCCTGCACGGCCTGACCGTCGACAACCTGCTCGCCGTCGACCTCGTGCTCGCGTCTGGCGCCTTCGTCACCGCGTCTGCCACCTCGCACGCGGACCTCTTCTGGGCGGCGCGCGGCGCGGGCGCCGCCTTCGGCGTCGCCACGAGCTTCACCTACCGCGCGCACCCCGTCCCGCCCGCCGTCTTCATGGGCATGCTGGCGTGGCCGCCCGGCTTCGCGCCCGCCCTCGTCGCCTTCGTCAACGCCACCTGCGTCGCCAGCGGCACCGACGGCAAGACGGTCGTCCACGCCGCCCTCATGGTGCCGCCCGGCAGCCCCGACAGCGACAACGCCGTCGCCGTCACCGCCGTCGTCTTCCACTGCGGGCCCGAGGCCGAGGCGCGCCGCGTCCTCGCACCGCTGCTCGAGTCCGGCCCCTTGCTCGACACCACGGCCGCGATGCCGTATAGCGCCGTCAACGGCGTGCTGGCGGCTGCCGCCCCGCGCGGCGGGAGGAAGTCGATCAAGGGCGCCTCGTTCCCGCGGCCGTTGGACGAGGCCAAGTTTTTGAAGACGATGGACGAGTTTCAGGCGTTTGTGAGGGAAGTCCCGGCCGCGGCGAGGAGCTTGGTCGCGTTTGAGAATATGAATCCGGACAAGATATGTGAGCCGGCCGTGGATGCAATGGCCATGCCGCATCGCAGTGGGAGGCTGCAGTGTGCCATCATGTGTGCGTGGGAGGGCGAAGAGCACGACGAGGCGGTGAGGCGGTGGGGGAGGAGGATTGCCGCCGTGGTGAACGAGCCGGGCAAGGCGGACGAGGGGAGAGAGAACTTTGAGTATGTGAATTATGATGGTGAGTTATCATTGACCCTGCCAAACGGGTCGAGTGCTGACTCGTGTAGGCAATGGTTCTGGCCCAGAGGTTGTGTACGGTCCGAACTACGAGCGGCTCACCAAGTTGAAGGCGAAATACGATCCCACGAATGTTTTCAAGAAGAACGTGGACATTAAACCGGTAGCCTGAGTAAAGTCTATAGCTAGTCTTCACTTGGGCGGATAAGCAATATGTACAGCATGGAGTGGGCTGAACTCAGAGAATATGGGTGAGACGAAATCCTGAGCGCTATCCAGAACCTCAGTGAGTTAATCGGACCTCTGAGACGGTACACGGCTTTTCAACTTAATGTTGTAGCTTACCAAATCTGTTCCGAGCGTTATTTCGAAGAAAAGAATTGTCTCAAAGCTCGGGGTTGCATGGGTAAAGTAGACGACCCCAATTTGCCACATTACCGTAAGCAAGCCTCAACTCTTTCCTACCGTAAAGATCATCTAAGCTGTGTTTATTTCGTACCTTTCGGAATCAATGGCGTGGGACTCTCCAGCGCTACAATCCGGGCTGTCCGCGACTCGAGAGGCCCCAGCAATCACGGGGTCGAGCACTAACGACAGGCGGTACTAATCCAAGCTGTCTACCAGGCCACCACGGGGATCAGGTTCGCCACCAATGGCGGCTGGATCCAGTCATTTGAGGAGCATGATGGGGGTGTTGAGGAGAGGGGGGAGGGTGAGCTTGATGGGAGGGGTGCCCGAGGAATTTTCGTTCAATTATCGGAGTATTATGCATCGGAACATCACTATTAGGGGGACCTGGATGTACACCAGAGAGCAAATGGGGAGGCTTCCGCAGATGGATAATGCCGGAGTCTTGCCACTCGGGAAGAAGGGTGGGCTGAGCGTCGTTGGCAGGTTCGGACTTGAGAAGTGGAGGGAGGCCTTTGATGCGGTGGCTGAGTACTCGGGCTTGAGAGAGTCTACTGTATTCGCTCCCTAAAGATAATGGAGAGGATACTATTCTATAGTGTATTTGGGCACGATTTGTATTATAAATTAGACAACTAACTCGTACCATCTATAACCGACTCGCTTAATGACAATAAGACTAGTTATTAGACATTTTTCCTTATAATATACACAACTTTAACTACACTTTGATAGACGGCCTTTCAACCCTGAATAATGCTCGAGGAGGCCAGGGAAAGTATGTGTACAGCCCTTTAGCCTCGAAAAGTTAAAGTCATCAGCAACGCAGACGGCCGTTTCGGATCTTAGAATCTACGAAATGTTCATTGATACTTCATTCAATTGTCAGTGCCAAAAGCTCACGTGCGGCAGGGACAGAAGAAGCGCGTCGTGCACAGTCACCGAGCTGCATTGCAGCATCAGCAGCGATGATCCCGAGCATGCAAGTGGCCGCAAAGGGGATTTCTTGCCAGAAACGATTGCGTGAGGAGATTCCACATATCAAGGCTGACTGGCTTCTCGACCGGGCTTGCAGAGAGGGTGAGACTGCGGAGTTGGTCTTGCCTCGCCATCTACTCCTACCTAGACCCCTAGACCCGCATCCATCTACATAGCGATCAGGTCTCACCAAACATCTGCACTTCTACTTCGGCTATCTGCTACAGCGTGAACTGAAAGTTGGTGCTGTATCCGTTGGACGCTGATCCAATTATCAAAGATGGCAAAATCAATACTATCAACCATTACGGGAACGCTGAGGAGGATCAAAAAAGGCGTCTGGGACACTCAAGGAGGGAAGATCGGGCAGCCGTGCTGATAAGAGTTTGCAGGGGTTTGCGCCGCAGCTAAACTAGTCAACTTGGCCGGCGACCATACAAACACATCCAGCTACACCCCCGGCAAAAAATCATGCGGACGCTACAAACATGCCTACGTGAGATTCGCACACTCCGCGCTTATCCAACACATCCTCAATACGCCTTGTCCGGTTCCACAGCATCCACATCCGACCCCCTCGAATCCCTTTCAAACACAATCTCCAATCTCTCAGCTCCCCGCACCACCCTGACATTGACCGGCTCCCGATAAACCCCCACCGTCTCGATCCCGGCCCCCGCATGCCTCAGCCTCTCCGTCCGCCTCGACGACACCGCCAGCGCGGTCAATTCCGAAATCGAATCCCACGCAGCGCTCGTCTCGGGCCTCCACCCAACGACGTACGCCACAAACGCCACCACATAAACCGCATACACCACCAACACCACCACCGCCACCACGACCGACGCCCCCCGCGCCGAATACGCCAGCCCCTCGGCCGCCAGCGCCGTCCGCAACGCAGTCCCCCGCCTCGCCGCCTCCAGCCCCGCCACCCCCCACGGATCCCCCTTCGTCCCGTTCCCGACGACGACGTAGCCGGTCCAGTTGCTGAAGGTCTGCAGCTGCGCGGTGAAGCTGTTGGGGTTCCCGACCACGGCCCACGCCGGCGTCAATGTCTGCGACATGCCCGCCACGACGAGGCCCGACAGGAGCGTCTGCGTGCTCTGCAGCGCGCTCGAGGCTTCTTGCGTCGCGGGCAGCATCATGATGTCGAGGAGGGTGGTGGACGGGTCGTTGGCGGACGGCCAGCGCGAGAGGAGCGTGCTGGCCCAGGTGGAGGAGAGGGCGGTCGAGGTCGTGGGCCAGGAGAGGACGGTGCTGGCGGCGGAGAGGGTGTGGCTGTAGCTGCCGGAGATGGTGAGGCTGCTGGGGGTCCAGGACGCGGAGACGGTGCAGGCGTAGGTGGGGAAGGAGGGGTGGTTGGTGGTGGTGTTCTGGGGAGATGGGGGTGGGTTGGGGGTCGTGAGCATCAGAGATGCTGGGGGGACGACGATGGCGCCGATGGAGACGGGGAGGTCGGTGGTGTTGAGGTCGGCCCAGATGAGCTGCCAGTGGGATGACGCGTTGAAGGGGGAGTATTGTGCGGTTGAAGCGTCGGGAATGCCGGGGAAATCGATGTGGAGGGGATCGAATGGATCGAGGGATTCCTTGCATTGGGTCCATGCAAGTGCTTGTTTGCTGTGTGTTGTCATGACGCGGTTGAAACTGTTTACTGTAAATACGTCCGGCATTGCGCCGCGTGGTCCATTCGCAATCTGAAACCAGGTCGCGAAGAAAGTCTGCATGATGCCCTTGGTTGTTGCGGTCGCTATCTCGCTATTGCCCCCATACTCTTTTAGGAAAGACACGTAGGGGCTGCCGTGCTCATCGAGTGCCAGAGGTAAGGACCTGTTGCCTCCGTCCAGATCGGTTTCTCCAAGGACTTCCATGTTTCCTCCATTTACCTGTCGGAGAAAACTAGGAAGGTCAACAGAAGAACGACTTTTGACCATCTCGAGCACAGTGGGCAGCGCACGCCATGGGCATTCCACGTATGCTGTTGTGTCGATATCCGTCTCAGTCGTGGAATAGCATGAGGTGGGAATGTGGCTCTTGTTCAAGTGCGAAGGAAAGAGCTCGTCCTCCATTCCCTTCACCCACGAGGTTGATGTCCCGAATGGGAAGGCTTGTCTCCGGGGAATGAGTAAGATGGCAATCGAAGGTCCAACGCCAGCCGCAAGGACGACATTGAAAGCAATAAAGAAGCCCACAATGCATCGACGGCGGCCGGGCATCCAGTTTGATGTGAGTGCTCCAATATATTCGAGAGACCACAGGTAGCTGATGCTTGTTGTCTGGAGGCCAGCAAAAAGAGCACCAAAGGGTAGCGCTTCCTGCCCGAGAGCGTGATGCCGCACGAAGTCCAGGACGTTACTCGTAATAGATGCTTGCGTCATTAGTTCAAGGAATTTAGCGAGAAACTGTAAAGCCGTGGTTGAGGGTGGGTTTCTCGGATACCAGGTTGAAAGGTTAAGGGAAATCAAGCAAAGTGCAGTTGACAGGGGGATCACATGGATGCCGAGCCCCACTATGGCGACAGACCTCCGCCGACTGAAAGCAATCTTCGGTGCCTCTTGTAGTGCTTTCCAGGGGCTCAACAACGTCATCGATAGTAGTTTAAGGCTTCGTAGAAGCGTTTGTAGGAGCGTTCGAGCGTGCATCGTGTCAGGTAATCGAGCTTGAGGAGGGCTGGGCGAGGTGCTTTCAACAAATGTCAGAAATAGCAAGTTTTATCGTACTTTTGGGTATTCGTACCTGGTAGGGTTGCGTACGTCTGGCAGAAAGAATTGCGCAAGCTGGATAACACCCTTCGAGAACGCCTCTCTTCACAGAGTATTGACAGAGCACCCTGGGAGAGACGCGGGGAGCCGGTCCGAGGACTGTGCGCAATCTCCTCTCCTTAGTGTGTAAGTGTACTGACAATCGGATATTGAAGATTCTGGCAAGAGGTGACAGCCTGCACTTATAGCCCAGAAAAATTTACTGAGCAGTCGTTGTGAGCTCTCAAGGATTTATTGATAATGTAGGCTCCATATCCGCCATTTTGCTATTCGACAGTACCCTTGTAAAGTAGGTCGCGAGCGCAACGATTATTGATATCCCGAAAGGCGTTCACAAGGCACTCTTGAGAAACTACAGGGGCTAGTCTCAGCGTGGCTTCGTTCCAAATAAAAAGCGGCATATGGTTGGCTATCAAGCATCGCTATGCAGGGAGTTGTGGTAGGGTTCCGACCAGGGATTGGCATCAGCAGGGATAGTCGCTCAGTTTTATTTTTACGTTGCCTTTGCTTTTTGTCAACGTCGAACTTCTCATCTTGCAGCCACTGGTTATCTACTCAAACCACTCTCTGTCTATGTACGGTAGATAATTGTCTATTCGATCAAAGGAAAATGTAGTATCCAATTAGACCTGTTGGTATCAAATATGGATCGTTCTCTATATTGGGCAACAAAGCCGATTCTGGTCGGATACTCGGCAGAGTATTAAGCGAGTAGGATCAAAGACGCCGGAGCCATGTCTTCATATGTCCGCCCTTCGGAAAGCGTGCCGATAGCAGAAGTGTTCCACCCTTCAGCTCAAGCGATTGCGCCACTGGTGGAAGCAGAGCTGGAGTAGCAGGGGGTGGTACTTAATGGGCAGCTGATATCACTTTTGCATGAGGAAAGGACAATGCCATTGGCTACTTAACGCCGATTCCTGTGTGGATGCGCGTACCATGCATCAAAGCGGGGAACTCGTCACCCCCCCTCAGCCGCATGGCAGAGCCCAATCTAAAAGTAATATGCTCCCCAAGGCAGATTTATGGTATGCACTGCTGAGTTCCTCGAGAATGATGATTTTTCGCCGGGCTTTGGGGTGTCCAATCAGATGCCAGCTGAGTTTTGTCGGCCATCGCTTGGCGTATCTGGTCGGTCAGTTTTGAAACAAGGTCTTCGGAGAAGGGACCGTGAACAAGCTGAGACCGTAAGAAGTGGCTGTAAGACAAGCTACGAGTTCGGTGTCGTGCCTTGCTGCACAGAGTATAGTATCCTCATGAGTCCTCGGGACGATTGGGGTAGAAGGCGGAAGGCAGGGTTTTCACACAGATAGCTACTCGTCATGATAGCCATGCATCATTCATCCTAGCGCGGTACTAATCCAGCTCACGTCAGGACCTTGGTGAGAAGTGATTATCTCTCTATACTACTAGTAAATCGTGTCATATCACGTCAATATCCCAATATATACAGGTATCATCCCCCCGCGCCGCGCTGCCAAAAAAAAAGAAAAAAGAAAACGCCACTCAAATGCGCCACCCCGTCCTAAACACGCCATCCAACAGCTCATGCAAGTTCGCCGTCTGCCCCCCGGCCTCCCCCATGGTCAACTGCCTACTCCACCTGACCCTCTCATCCCTCCCCCTCGCCCTCGGCGGCCGCCTCACCACCCCATCATCCGCCCGCGCCTCTGCAGCCTCATCCCCGGCGCCCGCCGCCATCCCCCTCGCCATCTCCTCCCTCGCCCACTCGAAATCCGACTTCTCAATCCCACTCTTGTCGCACATACCCCTGAAGATGCCACCGCGCCGCCACAACTCCACCGGCGGGCCGACCTCGGCAATGGACCCCCTATCCATGACGACGACGCGGTCGAAGCCGAGGACGGTGCGCAGGCGATGGGCGATGGTGACGACGGTCTTGCCGCGGAAGGCGTCGGCCATGGCGGCCTGGATGCGGCGGTCGGTCTCGAGGTCGACGGAGCTGGTGGCCTCGTCGCACACGACGATGCGGGCGTCGCGGACGAGGGCGCGAGCCAGCGCGAGCATCTGGCGCTGGCCGGCGCTGAAGTTGGCGCCCTCCTCCTCGACGGGGTCGTCGAGGCGCACGTTTGTGGATTGCAGGCCCGCCTGGCCGAGGGCGCGCCAGAGGGCGAGGTCGGGGTGCTGGAGGAAGGGGTCGAGGTTGGAGCGGACGGTGCCGGCGAAGAGGGTGGGGTCCTGCGGGATGATGCCGAGGCGGGAGCGGAGGGTGCGGAGGGGCACGCGCGAGATGTCGAGGCCGTCGATGGTGATGGTGCCCGCGGCGAGGGGGGAGACGAGCCGGAAGAGGGCGGAGGTGATGGAGGACTTGCCGGCGCCGGTGCGGCCGACGATGGCGATGCGCTCGCCGCCGGTGATGGAGAGGGTGAGGTCGCGGAGGACGAGGGGGAGGTCGGGGCGGTAGCGCATGGAGACGGAGTTGAGGGCGATGGCGCCGGCGTGGGGCCAGCTGGGCGGCGGCTCGGTGACGGCGCAGCAGGGCGAGGTGCAGGGGTTGTTGGTTCGTTCTTCCGGGGTGACGGCGTCGCCGAAGGAGTGGAGGCGCTCGGTCGAGTTCATTGCGTTTTCGACCTCGGCGAGTTGGCGGACGAGGAGCTGCATCATTTGCACGATGGAGAGGACGTAGGAGAGGACGACGCCGGATGTGCTGGGGTCGACCTCGTCGCGCATCAACACCACCAGCAGCCCGACCGTCAGGACCACTGCTGACGCCACGATGTCGACGCGCGTCGCCAGCCACCGCTGATTGGCAAAGGTGAGGTAGTACGCTGCGTTCATGTTGTCCACTGAGTCGCGCACTACTTGGGCGAAGCGCGGCTGCGCGGCATAGGCGCGGATGCTCGAGATGCCGCTGACGCTTTCGGAGAAGCGGGAGAACAGGACGCCGCGTAGGACGGCCTCATGGCGCTTGATGTGGCGTCCCGAGGCTCGGTAGTAAGCCGTGGCCAGCAGGAACAGGAAGGCTAGCGGGCCCAGAGCGACGGCGAACCAGTGGAAGTAGAAGATTAGCAGGGCGAAGACGCTGAGGATGATGGCGAGCGTATACAGGAACATGCGTAGTGCATCCGGCAGCTCGTTGTCCATAACGTCGACGTCTTTAGAGAAGCGGTTCACCAGGCGGCCCAGCGGCTGCGCATCATGGAAGGACTGTGGAGCGGCAATGACTTTGGTCGTCGCCTGATCGAGCATGGTGCGAGAGGCTCGCGCTCCCAGCAGCGAGACGGCGGCCGAGAAAGCGAAGATGAGCATCGCTTGCAAGAGACCCAGCGCCACATAGATGCCTATGTACTGGCGGCGTGAGATATCGAAGCGTTTTGAAGTCCACCAGGAGAGCCACAGGCTGGTCAAGGTGTTGGCGCCCTGGGCCATTACGAGAAGGATGATGGGGATGAGACCGAAGAAGAGGTAGCCCGAGGCGCGGATGTAGGCTTTGTAGACGCTCCACGGCACGCTGCCCTCAGCCCGATCTTCTTCAGAGGTCAGCGTGCCCTGCTCTTTCTTGTCTCCGCCTTCCTCAGTCTGGCTCTGCTGTTCCTGCTTCGCTTTGACCGTGGGCTGTCGCTGCAACTTGGACTTCTCGGCGCCATTTTCGGACATGGTGGACACGAGAAGGGCACGGAAGTCGGAATCATGCTTGATGAGGTTGTCATACGTGTCTATGGTCTTGATGCGGCCCTCTTCGAGCCAGAGAATGCGGTCGCAGCGATCGAGGACGTGCAGCTGGTGGGTGGCCAGGATGCGACAGCGGCCCTTCAGTAGGCCGCAGATGGCCTGCTCGAACATGTGGCGGCCGACGTGAGCGTCCACGGCGGAGAGTGGGTCGTCCATTATGACAATGTCGCTGTCAGAGTAGATGGCCCGGGCAAGACTCATGCGCTGGCGCTGGCCGCCGCTGACGTTGACGCCGCGCTCGCCAATCTCCGTGTCCTCTCCGGCCGGCATGCGCTCGATGTCCGCTTTGAGAGAACAGGCACCCACTACGCGCTCGTACCACTCAGGGCGCATCTCGTTGCCGAACAAGATGTTGTCCCGCAGCGTTGTGTTCTGGATCCATGCGTCCTGTGGGCAGAAGGCACGAGAGCCGCCCATGACGAACGACCCACGCGTCTTCCGCATCTCGCCCGCCAGAGCGGACAAGAGCGATGTCTTGCCGGAGCCGACGGATCCGATAATTGCCAACAGCTCGCCGCGGCCCACTGAAAGGTTGACGCCTTGCATGCCAAACGGCGGCTGGTTGGCAGAGTCGGCCGAACGGGGCCGCTTCTCGGCCTTCTTGCCCTTCTTCCCCGTCTTCCCCTCCTCCTCGTCCTCCAGCCCTGACGCCTTCTCCCAGGTAAAGTTAGCGTCGCGCACATCCACGCCGTACTCGGCATTGTTGTCCCATATGATGCCGTCTTGATGGTCCTCGGCTAGGAGGAAGTCCTGGATACGCTTCATCGACTCCCGTGCATCGCCGCACTGGCTGATAACAATGGGGAGCAGTGTGAAAGGCACCCGCAGCGCGTTGAACAACGCTAAACTGGAGAAGACGGGGGCTGCTTTTAGTGAGTGGCCAGTGACGCTGTAGACGATGAACGACAGCATGGCGGCGAAGATGGGCAAGCTGACACTGATGGCGTTGATGGCGTTTTTGGTGGTCAACAGCTTGGCCACCATGGCCGTCTCCGTCTTGCGCAGGGTACGCAGCCGGTCGAGGAATGCTGGCTCCCATGCGTGGTACTTGACGAAGCGGATGGACCGCAGCACCTCCTGTGTCCACGACACGCGCTGATCGGTGATGACGTTGATTTGCTCGCGGCGCGACATGAGAGACTTGACGGCCAGGATCAGGGCCGGGATGCCGAAAAGGACTAAGCTGAAGCCGGTCACGGCTGAGTAGGTCAGGTTGACCAACAGGATGGCGAGTGCGAGCAGGATGGCGATTGGGGCGGTCCACGCGAGGTGGAACATGTTGGCGGCGTTGTCGATGCGTGCCGTGTCGGTTGACATGAGGTTCATGATGCGTCCGTTGTTGTAACCACCCTTGGGCACGGGTGCGGGAGTGTGGGGGTGCGAGGGCAGCTTGATGCCGCCGGTAGACGGATCCTTCTCACCGCCAAAGAAGCCGGTGGCGAGTCGCTGTCTCTCCTCTTCGCTGGTCCGTGTTTGATCGGGGGTGGTGCCGGCGCGGGCTCGCGAGGAAATGGTCAGTGTCTTGTCAAAGATTGCGGCAACAAGCACACCGCGGCACTGGGCGCCAACCATGAAGCCGCGGTACATGAAATGGTTTGTGCCGGTGCTCTGCATCATCTGCATGGCCAGGATAGCCAGGACCAGGCCGAGGCCTCTGCTCAGAGGCGGACCGTCGATCTCGCCGTCGTCGTCCTCGGCAGCATAGTAGGCCTTTTCGACGTAGTCGAGCAGATAGCGCAGGATGAAGGGCACCATGACCTGGCATATGGAGGCGACGACGACGCAGGCGCCGCCGATCCAGAACTCGCGCTTGAAGGTGTCGTGCAGGGCGGCGGCAAGGGGTGCGCTGTGGCGGCCGCGCACGCGGTTGGTGAAGGCGGCGTTGAACTTGAGTGAGAGAGAGGCTAGGCCGCGGTCGGGGTTGACGAGCCAGATGTCGTTAGTTTCCAGCGGACGTCGATAGCCGGCGGCCATGATGGGAGTCAACCAAGAAAAGGTGAGGCGACTGAAGAAGCCGGCCTTGTGCTCGGGGCACACGGTGCGTTCGGCGGGGACCGGGGGCACGGGGCCCCGGTTGAGAGGGTTCAGTCGGCGGTACCATGACGGGCGCGGTGAGTGCAGCGAGCGCGCGGGGTCGGCAGCAGACGGGTCGTCGTGCTGGATGGATTTCGCAACGGACTGGCGCTCTGAGCCGACGAGGGTTGCGCTGGTGGCAGCCGCCCGTGAGTTGGCGGCAGAGTATGGGGAGTGGCCGCGTCTGCCTTTCATGGTGCTTGGCATTCAGAGGCAAAGCTGCAGTTCGGGCGCGGCGGTCGCCGGTATTAACGTGTCGCGGCGGTTTGGCCGACTCGCCGACGAACGGACGGACAAGGTGCAGATCATGGGCGGGAGTTGTGGTGTTGCACTCGGGCGCAGTCAGCCCCAGCCCAGTCCAAGCCACACAGGCCCGTGCAGTTGGCCGCCAAACAACGGCGCACCACTCCCCGCAGTCTGCTCTCCGTCACACCCCTTCTCCCGCAGTCCCTTGTTGGGATGCGACAGTGCCGTGGTAGCGCAGTTCCAGCGCCGACGGGCTGCGGCTTCCCCGGCCGGTGGGCGAAGGGACACGGCCGGTGCCGCGGCCCAGGCCCCTGGCAATCAGCACAACCCAACCCACACCTTAAAACGGACATTCATCGTCCGCATCTCTTGATCGGCGTGCAACTCCCCGTCGGATTCTCGTGAGCCCGATGCATGTGCAGAGCCTCGCCGGCCGCGGTGCCAGTGCACACTTCCAAAAAAAGGATTCCTTCTTCACCACCACGCTGCAGATGCGGCGAGTGCCCTGTATAAAATGGCTCCCATCGACGACTGTCGTTGCCATCATCAGCTTCTCCATCGTCTTCCTCAACACCAGCCTCCAGCACCCTGCTTCAATCGTGCTCCAGCATTTGCTTCTCAACCGCTTTCTTGTTCTCATCTCGTCGATTCCATTCAGCACCATGTTTGTCCTCAGTCCCGAGCGCATCACCGCCTGGCAGCGCGTGCTGGCTTACTATGCCTCGTCGACGCTGGTGGGTCGCTTGGCCCTCAAGGCTGCCGGTGCCACCGAGATGGGCGAGTCGTCGGGCTCGCTGACGGTTGTGGATAACCGCACCAACCGGAGCTACAACATCGACATCCACCACAACGCCATCAAGGCCACCGACTTCCGCCAGATCTCGGCCGCCGGCATCGCCGCCGACCCCGTCGACCAGGTCGAGTCCGGCCTGCGCATCATCGACAAGGGCTTCCTGAACACGGCCTGCATGGAGTCGTCCGTCACCTACATGTGAGTGTCGCCTCGCGCTTCCGAAGGTCGCAGCTGCTGACAGCGACGCCCAGTGACGGCAAGAGAGGATGCATCCAGTACCGGGATACCTCCATCGACGACCTGTTCCGCGACAACGACTACGAAGAGGTCATGCACCTGCTGATCTGGGGCCACCTGCCCTCTGCCGTGGAGAAGCGTAAGCTGCGCCGCTCGCTGGCCGCGGCCATGGTGCCGCCGCAAAGCGTCGTGGATGTCATCCATGCATTCGAGTACGTCCCGATCCGGCCACGGTGCCACTTCCCTCTCTGACTCAGCTGCTGACGTGCTGCCAGCCGCGACGCCATCACCATGTCCATGCTCCTGGCCGGCCTTTCGGCGTTTGCGGCCGTCGACGAGGGCACCAAGGAGGTGCACACGTCCGGCCGTCCGGCCTACCTGGGCAAGACGGAGGCCGTCGATGCCGCCATCATCCGCACGCTGGCAGCGCTCGCCACCACCATCGCGCTGGTCTACTGCCACAAGCGGGGCAAGGCCTTCACTCCGGCGGACCCCAACGGGTCGTACATTGGCAACGTGCTCCTGATGATGGGCTTCCACGAGCCGGGCCAGAAGAAGCCGAACCAGAAGATCGAAGAGTGCTTCGAGAAGCTGTGGGTGCTGTACGCCGACCACGAGATGACCAACTCGACGGCGTCGTTCCTGCACGCGGCATCGACGCTCACGGACCCGATTTCGTGCAGCATCACGGGCATCGTGTCGGCGTACGGGCCGCTCCACGGCGGCGCCATCGACCTGGCCTACAAGGGCTTCGAGGAGGTGGGCGCGCCCGAGAACGTGCACCTTTTGATCAGCGACGTCAAGGCCAAGAAGCAGCGGCTGTTCGGCTACGGGCACCGCATCTACAAGACGGTGGACCCGCGCGCCAAGTTCATCCGCGCCATGATGGACGAGCACAGCGAGCTGATGGAGCAGAACCCGCTGCTGCGCATCGCGCTCGAGGTGGACCGCGTGGCCAACAGCGACGCCTACTTCACCAGCCGCAACCTCAAGGCCAACGCCGACCTGTACGGCTGCTTCCTGTACACGGCCATGGGGTTCGAGACGGACATCATCATCCCCATGGCCAGCCTGTCGCGCACGGCGGGCGTCATGGCGCACTGGCGCGAGGCCATGCACCAGACGCCCATGCTCTGGCGGCCGCTGCAGGTCTTTACGGGCTCAGCGGCGCAGTAGTGGGGCGATAGCGTGACTCTCGGCCTGACAGGCAGCGTCTAGGCAGAAACAGAGCGGTGGCTGGGACGGTTGGGTTGTGCTTTCTGGGATTTCAGGGCTTCCGTCAGGGCTTTCAGGGCTTGCGGGAGATGGCGGCGCACGGGCGGGTGTTTATTTCGGGCCTGGATTCATAGGTAGAGTGGGGCGTGTAACGGTTTCTTTTAGACAGTAATGGTAGGGCTATGCTCCGCGTATTATTCTTCTGCTACTACCCATCTCCGTTCCACCAATGTGACGCCGCGGCGCGAGTGCGATTCAGAGCGACTTGGCGCCAAGTGAAGGAAGCTTGGCCTGACCGATCCGGCGGCTGCCCGTGCCGCCGAGGCAGGGGCCGCCCACGGGCTGCAGGCGTTGCAGGCGCGGCAGGCGTTGCAGGCGTTGCAGGCAGCCACCGCCCGCGCGCCCACGACGCCGCCCTTGCACTCCCGCCGCCGCCCACAACCGCCGCTGCTCAGCCCCCAGCAGCCCGCCGCTTGGCAATGCGCGACACCACCAGCATGCTGTTCTATTTTGTACCACCCCAGCTCGCCGTCTTCGTCGCCAACCCGCCTGGCGAGTACTTTAGGTACCGGCCACCCCGGCTGCAAGGCGATCGATCCCGACCTCATCTCCACCTTGCTTTCTGCGTCGCACTGCACCCATGCAGCCCGCCATGTCCTTGACCAAAACGTGCCAGAACTGCTTTCGCGCCAAGATCCGCTGCGATCGCACCCAGAGCAACGAGGCCTGCGACCGCTGCCACCGCCTGCGCAAGCAGTGTCTGTTCCGGCCCTCGACCCGCCGCTACAACTCGCAGATGCGCGACAGGTCAGTGCACGCCCTCCCGAGTCGCGGACTCCCGACGGCGCCCACCGTCCCCACTCGCTCCCCACTCACCACCTTGCAGCCGCATCGAGGCTCTCGAGGCCCAGGTCCGCGAGCTGCTCGGCAGCGGCCGCACCAGCCCCTCGGCCGGCAATTCCATGTCGCCCGAGCCACAAGCCGCACCCTCAGACCCCGACCACGATGCAGTCGACCAAGGCCTGCTGTCCATGCAGCAGGCCGATGTCTGCATCAACGTCTTCAAGACGCGCATGACGCCGCACTTTCCCTTCGTCGTGCTGCCCGCCCACGTCTCGGCTGCCCAGCTGCGCCATGAGAAGCCGTTTTTGTTCCTCGCCGTCCTCGCCGCCGCCTCGTTCGACGAGATGCCCGTGCAGCGCCAGCTCGGCAGACTGCTCAAGCAGGCCGTCAGTGAGCGCATCCTCGCCGCCGGCGGCCTGACCTTCGAAGTGTTGCAGGGCCTGCTGGTCTATCTGGCATGGTGCGTCTCCCCCGCTGCCTCCCCCTTCGCTTGCTGGTGCTGACATGGATGCAGGAGCCACTACCACAACCGCCCTCGCCTGTATTCGCAATATCTCCAGCTTGCTGTGAGCATTGTCATCGACCTGCGTCTCGACCGTGAACCCGTCGCGGCCTGGAAGACGTATGCCGGCAGTCATCGGAACCCACTCAACGGACCTGCCTCGTCTTCCCGGTCCGCAGACGAGCAGCGCGCCGCCGCCGGGTGCTTCTACCTGTCTTCGACGTGCGTCTGGCACCCGCCTCTTCCAGCATATCACACTGACACCGTGCAGAATAGCGAATCTGCTCCAGAAGCTGAACACGATCCCGTATACAGACTACATGGCCAACTGCTGCCTGTCACTGGCCGGCCTCGCTGAAACGCCGACGGACAAGTACCTGTATCCCATGGTGCGGCTGCAGCACATCATGGAAAGCATCGACTTCATGTCTGTGCAGCAGCAACAGCAGGCCGTGGTCGAGGACGAGGCGGCCACCAAAGCGGCCGTGTACGCCGTGCGCACCGAGCTGAGCGCTCTAAGGGCTAGCCTACCGTTTGAGCTAAACGAATGCAGTAAGTTCTGACCTATTTTTCAGCACATCCCTGTCCCCTGCTCCCGCACACCTTTATTGTTTGTTATCTCGCCACCCGGCCGTGATTGCCATTGGCTGACGCGACCTGGGGGCCAAACAGCATCCCTACTCATGCAGTTCCACACGGCGGAGTTGTTTCTCTGCCAAGCCGCCCTGCTCGATTGGAACCTCTTGGCGCTTCCTTCCGCCGCTTCTTCTGGAACACCTTCCTCTTCGGCCGGTAGCGCGCTGCACTTGGAAGTGCTCTGCGCGGGCCTATCCGCAGCCAAGTCCCTGCTCGACGCGTACCTCGCCCTGCCCGCCCGCGCCGAGACGGCCTTCAACAACTCCGAGTGGATCCAGCTCAGCTTCGGACTTACCGTCGCCGCTCGGCTTGCCGTCGCGTCGACCACGGCCGGCAGCATCACCGGCCCCAATGCCGTCATCACCGACCAGCAGAAGCAGGCCGTCTCCACCATGAGCCAGCTCCGCGCCGCGCTGAGCATCTCGAACGCCCTGCGGGCGATCGCACAGCGCGTGGGGGCATTGGCCAGCGCGACGAACAGCCAAACGGACGCGGGGCAGCAGGCCGAGGCGGGCGCGAGCGGCAACGTGTTCGCCCAGTACGAGCAGCGCGTCCGACGGATCCAGCAGTGGTTCGACGTGCTGAGCGCACCCGCCAGACGAGAGCAGCTGCAGCAGCTCAACCGCACGCGCAGCAGCAGCAACGTCAGCCATTACCGCAGCCGCAGCCGCAGCCGCAGCCACAGTCCGCCCCAGCAGCAGCCACCGAGTCATCATCACCAGTCGCACCCGTCTTCGTCATCGTCGTCGGGCTCGTCGTATCTGCAGCCGTCGCATGGCCATGCAGCAGCGGCGGACTCGCTGCCAATGAGCCTGGACTTCGCGCCGACCGCGGCCGACCCCCACCACGGGCAGCAGCAGCACCATCATCACCATTTGGGGGCCATGTCGTTCCCGCCCCCGTCGGCAGAGCAGACGGCAGCTGGTACCACCTCGCAATCGCAGTCGCTGCTGCCTGATTTCCCGCTCGACTTCCTGCTCGGCCATGGCAACGGCAACGGCAATGGCGCCGGCGCCGGGCAGGGATGCGGCGATAATAATGGCGATTGGCTGTATGCCAATGTCGCCAATGGTGGCACCGATTGGTTGATCTGATTTTTTTTTTGATTTTTTTTTTGCGGCGGGATTCACCTGGTGTTTTGTTTTTCTGGGTGGGCGAGATCGGACCACGACGCGCGGCCAACATGTATACGCGAACGGGACATGGGCCGATTCGGGGCTAGTGGGGCATGGGAAAACGGGATGGAGCGGTGGAGTTTTTATGGGAGTGCGACGGCGTAGGTATAGTATAATGTGTCCATGTATGATGATGATGGGTGTAGATCTGGGCGGTGGTACATACGTACAGCGCGGGTTGGGCCTGTAGATGTGTGGGGCGGGGTTTTTTGTTTCTACAACGTTGTTGTTCTTTGCTTCTTGTCTCCTTCTCAAACAGAAACAGAGTACCTGGCTGTCTTGTTATTATTCGTCTATAGAGGTTTGCGTATCGAGAGGTAGAAAGTGCCGATTTCCAGACTCGTCGACCATGCGAAAGGGCGTGTGTGCCAAAAAAAAAAATAAAAAAAATCATGGTTTTCTTGCACACGGCACGAAAGGTGAGGAAAACGCAGGTGGCAAGGTAGAGAGAGGGACAAGAACACGGTCCAGACCGAATTCGATGTTGCTTACATGCATCCCCCATCCATTATTCATCCTACCAGGCAAGCAGCCATTCGGAAGCAGCCCCACCGAACAACACCAGATCACACAAGCCATTTCTTGGTTCGTTGCTCGCTTATCTGTGGGCTGATGGGGGAGGGGGTCAGGTTAGGTCCATTCCGTTCTTTCCATAGGTTCCTGCCGATTAGCCGGTCTGACGGACCGCCCGACCCGTTTCCTTCCGTAGGTTAATTCCATTGTTTCCAGTCCGGAACGCGTCAGGCTGGGTAGGGAGGCTTCATCACTCGGCCCCGCTCTCCCTTGCTTGCTTTGCTCTTCCTGCTGTCTTTTTCTTTTTTTGGGTGTGTGGGGGGGTGTTCGTGTGACCGTGGAGTTGTGGTAGAGAAGGGGGCCGGCAGGGGGGGAGGATGGTGGAAAAGAAGGGACAGATCCCGTCATGATTCATCAGTGGTTGACGATCAGCGTTATGCTTTGGCCAGGCGATCGTGTGGGGGAGGCCTTTTCGTGTTTCTTTTTCTTTTTTCGTGCTGGCGCGTGCGCGAACCGGCAGCAGGTTCACCAGGAACATCGGGACTCGCGAAAGGAAGCCAGGGGCGGGGATGAGCACGTGATTGTTCACCCCGCAGTGAAAAGAGAGAAACATTGGAAGAAAGGAGACTCGACTTTCTAGAAAAGGAAATATAGAGCGGAAGTTTTTTTTTTTCCATAAGGGCAGAAGGAAATCAACTATGTAACGACCAATGATAGTGTGACGGGTGAAGAAATTGAGCGAAATACAGAAGCGAAAGTTTGGTAGAGAGCGGGGGAGAGGCCGCCAAGGAAACAGAAATTGGTCCAAGAAGACTACCACCTACCTGCTCCTCCCATTACTACTGACCGGGTGGGAGGGAGAGAGGGCACGTTTACCACGGAATCTCGACGATTAGCAGCGACACCGTCGGGCGACTGCTGCGACGACGTGGCGACCGTCACTCACCAACCCGACAGGGCAAGCCGACCGGCGCCGGCTGGACCACAGCTCGCCATCTCTCCCGACCAACGGTTGCAACAACGACGACAGGCGGGGCGAGGCGGGCGGAGCGGAGAAGGCGGTTGCTACAGGAGACGGGCGGAACAGGGCATGGTTGCAGCGGGTGTGGCTGGATTGCGGCGTTCTGTTGTGGTGGGGGGAGCTCTGGCGTGGGTGGTTTCGAAGCGAAATAGGAGCGACAAGCTTTGCAAGCGAGCGGCCGCCGCCAGCCGGGCGCTGCTTTCATATTTGTTGGACTTGTCCTGCGCGACCGACGTCATCCAGTAGTCCGACTCCGACTCCGTCCTGTTCCGCCCGTCTTGGCTAGGGGGCGCAGTAGAGACGGCTGCAGGGCCATCCCTTCTGGCCACGCAAGACACTCGCGGCACGGCGTCTGCGCGGGGTCAGGCGAAGCAGATGTGCACATCAACTGTACGACTTGGGCTGCACGAGGGTGGTGGAGTCTACGGACTAGCGGCTGGAACTTTAAAAATACTCGCAGCTCGGGTGGGCCAGGGCGCAGGCTGGCGAGTGCGACGAGAGCGGGCCGGACGCCAAGAACTAACACAACACCCGCTGTGCCGGAATGCTGGTCTTGCCAAGCATTGCTGCGCCCGCCTTGGCATCGCCCGCGGCTACGGAGTAACCACCCTCACTCGCTCACTCACCTCTGCTGCCGCTTTCGTCTTGCACAGCCCTCTGCTGCTCTGCTGCGCACCTGAGCTTGGCCCCCACCCCGCCCGCTCCGCTCCTCGTCGGTCGGAGTAAGCTGCGCCAAGCTCCGTGTCCGTCCTTGTCCGCTGTCACAACAGCCGCCTATCTTGACGGCTGCTGTCTACGATGACACGCTGTCCGTATAACAATCCTATCCCTCGCTGTCCACCTCTTTTTCTGGCTCAGTCTAGTCATCACTCGCTGCTTCCTCGTCTTCGGTTCCGTCTGACATCCATTCCGACATCCACCCCGCAAAGGTAGCAGAACACCAACAACACCCACACTTCTGATCTACCGCCCATCATGACTCAGTCCAACTTCACCATCCCCGGTGTCAACATGAGTGACCCCAAGTTCGACCCGGGCGATTACTGCACCCTGGGCACCTGCCCACTCGACCTGGCACATTTCACCTATGTCCCGACTTTCGCCGGAAACCTGACCTACCTGGCCATCCTCGGCGTGCTGTTGATCTTGCAGATCGGCCTCTCCATCCGCTTCAAGACCTGGTCCTTTTTGGTCGGCATGCTCGGCGGCGTCGTGCTGGAGATTGTGGGATACGTCGGCCGCCTCCAGATGCACTACAACCCTTTCAAGTTCAACCCCTTCCTCATGTAAGTCCACCATCCCCCCCCCTCGGGTCATCACCTGCCGCCCGACCACAGCAGCACCGCTGACCGCCGCCCCCCGCGCCAGCCAACTCATCTGCCTCACCATCGGCCCGGCCTTCCTCTCGGCCGCCATCTACATCTGCCTCGGCCGCATCATCGTCGCCTACTCGCCCGCCATCTCGCGCTTCCGCCCCAAGACCTACACCGTCATCTTCGTCCTGTGCGACCTGCTCTCGCTCGTCCTGCAGGCCGCCGGCGGCGCCATCACCGCCACCGCCGACCGCGACGAGCCCGACAAGAACCAGATGGGCATCGACATCATGATCGCCGGCCTCGCCTCCCAGGTCGCCAGCTTGGCCGTCTTCATGGCCCTGTGCGTCGAGTACGCGTTTCGGGTGCGCAGCGCGGGTGAGGGGGCGCTGGATGCTGGTTTCGCGGCGTTGAGGAGGGGCCTCGTGTTTCGGGGGATGATGGGCGGTGAGTTTCTCTTTTTTTCTCTCTCTCTCTCTCTGCCGATGCTGATTAAAATCTTTTTTTAATAGCCATTGCCACCGCCACTGTGCTCATCTTTGTCCGCTGCGTTTACCGCGTTGCGGAGCTGAAAGAGGGCTTCAACGGCGAGCTCGCCAACGATGAGCTGCTGTTCATGATCCTCGAGGGCCCGATGATCATCGGTGCCGTGCTCGTGCTGACCGTCTTCCATCCTGGTTTGGCCTTCGCCGGCCGCTGGGCCGAGGCGAAGCCCGGCAAGGGAAAGACTAACGATGAGGTCTTGGAGATGGAAAGGGTGAGGGCGAAGACGGTGGATGACGGGAGTTTCGAGTCGGTTGCCGGTATCGGGAGGAGCTGATGATCCTTTAGCGGTTTTTTGGTTTTTCGAGCTTTTTTGCGTCGTTGACTTGGGGGCGGGTGGCATGGGATGGAATGGGAAATACATGGGTCATGTCCTTTTTTGGCTTTGGTTTGATTTGTTTCACTGTCAATAGGACATTGAGCGTACAAAAAAAACAGCTAGATATGGCGTTCGGGAATTGTGAGGAGGATGATTTTTTCAAGACAATACCATATTTTCGCGCTTGATTGTCGTACTGCCTGTAATAGTATAGTACCAGAGCATTTTCTGTGATTGATCCAAGGAAAGTGATCAACTTTCTATAACTCAAAGTACAAAGACATATAGTCCTTCTACATGCTGTCACCAGCCATTTCTCGAAATTGTGATGAATTAAACTAAACACTCATAAAATCGATGATTGATTCTTACTTCTTCACGTATTCAGATGCCCGAATTGTGCCAAGAGAAGAGGAGTTGGGCAGCAGTGATGAATCGACAACCGCTGGGGTATGGGACATGGCGTTATCGAGATAGGGTGATGAACTTCGGTGTCCAAGCCCGCTAGTCGGCAAAAGTCCGTTCCTTGTTCCCGATAGAGACATCGTGGACCATTCCTCGCATTGGCCGCAGCACAGTCGTAGTCATAACTTTATGCACACATCGGGAGGTGAAAGGTGACCATTACCTTATCTTCAGCCAAGTCGGCAGAAAGACTTAGCCTAAGCGGCCGAGACTTCCCGCACGACTGGTACACCCCTGCACCTGCAGCCGAGACGGGCCGGCCCCATGTTGGTTCAACAAGATAAGGCAGTCAACCCCGTATCTGCGATCCTTCTGCTTATGGAATCCTTCTAGAATTCCCGTCTCGTCCCGTTTCGCAAGCGAGCATTGCCACTGTTGGAGCTGAAATGCTGAAACCATCTGTTGGATGGATTCACCATACCCTGTCGACTCTTTCGGCTTTAGTGCTCACTATGCCTGGAGATAACCCCTTGCAAATAGCGCAGTCGGGCGTACACTTAACTCCGACCCGTCAAGCTGGTTTGACCGTCCGCAATTATCGAGGCTCCGTCCCGGGAAAACGGCATCAAGGTAGGAGTCGCATTCGCTACGCGCAGGGCTGAGTTGGCGAAATGAGACCATTGTCAGCATATTGCTCATCATGTCTTGCATCCATCCCGCAGAGCCTGCATCGTGATGTGGAGCGCCCGACAAGCTCCGGCTTGTTCCATATTTGCCACTGAAATTTTCTCCAGGGATGTTATCGATGCGCTGACACGACCTGACTGTCTTCACCTTGTGCCTTACAGGGACAGTATTCTGTCCAGACTCAACACCTGACAGAATAATCATTGTGAGTACTGGTTCAGCAACATGTTTACATTCGAAGTATGTATTGGAAAGTCGGGCTTTATTTTCTTACTGAAAACTTGTACACAATTTGACTGTGAACCATCAATGCTCGTACAGGCTCACATGCTCAACTGCTTTCATAAGATAGAGGTACACCACTAAGACACTTCGTGAATACCAAAATTCATATTCGTTACTCCAACCCCATATACCATATAAACAACGGGTACTACAAAACTCCGGCCCATCCAAATTTCCAGATATAAAGCCCTATGTCATGCATTTCCAAGCCCCAAACACCATCACTGAAGTCAGTGAAAGAAAACCCAAGAGCTCCCCCCTCTCAACCACCACGCAGCACTCCCCACCACCGCACCCACAGACGGAAGCACAGCCCGTCGCACCGCCGACCCAACGCCCCTCCACCACCGCTCCAAGACATACTCATCCGACCCCTCCTCACCCGCCCCACCATCGCCGACATGCGGAAACGGCACATCAGGCACCTCCCTCCCAAGAAACTCGCACAGCGGGCCCCACCCCTCCGCCACACTATACACCAACAGCCTGTCCTCAGGCACCAGCCGCAAAATCTCGTCCTCATGCCTGCAAAACGCGTCCTTCTCCCCCCTCGGCGCCAGCAGCGGGCGCAAAAACCGCTCGAAGCGCCGCCACTTCTCCCACGCGCCGCCCGCCGCGAACGGGTTCCACGCCGAGCCCCAGCCGCGCGAGTCGAGCGACGAGTCCACCATCTGGTGGTGGTGCAGCGTGTAGCGCGCCCACGCGTCGGCGTCGCACGTCGTCAGCACCACCTTGGCGCGCGGGTACGCGGCGATGAGGTCGGATGCCAGCAGCGACGCCGGCGCGTCGATGCACGCGTCGTGCGCCGCCAGCAGCTTGGCGTATTCCCGCGCGCCAAAGGGCGCGCCGTCGTCGAGGTATTTGGCCCGCAGCGCTTCTTCCCAGTAGGCGTAGAGGGAGGGGGTGGCGGAGAGGGTGGCGGCCGAGAAGGGGTTGTAGCCGAGGTGGGTGAGGGCGTGGCGGAGGGACACGAGCCCCGTGCGCGGGAGGCCGAGGATGAGGAGCTGCATTTCTTGTGGGTGCGGAGGGTCCGGGAGCCGGTCGATGAGGCGGGGCGTCGTGGGCCATTGTGGGTTGCTGTGCGCGGTGGTGACGTCCTCGAAGTCGTCGAGGGGCGGGGGGCAGAAGATGCACATTTAGCGGATGGTGATGATGCGGGGGAGGGCGCGGTGGGCGTGGAAGACGCGGCGCTGGGTGGGGAGGGTGCGGTAGACGGGGAGCAGGAAGGCTCGGACGGAGGCAAGCAGAGCGGTGAACATGTGTGATGACGATGTTGATGATGTTGCTGTTGACGGAGGTGAGTGGTGTGGCGAGGGAAAGCGCCGCGCGGCCTTATAACAGCAACAACTGAGTTCTGCAGACGGATGGCAGGATGAAACACGGAGGGGGCCGAAGAGCTTCTCACGATGAGCTTGAAAGTCCACCCAACTCCGTTAGCAACTGGCGAAGCCGGAAAAGCGACGGAGGCGGTCCAACAATCGCGTGAGTTCGGGGTTTCGTGGGGGTGCCGCGAGCAATGCGGACAGCAACAGCGATCTGGCATCTGATCGTGGCTGCTGCAGTGGCGCAGGGTATAACGTCCGTCCGCGAGTTGCCGGCATGGGGCGCAGGGCGGCTGATTGGTGGCTTGATGGGGCCAAGTCCCACGCGAATTTCCTGTTCCGGCTAGCTCCAGCTATTTCGGGGTCGGACAACACTTACCGTCCGTCCGGTCATCATCAACACCAAGGTGCAACCATCCATCGCAACTCGGTCTGGACCGCCTTTTGCCTTATCGGACAAAATCAACCGCCTTGGGAACTTTCCGAAAATCGCTGCCCATGTTCCTTCTATTGCCACTACCAAGTACCCGGCACGCCCCGATTGGTTACTTTATAGTCTCCATCATGCTGCTGTCTGCAATTCTTCTGAATCCCGCCGTACTGGGCTGATGGGCGTCGCTACCAATATCTCGACCACCACCCACATCGAGAACCCTCTAGGCAACACGGACGGCGAAGAACTCTGCCTTGGCCCGTCCATTCCCGATCAAATCATTCACACCATGGCTCACATCATCCGAGACTTGCAATGTGAACTCCAAGCGATTGAGCAGAGCTAAGAATTAATGACTCGGCCGACGGATTCTCCTTGCCCGTGGAGCACCTCTCCGTCCGATGCTCTAGACAGAACGCCACTCTGATCTTCCGGGCTTCGGTATCATCCGCATTGCAACAGTCTACATAGTTTCGCGGGACAACAAAGTGAATACCTCACACTGTAGTATTGCCAATACTACCATGTCTGCTCTACAGTTCTGATAGTCCTCTAATATGAGCACCGCTTATTCCACGTCTTGTATGGAAAACGTCAAGGAAGCGGTTGATATCTAATTGACACTGGGTTGCTCATAAGGACCATGATGAATGAAGTTGCAGTATGTGGGGAAACCGTGGATCAAAAATGCCTATCAAGTAACCATAGAATATTTGGTGCGTTGGACATTCCGAATTGGCTGCACTGACATTCGCTCGTTGGCCCAATTATTTGTTCCAACTCAATAATCGGATCCCTCATCATGTGCCACTCGCTCCTCAATCCGGCACGCCCGCTTACTCGCTAGCTCGCTTCGCCTGCGAATTATTCAGAACTCGACGGAAGACTAGCTCAACGAATCGTTGCTTATGCAGAAGGTCTGTGCCAACACTTAGATTACGAGATACGCACACTAGGCATCCGACGAGTCGGAAGGATGCATCTTCTCCCGAGACATGACGAAAGTCTCGCCGACCACGTTTCAGCTGGCGATGTGGCATCCACATGACAAACCCTGCTGTCTCCCGAAAGGGGGTAGAGTTACCTGGGGGCGTTACTTTGAGCAGGCTTCGGTGACGACACGAGCCTGGGTGTTTCAAGAGCAGCTGCTGTCTCAGAGAGCGTTCTGCTTTGGTCGGGAGCAGTTCGACTGGGAATGCTGGACCTTGACAAGCTCTTGATCCGATCCAGGGAGCATCACGCTGGACGCCTTTTTGTTTTACAAAATCCCGCCTGACATGCACGGCGAACTGCTGTGGTAGTTGCCTCTTTCTGATCAGATGCGTGCTGAAGACCCCCCCTTTCCTGTCAAGGGATGTTTTCCTATACGGAAAAAGCTTGTGCCTCCAAAAATGGAATATGGCAGCCGAGAGATATATTCTTTTTGACTATGCACTTGCATTAAGAGCCCCTGGGAGGGCATTGTGTGTCTTAAGCACTTATGGGAAGAACGACTGTTAGTTGTCAGGACACCAAAACGGAAAAATGGCGGTGTCTGGAACTGCGGTGTTCCAGCTAGCGTGTGATGAGTACTGTCGTCTGGGACTTTTTGTCTTTACTGTCAGCAGAAAGCTTGAGACTAAACAACTTTTTCCAATGCACCCCGAAGTGTAAATTAACATCAGATGGTCTCTGAATGCCACATTTATCTCATCAGAGCAACCCGGGGCACAGTCGATGTGCGGAAAGTGATATTGTCTCTAGCATGGTGAGGCTTGGGCTTATCTCGAAGATGATGCAGTAGGTGATGATCATGGCAAGGAGCGTATATTGGCACTACGAGGCGGCATGGCGGGTGCTTTATACCCCGCTCGTCATGACTACGCTGATTGCGTAATATATTATTATAGCAGAAAAGATCTTAATATAACGCACCTCGTACGCTTTCTTTCAGCAAATCGTCAGACAGAAAAAAAACAATCGCAGTTCATTATCATCCCACTACCTCCAGCAGCGACAACCCCCTCCACAAGCCAGTAAGCACGACTACCTCATCCTTCATCCCAACCCTGCTCGCCCGTCACACAGTCCTCCCCCTCAGCAACCCCCATGCCCAACCAGCCACGCCATCCACGCCCCTGAGATCCCCAATCCATGCTTCCATGACCCTCACACTCTCCCCCACTCTCTCCAACCCCACCTTCTCCTCTACTGCCGCCCTGAGTCCCTCATTCGCCTCCACCGCCCTCAACACTAGGAGAAACGAACAAAAACTCTGCGTCCAAGCAAACATATTCGGTATGAGACGTTTCTTATCGCAGACGGGTGAGTACGCGATGGGCCACTGCAGCATGGCGTCTATGCAGTCGATGGCGCCGGTGGAGATGTCCGGGGGGAGGGTTTGGTGGGCGTGGGCGTGGTGGAGCGCGGTGTAGAGATAGGGGCGGAGGATCATGAAGCGCGCGTAGTAGTAGCGGCAGCGCAGCTGGGCGAGGAGGATGTCGATGTGCGCGTGGGCCGGGTTTGGCGGGAAGGCGGCGCGGTTGTTGTCGTCCCAGCGGAGCTCGGGAGGGAGGAGGGCCCGCCAGACGTCGAGTTGGCGGGAGAGCTCGGCGATGATGAGCGGTTGGTCCGAGGAGCGGGTGCGGCCTGCTGGGAGGGGCTGGGAGTTAGCTGGGATGGGGGCGCGGTTTAGGGGAGGTGGATGGCTGGGCTCACGGGCGTAGAGCTCGTCCGAGGCACGGTGGATGTGCCGGCGGAGGGAGATCATGCTGAGGAAGCTGTAGGGGTATTTCTTTTCGATGCTGGGTTCGTCACCGAAATCGAGATGGTCGTCAAAGTCGGGGAGGGCGATGAAGTCCTGGAAGCTCACTCCATCGCTTCGGGGAAGGTTCAGATCCAGATAGTACCAGCTGTCATATGTCAGCAAAGCTGATGAGGACGCTACATTTGGTTTGCTCGTACGATTCTATGACGTTGCACGTCCAGTATGCTCGTCGAATCATGTCTATGCTGTGGGAGTCCCAATCGCGGTCGATGCTGGTGAAAACTATCAGTGAAGTTAACAGCGCAAGGTGTTTGTCCTACTGACCGCAAGACGACCTTCACAGCCTCTGAGGCGATCATGGTCAAGCGCCAGTGTTCCTATAGATGAATCAGACCTAGTCAAGTGCTCCGGCCGGATGGTGCCTTACGATATGCTTAGAGCAGGACTCGTAATATAAACTGAAAACCATTAGCATGTGACAGAGCCCAGGATTTACGCGGCGATACTCACGCCATTAGTACCATAGCCTGGACATATTCAACAGTGCACGAGCCCGACACAAAACCAGTTCTCGATCTCGCTTCGTTGAATATGCAAAGTGCAGGAGGTCTGTCAGCCGTTCCCCCACGGACTCCGCTCCCTTTAGCTATCGGCTTTCCCTGTGCCCCCTCACATGCCAGCGAGCCCAGAGCAAACACTAGCAAAGCTAGCAAAGACTCAAGGCACCCCTCGGCAAACCCGTGCCTCTTGACCGCCGGCAGCGCGCCATTCACAAAGTCCTGACGATCCAACACCGGGTATATCAAGTTATACGACCCGAAAAATGCATTCGTATACTCGTCCATCAGCGCCGCCGTCAAGCTAGGGAACACAGTCCTCGACTGCTCTTTATCCCCTCTGATGACATGCATATTGGACCTGGCCAAGAAACTGTCGCAGGACAAGACGCCGGGGGCATTGAGCATCTCGTGGCGCAGTAACCATGCCGAGCCTTCGGCCAAGATGGCTTTAAGGTCGTTGGTGGGGCCTCCGTCCACGAGCAGCGTCTGCACCGCCGGCCACGAGAACACGGACAAGGCGCCTCGCAAGTCCGATTCGTCCAGCAACTCCGCCGTGCCGGGACGCTGATGCTTCTTCTGGGACTGGGGCGGAGGCAGGTCGCCCGTGACGGCGGGATCCACGTTCATCGGGTCGGGCATGGCGGCGAGGTAGGCCTCCTTCCTCAGCGCCGTGATGGACGGCAGGAGCTGCTCGGAGCCAAGTTGTTGTTGTTGTTGTTGTTGTTGTTGCTGCTGCTGCTGCTGCTGCTGCTGCTGTTGCTGCTGCTGCTGGTCCTGCAATACGCGGTCCAGCTTCTCGTCAATGCGTTGCATGGCAACCAGAATCATTTCCGCCGTTTTGTCCTTCCTACAGGTGCACGGCCGGGAGCAGACGCCCCTAAAGTTAATGTTTGTTCGTCTCTTTCTCACTGTCTTCTTTCTTACGTGATCTCTCTCTCTCTCATGTGTGTTATGGTGCAGCTGGGACCTCGGTCAGGGCCGACGGAATGACATGTGACTTTCTAATGAACTGTTCGTTTATGCTTACTTGGTTGGCCGCGGCTCGCGGTACACGCACGGTAGATCAAGCCGTTCGCATAGCCCGCACCGCGGCCGGCGCTCGTTGCAGCGTGTTTTGCGCGTGCGGCACGTCTCGCACGCCTGCGCTGCGATCGGGTTGCGGTGCCGCGAGCGCTGGTGGGTGGTGGCCGCCGCCAGTTTCGGCGGATTCGACCGACGAAATCGTTTCTTGCGAAGATCGACGCATTTTATTTTCTTTGGAACGTTCTCTGGGCGGAGAACCGCTGCTGGCAGTTCTGGCGACGGTTCAGAGGGACTGTGCCTTGATTTTTGTACGGGAGTGCTGGGGTCGGAGTCGACTCCGCGGTGGCGATCCGACAGGCCATAGGCACGTCATGAGTCGGGAATATTGTGTGAAATATGGAGCTAAGGGTGGATTCATCCAAAGAGATTGCACGTTCGATGCTTTTGTGGAATTGGGCGGGTCTGAGACGCCTCTAGTAGGCTGCATCAACCACGCAGGGCCCACGGCAATAGGCGGACCAGTGCGGCACTTGAGGGAACATGCGAGGGCCTGCCAGTATTGCTGCGCTGTGACGTAGCAGCAATAATGCTTGCACTCCGCTTCCACCTGTAGGCTCTCACTTTATACGTGGTGCCCAACCCCAGCGCAACCCCGGACATTGCTTTCGCTGGAAGGGGACTAGCGTCGTTGGAAGCAAACTACCTCGACATGTGACGAAGAGAAATGGTAGCGGATGGCACGTAAGGCCCCTTCATGCGGCAGATGTCCAGCACTGAGGCTTGCTTGAGGGACATAATAATATGTCAATTCCGGAGCTTTACGTTCGTTTTGATGGTAGGAGAAGCCAGTCTCGTGACTTTTCAAGAAAAGGCAGCTACGATCCGGCAGTCGGTTGCAGAGCAGAGACTTATGGGAGGCGCATTGCAAATGCACGGCGTGCAATCACTTCATGTATAACTAGGAAACGATGCGACATGAAGCCGAGCCACGGCTATAAATCACGTGACAACCCAACTACTTCCCCGGTAAACACCATGCTGGCTGATCATCTTGGCAGAGCTTCGGTTGCGGTAAAAGCTAATGTTTCGGCGCCGAGTACCAGACTCGACGGAAGATATGTTCCAGCTATTTGCCGGACCGGTGGTCGAGATAAGTAATTCTTCGTCGAGAAACGTCGCAACTCCTCCTCACCGGGAAATAAACAGACCAGCCATGCCCTTCACGCCTCCCAGCCCAGTCAAACTGCCAGCCAGGCATTCGGGACCGCAGTGCCCAGCAGAACTCAGCAGAACCCCAGATCAAAGAAACGCCGCGACCCGCCCTCCTCCATAAACAAACTGCTGCCCGTCTACACCATCTCAGACAACCCACCCTCCCCACGTTCCCTTCCTCACCCTCCTCACCACCTTCGCCTCCGCATCAAAATAATACAAATACAACGCGCATCATCCCCACCGCATTTCAGTGCACCATTCGTTGATCATCCGGCCTGCACGCTGCGCGGCGTCGCGCATCGAAGAAGGCAAGAAGGGAGAGCCAGAAGGCGGTGACTAGGGAGGACGGAGAGGCAATGGGGACGGAGGGGGGCGAGGTGGTAAGGGAGGAGGAGGAGGGAGACTAGATGAGGGCACACCGTTCTCCATCTCCGCGTAGATGGGGAAAGTGGAAATTTTGACGTACATGTGAACCACGAATGGGTTCAGTTGTTTTAAGTATACCACCCCTCTCCTAATGGTGTTTCGCCATGACAAGTTAGCAGATGTATCCCAGAAGACTTACGAGCACTTTCTGGCAGCGCATCCTGCGTCATGCAGAATTTGCCTTCAGGGGGGTGCAAATGGTTGTTTGTATAGTCAAGGGACGCAGCAAAGGGGGCTCCCGTATTCCTCACGTTAAGTTGTGAGATGAATTACGTATGCGCAGCTCAAGCAGATGTTCGATTGTAGATTCGAATGTTACAGCTATACGAGTAAGCGGTTTGCTGGCAATGGCGTAGCAATATCCCCGTCATTCGCGTGTTATTAGCTGCTCGCCCACATATAACTGGCATCTCACCCGGTTAGAGACTACGCGAGAGTGGGGGCTAACTGCGTGGTGATGTCAATAATGTGGCCCTCTCATCTCGTGCGAGATGTGGGGGCCGAAACCGAAACTACTCGCACCATGATGCAGCTACGCTACCGTAAGAGCAGTCGGCACAGGCAACACTGCACTACTAGACAGACTAATAGAGGACTTACTATCTACTATAAATACATCATAAAAAAAACTCAGCCTTAACTACAGCCTTGAACCATGCGAAACGCCGCTCGCAGGTTTCGGCCAAGTGTTGCAGATCTAGTCCGTTATTGTGACACAAAAGCCCTGGCCCCCACGAAAGCGTACCTGTCGCACAGGGGCTATGCGGCGCAGTGCCATGCCATATTTATTCATAAGCCCGTTCATATAGCTGATTCCTCCCCTCCCCCTCCCTACCCCCAATCTTCCATTCGGGATTTTCATAATTGCACTGTCTGCAGCTTCACTATAAGACCCTTGCGAGTAGAGCGTTCTGCAAACTTGTCCTTTCCCAAGCAGGGCGACGCTGTTCCTTCACCGAATGCCCTAAGCTCCACGATCTTCGGTTCACGAGGTCAAATGACGCTAAAATCGTTCCGGTACACGATTGTGGGCAAACAGAAACCAAACTCAAGCTTCGACGCACTACGCAAAGGCGCTAAAGTCCAAGAGCAAGATTCGACTCTTCCATGCAATGCTTTGCCTTCGCGTCGGCTTCACTTCGCGCTTCACCAGCGGAGCCTCGCTGTGTATAGCATTTGCTGCATCCTCTTTGCCATCACTCTTGCCGTTCTTTTCAGCATCTCCCAGAGCAATCAGGGTCTAGTGTCCCTTGATGACCAGTTCTATTACTCATCAATCGGAAACTCGAAGTCCGGCACACAGCGTACCAGCCCTGTGTATTACGCGTGGAAATACGGTCCGACTGCGGTCTTTACCCTCTTTGCTGTTTTCTGGGGCCAGGTCGAGTATCAGGTCAAACGCGTAGGTTCTTATCAGAGCTCCTTGAGAGCTGTCAACGCTGATATATGGCTTAGGTCATGCCATGGAGACAGATAGCCAGCGGCGCATCCACTCCGGAAGAGGGCGCTCTGATGGACTACATATCATTGTCATCGTTCGATGCACTCTGGTCCTCGCTGAAGAAATCGCATTTCCTAGTTAGTACCGCTGTGGCCGGCACCATCCTCATCAAGCTTATGATCATTCTTTCTACCGGCCTCTTTGCGGCCGCAAACATCCCTTTGTCTGATGAGCACGCGGCTCTACGAACCCTGGACGATTTTCTCCCAAACGGAACCGGGCTGAACTCAGTCGATGACGCCACAGCTATAATTGTCAATAATCTATACGCTTATGGCTCTCCCTTGCCATTTGGAACTACGAAGGAGTACGCCTATCAGAGATTTGAAGCGACTACTGGTGAGTGCTTTCACCGTTGAGGTGTTTGCTGTGTAAAAGGAGGATGCGTGCAATGGCCGAGCAGTCCGAGTGTGGTCGTTTCCATACTCCTCTTCTCTTTCCACGGCAAGAGCTTCTGCCTTCTGCTACGATTTGCCGTAGTCGTCGTGTTTTCTGTTGACTCAGTACCCATAATCAAATTTCTGACGCCTACCAACAGGTTCCCACACTTCGCTCATCGCTGGTAATGTAACCGTCTTCGACACAGACGTTGAGTGTGAGTCTGCCAGCCTAAACGGTCTGGATATTGACGGAAAGCGCCACGTTACACTTGCTACATCCTCCTGCAACATGACGTTTCCCTTGGCCTCGGATTGCGGTTCCACCTCCCAAGGTGATTACGCATTATATACCTGCGAACGGTTTTCTCGTTGCGATAGCGATTCAGCCACAGAGTGGAGATTTGCCCTCGCAGTGGTGAACATTTCTGACAGCGATCTACCTCTGAGAGTTGATAGTTCATTCGCTTTGAGCTGCAAGCCCCAATACCAGCTTGAAGAAGCAACTGTCTCTTTGACACCGGAGTCGATCAGCCGCAATGAGCCTCACCAAATCACGCCCATTCTCGGAGCTGAGATGCACCTGCCTGAAGTTCCCGTTGCAGAGTTTGGCCAAGCCGTATTTAAGTCTTGGTCGTCGGCCTGGGAACCTCTTCTGAGTAATGGTACTACGTGGCTAAATTTGTTTTCCGTCTTCCCAGTAATTGCACCAGAGACGAACTGGACGAAAATGTGGCGACCAAGCGATTATGACCCACCTACTGTGGCAAACGTCTTCCGCGAAGTGCACGGCCTGATCTCGATACAAGTGGCGAAAAAATACTTCATGATGTCGGCACAAGACGAAATTACCGGAACTACAGTTTCAGTCGTCCCACGTCTGTTCCTCCGAGGCCCCGCGTTCTGGGCAACGGAAGCCATTCTTCTACTCATTGCCATGTTTTCCCTTGTACTGGTGGGCCAAAGGAACTCGCTTTCGCTCGCGCCCACTTCCAGCTCTGTCAACTCTCTCGCCAGAGCGCTTTCCAGCCCATCGATGATGCAGATTCTCTCTGAGCCTGAAGCATCGTGCCTACATGACCCCGCAAGGGCCGATCCCTCACAGACCAATGAGTCACGCACTTCCGCAGAGGATCAAGATGTTTCTGAACTTGCAACTGAGTCACCAGAAGATGGACATCCTTGGTATAGACCATCTATCCTTTCTTGGGGTTGGCGAGCTTTCGTCGGCGGTATGCCCCTGATAGTTATTGTTATTCTGGAAGCGACATATCGTTATTCCACAACGCATAAGGGCATTTCAGATGTCAGCGATGGAGCCTTCGCTCACTACGCTTGGAGTTACATTCCTGCTCTGGTTATGGCTATCATTGGCATATCATGCTCTGGATTGGACTTCTCCATCAGACTACTTGCTCCTTACCACACCCTGCGGCGCAAGCCAGTCTCGGCCCAGTCAGTCACATCAGAGGACTTCCTTGCTAAAGTACCGCTGCATGCGGCTGCTTCCGCGCTACGGACTAGTCAGCTCGTCGTCTTCATGATATCTGCAGCATCCATACTGGCGCCGTTCTTGACAGTCGTTGTAGCGGGTGTCTTCTCCACCGTCAAGGTCCCCCAAAGCACCCCGATCAGACTATCGCAGCTGGACGAGTTCTCTCCTGCCAACGTATCGGAACTTGACGCATTATCTTTCACCCCCAGCACAATGGGTGATCCAGGTCGAGGTCGCATGACTGCAGGATTCATCATGACTTCGAACCTCAGCTATCCAAGGTGGACCCACGGCGTGTACGCATTTCCGCAAGTGGAAATAGCCCCGTCGACTGACCAGAACTCTTCATCCGTCCCCAACATGACAGATCGAGTGCTAAAGGCACAAATCCCCGCCATCCGTGCCCGCGCAAACTGCACCCTGCTACCTTCCACCATCGACGATTCCGTAACAAGCAACCGCACTAGGTTGGAAAAGCTCATACAGTGGTACATACCCAACGCCACCTCGCCACTCCCCGTCCCCAGCAACGCCAGCAACCCCAAATTCCAAGGCAGCAGCGACGACGACAAACCCTGGACCAGCGATGCAGCGGGCGACGGCTACTTCGGCTACTGGTACACGGACGAGCTGCGCTTCGACGACTTCGACTACCACCCCGACGGCAGCTACAGTCCGTCCTGGAGCGCGCTCCCGGCCGCCTTCCCGCGCGCCCTCGCAGCCTTCGGCACCGTCCACGCAAACACCACCTCGAGCGTCACCCCGCTCTACTGCACGCCCTACCTCGCACGAACGACGCTAACCGCGCAGTTCCTGCTGCCAGACTTCGACCTCGACGCGGGGTCCCCGCTGCTCGAAGAGGAAGAACATGTCGAAACGGTCTTCTCGCACGACTCATACATGTCGCTGCAAAGCGGCGACGAATGGTCGATCCCAGCCTCGTTCTCCGCCCTCGCCGCCGCGCAGCGCGCCGACTTCGCCGACTTCGCGCTGCTGGTGGCATACGGCCTCGGCGGGACGCCCGTCGCCGAACTCGTCGACCCGCAGAATGTGGACAAGCTCGTCGCCGCCATCGACCACGCCTACGGCTTGTACATGGCGCAGGTGCTCGCGACGCAGCGGCGGGCGTTTGTCGATGACGATCACGACGACGACGACACGGAGCAGCGGCGGCCCCTGCTGGATGGGGTGCTGGTGGATCCCGATCGCTTGCGGCTGAGGCAGGATGAGGTGTCGACGCGGGTGCTGCAGGCAGTGCTGGCGGCGGTGGCGGCGTGCGTTGTTGCGGCGTGTGTGGTGACGAGCGCGGAGAGGGTGGTGCCGAGGTGTCCGTGTAGTATTGCGGGGTTTGCGGGGCTGGTGGAGGGGTCGGAGTGGCTGGCTGTCATTAGGGAGCGGGTGGGGGCGCTGGAGGGGCGGGGGGAGGAGTTGGAGGAGGAAGCGCTTGAGAGGGAGGTGATGGAGGGGTTGGTGTTGAGTTTGGGATGGTGGGGAGAGGAGGGGAAGAGGAGGTTCGGTATTGATGTTGAAGGGGGGGAGGTGGGAGAGGGCTGAGCTGTGTTGGTACACGGGAGTGTTTAGTGTGGTGGTGTTGGTAGCGATGGAAAGCAGAGTAGTCCCGCCGGGATCAGCGTCCACGCAACTGACCAATTCGCGACGTCATTTCTTTAACTTTAGTGGCTGGGGTAGTTGAATGATGCGGTGGGTTATAATATGGTGAGACCTTGGAGAAGCTTGGGGCGGATATGTGTAATTCAATGCCTGAAAATCCTGTTTATGACGACAGGTGGAGCGTTGGACGAAGCCAATTCGCCGCGCCGTGCAATCATGAACCACCGAGCTCATGCGCCTGTCTTCTTTCATCCAATTCGTAGGTCGGAGACTTTACTGGAGCTTCATGCCGCCCTTCGTTTTGGAGTTCCAGGGTGGTTTGCTGTGCATACGCAGGTCCTGGTGATCCGGCCGTATGTTGCATTCCGTCACTCCCTTTCGCCATTCTTCTCCCATAGCAACATCCACCAATGAAAATGAGTGCAACGAGGGCAATGCACCCAACCACAATCCCTGCTATGGAACCACTGGATACTTTCGACGCCGATGTTTGCTGCGTTCGTGAGGCTGAGGGAACAGAGGTACCTCGGGTTGCCGTCGCGGCAGCATCAGAGCTGCCTTGGGTTGCTGTCATGAGGGAGGATCGGGTCGTGGTCATGGATGTGCTGCTCGCCTTACTGCATTGGCTGGTGACGGCAGTGACCCTTGTTGCCCAGCTTTCAGACGTGCCCAGCACCTGTCCCACTGGAGAGCATGCGAATCCACCCGCTGTGTTGTCATTTGCATACACGACCACTCCGCCGAGCCCGCTCTGACAGCACCACCCGCCAACCTTCAGTGTCCCATCGGCTCCCCAGAATGACCATGAGTCATCCGCGCACTATGCCGGAGGAAGCAAAGACGTCAGCAATGGTCGAGCCTATAGAGTAGAGTGCATACTTTGGGTCTGTTATAGAATTCAGTTGTGCAATTGGCTCCTGTGTCGGGGTGTTAGCCTTTGTCCACTGTGATAGCCGACTCATGTTGCCACGCACCAGTGGCACAGCAGAATTGATCTTCAGGATCGGTGCCACAGTCCTGACCACTTGGACAGCATCTGACCTGCTTACCCGTGCCGCACGAGCTCGGTGCGTCGGAGGGGCAGGAGGAATCCGGAACACGAACAGCATAGCCACCGCTATAATCGCAGGATGTAGCAGCGACGCGATCAATTATCGCGTGGGCGAAGATGATAAGAAAGGTTCGCTGGATCATGAGCAATACGACAGGCAGGATGAAATGTCGAAAAGTGAGTAAGAGCAATCAATCGGCCGGATCCGCCAGTCTTATGTAGCCTTGTTTCACGGCACATTGCTTTTCAGCTGTCGATTATGTTTAGCACTGAAGGGGACACGAGACAGATATGGAACAGGTGGCGAGTCCTTGGCGCATGAATTATCGCAAGAGTAAACACCCGAAAAAGGAGATTAGCACAGATATACAACTTTCAAGGCGTAGGAATATATATAATGAATGCTACGCAATTCCCAGCATCTATGAACGTTTTGCCATTTGTTCATGGCGCATGGCGGTCAGCTCCACAAAGGGAAATGTTAATGGCGACTTGCAGTCTTCAGGCTAGTCTCTGCCTGTTATGAGTGGCGCTGAACCCTCATCAGTCAGTTTGCATGTGAGTCGCACAAATAGAGTTGGGAGGTTGTGCCAAGAGTGCTAAGGCGGGAGTATCCGGCGGTAATTACGGTAAGGAAAGTAGACCATCGAATTGGGCCAGCAGATTACGGCTGACATCGGTGTAAATAACGCTACAGCTCTCAAAAGGGTGAGCCAGAACGATTGGCCATCGAATCATCAAGCGATGCACGAGTCGCATTAGGCAGGCGTTTCCGGATGGACGCTAGCGGCACAAGGTCCAGAGATTCCTGAGCATGAACACTGTGCCACTAGACCAGTTAAGGCGTAGCGGCACAGCATCCGTTTCCGCGAGGCTCTGGCCATTGTGCCACTGTGTAACAACGGAGCGGCTGAGGGACACAGAAAGTGGGGGTTGAAGGTCTTGGAGTAATACCAGCCTTGCAATCCAACCTCCTTCTGCAACCCAGGCATCATCCGCATCAGCTATCGCATAAACAGCGCACGCACAAAGGTAACGTCGCACGCGCATCATGGGCAGGACCAAAGTCAGAGACACGCGCCATGCCATGGGATCCGGCAGTAGTCTGCTGACGCTAAGACGCAAACTGACCAGTCTGTCGGCACAACTAGCGGTATGAAGATCAATCACACGGCCACCTCCCCGGACCTGTGTCCGCTAACCCTCAATACATTAGGACTTATCCTCTGCGCCGGTTCCGCATGCTTCGACCGTGGACCTCGCTACTGCAAAAAAACAAATCCAGCTCCTAAAACGCAGCGTCGGCTCCATATCACGCCATATTACCAAGCTTTCCAAGGCAATCGAACAAGAGCAGCGCCGGCGCAACCGCCTTCCCACCGGCGATTCCCCAACCGTAGACACGACGCCAAACGAAGAACCGTCTTGTCCTGGTCTCTACAATGGAACCGTCACGTTTGGCCTCGGGCAGAGCGATCGTCGGCTCGTGCCGGCCATTTACGAAATGCTCGACGACTTCCCAGATTGCAACGAGCTCGGCTACTGCAAGGTCCGCGTCGGCGAAGATGTCATACGAACCGTCGACCGCGACAGGATAGGTTCTTACACTGTCAAAGAGCTGGACGGTTGCCAATCCGCCGCCGTGGCAATCGAGGAATGGGGCGGCCGGGATGAGCTTGTTGGATTGGTATGCTCCCTCTTCATCGCCAACAGCGAAGAAGAGACGCCCATTTCAAGCTTCGATTTTCGAGACATGCAAGCCGCCGAGGCAGAAGCAGGGAGCGTACATCTGGACGGACGCGCCTTGTTCTGTTCCACTGTCGAGGCTGCCGCCGAGGGCAGCCACAAGCCGTATCTTGTCATCCCGACCGACTGTACCTCCGATTGGAGACTATCTGCAGGCCTGCCGGCAGAACCGTATGTGCACTGCGGCAGCCGGCTGGCACGCACTGCAGGCAAGGTTGCGGGCGTCCATACACCGTACGAATACATCAGCTCGGCTGCGTCCTCCGCTACTGGCATGCATGTCGAGGATGCCTTGTTGGGGTCTATCAATATCCTCTTTACCGGAGCACCCAAGGTCTGGCTCATAGTTCCGCCGAGTGCTCTTGGGTTGCTCGAGGCCAAGGTAAAAAAGGCCCTGACGGACCCGCTACGCTTTGCACGTCCTTGCTCCCAATTTGTCCGCCATATGGACGCCCTGCTGTCGCCGAGGCTGCTTGAGGAATGGAAGGTGCCCTACCATATTGTTACATGCCGAGCCGGAGAGATGGTCGTAACACTGCCCGGAGCCTATCACCAGGTCGCCAATGCCGGACCCAACTATGCTCAGGCAATCAACTTTGCACCGCCAGGCTGGTCGGGGCCGCCTGAGGGCTACAGTTTCTGTGGGCCGAACTGTCCGCTGTGGGACCCACCCACCGCCGCACACTTTCGGTTCCAGGAAGGAGAGGACGAAAGTGAGGAGGCACAGAAAGACCATCGACATGAACGTGTTGCAGACGGAGTCAGAGATGACATCCAAGTGGGATCAAAAGATGAAGTAGCAATGTGTTCAGAGAAGTACAGTGGACCAAATGCGGTACGCAAGCCAGAAGACGATTTCGATTCTTGGACTTCCCTGGACCATACGATGGCTCCGGCCGTTCTCCACACCTCTCGAACGTTGTCTCAGCTCATGGTAAATAACTTAAAAAACCCTCGAAAACGTCCATCCACTTTCACCGCCGATGTTCGCGAAAGTGATAGCGACGTCAGCGGGAGTGAAGACTTCGGGAGTTCGTCTGTCGAATTCCAAGCCGTAGGATTGCCCGGTCAGTGTGCGACGTTATCTCACTCACCCGACGTCTCAACGCCACTTGAGATTGACCATTGGAGAGAAAGCGTTTCTCAGGCTGCACGTGCTGGCGGATTTTGTGTCGATGGAGTCCTTCAGGCTCTCCGAAACGCACCCAATGACCAGTCCTGCATTAAAGTGTTGAGAACGTTGCAGTGCATCTGCGAGATTGCCAACATACCATTACTCCTGCAAATCAAGTCACACCTCCAGACACCCGGCAAAGCTTCATACAGGAACACCAAGGATGGACGTTTTTGCCAAGGTGTCCGTGGGCTAGTACATCTCCATCAAAACATCAGCACCCTCCAAGCTGTATCTTTCTTGACCTGTTACCAAATTGCTGCACAAAAGATGGAGTACTTCCAGCTTTTCGAAGCAGTAGTCGCGCAAAGGAAGGCTGCAACGAAACTGGCATCGGATGAACGAAGAAATCTCAAGAAACGACAGAGCAGAGGAACGTCGACTCCAGCGTGCACAAGCCCGCTCCGCCCCGTCCAAGTTCGAGCTATTGTAAAGAACGAGATCTTACGCTCTATGGAGCAAGACGAAAACAGTCGTCACGCAGCCAAGGGAGATCTAGAAGCGTACCTTAAACACGGAAGGATCTTTCACCTGCTTCTCGGTTCCGCTAGTCCTAGCCTCCTCGTACTGTTACCACTGTACGATCTCGCCGAAAAGGCTCCCTCGCTCGATCTTTCGGCATTCTGCCCTCCAGGTAAGGGGTCAGAGAAATACAAAAGAGACCTGGCTGCGCCGATCGGCTCCTCGTGGTACGTCCTGGTGATCACTCCAGTCTTCCATGACCGTATACTAACGCGTCGTAGTTTGCTCAAAGCAAGTTTCGCTCTAGCAACATACTTTGGCAAACAACTTTTCGTTGCCCGTCCTGAGCTCGAGGAGTACTGGCATGGCGATCAAGGCTCTTCCGCGGAAGAACCAAGTCCAATGTTGTTGAACATTTCAGAGCAAGAGATGATGATGACGAAGCCAACTGAAGTCTCACGCTTGTTCAGACGAGGCTAATGGCGAGGAACGCAGCTGCTTGGAAGGAACATATCACATGAATTTCACGTATATATGGTTGCACGTGGGAAGTAAGATTTGCGTCGTCGTATGCCTGCCTCTAAGATGTGAACGAGCCAAACGCGGCATGCGTTTTACCCTCCAACTCGGACCTCCCCTGAATCTCATGCGCGCTATCCATCTGACTCGGCGCTTCCCAGTCCACGGAAACAACACCATCGCCCATATTCAACGGACCGTTCTGACCCCAAAGCTCGAAGCGCAGGTCCGCTGGGCCCACGAAGACGCGCAGTTCCAGCTCGGCCGACCAATGTTCGCGGGCCCAGGCGTACCAGCGCCGGTTTTTACGATGAACCTCGGAGGCCATGAGAGAAGCATGAAGCACGCACACGGGTGTGACGCCATAGGCTTTTAGGCTGCGTGGTAACTGATTGGGTGGGAGCTGCGACATGACAACGGTTGCCCGCCATGGGAGTGTCTCGGCCCCCAAGTCACGCTTCACGCGGTACTTGTACCTCACACCCTGGGTTGTATCGATTGACTCGCCCTGGGAGCACGGTCAATACATTGCCAGAGAGAGCCGTTTTGATGTGGCGAACACACTTGCTTGATGATCCAATGTATTTGGTCCTCCACCCACCGCTTTCCATCACGAGGATCTACCGTCGGCGCCCGGCCGGTGTGCTTCTTCGAGTCATACAGCTCGCGGCAAAGGATCCCGTAGCTCACGCGGCAACGTCGCACTTTGAAGACCACGCTCTTCGAGACGATCTCCTGTATACGCTCCATCACCAGGCCGTGACAGACGGCCAATTGGCTTGCCTCATGGTCAGTATCTGTTGAAGAGACGTGGAGATTTGTGGGTGGCTTACGGTTCCGGCGCGCAAAGGATTCGGACACGTTGTGCGTTGGAGTGCTTCATGCGGTGGGATAGCTCATATCGATTCTTCAATTGCTGTAGTAAGTAAGGAGAGCTGCCGAGTCCCCCGGATGCGACGATGTACGACTGATGATTGTCAGCGAGGCATACTTTCGGTCCTGCCCTCTGCGGATCGACTCAACTAGTTGTTCGGCCGGGTAGTTTTCTTGCAGATACAAAAGCTGTGTATCGATAAGATTGCAGATCTTGTCGATCTGACCATCGAAAAGGACCTTGAGTTCCTCCCTGTTCGTCTGTCAGCGCGCGAAGTGCGCTATCCCATTCAACGTACCTGTGAATCACCATGTTGGAGTCGACGATACCGGCAGAGGGAAAGCTCTGGCCGATACCGAGTCCAGGAACCGGCAAAGGAAGTTGCTCGACGTTCATTACCGGAGAACCGAACGAGCACTTGAAAGTTTCGAACCGCTCGGACAACATGCGTTCGGCAATATCTGCTGGAGCTCCGACGAGGTGTTGCTTGATCAGCTCCAAACGGCCTGCAATTATCTGAGCCATTTTGAAGTCTAGCAATGAAGAGCCTGCGGCTATGCCCTCCACGCTACTCAGTGGAAGTAGCTGAGTTGAGCTGCTCGACGACAACAGCTTGAGAAGATTGATGTCGGTTGTCCCACCGCCAGCATCACAGATGAGGAAAACGTCATCCTTCTGGTAGGTATTCTTGGCCACGTACACTGCTGCAGCTTCGGCTTCAGTCAACGATATGCGCACCACGTGATCCAGATTTTCCCCAAATCCGGCTCGTTTGATCAGCCGTGATAGTTCGGCGATCATGGCTGGGTTCTTCCATGTTGTGGGCACGCTAAACACGAACTCTGCTCTCTGGTTGCGCCAGCGTGGGAAGCGGGTGAAAAAATAGTCCTCGAGGTATTCGTGCAAGAACCGCATGTAAGCCTGGAACCATATCTGAGCGTCTTGGACCGAGGGCGACTGTGGATCAGTATCTACGTAGGTTGGATCGAGATACAACTTGAACAGTTCTTCGATGCGGATGTCACGGTTGCTCTCGGAGATAGTGTCGCAAAGGAAACCCCAAGCCTGCGCCTGATGGCTGTGACTGTGGTAGGCAACAGCTGTCATGACTTTGTTGGCGAGTTCGGTGCCAATCTTGCCTGGCCAGCTCTGGATGGTCTTAGGTGAGGGCCACGCGGGCCCCATCGAGTATGACACGCCTGCGGGTGCACATTCGGTCAGGCTGGGGCAGCGTTGGCAATTGGGATAGGGGCGTACCCGTGCAAGTCATCCCAAAGTCTATTCCAATGACAAAATCAGGAGTCCATTCTGTTGAGCCCATGGTGTTTGATGTCTTTCGCGCGCGGAATTTCCGTTCGTGACTGTCAGAGTAATGTTGAAACACATCGTAGATATAAGCGCGAACTGCACACGCCCGCAGGTACAGATGGCGGGGCTTATCCTAATTCTGCTTGTTTCTACAAGGCTACCTGGGCGCTCCAAGTGACCACGTAGCGTTCTAACTACGCCTGGCGTCTGGAACATGCATTTAGAGGGCAAAATGCGAGCATGATCTGCAGGTGAGATATTGAGTGGCGCAGCTGATCCTGCATAGATACCCTGGCTAGCGAAACTGTGGCCTGTCGCGGCTTACGCACGGAATCAAAATTGATAGAAATATATGTATGTGAATCGATGGCCTTCGAATCCGTGAGCCCGTTTGCCCAAAATCAATTTTCAAACATGCCAGACTCCAATTCCCCGCCAGAGAATCAGGCAATTGGTACTTCTCTACCAACAACCGCAACGACAGTGACTTCCTCAGCTACAAGTCCTTCAACGGGGCCATCTGAAGTGAACGGAGGCGTACCAACATCGACCACACCGAACAACGCATGCTATACCGCTACTACGACGGTTACAGTAGCCACTACAAGCCAAACTCCAACGAGATCCACAATATCCCCAGCAACACTTGCTGGATCAGTTGTTGGGTCAATAGTCGCTGCAGCTGCTATCACATTTCTGGTCACATTCGTTCTTCTGCGCAGCAAGCGACGAACGGCTCCGCCCAAGCCTGAAGAGTTCAGCGGGAAGACCAAGGTTGGTGGGCCAAGGGATCCTGACAGCACCATCGAGGAGACATGGGAGCAACAGCTTCTAGAGCAAGCAGATGACCGGACGATACGGCAACTCGTTAAGACGGTGCTGGACCTGGCCGAAGTCCACATCGAGAACCACTACACCGATCGAAAGAGCTTGGACATTGACGAGCAAGCGCTACGCGTCGTAAATTCCCCACATCTCCCAGCACCCCTGCAGACACTGCTTCGCCGGTCAGCAAGGCCAACATTGCTGATGAAGCACTGCCTCGCGCGAATCCTGCTCGGCGATTCCATTGTACCACTCCTCCCAGCTTCAATGGACCGCCTGCCGCACCTCGTGGGCCAGTCCCAAGATCCATCTGTTACACAGGTGCTTGGGCGCTGGCGACGCCTGACCACTTACCTGCACCCGCCGCCCGGTGATGACGACGACTTCAAGGCTGTCCAGAAAACAGCTATCGACGAGGCTACACGACAATTCGCTGTTGCATTTGCCCCCTGGCAGCGGAACACGAACGATGCGCTCTGGCAAGCCAATCTGGATGCTGTCTTTCAGAACGCCACCAACATGGCGTTATTACTTTTTTCGCAGCCAGCAGCCTTCGAGTTCCGCTGGACGCCACCACAGTCCGGGAGTGTGGTTGTGCTGCCTAGCCTGGTCAGGCTGAGTGATGAGAATGGCGTTCTGCTGCATTCGCCGTTGGCTTTGATTCCGCAGGTGGTGGACCGGCTTTGACGCCCCGATGCACATCGCCGTTCCTTTCCTACTCGTCTTCTTATTTTGAGAGATATATCTCGATCAGCTTTGGGTCTGTAGTTCAGCCGTTCAATGTCGAATAAGCAAAATCTTTTTCTCCTTTTTTTTTTTGGAAAATGACCGGGCGGTGATGAAATGTTGAAGCTACGATAACGTGTCAAATTACTCATAAGTACTGAAAATAAAAAGGGCGTATTTGGAAGACACATGCTGCATGGCGAAGACAAATCACCACAACAATATCACACACAGGGCTGCAAGGCTGTAAACCCAACACTGAATCCATGCCACGTGCGTCCCGTCGCCTAGCCCGACCAATCCCTTTCATTCACCCAAAGCCTGCCGTGCAAGCCAAGCCCGCCTCCGTAACCTGGCTCCACTCCGACCAATCGGCGCCATGGACTCCGCTTGTGGCTGCTGCTCCGGCCCCTGCTCAACGCAAGGCTGTGTCGCTTGCAGCTGAGAACTATCTTCGCACAATTGCAACCCATCTGCATCCGGACCAGGCTGAAGGATGGGAGTAAGCGTCGGACACGAGGCAGTGCGGCGGTCGGGGAGTCGGATCCGCGAGGCTGTGTGCAATAATGACTCGGATGGATATGACTGACGTTTGCGGTGCAGGAAGGCGTTATCTTCGTAGGCGACGAGGCTGGCTGTAGGACTGTGCACGCTCCGGGCCTTGGGATCGGGAGATGGTATGCAGGTGCTTCCTGCTAGAATATCGGAACGAGGAGAATTGCTGTTGCATTGGGGCGTGTTACATTGTGCTTCCTTTTCAAAGTCTGCGGGGCCGCCGGTCGCGACAAGGCCATGGATTGCATGTCCGACGTTACTGATTGCGCTGTCGAGCCAATGCGGTTCGAAACTTCCCGGTGGTCTGGATGCCTGGCATTGTAGTCGTTGAAGGTCTCGCAATGCTGCCTGCAGGCGGTCAAGAATTTCCGATAAATCGTGCGGTTGCTGACTGGCGTGTTCGAACTCAAAGACAGGCAAAGAGGTATTGATGAATGCTGCTGGGGTCGCAACGATGCCAGAACTTGCGGGTGTCAGTGTTGGGTTCATCATGATCAGATTTGCTGGTCATGGTGGAGGCAAAAGTAGACTGAATCACGCTTGATAAGAAGACGAAGCAGGCAAAGAAGACCCATGTAGTTGCATTGCTCTGTAGCATGCATGATAGCCTTTTCTTCCCGTGGCTGCGGTATATACCCAGCTTACATACGTAAGCTATCTTCGCCTCAATGAGCAATGCACGGTAAGCAGCCACAATTCGGAGTGGGATATGTGCAAAGAAGCATTCGAAAATAGATAGTCTAAGCTACTAAAGGACGTCGCCACCATCAAACCCGCATCTTGAATCGTGCTAGCTATCTCCTCAACATGATCTTCTTCATTCTTCCGTCAACTGTCTTTTTCCTGGTGTTCTGCCATGCATTGCATCCAGAGCACACACACACGAACGCTTTTCCGGCTTCTCTTGGGAGAGAGAATTTGCGAGCGCAGATAACGACCCCGCCGTCGCTAGCAGAATTGAAAAAGCGACAGACCGCGGCGACGGTAGACACTTGTGGGACCTACGTGGGCAACGGCAATATCTTTATCTGCTCACTCCCCGGCAGATGTGTACTGAGCGGTACGATCATGGGCTGTTACCACTGGCCGGACACCACTGCCTTCTATCCAGCCTGTGTCGATCACACTGCTGCGGGGTCCTGCAAGGGTGACTGCGCATCCACTAATTTGATGTGGTATGTATGATAATAATGGTCAAGGCACGCCTGTGGCTGATGGGAAATTACAGCACCTTCAATTCAGCTAAACCCTATTGTTTTACGAACATCATTCACTACACCGACGATGCCGAGGTCATCATCGGAACAAATTACATCTGCGACTCTAGATCAGGGAAAATTGCAACTCTGGAAGGAAGCAATGGCTCGATCGTCCGTTTGCCGGTGGAGACCACGAAGGCGGCGGCGACTACTCCCCCTCAGTCGAGGACAGGCAGCTCAAGCGGTTCAAGCAGCTCAAACAGTTCAACGTCACAAAGCGAGGCACCAGGAGCAACTACAGGCGCATGCAATGATGAAGAACGAACAACTTCAGTTGTTGGCGGTGTGATTGGGTCCATTGCTGCCATTGCGCTTGGGGCTGTCGTCGTGTTGGCACTCATGTTACGAAAGCAAAAGCAACGCAATGGGAAGGGAGAACACGCGCGGGAACTCGCCATGCACTAGGAAGGTTTCATTGGTGCCATTTTCATATTGAATTTACTACGAGGTTCTCTCACTAGTTACAAATTCCATACACAAACTCCTGACCCGATGAAAAACTTCTCTATTCGTATTCGACCTCAACATTTTCCTGACCAATCCGTACACCGTCCATTGAAACTGCCCACTCAAGGCCCGAGTCTGTCGGGGTCATTTCTATGACGTACGAGATCCTTCGATACGGTCGATTGTCCCAACCGATGACAACAGGCAAGGATTCGAAGGCCAAGGGAAGACGGCAACTGACTTCACACAAAGCATTGACGGTCCGCTCGCACCTATCGGGTGGGTCGGATTCGCTACATCCGAACACTGTCGTTGAGAACAGTTGATCGGGCAGTTCTGCGACGTGCCGAATCCAGGTCAGCTTCACGGCCCTTTGATCGTCTAGTCTTGTCCCCTGCATGGTTTTAGCCGAAAAGAAGACAGGCTCCCAACTTTTCAAGAGACTTACCCGCTTTAGATACCATTCCATCTGTTGTTGAGCAAAGTAAGCTCCTTCTACCTTGCACCAATACTTGTCGCCCTCGAGATGTTTGCCCTCCACAAAGCGCGTGTTATACCTGACCCCATAGCTAATACGGGATATGCGGGACGCCACGTGGCTTCCATGGAAGCTTGTTCCAGCTCGAAGAGCAGCTCCCCGGCAGATAGCAGTCCACCTGCAGTAGTCAGTCGAGGCGCTGAGATGAGGAAACTTCGTTTACTAACGGCTTTGATCCGCTTGGTTGTAGAATTTCGATTCCCCTTCCACATTGCTCACGCCTCAGTTGCTGGTAAAGGAAGTCAGAGCCGCCAAAGCCACCAACAAGAATAATAGCCTGACGACGGAATTAGCTATTGTTCTCGGACGGAAGAGGGCGACCGCAAACCTTTGGCTTCCTATATCCTTTCTTCTCAATCTCGGAAACTTGCTGGTCCACCAGGCTGTGTATCTTTTGGATCACTGGGTCGAAAATAGATTTCATGTGACCGCTGTAACACCGAAATGATTAGTGCATGTGCTTTTCCTTGCTGGGGGCCAGCTGACCTTTCGAGACGGATTTTCCCATCAGTAATGTCTTTCTTCTTGTCTGTCATTGGCTTGTGAAGATTGAGCCTTTTCACGGCGAAGGCCTCAACTGGCAGCCTGACGGTAAACGACTGGGCCGTACCACGGTAGGCTCGCTTTACACCCCTCTCCCATTCGGTTTCCATGAACTGCTTGACGACGTCCGGATCCAAATTTCCCCACTTCTTCCCCAAACTCAATTTCATTGTGTTTTCGAAAGCTTCATCCAGCAGAACGGCACCACAAAGCTTTCCTGTAATAGATTAGTGTTTGGTCACCATGTAGAATGCTCAAACAATACCTTCTCCCCGCACGTACTCTTCCATCACCATCGGCTCAGTGCGTTCGATTTGGTAGGTTATTATGTCCTGGTACAGTGTGAGCGAGCTATACATGCGTGGCTTCAGATGACTTACCACTGTTCCGCCCCCAGCGTCGCAGACAATGTAGATGTCGTCCGACTTTCTGAGTTAGCTAGAGCAAATCTGACTGTTTCAGGCAGAAGCAGCCGCTTACCTTCACGTCCGATCGTCCTCTGAAGTCTGCCAGGGTTGCCAACGCCGCGGCTTCAGGCTCCGAAACAAGACTTATTGTCGTTTCTCCCGCAAGGCGCTTCTTGTTGAGTCCCGCCATCTTGGCCGCTTGGATCATCCTTCCCTTGGATTTCTCGGGCCAGATCGCTGGTACCGTGAGCACGATCTTGAAAGGCAAAGAAGTCACCGCACTGTAGCCTTGCTCGCGCTCCATGCGTTCTTCTGCGTGAGCCCAGAGGCACTGGAGATAGTCGGCGGCAACCTGCACCGGAGTTTTGCGGTTTCGCTCCATCAGCTCGCGCGCTCGCTTGAGGTACTTGCTATCGCGCAGCTCGTGTCGCAGGTCGGTCTCATCAACCAGCAGAAGTTTGAACCATCGCAGCGTTTCTTCCTCTGGCGAGTCTTCAAAACCCCAGAGGATTTTGTCGTCATCGTAACAAATTTTCGAGGGTACCTTCGCATCGTCCGAGTTGAAAGTACCGGTTGTTCTCCAGCTGGTGAGCACAGTCGGTTCTTCGCGGTCCAGCTGCTCTGAAAAGGCATACGCAAAGCCGGAGAAGCTAGAATCGTTAGACTCAAGGACTAGTGTCGGGTTGGGTACTTCTCACGTTGTCCCAAAATCAATTCCAATCACCAAGCATGGATCTGAGCTCTCCATGGTGATGTTCGCGTAGAGTGGATACAGCTGAGGAATCTTCGATAACGATTGGCACACAATCTCAAAGCGGTAGAAGATAATAAGTTGTGCCCTGACTTGTTCGCAAGCCTTCCTTCGCGTAGCGAGAGATGTGACACATCGAGAAAGTCCCCCAAAATAGTACTGCAGACAGCACGGGGGCCAGACTGCATTCCTCTGCGACTGCATAATGCGACTCTGCAGCAAGCTGCTTGCTGCTCAAGTGATGGCGTTGGAACAATTGGTTGTCGGTGCTTCTAGACCACGCCGTGGCTGACGTCGGCTTTCCAAGCGCGCGGGGCAGTGCTGCGCCATGATTGATCAGAGCTGCTACAGCAGATGTCGATAATGACAGGGAATGTCTCTGTGGCTGACTGAGGAGGGGGCGGAGGACGAGGCTGAAAAGATTGCCCCGCACGCCAAGCCGGCCGCTGACATTGCCCCGATACAAGCACTCTTAGTCTTTGCTTGGGAATTTGTATTCAGCCTCACTACCACGCTTCCATAGCACATATGCTAGTTATCTTCTGAAGGAAGTATCCTCTTCTAATTCGCTATGACGACGATCAGCCCCAGGGAAGAGTGCATGGTGCTAGTCATGGGAGTGACAGGAGCTGGAAAGAGTCACTTTGTCAACAAGTTAGTGGAAAATGCTACGAGAGAGCAGTCTGGGCTGCGGTCAGGTATTTACTGATTCTTTTACCCAGGGAACCTCCCCTCTCCTTGGTTCCATGCGGGCGGATTCGACTGACGAGATTCGAACCGTGCAGAGACACAGCATTGCCAGATTGCATACAGCGATGTCGGCGAGGACATGTCCGTGGCTATTGTAGACACTCCAGGGTTCGACGATACGGTTCGGTCTGACGCCGAAGTGCTTCATGAAATCACCCGCTTCCTGAGCACCCAACATCAACTCGGGATACGGTTGAAGGGAATCATCTACCTCCAATCCATCAACGAAGTTCGTATGCGCGGCAGCTCAGTCCGCTACTTCGAAATGTTTCAGCAAATCTGTGGCGAGCAGGCATTCTCAAACGTCATACTGCTCACCACAATGTGGGATCGAGTACCTGAGTCGGAAGGGCGCAAGCGACAGCAACAACTTCGTGAGGAGTTTTGGAATACGCTGGAGGACCGGGGATCAACCATTGCGCCTTTCGACGGTAGCGCGCCCATGGCCGAAGGGTTTATAATGCAGCTGTTGGCTAAAGAGGACGTTGTGTTGCAGGTGCAGAACGAGTTGGATGATTCGCGATGCCTGCTCGGACAGACTTCTGCTGGCCGTCTGGTTCTACCCAACGTCAAGCATCAGCTTGAAATCACGGCCAGAGAACTTGACGAACTCGATAAAGAAATATCGATTGCGAATTCTGCGGGACGTCAAGAAGAGCGCATCAGATACGAGGAGAAAAAGAGGGATACGCTGAAGAAGATGAAGAGAGAGAAGAGGGATCTGGAAGAGCTCAAGACGAATGTTCACTCTGAGGCAGCTGAGAAGATTGCAAAGGTCAAGAAGTCCATGTGGAAAAGCGGCTTCCAGGTTTTGGCGACGGTTGCTGGCTTGTCGATCTCGATCTTCGTGAATCTCCTTCCGTTCCTTGGTGTGTATTAGGGCTGTATGTTCCAAGAACTGTTTCTTGTGATTGCCAAAGTTACCAAGCATTATCTAATTGGGGTAGACGATCGTCTCGACGACATGCTTCCGGCCTTCTCCATGTGAAAGTGCCCGGAAACATGAGGAGTGCTCGACGGCCCCACCCGGATGTAGCCCCACTCCAAGTAGAACAATACGAGCATAAATCCTGGCCGATGTTGCATCGATATACGCCGTGGCTTGAAAGTGAAGCGAGAGTGCGTTAAGCACGCCACGCCATAGCAAGGCTTAGCAGTAAGCCATGCGTGTCGCGCGATCGAAGCCGCTCAGCCTTGCATGCGTCAAATCCCATAGCCTTGCCTGCTGCCTGGCGGAGAATCAGCGCAAGCTGCTGCCATTTTAACACATGCATGCTTGGATAAGAGTCATACATTGGCGCGTCGCCTGTGGCCGAATCAGTTCCCAATATGGCGTATTTAACTCGTGATTGCGAACGATCAGTCCGGCTTCCCAACTGACGGAAAAGATCTGCCTTGTTGGTTCGACCTCGAAATCATGTCTCCCCGGTCATGCCCGGACCAACACGATCCTGAAGCCGACCCCAAATTGTCACAAGAGAACGCAGCTTTTGAAACAAGCTGCACCATCAATAATGAACCCATGCCACCTACTACTGACAACACACAGGCCGTGGTACCTTATACAACACCTTCAGCTTATCCGAGACAGGATTGCACCCTCAGAAACGAAGCTCTCCCAGCATTCGGCAAGGTTGCCGAGGTACCGAGGCCTTATACATCATCTTCAGCTCATTCTGCGTTGGTGATGAAGGGTACACTGGACAGTGAAAGCCAGACCAGCCTTGCTTACGGCAGAAACAGTGTAGCTTCGACTACCACTGAGCAGGATCAACACCGAAGTTCTTTTCTCCACCGAGTCAAGCGAGCGGGATCGTTGAAACGGACTCAAGGCCATCAAACCAGGGTCCCGTCTCCACAATTGCCCGCGCCCAACATCACCGAGAGACCTTTGCCATCTTTGCCAACACACACGTCACCTGGGATAGAGTTGAACTTATTCAACGAAAGGCTCCAGGACGGCGAATGCATGCGCCAAGATCTGGAACGATACAGACGAGACCTACAACGGGAGAGAGAGCGAAACGAAGACATTGAGAGAGAGAAAGAGAGCATTCTCGAAGCTTGGAAGCAAGCAGCCGCAGAGCTGAGAGAACTCCGTGCAGCACGAGGGAACAAAGTCGACGACGAGTACATCAGAAAAGCTTGGTGGGGGCTCCAATACGATGTACGAAACTGGGCAGACTGCCACTTTCAAGGCAAGCCAAAGTCGAAAGCAGCACGGCTGTCGTTGCGCATGGGCGATGACATTCCCTACGAGATCATTCGACTCACAGACACGTCCCACTGTTTGGATTTTCTCAGAAGTCCCTCCAGGCGTGTTGACATCGCCCAAGCTGTCGTATGGGGCGTTTTTATGGAACTTGTCTTTGGACAGGTTCGCGACGGCGGGTTCCTGTGGGCTGGTAATGATTGTAATGCTCTACGCCACCTGCGAAATGAACACCGACCTAGTAAGTTTCGGAGCACTCCGACCTCTTGAGCCAACGAGGGTGACTAATTTGTGCATATGAAGATCCATCGTCGAGCAGTCAGAACGAAGAAAGCTTTCGAAAATATCAAGCATGGATGTCCTTGACGACGGAAACCTTCTACGCCGAGCAGCCGATGGATAGCTCCAATGCGGTGAGGATTGTATGCAAGAAAGTCAAGGGTTTGCTCGGTCGTTACGTCTGCGAAGGGGAAATGAGCTTCAAGCAAGAGCTTCAGAAAATTGTGGCGCGAGCGATCCAGCTTGATAGGGAGTTTCACGGTGAGAAAGCTTTTTTCTACTGCTCTTGGGGTTACCAAGTGGCTTGGACACAAAGGAGGACGTCCAAACAATTCAACGAGTCTACCATGGAAGCAATCGACAACAAGGCGAGCCCTGTGGAGTTTGAGTTGACAATCTCACCAGCACTGTTTAAGAGGGGAACCGGATCTGGTGAGAATTACGGTACAAGGTTGGTACTCGTTAAGAGTGTCGTGTCAAGTAATCTGGATGAGGAGCCCGAGAGAGCTCTGTTTCGGGTCGGAAAGAAGAGTTGGCACATGGTAACGTCCAGGATGCCTAGCTTTGAGCAGTCTTGAAGGTAGCCTGCGCATTACCTTATATTTTCTAAACTCTCCTGTTACTCATTCGAATTCCACAGCAGCAGTGGTCAATTGCAATGGTTCATAATCCGTGGTAGCTGTAAACCTTACTCCCCCCCACTTCCTGTGTGCTGTACTGGTATCGTCGTCCAACTCCAGCACCGAAATCCGTGCGAGCTGTGCTTCCACTGCCGACAAAGACGCAGCTTGACTCCAGGCTTTTCATCGCTCCTGAGACAGTTGTCGCTGAACCCCCAACCGTCAATGTCTCTGACCCAGCCACGACTGTATTTTCTCCCTCTTTCGACTTGTAGGTAAGACTACTAATAGTGACAGTGACATTCGCTGTTGTTGGTGTCCCGTCCCTAAACGCAACCGTACTTTCATCTACAACCCTCCCACAAGGCCCGAAATTTAGCATCTCTCCAGCAGCAGTAACAGCATCCTTGCCAGCCGTGATGGTCTCCTCTGCGCAACCACTGTCTTCAATCCCTGCGATACCTTTCACAAAGCTTCACCCCGTAAAAGTAGTCTCAGGCACACCCGCCGCCCCAGCCGCGACCATCGCGGAGCCAACAACAATCCCCTCCATCTAGCCGTATACATGCCCTCCCGACCGCCAGTCTTAAACGCCACGACCTTCGCCGCCGTCAATATAACAAACCCCACCCTCGACCCGCCCACAGCCAACTGTTACCGCAAAGTCTCATTATCATTGCATCTGCGCCACCGTTGAGATGAGCGGCTTCCGTTCCGGTGCTGACCGCGATGTGCGGGATGGTTGCGACGGGGCCGCCGGAGAGGGTGGTGTTGTTGGTAGCGATGAGGAGCGCTTTTGGGGGCGGTGTGGAGGCATGCATGCCGGGGGGGAGAGGTTGGTGGAAAGTTGAGGTTGGGAGGGATGGGGGTGGGTGAGGGGCCGAGGTGGAAGTTTGCTGGGGGGAGGAGCGACGCAGTGCAGTAGCTTCTTGCAAATCTCTGACGCCGATGGAGGGCTGGATATGCGTAGTGTTGCTGGCTTGGGGGTTGCTTGCGATTGATAGGGTTGAGGAGGTGGGTGGGAAGGTTTCTTGGTCTTGTTTTCCCCATCCGGGCTACCAAAGTGCTAGCGGGAGGTACGTCCACGGAGTTAAATGACATTTCTACTACGCATAGCTGACTAACAACCTTATAGCGGCGACGAAAGTTGACTTAAGCCTATAGAAAAGCGATCAAGACGGTCATTGCACTTTTTTCTTCTTAACAGCGTAGAAAGCGGGGATTCGATCTGCGAAGTCATGGATCGCACGTTATTGGATGAGAAGGTCGATCCAACAAACGAGACTCATGGAGACAGTAGTAAGGGTCCCGACTGGGTGGAGAATACCCGCAAATAGTTTTTAGCGCCATCACACTCCTGGCGCTTAAACTTGAACCGTGATTCCCCACCCAGTGGCTGATCTGCGGTGGCACAGTTAGCTAGCTGCGCCGCTCACCGAAAACAGCGGTATGCGGCGGATATATGAGAGCGCAGCTGATGGAACATTCACTGCAAGGGTTGTGCAATCTCAATGACATGATCTAATCGCTTCGTCCCTTCGCCACTTGAGAGGCGCAACTTTTCGCCTCCTTTGTATGACTCCTTGCCGGGCTCGTTGCAGGAACATTTTTATAGATAACAGACCCCTGCTCATCCCTTGCATATATAGCCGCTAGTTTCACGTCTGTAGGGGGGCGCGTAGTTTGCTGGCGGCTACTCGACAGCACGACAGGAACTGCTTGAATGTCTGGCATGGCAAAATACTTATAGCCGGCATGCCTGTACTCGTCTTCCCTTCCGAACCTCGTCTAACCTACTACTCCAATCTATCCACCCGCTTCTCGCACCCCCCCTCGACTCCTTCAATCCGCGCAGGCATTGCCTGCCAACCCACCAATCACCCAAACCGTCAACTCTGGCCTCAACAGCACAGCACTGAGGCAGCACACTTATCTAACCCCTCCCACACACCATGACCCGCTTCTCCGCCCCACCACTCGCGCACGACGCCGCCGCCGCCGACGCCGCCGCCGCCGCCGATGACGACGACGACAAATCAACCACCTACACAGCCACAACCCCCCCAGAAAGCGTCGCCAGCGGCCTCGACGACGACCCCGACGACGACCGCCACCTTCCTGCGATCCAACAACCGCCGGCCTTGCCAAGACCCCACCCCGGCCGCACTTTCATGATCAGAGACACCTCGTCCGGGCACGTCATAACCCTGCGCGGCGGCGACGTCATCCTCTCCCCGCCCGACGGCCGCGCGTCGCAGTGGGAGTGCGTCGAAACCGCCGGCTGGCTGGGATTCCGGAACGGGGTGTCAGGGGCGGTTCTGGGCCGCGATTTCGGTTTGAGGATGTGTTGCGTTGCGGGGTGGCATCAGGGGTGGGAGCGGTTTCGCTTGAGGGAGAGGGGAGCGGGAAGTGTTTTGCTGATGGATCATTGGTGGTCGCTGAGGCCTGTCGGGGTGAAGGAGGTGGACTGGGTGGACAAGTTGGCGGTTATTGAGAATTGGGAGGCTGATGAGATGATTTGGGACTTTATTGAGGTTTGAGTGAGCGGGTTTTGGCTTGCGTTCTCGGAGGGATGCGGGGGTGGGGCCAGGTATTGGGTTGCAGCGCCTTCGAGAACGGAACTGGGAGGAGTGGTTGGGCTATGTTGGAGTGGCTCGGTGTCTCCTTGTACATACGTTATGAGGATAGTAAGCTGTCGAGGAGCATGTGTGAAGTTATTTTAGCTTATTTAGTATTGCCAAGTCTTGTGGGCATACCCTTCACTGAAGATGTGCTGTTTAAAGTTCTTCCCCTCTAGAGAAACTTCACATCGGTTGCTTCCAACGCCAGGCAGCGGAGTGCTGTGCGGCTTCAATGAATGCTCTACGGTGAAGAGAAAGAACGGCTGTGAATTTAGACACCAAAGTGGCGCAGCACTCTGACAGCGGCAAAGTGAAATGATGCACTGGCGGATCAGCCCCGTCGAATCCGGCTAACTTCCTCGTCTACGTGACGTCCTAGGCTTAGAGTGACTGGTTGGTCAATGGGATAGGTAGCTGAACCCAACAAGAGAGTCTACTCCGTAGGATCGGTCGGACACCACGCAATTGCAGTCAAATGATTGAAAAGAGTAGAGCGTAAGCTATTCGGTTGGCCATACTTGCGTCCCCTTCCCTGTAACCATTTGTTATTTTTCTGTCTTGTTTGTCAAGGAATTGCGCTCGCTACGGTGCAGAAATGAGTGAGCAGCTAGCAGACAGAGGTTGCGTGAATCGATGATGTGGAAGGATTAGTGGTGCGTGACGGCCGTAGCTATTCCTTCCGTGGGAAGTGAAAAAAAAAAGCGGTTTGCATTATTCGAGCGTCTGGATAGTTTCTTCGTCATAGAGGCATATCCCTGTAGTTATGGCATCAGTTATCTAGCAACGATCCTTTCGTGATATACGCTATCCGGAACCTCTGATGTTATTTAAAGAAAACGATTGCTACTTCTCGCAAAACCTTTGTCCACAGCCAGTCCTTGATGAGGATGGGAGTATTCCTTCTGACAGATGCATTTCTACAGCGGATGAGGTTTGAGCAGAAAGAGAACAGGACAAATACTCATCCGCACGAGTACGTCGTCAAGCGTTGCAGACTCTGGAATCTAGGAACCGTGTTAATGTCCGTTCACCATTCATTAGCCATTCTTGATTCTCGCAGTATGCGCGTTTGTTTCCACGTCAAGTGAAAACTCCGCATGGAGATCATCGACAAACTCAGCGTCAACATGCTGTCTTGACGATGAAAGCAGCGGAGCTCAGCCAGAAACCTCGGTGTACAAAACAAATCTGCCGACCAGCCAGCCGATGCTCGTGTTCAGAAGTCCGCTCGTGTGATCGAAGATATGGAGGTGCTGTGACGCCAGTCCATTGAGACCGTACTTGAACTCTCGGGCGCATCTTTGCCCTCGCGGATTTATAGTAGAGGCAAAGATCAGCGGACATCACCTTAAAATGGGATGGCAGCTTCGCATTGAACGGTGATCATGGATGGATACGTCGAAGAGACATGGCATTATTGTGATGGGATCCCTGGAAATCCCCACTTTGACTTCGTTTCCAACGCGAACGGACCTTCCCTTCTCGGTTAATTGCTTCGTACATACCCTGCACCTCGTATTTCGTAGCCCGACGATCCAAACAAGCGTGAGAGATAAATATAGTGCTCATCGACTGGATAAAGTGCACCCGCTCCATTGTTTGTTTTCTTGCTCGATCAGAATCTGAAGCCATGCCCACCATGACTTTCTTTGTTCTGTTGTCTTTGGCCAGCCTCCTGACATCATGTCTGTCCTTGGCCCTTCCCACAGTGGGTGGGAACGGCAAGGTCGGCGTCGTTGACATTTCGATTCCGTCCAACAGGCACGATGACCAATACTACGTCGCCAACCTTGATTTTAATGGTCAGACCATTCCGGTCCTCATTGACACCGCTTCAGGGGATCTTTTCGTTGGGTCAAATCAATGCAGCACGACCAACTCAACTAGTGGATGCTACCGCAGCCCCGTTTACCAGATCGACGTATGACCAATGACCTTTCTCGGCTCTTGTTTGTTTGCACAGTGCTGACAGAGCCCTATAGAACCAAACCACAATCATTGCAAATGAGACATTTGGAACCGTCGTCGGCGTTGCCGGCGTTATTGGCAACCAGTCCATCATGCCAGTGGATTTTGGAGGCGTTACGGTCCCTGATCTGGCCACCCGTAGGCTTCAACCTCTCCCGCATCTTTCCGTTTGTGGTCTAACAGAAGCAGCTCTCCTCTTTTATGCTGGTCAGGGCGAGTTCCAAAACGGTTCCTTTGGCGGAATCTTCGGTCTCGCCCCACGCAACGTCTCTCGCAATTACTACTTCTTCGAGCGCCTTCCCCCGGTCGAGGCCATGATTACAAAAGGCCTCTTGGAAAAGCCTGTCATGTCACTGACGTTGCCGCGGCTGGGCGATCCCGCTTCCCCCACGACCGGTAAATTGACATTTGGCGCCATCGAGGACGTTGCCACCATCGGAGACATTTCTTACAACGACATCATTGACACGCCAAAGTAGGCTTCCGCCCGCCGTCACAGACCCGCAATATGAACTGAGCAGCTGACAACCCGAAACCGCAGCTACGGCTACGAAGACGGCCGTCTCTCACCGCAGTCCTGGACCTCCCAGCTGCTCGGCGTGCGCATGAACGGCGTCGAGATCAACCTCACGCGGAGCTGTAAGCTCTGCCCTGCCCCAATGCCATCTCCCACGAGCCATCACTGACGCTATCCACCGCAGCCATTGACGCCGAAGGCCGCTATCTCTCCCTCTTCGACTCGGGCGCGCAGACGATCCTCCTCCGCTACCAAGAATTCACCGCCGTCGCCGCCCTCTTCCACGGCCCGACCATCGTGCAGGACGGATACGCCGTCTTCTTTGACTGCAGCATCCCGCAGCTTCTGGAACTCAAATACCACGGTGACGACCGCTGGTTCGCCGTCGATCCGCTTGATCTCATTATCCCGAGTGATCATGGTGTTGTCAATGGGACGGTGATGTGCAAGTCGGCGCTGGGCACGTGGAGCAGGACATTTGCGGATAGTATCATGGGGGTGCCGTTTATGCGGAACGTTCTGAGTGTGTTTGATTACAAGACAGAGGATTTGTATAGCGTGCAGCCGAGGGTGGGGTTGGGGGCGTTGACAGATGCTAAGGAGGCGGTGGGGAGGTATGCCGAGGTTTACCAGAACAGGCTGCTGTAGGGTGACTTGCTAGGTCAGAAGGATCGGTCCCCCCAAGGGAAACACTACTCCGACATAACTATATTTGGTAATTACTGGGACCATCTCACGGTCTATGCCGTAGACCAACTAGTTTAGTAAATAGAACAGAAGGAAAGAGCCAAGAGCTTCATGTTGATCCCCATTTCCGGAAGTAATAAGTTCAAATGCAGACATTGGCGCATGTGCAAGAGTGGGAGAATGTTTGATGACGTCATCAATGCACGACAGATGTTAGTTGGTGGTGATGGATAAGGCTATCGGGGGCGGGGTGCGGGGTCATTGCCCACCGTGCCGACAGGACTCCTGAATTGAAGCAAGTGACGTCACGCAAAGCGTGTACATACCCAGTGGGGAAGAACAGTCCACGGTCGAGTAGCAATGACTTTTGGCTACTGGCCCATCTTAAAACCATCTGTCGCCTCCCATCTCACCTTTATCCACCATCTTCTCCACCATGTCCGAATCACCTCAAAAGCCAGTTTTCCTTCCATCCGGACCAGTTCTGCAAAACCAACCGTCCTCATTTGCCGAGCCAACTCGCGGAACCACTACCTGGCATACTCTACTGTCCGCTCCTAACACGCCAACTGATTCGCTCACCACCGGTATCGCAACCTGTCCTCCGAACGGGTCACTCGCTCTGCATCGACACAAACAAGCCGAGATCTACTATATCCTCTCTGGTACCGGCGAGGTGGAAATTGAGGGGGAAAGGCAGAGGGTGGTAAAGGACACCGTTGTCTGGATCCCCGGGGATGCAGAACACGGTGTGTTCTGTGGTGAGCAGAGCGAGCTGCAATGGCTGTACGTGTTTCCTGAGAGCAAGATGGAGAACGTCGTCTATCGATTTCGCGACGAGAGCGAGTACAATCGGCCGACACACCGAGGCGTCGCATCGAAGCTGTAGAATCTTGTCTTGTCGTTAGTACGAGCTTCCCATCTCAATTTGCTTGGACAGGGAAAAGTTCTATGTCTTTTCTTCACACATCTACCATTCCATATCCTACGAGTAACGAGATATTGTAACTCCCTGTGTTATTCGTCCCTCCTCTCAGGCACGTACTCACGCATTAACGCCGGACTGTTGGTAGTAGCAGCTATGAAAAGAGTGCGCCGGGTCACGTAGAGTAGAGAAGACTAAGAAGAAGAGGGAGGCTGCGGGCAAGGTCACTTTGTTGTTGTGCATCCTCTCCCCCATCCGCCACCACAACCGCTCCCTGCATCCTACCACTGTCTTGCTTGACTGAGAAAAGAGCATTCTCCCTGATCCGCCAAGGGAGAAGAATGCTGGCGGGGGCAGGACCGGTAGGCGAGGGGCGTTCACATAGGCGAATGGGCTTGGGAAATTCCCTGTCGGGTGTTTCCGAAACCAAGGATCCGGGCAGTGGTCTACATCGTCGACGAAGCTGCTGTTTAGAGTGGTCATGCGATCTTCTCCACCATCTTCTGGACCAGGTTTTGTGCTCCTCCAGCCACCTTGGAAAACACGTGGTGGAATGCTACTAGAGAGGGATGACGAGGGCGTGGATGATGGCATCGAGCCTGATCATCGCGCGCGCCTTCATCAGTTTCATCATCTTTTAGAATACTCCATCTCGTGGCTTAGAAAGACTCAGAATCTCATTGGCTTCAGTCCTTCTCATGGCAGTATACGTACGGCCTTGGATCAGCGTCGCCTCGCATGGCCCTGGCAGCTGATAAGCTTGGCGGAATCTGACTCGTGGGGGGAGGCGATGGAGGTTGGCGGATCCCATCGGGTGTGCGTAGCAGATTCAGATTTACGGTAAGAGTTCTAGCCAATTGGTCAATTCTGCCTGAGCAAAGGGAACAGGTTTCAGACTGTAGGTGGTACCATGACAACCCAATCTCAATGTGGATTCCGGGTTGTACTGAGCGCCCGTCGTCCTTCTATCAATAGCGGAAGCGTCTCCGCCGCAGAGCACAGTTTGGCGTTGGCTGGGAAACGGCATATGGATGCCGTTGAAACCAACAGGGTACTACTTACCGGCGCCGCCACTTGCTGTCATACCCGGCCACACATTCTTCTACGGCTCCTGTGGCTCAGATGCTCGCCCAACCATGCACATGGCTGCCTTGCAAAGTGCAGATGGGCTGCTTGACATGACCCTGGTATACAAGGAACTTTGGGGGATGACGCATTCCGGGCATTATCTTCGCTTTCGAGATTTCGTCGATGACCGCACGAGCTTCAGGTGGCTGGACCTTGCGTAAAAGACATCCGCTAAGCAAATTCTTGGCTTCCAGTGCAACAAGTGTCGCTACCACTGTTGTATCTCTACGCATTCAGCTTACCTTGAAGAGTAAAGTATCTATGCAGGAGTTCTCAAGGGATGTCCTTCTTTTGCCATTGCCATTATTACTGGTAGATTTTCGAGAAGCTTTAATTGGGTTAAGGTTCAGTGGGTATGACAACTGACATATCTTGCGGCGTCATGCGTTGTCGGAATGTCTGCAGATCCTGGATTGCAACCTCACATCCGGAGAAGGCTGGTTAGAGAGACTTGCCTCTCGAACATATATATCCGGGTAGGAGGTCCGATCGAAATAAAATCTCCAAATCGGGCCATTTCCCTTTGTTTTCACCATGGAAAGTGTCACGCCTGACCGCGAGAAGGTGCCCGATGATGCGACCATCGCCATTTCGGACTCATCCTGCAAGGGGGGAATCCCTGACGAGCTCGACGCTCCGAGAAGCCGAAGAGTTCTATGGAAGATCGACCTCGTGATTATGCCGGTCGTGACTTTTGGCATGACGCTGGCATTCCTTGATGAAGTCTATCCACTCGAAAGGGAAGAAGATTTTGCCGGTGTATGATGCTGACGAGCGTTGCCAGAACGTCCTTCCCTACGCTGCAGTCTACGGATTGGTCGACGACACGCATCTGCATAACCAACTTTACAGTTGGCTTGGGAGTACATTTTACTTTGGGTATCTCTTCATGGAGTTTCCAAACTTGTGGATCATTTCCAAGTTCCCGGTGGGAAAATACATGGGAGCTTGTTTTTGTGCCATGGGCACTTGCTTCTCCCTACTAGCCGCATGCCACAGCTTCGCCGGTCTTGCAGCCCTCCGATTTCTGCAAGGTGCCTTTGAGGCGGCTATGCTTCCCTGTCTTCTTTTCATCAACTCTGCATGGTATCGTCGCGAGGAGCAGCCTTTGCGGACGGCTCTCTGGGCAAACACCTTTGCTGGAACATTCACTGGCATTCTTAGTTACGCCATTGGAAACATCGGCGGTCCACTGTCAACATGGAGGGTAAGTTTGACCACTCTTCACTTAATTGAAGGCCAGAAACTGCTGATACTGCCGCAGTACATTTTCCTCATCTACGGTTCCGCCACCATCAGCATGGGATTGCTCATGTTCATAGCTTTACCAAACTCTCCCTCTACGGCCTGGTTCCTGACCGAGGAGGAGAGACGCATTGCAGTGCGCAGAGTCGCGATGAGCCAGACCGAAGATGCATCTCACAATGGCATGAAATGGAGACAAATCCTGGAAGCATTGAGAGATCCGAAGTACTGGTGCATCTCAACGTTCTTCATCACGCAGGCCATCACGAATGCCGGTATCACGCAATTCAACCCGCTGATAATCTCAGGCTACGGTTTCTCCAGGGCTAAAACGGTCTTGATGGCCACCCCACAAGCGGCCATCGCCATGGTAGCGCAGGCAATCCTGACAGCAATTACGTTCTGGGTGCCCAACCTCAGATGCGTATTCTGGGTCTTGGCGAGCTGCGTTGCCATGGCCGGCGCCGCCACGGTTAAGGTTCTCGATCCGGTTGCCCATCGTCATGCTTCTCTTGCCGGTGTCTACCTCATGGGGTTTTGGAATGTCCCCTGGGTTATGGTGTTGAGTCTTCAGTCCTCTAACGTCGTGGGTACGACAAAGAAGAGCTTCGTCTCCGTTTCTGCCGCAGCGTTTTATGGTAAGCATTATGCGCTACCCAGGTCGATTTCGTTGTTTTCGCTGACATGTAAAAGCGATCGGCAATATCGTGGGGCCCCATTTCTTCTTGGAAGGCCAGGCGCCACACTATAATCTCGGCATGGGTGCCATGCTGTGCTGCTTTGCAGTGATGGCGACTACAGGTGGTTTGTACTACGGCTTGTGTGTCTTGGAAAACAAGAGGCGGGACCGTGAGTATGGATCACCGAGTCTTTGCACTGATGAGATGTCGGAAATGTCACAAGTTGTATGCGGTGGCCTGACCGATGTGTCCATTCATCAATTTCGTTACGCCTACTAGCATAGTAGAGCGTTACTATGAACAGTGTAGCAAACCGACTTTCCGCTCTACCACGAGGTGTATAATATTGTGCATCATCTCTTATACCATTGGCTCTGTGATATGGGTAGCACATACTCCAATCATCCCCTGTCCGACCGTTACGGGGCATACAATACTGTTTAATAACCGCAATTACAGCCTTATGATCGCAGGGGAGAGCTCAGAGCAGCATGTCTGGATTAGGGCTACAGCCTGTGGCACGCGCATTCAGCTATGTGTGTGTGCCGTGAAAGTCATGGAGGATGGGAGGGCATTATCATTAAGCACTTTGGTACGCCAGCTGACGTGTTCCGCCTCGTCCGCAATCAGAACCTTTCGCAATACCCAAGGTGGGGTTCCATAAGCCCTGCGTATCGCGTGCGGGTACATATTTGGCGTCCCGCTACGATCACTCGCATCGGCCACAGGCTGCTGGGGAGTGGGGGCGGACCTGCTCTTCTCGCACGGGCGCCGCGTGGTCAAAGACGAGGGCAGGGTGCTTGGTGTGGACTGGGAGAGCTGAAAAGAGAATGTTAGGCAGAGATCGGAGAGACTGATCAGAGCTAGGCCGTAGTTTACGAGATCGCTGGATGAGCCTCCCTTGGCAAAGTCTTAGCAAGGCTTGTCATGCGCTGTGCGAGTAGCCGATGTACTGGATCTCGTCAATATTTGCCTGTAGCCTAGTCGAAGTACGACTCCAAGGATCCCGGATGGATTTTAGTTTCCAAAGATGTTGCATGATGTTTGTGGCTTCCAAAATCCTCCTCTGAATGAATCACTTCCGTTCTGCAGTAGTTGAGTATGTGGAAATCCTCACTGAAAAGGACGGCCGAAAGAAGAGATGTGAGCATGTAGCTGTGTGACTACAGTGGCTCGAGACCAAGCACGTCGAGCCCCTGGATTCCTCGACGGATTGTCTGCTGACGTCAAATAAAAGTGGACTTGTGTCCACGCATTCGCGGGTGACCGGCATGCCGATTAACCCCACAAGCCCCAGCTCACGGTTAAGTCGGACCGAATATCCGTCTCCCCCTTTACTACCCCACTATTTCCGTCGCCAGTGGCCGTTGAACGTACTTCAGATTTCCCACGACAGCTCGCCGTGATGCAAGCTTGCCACATCACGCTGAAGTCGACACCGCCTTGGATGTAGATCCGGTGCAGCCTCGGCTGCTTTTCAACACCCTGATCCCGCTTTAGCCGGATCATGCTTTTAAACTTGCGCTGCCTCATCCAGAATCCGTCACGGTTCGCGTCTTACCAAGCGCCAGACTGATGGCGACCTGTCAAGACATGAGTGAAGAGCGCTTCGACGCTTCGGATCTGAGTACGCTTGAGGCAGGCGGCACGAGAACGGGCACGAGAACCGGCACTGCTTTCGGCATCCACAATTACGGCGAAAGTGGCCATCATGGCATCCATTTCCAGCACTTTGTTCGCACCTGCTTCAACCATTCGGCGCCGTGCAGATATTTTAATATCCTCTGGGTGGTCGTACCAGCAGCCATTGTAATTGTACGTCACCCCGGCAAGACTAGACTCAAGTTTTCCAGGCTTGCTGATGATTACAGGGCTTCGTGAAGCGCCACGACGAGTCGGGCAGCTGGCACCTCGCAATCTTCATCCTCAACTATGTCGCCATGGTGCCAGCAGCGAACTTGATTGGGTTCGGCGGCGAGCAGATCGTCCGCAAAGTCTACAACGTGGTTGGGCTGATCATTGAAACCACCCTAGGCTCCATTGTTGAGATGGTTGTCTTTACAATTCTGATCACTCGGACCGCGACGGACACATTCGATCCGATTCAGATCATCCAGGCAGCGATTCTAGGTTCTGTTCTTGCAAATTTGTTGTTCTGCATTGGCCTGTGTTTCTTTATTGGCGGCATGAAGCGCGAAGAGCAGCAGTTCCATGCCGCCATTGGTGAGGTCGGCGGTGGGCTCATCCTGGTTGCTGGAAGTAAGCATCCCCCCGTTCTGAATTTGACAAGAAGCTGGCTGATTTTGACTAACCAAAGTGGCTTTGATCCTTCCTTCTGCATACATCAACACCCTTCAAGATACCGAGTATGGCGGGACCGGAGATTTTGATGTGGATGGTCTTAAGATCAGCCGTGGGACCGCCTTCATTCTCCTGGCCTCCTACATGGTGTAAGTCAAATGGACGGCAACTGTTCCGCTCAGCTACTGACCTCCTCAGCTACCTCTGGTACCAAACAAACTCGCACCGCAGCCTGTACTCGGACGTGTTCAATCATGATTTGCTTGTGGGCGACAACCACGACAAAGCCGTCGAGGAGGAGAAGCTGAGCTTAAGCGAATGCCTTTTGGCTCTGGTCATTTCAATCACCTGCGTCTGCTGCATTGCTTACCTGCTCGTGGATCAGATTCACTTTATCGTTGAGGAGCGTCACGTCAAGGACGCATTCGTTGGTCTGATTCTCGTGCCAGTCATCGAAAAGGCCGCCGAGCATCTGACGGCAGTCGGAGACGCGTCTGATAATCGCATGAACTTCGCACTGTTTCACGTCATTGGATCTTGCATCCAGACTGTGATGCTCATCACTCCCATCATCATCTTTATCGGTTGGGGTGTTGGGAAAGACATGACCTTGGCTTTTGAGCCTTTCCAGGCAATTGTTCTCATCCTTGCCATTTTGGTGGTCGGCGGCTTTTTGCGAGACGGTAAGAGCGACTATCTTCGGGGCTTTCTCTGCCTCGTGGCGTACCTCATCATTGCCGTCTGTTCGTATTACTATCCCAACCCAACCAAAGAGTCCGCACACTTTTCAACTCTGGTGTTGAATCCGACATGAGGAGCAAACGAGAATACTAGACAAATTTGATGACTTGGACCATATTGGCCACCAACAAGGCTGAAACAACAATCCATCATGGCGAGAAAAGGTTGAAACAAGCGCTGATCGTCAGTGGTCGAGTTGCTGCACCGGAGACTCTTTCCAAAGAATTGCCTCGGCCCACGACACATTGCGCCATTGGCTACACCATGACCTCAGTCTCTACCAGCCGTTGAAAGGGTCCCCGTATCGGCGATTTAAAATGAATTCCAGCCAAACCGTAGCCGGCCGATATGTCAGGATCTATGGTGGACAGCTGTAGGTACTATGTCATGGGGACTCAGCAACATAATAGCCGGATCCCGCCATGGACTCTAGAGAAAGTTCATTCAAAAGAGGGCATCTCCGCCCAGAAGGTCGCTGTCACGCTATAAGAGGAAGGATATTTACAGAAGCTGGCGGCAAGCTGGGATGTGAAGGGCGCTTGCCATGCTGTGCGTAACTCGGCCAACGATAAAGTGCGTGCCCACCCCACCACTATAACCGGACAGATTTCTGCACGGTATTGTGTTTACTGGAATAAAAATGGCTACATCATGCATCAAAGAGCTTGCAAAACCTTATATATTCAATCAGTCTAAACTATGCGTTCCCTCTGCTGGAAATTACCCCCATATCAACGGAGACCTTTTTGCACCACTACCACCCCGAATCATCCCCTCATAGAGCACTGAATCCATCTGCTATCCCACCCTACAGTGAGCTCCATCCTCATTGTCCGAACTCTTCTACGATCACGCTACCAATCGCTTCTACACAAGGAACGCGTTAGATTATCGAGCACAATCATCATGGTTCAAATATGACTTACTCTCGCTGCATCCAGAGACTCGCCCTCCCGACAGTTGAGCAGCCACGATCTCTTACTACCTTTAGTGTCGAGATCGTCTGTGTAGTGCTCGGTCTTCAGGCTATACTGCGTGCCAAATAAGTGGCCGACCCACTCTTTCTCTCTGTTGACGAAGACATTGTCGAAGCCTCTCTCCGTCGGTGACTGCTTGTCGTCCTTGAGCACTCCAAGCTTCGCGACAAAGTCCTTCTCATTTGCGAAATGCTCGGTGCGGAGCACATCGTCGAGCTTGCCGTGCCAATCGACGCTGGGGTTGCCAAAGGTGAAGACGCAAAGCCGATTGCGCATGGCATCCCTCACCATGCTCGAATTGCGGTGGAGCAGGGTCTCGAGTGCGAGGCGGAGGACAAGGCAACCTTGGGAATGCGCGATCATGACAACGTACTTGTACTTGTTCCCAACTTCGGCCTGCATCAGGGCGTTCTCCAGCTGGTTGACCAACTCCTTCTGGGCCGCTTTGCTGCTCGCTGTCGTTTGCACCATGTTTTCCTGGCTCTGAGTGTTCCGGTCGCCGTCACGGTTCCTTTGGCCTGCGCACTCGATGAGGTCCCATAGGATGCCATCGCCTCTGTTGTAGACGCCTGTCACGTCGCGCGAGTAGCGCTTGGCCAGTTTCTTGCAGGCGAGGTGCAGCCAGTAGAGCTCGGTGCCGATGCCATTGACGAATATCCACTTCTCGTCTGTGACCTTTGCGTCACTATGATCTGCCGGCGAAGGGTTCGAAGGATCGGCGACTCCGTTGACTGCTCTTCTGGGTTCTCCGTTGACCATCTTTTTCTGGACTCCGTTCCCGTTGGCCATCATTTCTCCTACTGCTGAGTCCCTTCTCAAATCTTTGACCGATGCATCAGGAATTGCCTGTAGGATCTGAGAGCCCGACGGAGTGACTTTCACGATCGCCCCAGAGTGTATGGAGTCGGTGAGCAGTTGGGTTTCGGCCGTCATGTTGATTTCCTCGAACTTCAGCGGTTGCGGCAGTTGAGTCAGGATGTAGACGACGGACTTCACCAACCTCTGGACTTGGCACAGCAGAGCGTGTCGGTTCATCGGGTCTCGGAGGTCCAGTTCATTGTCAAGGCCGTGTTCATCCAGCTGATGGCGCTTCCCGGTCAATGAGTCGGACTTGACGTAACCCTTGGCGCATTCGATTACGTCGACCAGGAAATTCACCACCTCGTGCCGTTGGTCCCACAGAAATTGGATGGTGGCTCCGGTGAGCTCGTTACTCAGTACTCCCTTCCGGATGGTGAAGACGTGAGTCGCATCCTTGAGAATTGCCTTTACAACCGTCCGTGTCATTTTCACCATGGTAGTCAGCAGGACCTCGGGCTTGAGAAGGTCCAAGGCCCCGCAAAGAGATTCGAGGAGCCTTGCCATTGGGGCTGGGGTAACCTTTTGGACCAGTGCTGCCGCGGCGTTGGTCAACAGGTCCGCTGCTCCAGGGGCCTCGGCGAGCGTGTTAAGAAAGTCAGCCACCATGCGATTCTTGCGGTCTTCCCCAATGGCCATGTCCACCGCTTTACTACCGGCATTTACAGCAAGCTCTGTGGTCTTTTTCACCGTCCTTTCCACAGCACTGCCCAACATCCCGAAACCAAACGCCATGGTTGCGGTACAATCCGGTGACTTCGCGGTTGCCCGTGAGTTGAGAATTTGATGAATGTGGTGCCAATCGACGAAATAAATCGAGGTTGTACAATAGCTTTTCAAAACGAATCAAGAACAGGAGCCAGCTTGGATCAAGCAAGCAAACAGACAGACCATGTTGATAATAAATAAACCGCGTAGATACTGATGAAACACCCCGCATTCCGGACACAGGAACGGCTAGCCTCCCTCGAATCAAGGGCAGATAAGCTCCCGATAATCTTTCACATGTGCATGCATACACAGTGGAATCGCTGGCTTCGAGAGGCTGGTCCCAAGGGCGGCCATTAGCGCGAATTGATAGCGCTGGTTTCAGCCTCACGGCTCCCTTCCATCCCGCAAGCGGCCAATCCTTCGCTAATCTCCCATCCCTTCCGCCAGCACATGAAGTTTACCTCCACAGCCATCGCGAAAGGTAGGTTTGGCTTCTTACGAAATCATCGGCCCACTTTCACAGACCAAGCATGATGAGCATGCGTAGTCTCCAGGGTAGCCCTTCCATTCGTCTCCCCAACACCGCTAGCCGAACACAAAAGACAACGGTACGTATGTGCAGCCTTATGCGAGTTGCGCGAATTAGCGAGACAGCGGCTTGGTCGCGTTGCCATTTGCTGTGATGACCAACATCCTACTAGTAGTAGTGTAGGTGCGTCATGTTCACGAGACCTGGGTGATTCTCCAAGGCCAAGGCTAGCATGGTACGGCATCGATTCGCTCGTTTAGTTGAACTATACGGCGTAGAGCGGATTTATAAGTCAATGTGTGGCTTAATAAGCTTGAACTGTTCTTGGAGACCAACCGGCTTGGAAGGCTCCGTCGGATGCTTGCCGACAAGTTGAAATTCCTCAGCGGTGATCTGGTCCGCAATCATGTGCCCACAGGAACACGAACAACCTACACCTCTCCACCGACCCGCACAACCATGAGTTCAATTTCATCAAGCAGCAAGCAACGGATCTTCCCCTTCGCCCTGAGCCAATGACTGCCAGCTCAAAATTATATAGCCAAAAGGCGTCGCCTGTGAAGTGTTTGTCGGCCAACCATCAAGTCCACTTTATCTTTCCACCAAATCTTCCTCAACCAGCCAACATGTAGCTCTCCATCGTCTTCATTGTTTCCTCTGCTATTGCTAGACTCGCTGATTGACTCCATGCTGCGGCCCCACACAGTGTATCTGTCCCAAGTGTGGGCATCGTATTGACAGATTTGCGGACGGCACAAATAGGACGCCGCTGGGGGAAAGGAGGCTGTGACATCTTCCGCTGCGCCTCCGACGGTAGTATGGTCTCACTAAAGAACCATAGCCGACGTACTCAAGATCACAGTCGAACTATGATCTTTCCATTGAATTCGGTAGTCTCGAGAACCATGGCCTCGAACCGACGATACGTTGCTTCATAAAGATCGCCAGTATCAACACAGGCTGTTGCGATTCCCCCACCAGCTGTGGTAGCTGGTTCCTACTTACCAGCACTGGCGAAAGCGAGCCTGATGTGGTGCGAGAACTAGTGGCTCCGTAAGTAGCCATCGACGCAGCGATTCTCGGAGGTTCGGCATGAGTGGCCGCTGCGCCCACCGTAGTTGGTGACCATGAAAGAAAGTACTTTATGACTGCACTGGCGAGACTCGGTAGGCGGCGACGGCGGCGGCAGCGGCAGCGGCAGCGCGATTGTGGTGCCCAGTGCCTACGTGACGACCTCCGCGCCTGACTGTCCTCGGCCGCGATGCCGGGGCCGCTGGATGGTGTGGATTGTTGTCGAAAATCCTAAACCCGTACGCTCTCTCGGTGTGATGAGCAAGGTAAAGATGACTTTTAATCAGTGCGATATCTCAGAATGGCCTGGGACTGTTCAATCGACCGACACAGCGGGTATGACGGAGCGCTAAGAGCGCGAGACGTCCTGGTCAATTTGAAGGAACAGTGGACAACATCGAATCACTCAGCCCTTCCAACCTCACTCCTTCGAATCGCCCAACCTCACACTTTCCTCCCTTCAGACCAATCCGCGGCCCCGGTTGGGCTCCCATCGCAGAGCCACAACAGCCTGTTTACACTACAGATGAATGTCAAACGGCAGAATCGCCCATCCGCTTGCTCGGTGATAGCGGAGTCGAGATAATCTTCGGTGGCGCACGGGGCAGTCGCAAGGTGGGGGTACCAGCTTGGCGGGTATTTAGGAGGCGACCTATGGAGCTGAAAAGTCGACCGTGCGCTCAAATTGGTGTTGTTAGCAGGGCTGCTGGTCTCCCGGGTGCTTTTCTTGACGTCGCTGCTCGCGCTGGCGCCGTGATCGTGTTCGTATTTTGAGTCTTTAGTGGCCACTTCACTTGCGTTGCAGTTGCATAGAGCACAAGGACGCTTTGCACGGAGGCTAGTGTTAGGAAGCTCGAGATGCGACCTGGCATGCATGGGATACCGGGGGTCCAGACACATTCCCGTCGATGAAAGTAGAGATGGGGTGTTTCGCCGCGGCGGTCGCCTACACTGTTAAATTTTGCCTCAAACAGTAACGTCTGGCATATTTCGCCTCTAACTCACAGTATCAGAGCAAAAGTGGAGATGGCGGAGGCGGCAGCAGCAGCAGCAACGGCCGAGGTGGCCTGTTCACCAGCTAGCCACTCTACGCCAGCGTCCCAAGGTCTAGATTGGCTGCCTTCGCTTCGCACCGTCCTCTGCCTGCCGGGCGGGGCCTGGCCTCATGGACAACTCGGATCTCATTCCCGATACGTCAGGCTGCGGACGAGCTGCATCACTAGCGACGCCGCCTCTCATGGATATGGCTGTACTACTACTAGCGTTCGCCATTACCTACGTTTGATGACGATGCAGGAGGTGCAAAAGGCTCTCGCGGCTCTGCCCGGCTTATCTCATACGCTCGCTAAGCTGCAGCTTGGGAAGAGGGGGCGGAGGTAAGTCAGGCAGCGGCAGCAGAGATGGAAGCACCGGCCTGTCAGCTTAGTTGGTGGAGCATGTGTGACTCCCGACCGCTCTGCCACCTCGGAGACTCGGCGAGCTGCTATTTCAAGTAGAGAATGAAGCAGTTTGCGGCATGGCACTGCGTCGACCACCCGCAACAGAACTGCCGTCTGCTCTTACCGTAAGGCGAGGGCCTACTCTTCATCATTCTAGTGAGACAGCGGTCCCGTGCCATGCCTAGATAGCCCCCTTGTGCGCATCGACGGAGCCTTGCGTTCTGTGTGCATGTATCCATTTCCTAAACTGGCCGGATGCAGTGGTGGCGTGATGAACATCTGCAGCCGACCCATGCTGGTCTCGCTTGTCGTCAGATCCAAGAGCGAAGTTTGGAGAAGTGCTCGGAAGTGATGCGGCCAATAGATGCGGCCGGGGGCCAGGAAAGGAGGGGCTACTCGGCTGGCGGTGGCGCGACAACCGACCAGGGCTCGGCTCCTCGGCCGGTGTCCCGTCCGCAAGTCGAGCGTGTACACAGGCCCGTTCTGGCCTTGCCGTCAACACGTACGTCTCTCGAGCTCGATTTGCTGGAGACTGCAACGGGCCCCCGGAGAAGTAGACCGTTTCGCTAGACCTTGTAGCGAGGAGCCGCGTAGTCATAGCGTTTTGCCGGGCGCGCTGCTTGCTCAAGGACATGACACTCGTTTTTCACGTCGGTCGATTTGCGCGGTCGGAAGTCCTGATTCACGACACCAAGGGGACCGACGATACTCGGTCGTGGATTTAAGCTCGCGGATCATTCATGTATCCTGCACCCCCGTTCGGTCCGAGCCTTAACGCGCACAGAGCTATCGAACTTAACCTTCTTCAGATCATCGTCGTGGTTCGCGAACCGTTCAGCGGTTGCCTTCTCGGAAACATCTCCGCTCCAGATCTGACTCTTCTCCCAACGTCTTCTTACTGTACAGCTAGATGTCGCAATCTTGGATAGTAAAACGCGAAAAACGAGCTGGGTAGACCTTGCCTCGTCAGTTTTCGTAGCGTGGCTCCACGAGGTAGGCGTTCAACATGGTCAAGAAATAGCAAGCATTGTGATTCTTAAAGCATGGACACGAATCAAAACATTGTTTACTACAAAAGGGCTGCTTTTATATTCCCATTATCATGGAAACGAGTGACCAAGCTTGCCTTTGACCACCAATACCTTGACCTTTGAGGATAGAGCCGCCGCTCGCAGGTCATCTGGTTGCATTCACCCGGGTTTGCACATTTCGGATTATGCGTACAGTCCTGATATCTAATTAGGATGCGGGTACAGGGCAATGCATCTCCTGCTCTTGCAAGGATGTATGCACATCCATAAGGGTTCCATTAATATGCAGTACTCGATCCCTTGCTCGCAGATGCTTGTAATACCACACTCCCCTTTCCATGCCAGCCATTGGTTGAACTGCCGTAGCTTCTCTGCAATGCTGACCACCTGTCACAGCAGTGCTGCGAGAGGGACGATGCCGACGCAGGCATCTTCGAGAACGTCTGAACATGTCTTTCAAGCCAAGTGTTGCCTTCTGTAAAGCCGGAATTGGCTGCCGAATTGAGCTGACATGGTGGCGGGGGTCATGCGATGCATCGACGCAGTGTCTTGTCTGAATGCCTACTGCCTGTAAGTGACTCAGTGATAGTCAATTTGCTGTTTGCATTATGCGTTGTGTGTGGTATCTAAGTGTAACAGCAAGTGCCGAGCTTTCTGTATCTTCAACGACAAGGTATGACTGAAAGCATGATGCTACCAGTGCCGTCGATCCCTTGAGCCAAAACTAATCCGGAATCAAACATTAAGTGCATATGCAGATGTATCATCCAAACAACCGTAAGAACACGCAGTCCGTCCGTCTTCTCATGACAAACCGAAAACCTCCCCCTCTTCCTTTTCAGACCTCGGGGTCATTCCGTCGAATCATCAAATCTGTATTGGGATCCGAAAAACGTCAGTACACGAACGCAGGCCGTGTCAGCTACCACAAACGCCTCATCCACCGTCCCAAGCAACCCCCAACACACAATACCAAGCAAACACAAAACACAACACAACAAAACAAAAAAGAACAAATCAACTTACAATTCCCCCACCCCCAAACCGACCTCCCCCTCACCTCCCAACACCCCATCCCCCACCCCCCCACCACACCTCCCCGCCCGCCTCCTCTCCGCCCTCATCTTCTTCCTCTCCGCCCTCCCTTCCTTCCACGCCTTCGCCCCTTGCCCCCCCTCCTGCAACTGCTGCCGCCGCTCCTCCTCTTCGCGCCGCAGATCAGCGACCCGCGCGCCGTCGCTCGCTTCCGACTCCTTCGCCCTCTTGGCCGCCTTCCGCTCCTCCTTCCGCCGCTCGCGGCGGTCTTCGTGGGCGGCGGACTCGGCGCGCCAGACGGCGAAGAGGGCGGCGACGTAGGAAGGGTCGTGGCAGGGGTGCTGCTGGTGGTCGGTGGCGGGTTGTTCGGGGGGGTGGAAGATGGCTGGGACGGTACTGGGGGGAGGGGCGGCGGCGGTGGTGGTGCTGGCGGCGGCGGCGGCGGCGGCGGGGAGGTGTTGGCTTACGCCCATTGTTTGGGGGGGGGGGGGGTCGTGAGACGGTGAGGGTGGGGGGGGGGGGGTCGTGGGGCGGTGAGGGTTTTTTTTTTTTCGGCGGAAGCTGGTTGGTGGTGGGCGGATGTGGCGTGTGGATGGATTGGCCGCGCGTGCCAAAGTGGAAGCGGAGAAGGTGCTGCACTAGCCGCGGGAAAGCCGAGCAAACGGGCTGTAGTGTGGGAGAAAAAAATGTGCGAGACAAAAATGGTTGCAGGACGTCTGGCCGAACCTGCTCTGGGGATGGAGGAAAAAGCAGGTCTCAGTACAGCACGTTGCGCGAGGCTTAAGTAGCTGCGAGCGCGCTGCGATGCTACCTATGTCGGCACATGCGGTGCTGAGCGCGAGAGTGTGCAGTGAGTTCGCGAGCGTGCAGAAAAGGCCTGGACTCGGCGCTCCCTTGTTCTTCATGCTATCTTGACGCAAGTGAGAAAGTAGTCTGCATACGCGCAATTCTCCGCATTAGGATCGCAGCGATGGTGTGAGCATCCCCAACGGGAGGGTCTTGATTGATCGGGTTGCAGAGACGAAAGGCAAGATTCGTCAGCATTCCCTGTTCAGATCCCCTACATCATCAGGCCTGGCCGTCAATGTGGAAGCCCCAATCTCGATCGCCCAAAGCTCGCTTGTCGCAACCAGTGCCGGCGGCCGCACTAGCAAAGTGAATGGTGAGAAGAGTTCGCAATTTGCATCCTCACTATAACCCGGTTTCCTGCTCGCTGGTATCTCATTTCCGTTGCGACGGTTTGCAGATCGAAGCCACGAGACGGCGGCCAACGCGCCCCAGGCAGACATTTCATTGCGCCCCGCATCCATGCAGACTTGCTCACCAAGCCATCTGCCCGAAACTCGCGTTACGCAGCAAACGCTAAGTATGTTCACTCTGCGCTTGATCATCTGCTTGCCAAGCATTTGCCTCGCTGCCTTTTCGCTGATCATTTCTATGCTTTCTTTGCTGTGCTTCTCATCTGCGAGAGCCCGGAACAAGGCAGCCGGCTCCGTGCAACTTCTCCGTTCAGCCACCCCGCGGTAACACGAAAAAAAAAGAATATACATACGTTGAACTCTTTACAGAGCCGCGGGCATGAGCCTGCAAGCTTGAGCCTTGCACAAACTTTCGCTGCCATTCCATCAGGCAGAAGGATAAGGTGGGGTAGCTCCGCTAGTCCAGTTCATCCACTCAACATGTGGTATGCAATGCATGTCGGCGGGCAACCGCAGATACATATATGCCAGAAATCCGAAAATGGCATGTCCGATGCGAATACAGAGCGGTCGGCTAGAGGACGCTGCAAGTCTTGGAGTGGCCAAGGTGTCGCTGAACTCAAAACCGTGCGACTGCAAAGTGTCGCAAGTGGCTTTCGTTTTTCTGTATCATCTTGGGGAATCCCTGCACCCCTTGGCAAAAGCGGAGCCTGTGACCTGCCACTTCCTTGAATTCTCGAGTTGTAATTGGAGGCACTGACATCGCATTGATTGGGAGCCCAACATACTTTTGCTTTCATGCGGGGATTATCTGGAGCCAATGCATTGCCTTGGCCAACGCTGTGAACGATGAGACTTGGCCGCTTGCTTTTTCCCAGCACCCCCATACCCCCGGTCTCGCACGGAGTAAGTCACGTAACATCTCCGGTCCCTCAGCATCAAGCTTAAAGATGCTGTAATCTCGATAAGTATCGTTGCGGTCAACCGAATGGCTGTCAGCCGGAAGCACCTCCCCGCAATATCCACCCAGTCACACGCTCTCAACGGCGTCATGATGTAATTTGCACGTTTTTCAAAGCAAGCCACGTCATCCAATACTGCGTCAGTGACGGCTATGCATGGCCGTCGAATTGGCTAAGATGGGCAAGTCCAAGTCCCCCAACCGTTGATCTGGTTGAAATTTGTAAATGGACAGCGAAGAACAACCACACTTACCGGGCTTCTCAACTACTTTTGGGACCAGTGAGACAACCATGCTGCCGGCAAACCGTTCGTCTTTGTTGTCATCAGAGCCTACCAATCAAAACCCCCGCACGCCGCAACTCCCCGACGATGCCTGTACTCCAATACCCGATCTGCTTTGCGCAAAGGATGCGGTGTGGCGGAGAAGATGCAATAAAGCACTAAACAAGTTAGAGGCTGCTAAGTACCTAAAGCTGCGCTATGCTCGCTGTATTTATTGTAAACGGGATAAGATGAGATTATAAGGAATATATAGCATCCTATTAAAAGCTATTAAGGTTATGCACGTATACTTCAGACCTAAACTCGCCTTCGCGTAAGGTCCCCAGCACACGGTTAATTAGGAATCCTAGATGATACCTACAAACATTCCAAATCTACAATCTCGATGCAAATTCGCATTAAGCTCACGGCCACTATTAACATCAAAAAGGTTCTCTTTGTATGTCCGCAATACAACCACACATTATCCAAGCTCCATAGGAATCAAATTCTTGGAATATGGACTGGCTATGTCCAAGCACAGTCTTCGCTGATAAATACACTAACCACTCAGGGTCCAAGTAGAGCCAAAGAGATGTCGTTGCGTGCATACGTTACTAGCGTGAAAAACTGCATCCACCGTCGTACTGAGCATGCCCATGTACTTCAAGTGCTTAACGTGAAATCAGAGCGCCCCGAACTCATTCTTGATCTTCAAACTCAACCCGACTATCTTCGATTGATTTTGGAAAAGAGAATGGGTGCGGACTGGGCACACGCAGTCACCCGCAAAGTTTCACGTCGAGGCTGGTCCGAAGACTCTCCATGTCCCTGCAGCGTTATTAAACGCTGCAATTTATCTAGTGCGGACCCCGGTAGGTGGCCCTGTAACCACCCCCTATGTCCTCCACCCGCATCTCATGTCATTAGCGCCAAATGCTTAGGCGCTTATTGACCTCTCGCATCCCCAACACCGTCCCGCGTATGGACATTCCATGGTTTTTCACAACCCGGCCATGACGTATCATCCTCTTCACCTGCACAAACGAGCAGAAAGTGCTCAGTGCTCTCCAGTCCATTCTCAAGTCCAAAATCACAGCCGCCTTTCGACCATGCACTCCATCAGCATCAGCATAGCAGTTGTTTCCCCACTCTGCAAGCCCGTCGAAAACTCCGGATGCAAAGATTACAAGGAACGCAGAATGGAGGGTTCTGGTCTTCGCCATCAAAGCTTCGCCGCAGACAACGACCAAAGCTCCTGGGGCGGCTCCTCCCTAAAGAGACGTCGAGCTATGTCGCTCTTTCTCCGGGACAAACAACCCGCAGACAGCGATAGCGTCGAGAGGGCCTCGTGCTGTGGCCGCGCCAGCTCGGACATCTGGACAACAACCACGACCGTCTACCGCGCCTCTTCCTCCTCCGTCCGCAACGCTGTTCGTCGCTCATCGACAGGCCTCCGCAACTCCGCCCAGACGATCTTCCGCCACAGCTCCACCCACAAAGCCTCCGCGGCATCATCGACCGGAACCGCTGCCTTCACTCGCGCCATAAAGAGACTCGTCCATTCCCCCACCACCCCCCATCCGCCGGTGCCGCCGGCGCCGCCAACCCCGCCACCAACACCAATCGACCGCATCGAGAGCATCGACAGTATCGACAGCATCGACAGCATCGACACAACCATCACCGCACCTTCGCTCCTCCTCCTCCCCCGCAGCACCCTTGACGCCGCCTCGGACGCATCCACGCAAAACGACTCCCGGCCGCACCCCCACCCCCTCCGCACGCACCCTCCCACACCGACTGACCGCGCCACGGTGCTAGCGCTCGGCATGGAGCGTGCGTGGGAGAACGTGGCGCCGCGGGTGCAGAGGAGCAGCAGCAAGGGGAGGAGTGTTGCCGGGGTGGATGGGGAGGAGATGACGGTGGGGGCCGGGTCGGGGGAGCGGATGTACTGGGGGGTGGTGGGGGAGACGAAGAAGGAGTGGGTGGAGGGACGCAAGGAAAAGGGGCGGGAAGGTGGGGGTGGGGTTGTCGCGGGGAAGGGGCTGGGGTTTAGGGAGGCGTGGTGGGTTGGGGGGTGAGGAGGGAGGGTGGGTGGGAGGGATTGGTGGCCTTTTGGATTGTGTTGTTGCTGTTGGTGTTGTTGGAAATACCCAGTTTTTGGTCTGCAGGAGCGGCCGCTAGGCTCGGTCTTCAATTCCTTGCTTATACGTAGACGTGTGGTGGTGTTTTGGTGTTGTACCGCAGTGCGGGACAGTACGCATACCAAGAGACTGGCCTGGCTGTACAGCCGGTAGGACTGACATAAAGTACGGTAGGCCGAGCGGCAACCTGCGCTGAACCCCCGAGTCTGGACTGTTGCCACCTAACCCCAGAAAGCATTTTCCCGAGCTGTTAAACAGCTTGCATACATTGTGTTAGAGCGATACTCTCTAGAGATACCCACTCTTTCAATAGTACCCATGCTGGAAATGAGCCCTGATTGTCAAAAGACACGTACAGGGCTACTCTCCACGATACTGCTACTAACCCGGATACTCTTCCGGCAATTCGATGCGCCAATGAGAGCGAAGTTGTGGAATACCGGGATGATCAAGGCTGGAACATCAGAGCGCATTCGTGTTACAGACAGGGTAGCTCCTCAGAAGCTCCTCAAACAAGTGGGCCAAGAGTTGTATCTGCGCAGCCCGCCATTTACGTCCCGCTCGCTCGACTCGAGGTACGACAGCAGGCTTGAGGCATCACTTTGTGGAGTATTGCTAGCTGTAGGGCTGCTATGACTATTACACAATGACGTTCGTGGGCAAAGGTATGCTGGGAGGAGGCGATCAGAATGGCAAGGGGCGGCAAGGCGGGTAGCTGCCTCAGTGGACGCCTGATAACAGTCTCTGCCAGGCAGCAGCAGGCAACTGATGGCTAGCAAAAGAAGCAAAATGAAACAAGTCACTCTCAATGCCATGCACCGCACAAGTCCTCACCAACGGCAGCGATCAGCGCTCGGTATGCTGCGCAGGCGAACAGCGGACCGGTGCGGTGGGACGACGGGTGCTCTAGACAAGTCCTCCTACAGATCAGTGTGCGCGTCCTTCACATGCCTCCCCCAGGCAGACGAGGAAGCTGGTCGCGCCCTTGCATGCTTTCCGTGCAACAGCACCCAGGAAGAGCATGTGTTCAGGCCGCACACCGGCCCGGCCACAGCCGCTAAGGTTGGTTCCGCCTTCCCCGCGACAGGGTCTGAAACAGGGTAGACAGGGTCCTATGTCCGGTGCGGAGCAGTCTGTCAGGTCGTTCGCTGCTCACCTGATCTGCATGGTGTTCGAAAAATCGCAAGACGGCCGATCGGCCCTGCACGTACACACTCAAAGGTGGCGCCAGCCAGTACATCTGCAGTTGTATGTCTGGGCGATAGCTACCAGCCTGCCAGTTATTGTGGTGTGCTGACGCGGGGGAACGTGGGACAGAAACGTCAGCGCTGTTAATTCCTACGCTCCAAGTGGCGGCGTCTGCTTTGCGCACGCATACCCTTCTCGGCGCTTGCACTGATGCGAAGATAAGGACACGCCCCAACATGAGCAGTCGCGGCCGGCTCTAGTATCCATTTGGGCCATGTGATTGATTGGAAGCAATGCAGACCTCTTTCCGACGGTCCGAGGTTCCTTGTGCAGAGTCATGTCGGCCCGCTCGGGTGATCCAAGCTCCACAATCCAGTTCCCTAGGTTTCATGCCAGAACGTGGAAAGCAAACAGTAGTGAAAAGTAGGGCTTCTCATGGAAATCAAAGAAAAGAACATCACTGCTGCTCTTGCCAGTAAGAAGAAGAAGTAAAATGAACCAGGAACAGACAAGAAACTTTAAACTCCCAAGGTGTTTCTCAATCATAAATAATTTCCCAATTGTCGTGACGCCTACTCCCATAACGGATGATGAGAAGTCATGAAGCAGACATTTAGTACTGACCCATGGCCGAATGATGGGCAAAAAGTCTCCTGATATTAAAACATCCTCCCAGCTGATCGCATACCAAGAGCCGGTCAGTATTCCGCACAGACATTTACCGGTTCTGCAGAAAGCACGAGCTCCGCAGGTGGATCCACCCAATTGACGACCAGCCATTGACCGGTCCCGGCCACTCCGCCCAGGAGGTTCATTGCTTCCTCCATCAGACCCAATGACTGATAGCTTACATTTCGCTCGTAATCCCGGCTCATCTTTTCGCGTCCACGCCTTCAACTCTTTCCATGTAAACCTCTCCCCCTCTACACTATTGGAGTCCAGCGCTCTCACTTCTTGCCAAGTCTAAGATCCAGCGGAAGGAGCATGCATATCAAGGGTCTCATTTCCCTTTGATTGCCCTTCAAGTTCCTCTTCTCCCGTCACCACTCGTATGCGCTTCCTCTCAATCCGTACAGCAAGAACCGCGGGGAAGACCTGAAATTGACGGCGTCCACTACTCTGCAGTCCTTCGCCATGGCAGAAATCATCTATTTTTCAGCTACAAATTTCAGTCATCTCAAAGTTATCGTGTTATTATTCATGTTCTTTTCTTTTGGTCTCTTGTTACAAGAACACAGATACGTGGAGAAACAAACACGGTAGGTTTTAAAAACCGCTGCAAAATACGCTGGCTTTCTCAAATTGCCGCAAAGGCTCATGGAGCGGTACGCATAGGTGAGGTTGATGCAATTCGCTGTCCAGAGCCTGCTTGCAGTCCCCAATCTCGACGTGTATAACTTTCCTTAAACGGTCTCTATGAACCAAGAGGAATTCGAGCAATCAATTAGGCCTCGTCGCTTGGATCTGTCCAACCTAATTTGCATACAAGAACTGGCCAGACCTGCAGGTGCGATGCGTAAGCAGCTGCAGAGACGAAAAAGCAACATGTAAGGGTGACACCCCCCAAATCCAGGCCGAGACAACCCCACAACGTCCTCATGGGCCGAAGGCTTGGCACCTCAGGCGCCGCTCATGCGTGACACTACGACTTTGTGGTCAGGCAAACATCGAAAGTTGCGTCACGCGGTAGGATCAATGACCGAGAAACTCATAAATGGCCAACATAACAGCCAGCTGCCGGCGTGATCTGTCCTATCCAAGCTCTCTCTCAAACTCCTTCTCAAGCTCCTTCGCAAGCTCCTTCCATTGCAGAACCTCAGTCGTCATCGGCGAAGCTATCAAAATGGAGGGATACAACACCAAACGCATCTCCAAAGTCATCCAGCACGACGCCAAGTACTACGAATTAAGACAACTCCGACGTAGCCACCTGAACCTCTGCAAGAACATTCTCCAAGCCAGGAACAGCCCGAATGGGGGGTCGAACGTTCCTCGCTTATCACCGGTGAATGCCAATAGAAGTCAGGCCTTGTTCCCAGACAACCAAATCTCAAACTTCACGCTCGATGGGTAGCGAATCAGTATGCCACTCCTCGTGAGCATTCCGGAACCATCCTCGCTTCAATGCTGGCATCAGTCGTTGAAGCGCATGCTACACCTCGAGAGTACCCGACGAGATGGAGAGCTTCCCGCGCTTGCCAGCCAGAACGAATCCACGGCCAATGTCCAGAGAAAATGTGCAACAGGACCTGCCATTGTCGACACCGGTTTCACCCATTCAACGAGCCAGACGCCGCGGCCCAACCTACTCATTGTTACATGGCGTCACACGAATGGGTTGGAGGAACATCCGCAGCTTTGGTGGTAGTTTTTAGCTTTTATGTTTGGGTACGGACTCTACACAAGTTTGCAAGATAGTCTACGGTGATTCGCACACAAATCGATACTTCTTGCTGTATTATCCCATGATTTCATCTTTCTGTCCTCCTTCGCTCCCACGTGAGTGAAGTGTCCACTTACCATCTTCGATCCCCTCTCCTCAACTCACGCCCGAAAGCGTGACAAACGCCCACAGGTCCCAAGCAAATCATTCTTGAGCAAACCCACTTCACCCACCCCGCAACAGCAACAGCCGAACGAACCACAGAGCGCCCACCACACCCAAGCCCAGCAACTCGCGATCCACGCCAACAAAAACCCCTCTTCCTCCAGATAACCACAGCCGCCACATTCGAAGCATAGAAACAGAGCGCCACCGTCCGATTCCCAGTCCGCCGCGGTCCAAGGTAGGCTTCCTCTCCCGTAGACCAACTTGACATCTGACCCCGCGATCCTGCCGACGTGGGATCAGAGACGATGCGGGCGACCGGGCCGCAGCCACCACCGCCGACGTGACTTGGGCGCGCGCGCGTGTCTGGCGGTCCCCTCTTCCGCTGTTGTTCGTTGATTGCGTGTACGATGGCAGATTGTGTTTTATTATGTACGTGGAGTGTGTTTCTGCTGCCCGTCGCTGCGTCGTGGGTGCGGCAACGGGCCGAGGGAAATTGTGTGTGTGAGAGAGAAAGACAGCTGTGAAGACCTATCGAGTGGTCACCGGGACTGCGACGCAGGACGGGTCGGAGCGGGGGGCGTGGGAGGGGAGGGAGCATGGCGTAGTCGTGGCGGGAGAGCGAGGCGTGAGAGTGGAGTTGGCGGTGCAGTTGTGTATGGGCTCGGCCGGGGCGGTTGCGGGTGTCGGGCTCAGTGGTACTTGTCGGAAGTGGGAGGCGACGTTGACGGCAGTGAGCGGAGGCGAGACGAGGCGGGGTTGCGTCGATGTCTTCGGTGGGTGTGGGGTCGAAACGTGGGACGCGTGCATGCGCGTCAAGTTGGTTGCGGGTAGAGCGAGATCATGGAGGGAGAGGGAGCAATGGTGTGCTGGCTAAGCAGCATGACGGCTCCGTGGCGTAGTTGGGGTATGCCATGGGGAATGCTGCATGGGAAGGGTTACGAAACGGAGACTTGTGCTGCTTGTCAGCTTCCCTTCTTATTCCCGCTTGCATTGACTACTTCGGTCATGTCCGCGAACCCTCCTGTGAAGCACTATCCGGCTTCTGTCCATAAACAACATGATAATCGTACAACATATGCACACTTCTATCCTTCAGGTTCTCCCTCGCCTTGGCCACGAAAACCTTTACCTCATCCTCTTTCCACCCAAGATAACCTGTGAACAATCTCATGGTAAACCCCTCCAGGCCATCCAAGACCTGAATCAAATTGAACATGCCCGCCTCCTTTTTCCTCTTGTCGCGCGGCCAGCCGCCAATGGGCAGCTTGAACACCTCATGCCTCACATTCACAAAGCCCGCCTCCTTGGCCCATCTCTCGAGCTTGGGTCCCGGCGACGGATCGCGCCCCCACGAGGCGGCGGCGTCGTTGAAGGTGGTACTCCACTGGTGGAAAGCGTGCTCGGGGCGGAAGGAGCCGTCGTCCGAGTAGACGACAGCGTCGTAGTCTTGGAACTCGGCCCAGCCGCCGGGCTTGAGCGACGAGAAGGCGGACGCGATGAGGGCGGGCCAGTCGCGGATCGAAGACATGAGGTAGCGGGTGAAGACGAAGTCGAAACGGGCGGCGCCGTAGGCCCAGGGACGCTCGATGTCGTCGACTTCAAAGTGCACGTTCGGAGGCACCTGGCGCGCCGGGGTCAGCATCGACAGCGGCCGCGGTACGCGCGGGGGACGAGGAAGGGAGGTATGGGGGACGCGCTCACCCACGACGGCTGGATCGGACTCAGATCCACGCCGCGCACGTCGGCGTCGGGGTAGCGATCGCCCATGCAAATGGCCCATATTCCGGTTCCGCAGCCTGCGTCGAGGACGCGCCCGGCGAAACCCTCTTCGGGCAAAGGCGCAAGGAAGAGTCTGTCCCCGATCAGGGTCGTCACCATGGCGTGGGCGACGTCCAGGCGGTCCTGCTCCTGCTCATCGTTGGGCAGGATGTAGGCGCCGTCTTTGTAGGCGTGGTAGCGGCGGCCGTGCTGGATGGGGTAGGCGGTGACGCTGGAGGAGAGCGAGGACGTGAAGGAGGAGAGCTGTTCGTCGATTGAGCCGCGGGTGGAGTCGGAGTCGGCGGCATCATCGGCATACTGCGCGGTCGGTCAGCGGGGCGCGGGTGGTGTGCGGTACGAGGGCGGGGTGTCTCGGTACCTCTGGGTCAACGTCGACGGTGGCGGCGGGCGGCGGTGGTGCTGTCGCTGCGAGGGTTGCCATTGTTCGGCGACGGCGACGAGAGTACCTCGGCGAGGATGAGTGGGGGAATGGCGGGATAAGTATGCACCGCCAAGGTCGCGAGAGTGGCTGTTGCCGATTCTCGTATGAGTCGCATCGAACCGAGTGACGATCTCCCCACCTCGTGCGCGAGCCGAGGCCGGGTTGGCGAATGGGCGGTTTGAATGCGGAGAAGAGCGCCGGCAATCGGGTTGTGGACCGGTCGAGGCGTAGCTGGCTGGCGGCTCTGGCTTGGATGAGTCTTGGTTTTTTCTACCGGAAGCCGCCGCCAAACACGGAGCTGCGCCTCCCGTCGAGCCCCCAACGCCGTCGCCTTCGTTGCAGCCTCATCGCATCTTGACGCTTCTCACCTTTCCGACCCGCTCCATCGTCACAGCAAGCGCTTAGCACCGCTTGCCAATGCCGCAGCCCGAGCTTATGGACTCATGCATCCTGCTGCCAGCTTCGTCGCCGGGGACTTTCAGCGCGTCACGGAACCCGTCTGCCATGGAAGGCACCTAGACGGCCTGGCTGGCGGACGCAGCCATGAGCGGAAGGCACAGTCATTTCAACAAAGCCTTTCCAGCTCTCCCGGAAGGTGCACCCGTCGACGACAATGCCGTCTTTGCCTTGCCACGAACTGCCTGCGTCCGCAAGTACACGACTCCACTACCGCGTCCGCAACAAGCAGCACAGCTACTCTCTACCATATACTTAGCACCCATGGCTAATCGTGTGGAACCTCGCCCGACTGTCGAGTGTGGTAGCTACACCCGATGCATCAGCCGTGCACACCTCTGCTGACCCGATGCCGCCCAAGATCTCAAACTGGTCAGCCAAACCGAGAGAGATGGCATGCCCGAGGGCTACGAGCACATTTCCGTCCGCAGGGTCCGACTGAATAACTTCGGCAGATTTATTGGACGCAGTGAGGTCATAGGCTCCCTTGAAGATGGTCCAGCATCAACCAATCTACAAGTCGAGAACCCCGTGGTTGACGTCATCCACGTTCGACTCCGTGCCCTTACGCCACATGTATGCTTCTGCTCACCTTCCTCCCACGCTTCATTTCCTACTAATCCATCTACCTTCGCCACAGACCATAGAGGTCCAGGCTCTAGACAACCTGGACGGAATAAGGCTGGACGATCTATTGATAAAAGATACGAAGTGGTATCCCGTCTATGACGGCGAAAAACTGCGGATCGGCAAGACAGACATTATCGGCGGCGGTATGCCCATCTGTTCCCCTCCACTCATTTGGCTCATTGCGCTGACCACATATGCAAAGTAATTTACTACGCACCAATCTTCTTGGTCCGCATCGAGCCTATCGACGCTCCGCCCCACCTTGCAGGCTGACCCTCGGTCCAATCCTACCTTCCTTACGGCTGGTCTACCCATCATCAAAATCCTCCGAGGACCGTTCATTAACCGCTGTATACATCACTTGTACTGTTGGCAATCTCAATTCATTATTCTCGTCGAGCCAACAAAGGCGACGCTGCCATGATTGTGGATGTCTCACAGTGCCCATAGCCACGTGTCACGTACACCTGCCCATATGCCTCCCGCTTCTACTTGTAGGTGTAGAACTCTTTTCGCTTTCTTCATTGTTCTGCACCGCCCTGTAGTGCTGTCTCCCACCCTGAAGGAGCCATTCCGCTTTTTGCTGGCCTTCACGCGAGTTTCCTGCCCGCCATGATCGTCGCACCTGTCGCCGCCGCTTTGTTGTCTTATATTCCTGCACGTGCCTCCCAGATCAGTGTTCCTTCGCTTTGAACCCTTCCCTTGGCCTCGTATGCGATACAGCAGCGTGACGATGCTGTTCTTTGCGTTTCTTTCACCCAAGGTTTACACTTCAGCGACGATACAAATGTCAATATCTATATAATTACCATTTCCAACATCCACAACCCCCACAAGCTGCTCTATCCACAAATACAAGCCTACTCAGCACCAGCACATCCAGCTTCTCCTCCGTGTCCAATCCCCAGCGTCCAAGAGTCTTGCAACTGACACAATGGCTGCGACCGCCAAATACTGTAAGTTAGTCCATGAACATACCTGCGCCATGACTAACCGACGCGGGCCAAAGTGGTCACCTTCACCCTGGAGAATCGGAATGGATCCACCTGCACCGATTTCGGTCGCTCGGTAGTGTTTGTGGGAGATGAACCGCAAACGATCCGCACAAAAGGAGACCTGTTCTGTACGGTGCCCATGTTCGACAACCTCCTCTTGAAACCTGGTCAGGGTGTCGCAAACTGGCATGCCATGGTGAGGGTCCAGTCAAAAGACGTACGACCAGCCTGTCCCGCTTGCCTAAAGTCGCTTTATACTGACTTGTTGCGCCATGTCAGGCTGTCCAAGTCAAAGCTTTGCAGACTTGCTACCCCACGCTCGTCGGACGAACCAGACTGCTGAACGATGGGACTTGGACTACTCTCCCGAATGGGGGAAGACTTTTCCTAGGAGGTATGGCCTTGGCCTTGTTTTGGATGCTCCATCATCAGATAATGGACTGCTAATGCCTCATCCTTCAGGCGAACCGTCCAGCCCGACGTTCCGCGTCCATATTTGCCCGCTATTACCCGAGGACTCTCTCGTTGTTTGAGTTGGGGTTCAACATCCCGAATAATCTTTTACTGGCCCTTTGCCTTCTTCAATTTGGTTTTCCAAGGCAAACAGGGCGTACTTTTCCAACACTATGCATTTGGCCATGATGAGAGGTCTCAAGGTACTCTTGCTACTGAACTCATAAGCTACAGTTCTCATGGGTAATTTAGTAAAGATGCAGCGAGCATATGGCGAGAATATTTGCTTGTAGGCTGTTTTAGCCAGCTGGGGAATACGGTCAGATTGTTTTCTTGACAATGGTAGTATTTTAGGATGTATACAAGATAGCGATGATAGTGGGGCATCTTTAATACTTGACAATTCCCGGTCAGCCATGATAGTTGTTTTCTCATAAAGCACGTATTCCACCACGGCGCCATCTCTTCCACCACAACCCACAGCTTATACACCATACCTCAACCGAGCCGAGGTCCAGTTCTGTCACCCTTGCTTGATCTTTCAGCATTTTTGAACTTTTCATCTGCTTTTCTGCTTGCGCTAGGGATCATGCGTCCGTCTCAGTGCAGTCATGGCACCTTCTCCCGGCCTTTGTCCAGCCACTCAAGAATTCATATCCGCGGCAGCGCCAACACAGATGGAATTCTGCAATGTATAACCCCAGCGTGAATCAGGCGCCCTAACCGCCATTCGGTTAGAGCCTTGTCTTGTGGAATCGAGGCGCATCAAGTCTGAACGGGCGTACGAAGTCAATTTTCAACATGGCACGACTGCCCACTTCGGCGGCTAGAGCTCTCACCGCCGCAAAGAGGAAAGAAAAAGTCGTCAAGACTGCAGGAACACCCGCAGCTATGCTTCACCTACCGCCCCGTTTAAGCTATGTAACAATGTACGAACAACGGCCACGGAGGGTGCGGTGGCGGTGTCGGCGACAGCATCAGCTGCCCACGCCAGCCAAGGGGCGCCATGCGATCGAGATCGGGTAGGCGGGCTGTAACGACAAGTCCAAGTGCTGGCGCGGAGGCAGATATGGGGCCGGGTAGAGAGCAGGGTATTCGGGGGCTGGAGTATGACCGGAGGAACTTCCGTCAGACCACATTCCAGGCCGCTAGCCCTGCCGATCGACCTACTCCATCCGTCGCCACTAGTCGACGCCCGCCTTTGACCTCGTCCCGTTGTCCCCTAGCGTCCCTCTCGTCGCCACTTCGGTAAAGGGAGTAGTGCGGAGCTTATCTGGACGACCACCTCGGGCATCGTCAGGTGCGGAAGCTTGTGTTCCGTTTCTCGAGGGCGAGTCTGACGCTGTTCGGTGCCAATGCCGCTGTCTTGCAGCGCTGGCCGCTGTTGTTGTTGCTGCTGCTGCTGCCCCAGCGGTTGTCCGACGCTATTTACTTTTCTGTTGACAGTCGCTTATCCCAGGCTCACAGGTCTGCCGTCTGGGTGACGGTGTGGAACTCTGAGGATGAGTGCGATATTTCTTTGGCATCAGCATCATCTGGGGTCTAGAAACAAGAAGCGCGTGGAAGACCGCGGGGAGGAGAACACGGCTCACCGGGACATGAATTCTTCGACACTGGTCCAGTCAACTTCGGTCTTCCTTCTCTTCCGGCAGAACATCGTGCGTATCATGGAGAATTGATCTTTCTAAACGTATGGTATGGACCTGGTTTTGAGAGAGAATGACCGTAGCGTCGTGTAGGTGCTCTCGACGAAGGAGGTAAGAGGGCCGGCTTGGACGACCATTGAGAATGTGAGCTTCAAGCGGACATGTAGAGCCAGAGCGCAACAATGTTCTTAGCTGCGGCAAGGCCGGTGGGGATAATAACTTGCCCATGGCTGAAACATATGTGCGGTATGAACGTCGAAGCTACTCGTAAGATGAGGGCGATCGGAATGGTGCTCGCGAGCAAGCGGTCGTGAGAGGATGAGGGTCATGGACGGCTGGAAGGCCTCTCTCCGTGGAATTCAGAGTCGTGTGCTGCTACCTCTGCGAGATGCGGGAGGAACTTCCTGCTTGGAAAGGTCGCGCTGCTCCAAGAGAAAGAATGATGTACATAAATAATATTAAAAGTCATGGCTTTGGCAGCATACAATCTTGGCAGAATTTTCATATACTTGTGTACAATGGTAGCCTTACTTAGCTGTGGATTATCATTGCCACTGGCAAATTAGAGACAGCGGCGGCTGTCCTGGTAAAGAGTGGATGACGGACGAGCGAAAGGCGGCGGTCCTCGGAGGTTCATCGTTAGTGGCCGCTGCGCCCGCCGTAACGAGTGGTCGCCCGGAAATTTTGTCTCCATCGAAGCGTAAGCCGATGGTCGAAGCTTACGCGAATATCGAAAATAGATTCCCCAGGACTCCCTTTTAACGTCCCTACTGAGACTAATGGCAGTACTTTAAGGTCCAGTGTATGCAAAGCAGCTCACTGCGTTATGCAATGCTTACGCCCACCGTATCAAGCGCATGAGTGAAATAAGTACATACATTACAGATTCAATGCTACATCTCGTATAGAGAGAAGAAATTCATTGCTATTGTAAATTAGAGCAAGGATCTGGTACGCACCAGTCGTGTTGCGGTTACGAGATGGTAGAGTGAAAGGTGTTTTTTTTTTTCTTTTTTGGCAGAGCAACCACGCCCCGCTAAAGCTTCAGCTCAAGTGCCCGCAGACTCTTCCGTTGCTTCTCCGATCTTGCCGCAGCTGATCGTTTCAAGCGAGGAGGCAACGGAGATGCTCGATGAACCGTTGCCTGTAGGATGTTTGGTCCACTTCCCAATGTAGCCACTACCTGCTGAGCGGAGGCGCCGAAGCTCAACACGAGCGTTTTCAAAGTCGCACCAGCTGCTTCAACGTACTGTGTCAATTGCTTGAAAGTTGAAAGGAAGCGAAGCCGCCACGCCTCGTCGCCGCCGTTAAGCCGGTAGAGATCCTCGCTCTCCACGATGATGACGGACATGCCAATCTTACAGAGAATGCGGCCCAGAAGCTCCAGCCATTCTCCCTCAGAGTGGCTAGCTATCACTTTGTCAAAGTTGAAGCCATCGTGCAAACTCGGCAGGATCTTGCTGTCCCGGCCTATGGCTTGGGCCACGAGACTCTTCAAAATGTTCTCCATAGAGGGCTCATATTTTTCGGAGCCCGGTTGAGACAGGATGTAGAAAACGTTGTCGTGATGAATACGGATTTGGGTAATTAACTGGACGCATAGACTTTTGGCCGCAACGTTGGCTCGAGGTGCCGATTGAAGTACCAGGAGAGAGGAGTTTGGACATGAGCTCCACTGATTCAGTGCGGCGAGGACGCTGCCTACGTCGAAGACGTATCCGGGCTTTTTCTGGCGATTTTTGATCAGAACCTGCTGTTTGTGGAGATTCCGTTCAGGGTCCAGCGAAGTTTTCAGTTGGGAAAGGACGGACTGCCCAAAACGTTCGCCGTCTCGAACGTTCAACAAAGGCTTGCTGGCAAGGTACATCCGAGCGTCCACAGCTTTGGCAACAGCGTCTCTGTAGTACTCGCAGCCGACCATGTTCTGACCGAATTTATCCATGAGCATCTGTAGGCAAAGTTTCATGCCATCGACTTCACCCTTGACGTCTTTGATTGTCCCATGGGCATCTTGAATGGTGTCCCGCATGTCTTGTACCCTGCCTTGAACATCGTGCAGCTTGCCATTAACTTCTCTGACTATGCCGTGAATGTCTCGAACCTCTGCTTGGTTGGCCTGATTGGCAAGATTGTTGATTGTATCTGTAACGTCCCTGAGCTGTTCCAAAGTGTTCTTGAACGAAACATCGAAAGGATTGAAGATGGATAGTACCATGCGAGTTCCTGAGCCGTGCTTGTACCATATAATCACCTTGACGAAGAACTTGATGATACAGACGTAGAGCTGCGCGATGGCTTGTCCCATCCTTTCTGTTTGATACAGCTCCGCGGTAAGCTTGACTTGGGCCAGTATGTCACCGATGCTGGCTAAAGCTTCGGCAAGCTTTTCCACAAGCTCATGGTGGTTGATGATCCCCTTAGCGTACTGTCAGTAGAAGTAATCTTGTAAGAACGGAGGGCCTTCGAGTCTCACCGTAAAAACCAACTTCAGAGCCCCCCATGCAAGCGACACATACTCCGGGTGATGCTGTGCCAATGCGTCGAGGACACGTTCGTAATGGGCAATGCGGATGGAGAAACTGTGCAGCCACTGCAGCACCCTTTTGCGACCTCTTCCTCGCTTGTCGTACTCTGCTTGGGTGTGGTGCACTATCCGCTGGACATCATCCATGGTGTTAGTTGAGGATATCATTTCCAGGCTTTTTTGGTCATCTTTGAATTCCGTTTGTAGTGTTTGGACTGCGTGTTCGTACGCTTCCTGCGCAATATCGTTCGTTCTATTGTGTGATGTGAGCAACGACCCTACTCGCGAAGTTTACATGGAAATTGGAAAGGAACAACAACATCTAAGTACTACACAGACTGCACAGATACCTACAGTTGAGATGGTGAAGGACAATACGCCGCAGTTATTCGATCACTGTGTTGGATGGTGACAGCCATCGGTGGTTCTGGCTCGAGCGAAGTGATAGAGCTGGCCGAGACGAGAGCGAGATGCATGCCTTCCTCTTCTTAACCCAGCCAAGCAGTGGGGCTGAGGACGCAGGTGTTAGTGGCGTGGGGCTACGTCAGCTTGGGGTTCAAGAATGCGGACTAGAACAGGCGAACGCGAAGAAGGCAAACCAGCAAGGTCGCCAAGTATGCCTTGGCTGACAGGGAAAAGAGGCTGATAGGGTGAAATTAATCGGGCTGATCCCATGGGCTGTGTGATTGGGTTTGCCTCGCCCCTGGTCCATCGTGTGGAGGGAAATGATTGATGCGAACGTGGGGCTGGAGGATGTAAGCGCTTACTGATCCATGCAGGATGCATGCACTCAGCCAGGTGCAGCAGAGAAGGCCTCAGCCAGCGCGACGATGCAGGCAACAGCAATAAAACCACCCCCACTTTCGTGGCCTCTCAGCAAACTGTTCCTAAGCGTCCTTAACCAGCCTTTCATCAGCCAGGCTTTTGAATCAAACCACCGGCCCGGGATCGCGGAAGAAAAGGTATGGCAGTACGCCAGCCTGATAGCTCAAAGCTCTCTGCTTTGAACGGCAGGCCTCCGAATCTATCGCTTGCGCTGTCAAGCTCGACACTCGGTGGCATAGTGTACTATCCCCGACCGCAACCTACTTCGCAGAAAGAGCCTCAGGGACTACGTGCCCCACTCACACCCGGATTTGCAAGTTCAGCACCCACAAGGTCCCCTGGAAAGAATCTTTACGGCTCTTTGAGCTCAGCCATCGGCCCTGCACGAAATCGTTCACGAGTCAACTATACAATTTCCGAAGATGCATCTGACTCCAACCTACTCAACCGGTGTTCCTCGCTACTAGCCATCCTGGATGAGAGTGTCGTTCAGCAGCTTCTTATCCTGATTGGATCGGAACACAAGAGGAAGGGCCAAGACCATCACATCGTTCACAACGCACCCGTCGCACCCCCGCCGTTCCCGCGCAAAGATTCACCTACTCGCAAGAAAGTCACCAGCTCCGCCGGCATTGGTTGTCCTTTGGCCCCAGGACAGGTTGTTCAAGCACTACACGCAGCATATGTTACCAAGCAACAAGTAGCTCAAATCTTCAAAACGTTTTGGCAATTGGTAATCGAACCTCATTCCCAAATCCGCCATAAGCTTCCACTGACGTGTTTAGTAGGCCTACCCTCGATACGGTATCTTCTCCATGTGTGAACTCCCTCCTTGATGTTGGATGCTAATTTCTCTGCCGAAGCTCTTACCAGGCGACAAGCATGGTACCATATCCGGGAACTCCCTTCGGATTTGATTGAGTCCAACTTACGCAAAGAGTTAGACAAGCTCATCAAAAGTAAAGGCTCTCCCGAACCGACTCCGGTTTCGATTACAGGTGAGCACAATGCAATTATTCAAGAGCCAAGAGTACTAACAACTGCTGCTCTAGTGTTCGTGACCCTAGTCTCCACCATTCTTTTCGACGCATGCGCTTTTGACGAAATGGCCCGTTTTTTTGGGATTCTCGGAGGCGGCGAGGATACCGTAAGGGTTGCATGTCTCCGGGATGCCATCATGTCCAGTGACGACAGTACACTTGTCCCGGAGCTCGACCGTATGATTAGGGATCTTGACACAATGGATATTGGAACAATCAAATGTTTGTAGATGATTGCAAAAGCCTGTGAGCGAGCTAATATCTTAGTAGGGCCTGAATTCTTTTACTACATGTACCGGGGCGAAAAGTAAACGGGAAATAGTAATCGAAGCTGTTGCTGGAGCAATCGCGAGTAGGAAAAGTTTCTTTCTGGTACCTATTCAGCTCTGATATTACCTTCCAACGCTATCTGGTTATCGGTGTAGCCGCCACGCGTTCTAACCAGATAGTTCTCGAATTCGTCTGCAATCTTTAGAACCGTTTCGAAGTGATCGAAACAGAGATCCCTATTCTTCCATGAGGCAAGCTGGCGCGCTGACTTGATGGTGTTCCGTATCTGTCTCCCATTGAGTTCTTGCTGGGATAGCATGTGTATGTGCCTGTTCAGCTCGCACACTACGCGGTCAGGCTCTTCCGGAACCAGGGAGCTGATGAATTTGCGCCAGATCTTGCGACGTTCGGCTTCTCCTAAGGAGGGGTAATGGACGGCAAGCTGAATCCTAGATTTGAAAGCCTCATCGAATTTGCCGACACGGTTGGAGGTTAGGATGAGTATTCCGTCGTAGTACTCGACGGCTCGAAGAAAAACCGACACCAGAGCGTTTCTCTCCAAATCGGCGTCTGAGCGCTCTTCCAAAAACACATCAGCCTCATCAAGGAGTACCACACATTCCCAGATGGTGCTGATGTGGAAAACGGATTCAAGATACTTCTCCACTGCTTCTGGATTCGTGCCCATATCGCCACATGTTACGCGGTACAACGGTCTCTTGGTAAGCTCTGCGACCGACTCGGCTGTCAAGGTCTTGCCAGTGCCGGGACTGCCATGGAGCAGCATCACTAGGCCGTTGCCTTTACCCTCGATCAGGTCTGTGGACTTCAGGGTCTTTGTGTGCACCGTGACCAGTGCCTCGATGATCTCTTTCTTTTCGGCGTCCAATACCAGACGTTCAAATGCAGTAGTATTCCAGTCAACCACTTCGATGGAGCAGACATTCAAGGGACCTTGTTCAACGTCAGCCTCTATATTCCAACCGACGTTGACATTACTCACGCCACTTCTTGTCATGGAAGCCGTAGCCCAGAATGGTGGGAGGAAGAAGAAGTGAGAAATTGTCGCCGGGTGGATTCTTCTCCGCCATCGCTGGAGCACTCAAGGTGTCTCGGTCTGTTGATTCAGCGGTATGTAAAGCATGCAAAAGCTGGTACGTCTTCATGTCTATCATGAATCTCAAGTTTGTCTACCGTTCGTAAGTGATAAGAAGAAGTATAAGAGAACATGGAGCCTTACCGTGCGAATCTCAAAAGAGGGGCTTTTGGAGCTGTAGCTCACAAACGTGCGGTAACGAAGACCCCAGAATTTCTCACCCCTGGCTCTCAGGCGCTCTTCAAGCCCTGTTTGGTCAAATCGAAGTGGGTAAATACCGAGGGCCGTTACGTCGATCGTGTCCTCATTTGCTGATGGCCATTCCACCATATGCACGTCGTCTTGTTTGAGGAAGTGTCCGTCGAAAGCCCAAGTCCAGCCATAGAGCTTCAACTTTGGGGGGAGACTTTCTACCACTGTGCACTTGTAGGCTCGTGGTTGATTCTGCTCCATAGCCACAAGAATCTGACCTGGGCCGAAGAGTTTCTCAAAATGCTTTTTCGAGACACGACCCTTTGCGAACAGCGCATCCGCCTCGGCATATTCACTTCCCAGCTCTTTCTCCAAGTACTTCTTCAGAACCAGGACTTGATACTTTGCTTCGTCTTCGTGCTCGGCTATGTACTTTGACATGGCCTCTCGCTGGTAGTAGAGGCGCAAGTAAGGGGCGCGCAACAGTATCTCCGATCGCTCTTGCCCGTAAAGATCCGGTGGAGGAGGGGGCATGAAGGTTCTGCGTGGCGGTGGAGACATGGATCGAGGAGGCGCAGTAGGTGGAAGTCTGACATCCAGGGAGGGATCTAGTTCCTCGAGCAGCTCGCGGAGCTCATCGGACAGAATGACCATGCTTTCGTGCTCCTCTTTCGCCTCCCTGGCGTCGCGTTGTAAGGTGAACAAAAAGGGCCAGACTTTGGTGGAGACGGTCATGTCGGGGTTGAGTAGCTTCGTGCGAATGAAGTCTTTCTTGATTTCGTCCTGATATTTGTCGCATCTATAGTTCTTGTACACCACCAGACAGATGTTTTCCTGTTGCTGAATGTAGCTGTTGACGTCTTCCACAAGCCTCTTCCCACGAAGCGCACTCGCCTTGCTGTCCCCGGTCCAGAGCCTCGGACGGTCGAGGAAGGATGCTGAGAGGGGATGAGCTTCATGTGCCCCATCCGACTCGCAGTCAACTGTATGGATGACCAGATATTGTGGTTCCATAGAGACGGCTGAGTCGTCAGCCTCCTGGACGAGATTTTGGACCGTAGCCGCTGGCATCGCCGTGGTATCAGAATCAGTTGGGATATCCATGCTGGAAAGTCGAGTAGTCCAAAAGGCGCGTCTGCATCACAAAGCACGTTCGTGCCGCCGGGTCGTTTATGTGCGCAACCGGCCCCCAAGTTTGGATGCAAGGCTGAAAATACGCGATGGGCAACTTTTGCCCCCGCACCCAATCGCGGGGGTGATGACGAACAAGGCTGCAGGACGAACAACGCATCAGACATACTTCGGTGATGCCTGGTTGTCGTGGCGCTGTTGCCTACTCTACAGCCTCGCCCTCCCCGGCGCCAGCCCCGCTCTTGATCCGCACACCCCAAGCCAACAACCCCCCCTGGTATCTGCAACCAATCCCACTCGAGCTCAAGCCAGACAGCGCCCCTCACCGCAGCCTCCCCAGCCGCGCTCACTCTCGCACCGCCCAAAGCCATCCATCCCCCTCCACCAGACCAACCCGCCAATCCCCCCCGGCGCCTCTCTCCACCCTTGACCAGACAATGTCTATCTAACCCCACACATACCGCTTCCTCACACAATAGCTCCACCACCAACCGCCGACGTCTCGTAGTCGCCGCCGTGGGCCCTATGGTCGATCTACTGCGGAGCGGACGAAGCGGCGGGGTCGGATACGGCGATCGGCAGGTAGTGGTAGTTGGGCGCGGATGTCGGGATTGGCGAAAGCTCGGGGAGAGCCGACGAGGCGCAGCGGGGCGATGAGGGGGGGAGGGGTAGGCGGCGCTGTGGCACGTTGGTGGCTGCTGCAGTGGTGCGGGGCGGCAGGTGTTTGGTGGGCTGGCCGCTTCCGGCTGCCGCTGGCTGGCTGAGCTGGACGGAGGGGGGCGATGCTGGCTGGCGTGGCGTCTTGGATCGTGCGGGAACGACTTTGCGGTTGCTTTGGGTGCGTCTGGGAAGGTGGTTGGTGTGCTGGGGGCTTTGAGGGAGGGATGGTCTGTGGGAGTCGGTGCTCTTTTCGGGATGACGGCCTGCGGAGACTGCAGCGGGAGGACGTGGCTGTGTTGACTGGAATTTGAAAATCGCGAGTGGAAAGGCTGTACGGTGTTCATTGGCTTGGGCTGAAACGTTGCGGGCACTGGGTTCATCTAAGCACCCACTGCAGGAGGCTGGGGGTGGCACGGGTTTGGGAAGAGAGGAGTCTTTTCCTGGAAAAGATAGGCACGGGTTCCAGTGCTCGACTGACGACCCATGATGGCCGTCTATGTCACTGGAGCCGCATCCTTCCCGTGAACCCTGTAGCTGGTCACTACATCTTCCATCTTCAGCAATAGAGGTGCTGGATCCGGGGCTAATGTGGGATGTGTGGGTTGTGTTTATGATCGGAATGGCGGAGGCGAAGGCCGTGACTTCTGGCTTCGGTTTGTCGTGGCAGCGTTAACGGGCTCGTGCCGACTGCCGACTGCCGAGTCGGTACGGTAAGGTAAAGCCGGCCGTTGAGCTTAGGTGGTCTTGGCTAAAGGTAGCAGAAGGCATCATTGGGGCACCCCTTGCAGCCGCTGCGTCGTAGGTTGCACCCGGTTAGTGGGGGGGCAAGGAAAAAGTTATACTGGTACGGCGAAATGGATGTCACATTAACAACTTGACAAATCAGGATGACAGGGCATGGCATTAGGATATCAAATCAAAGCCCCAGGGCTGGTGAATCTGGTATTGTGTAGAAAAAGTAGCATCGTCTGAAATTAAGCGATCCCAAACTCATCAACTCCAATGCGGTAAGGTCGAGCACCGTACAGCTGAGGCAGGTGGCGCAGTATCCGGCTTCCGTCCAGGTATATCCATTGTCCAAAAAACTCCCATATATTCAGCGCTGTCTTTCACTTCCACATTTTTCGAACGGCTCTTTGAATTGAATTACGCCGTCTTTACCATGGGCAGCTGCTCAGGCCTTCTTCCTGCGGCCGGGCGGTGTCATCATGGCCATCTCCTCAGACTCTTTGGTGGGCAGCTTGTAGGTCAAGGCCCAGATGCAAGCGAAGGCGCCATTGCGCTCGATCCATTCCTCGTCAATCTGAATGTCCTCATTGCCTGCCTCATGCTCCCAGGTGTTCTGGCCTCTCATGAGGGATGAGTAAGAGAAATTTGGGTCATTGCTCGGAGACGGCATCGGCTTGGACTGTGAACAGGTCAGGACGAGGATGGTATCACAGGCGGGGTGAGTGGCAAACCTGGGCCGGCGAGCGCGACGGGGATATGATTGGTTTTTCCCTACGCTTTTGCGGGTACTCGGGCGTAGAGTATGGCAACTGATGCTGTGGCTGCAAGGGTTGCTGCTGCTGTGACTGCAGATGCTGCTGACACTGGTGGTATAGCTGGTGCTGCTTGTCGCGCCGTGACTTGTGAGATTCCCGGTTCTGGGCGTGGTGCTGGTCGGTCTGGTACTGCGGACGTGGCCTCGGAGGCGGAGGTGGCTGGGGGTGTGGCTCCTGACGCTGCTGTGTGGCTGGTCAGCTGGGCGGAGCTTGGTCAAGAAGCAGGCCTTCGGGCGGGCTACCATGTTTCGCCGCGGGCGGATCGGTGACGTGAAGAGACAGCGACACCGACAGCGAAGGCGGGCGGGCGGGCGAGAGAATTTGTACGGCAAGACGAGAGCGAGACGGCTGGCGTGACTCGGGGTAGGCCATTGTTTGCTTAGGGCTTTCTGGGGCTGGGGGTTGAGGGAAGAGACGGCGAGGTGCAGCTGCAGGCTGGTCCTCGAGCGGTGGGCGCATCAGAGCAGAGCAGGGCTCAGCGGTAGCACGCATGGCCGACTCTTGTGCTGTAACGGGGCTTCGAGGCGAGCTGCTGGGGTGTGGAGCGGTGGGTCTGGTTGAAGATGGGCGCGGCGGTGGAGAGAGAGTTGGGCGTGTCGAAGAGGAGCTGCGAAGCTGCGAAGCAAGGCGCGGCGGCAACCAGTAGGTAGGGCTGTCGCTTCCTGCACCGCCGTTGGGCCATGCTCCCATGCTCCCTAGCTCCCATCGGCCATGCCCACCGCGACCGCGACCCCTTGTGTCTCTCAGCCCGGAGCGTGCCAGCGCGGGAGATCATCCTGCCTACACGCGTTAATCGCGCGCCTAGCTCAGCTTTGACGTCTTCCTGACCGTGGGAGGCCTAAGTTGCCCGTCTGGTTGCGCGGGGCCTTCCTTGCCTGGACGCGAGTCGCGACCTGCTCGCAGCTTCTTCCACTCCCGCCTCAGCCCGAACCCACCGCCGCCATTGTCTTGCCTTGTGCCAGCGCCGCTCCAGCTGCCCCGCGCTTAGGCGTCAACCATCTCGAAATCCTCCATGGCCGCCGACGGCCCGTTCCCGCTCGCGACCGTCCGCCTTCCGAGACCATTGGCGCGCAGGTCGAGCCACAACTCGGGAGTGACCTGCAGCCGCGCCTGCATCCGCCCAGCCAATGCGCCAGCATGATTTTCACAGGGCCTGCTGGGAGATTCTCGCGACCACGTCCTTGTCATCGCTTGCCGCACATCTCCTTGCTCTTGTCCGCAGCCCAACGCTGTACCTGTTGCCTTCTCTCCTAGGACTGGAAGCTCCTCCGGCCCTCACACACCCTGATCGCCCCGGCCAACACAACTCACATCCATCTCCATCACCGCTTCCACTCTTCCGAGCTCCCCTTGGTCCGTGTTCTGGAGCCAATTCTCCCGCAGGCCTTCAACCTTCGGTCTGGTTGACCCACAATTAAGTACCGTTATCAACGCCTGCTTTTTCTGCTCCTCTTGCCAGTACCCCTCGCTAACAGTCCGACTGGACTTTGATCATCTCGAATCTGCAGACGATCAACAAGGCGCTATGCTGGTGGTCGTTCCACGCGCGGCTCCTCCCGCTGACAGCTGTCAACAAAGATGGAATCTTGGCGCGACAGATCGACATGGAACCCGACAAGGGTCATTGCAGCTTGCCCGACCGCCCTACTATGCCTGTCCCTGGAGCACAGCCCATTCCCTCGATTTCCATGGCCCACAGCTCTATGCCGTCAACCTTGGCGTCTATAGAGAGCAGTCACACAAATTCCATCGACCCATCATACGTCAAGCGCGAACCGTGACGCCTCGAGCTTTGAACCTTCTGCGCCTCGGCAGACACTTTCCACGTTGTGTTTCATCTTTTAGCAGTGCTGGATATGATAGGTCATATCGGCCGCTCATGGTACTGCCTTGAAGTCCCACTTTGCGGACCAATGAGTGGACCCCGCCACTTGTTCCACAAGCCATCACCAGATGACATCCTTATACAACTTCACCATGCGCTAAAAACTCATCAAAACCGTTGCGGCTCTTGTAGGAGGGTGCATCGCGTCTTGTACAAGATTCGATCGTGATGCCTCAGACTACTACAAGACCTTCCAACCACGTCACTATACATCACTCAGCTTCGAATACGTGTCCTCAGCAATGGTGCGGCTGGAGAAGTGTATGTTGCTCCGAACAGAGCACACCATCCAGGCCCGAGCGCATCCAATGGCAAAGCCGAGGTGGCTAGGCTGTCTAGGTTCTGTGACCACTGGGAGTACAACAAAAGGCCAAGCCGGCGTAACTCGTCCAACCTCGGCCCAGGTTCTACTCTACGCCAAGTCCTCACATCTCCTTCCCCTCCGGTCGGATTTGGATTCGAGTAGCTGCATCGGTGCAGCCGGGTCGGCGGCTGACACAGCAGGCAAGCCCTGTGAGTCGCTCCTCTTGTCGCACACGTCAGGTGATCAGATAACAACAGACCCTGACCGATGCAGTATCCTGGCGATTCAATGCGCTCTCTGTTTCGAAGCTGTGTCACATGCGACAACCGTCGTTACTCGCTACGTTTTGGGCTTGGAGCCTCTGAGCATTGTAACAAAGACCGGGGCTTGCTGATCAGCCGCCATGGTTGGCGCTGCAATGGTGGGCCGATGTGCGCCGTGCGGGAACTCGGTCAGATTGACCGCGTCTGCAGCCCGTCGGATCCGCATCGTTGCGCGCCAGACCTGCTGGCGGTACTACAATCTGCCGATCCGCCTTGACCGGCACATCGCACCGCGTCTCGCCGACATTTGGTAAAGAAGGCAAGAAGAAAAGAAGCAAGGAGCTGCAGAAATGATTCATGTCTTCGTTCCACGACCGCCCGCAGCCATCTCACCCGACGAGTGCCAGCGTGCACGAATCGTGCAGGAATGCGCCGACGCAACAGCCCGGCGTCCAAGAAAGGTTATTTGCATCTTGATCCTCTGGTCAGCTTGCGGGCCGTGGTTTACTTGCAGGCGGCCCGATCGCCAGTACCGGTCAACACCACGTCGCACAGTGCAACGGCCACCGAAGACACACAGACGTTCCTCAGCAGACAGACCCCGGAGAGTCTCTGCTTGGAGGCTCAGGCACCATCAGGACTGTCGAGTGGCGTCACACGGGCAATGAACCCTTCGTCTCTATGCGGCCCAAAGACCAACGCTGCGAAGCACACACCACCACTACCAAGCTTTTCGGCATCTGCTACAATGCGTTTCTACCATGGCGGGCCGTCCCTTCCGAGATTTAATGTTCACTCAGCCGCATCCACCGTTTCGCGGCACGAAAATCCCAACTTCACCCTGCTCCAGAGGGAATACAAAAGAAAATATGCCACGAAGCGTCCCACAGGGACGGCAGACGGCTGCCCGCATAAAGCCAACGCACAACCGCCGGTCTGTATGCCCTTGCGGTCCCACCATCAATCATCACTCGGCCCCAGCAGCGCGTTTTCGTTGTGTTGGTTCGATAGACCTCGATTCGCCTCGAACCAGCAACGCGCCACGATAAAGCCATGGGCGTCGCTCTCAATCTTACGCTTTTCCTGGAGTACTTAATAGCATTGGCGCTCCGCTTGTGAATTTCGAAGCTATTGTCCAACCTCAGAAGGGACCTGCCGACGACCAAATAAGATGGACCGCCCTATCTACGAAGATGATCTGACCACCATCCATGCCCGTCACGCCGCACCGCTTGTGCGACTACGGGACCGCGCGGCCAGCTCCCTTGTCTATCTCAGCACGGCCACGGATGAGGACAGGATGCAAGCCGCGTTGAGAGACCTTGAGGATGTGGCCACCACTATCAGCTCCATGTTCACCGACGGAGAGATAAGCGAGCCAGATGTCCCCTTTGGAGAGATCAGAATGGCTTGGATTGGGAGTAAGCTCACATCTCTCTCCTCCTTTACCTTTTCGATTGGTCTCAATCGATGCTGGTGAGTATCCTTGCTAAAATGCTTACATAGGCCTCAAACTGGGTGACTCCACGGAACGCCTTGGTCTCGACCATGGGGATGGACCTGATAACGACGGTTCGAGCAGTCATGTCAGCGTTTGCTCAGAGGAGTACAGTGAAGAAGACTCTGATAGTGAAATGGAGGGTGCGTCCTGGTCCGAGGACTGTGATCCCGGGGTGAACTCACTGTCATTGATGGACCTTGCAAGTAAATGGTAAGTGGGAGGCCTTTTCCTTTTTTCTTTTTACTTGGCCTTCTTCCCACCCAGTCCTTGAACCATCTTTTTTCGGTGAAGAGAAAAAAAAAGCCAGCCCTTCATCACCGGCACCACACCTCGACTCTAATCCATGAAGACGCTCTTCCCCATTTATTCAACGCCCTTAGTCATGCCATCCCTTTACACCCCCGCTCTGCAATACCATCGATACTAACCGCTCAAACCATTCACAGCTCTACCACCACCTTCACTGACCTCCGTCGCCTTTACACCCTCTACTACACCATCCATGTCCACCGCATCGACCGCCTCCTCATCCGCCTGGCCCCCAACACCCCGATCCCCACCTCGATTCCCCCTCACCGACCCGAACCTATCCGCCAGCCTCCTCCACCCCCGCCTGGCGCCGTCACCAACCATAGCCACCACACGCAGTGCCAGTGCAAAGTCGAAGATTTGCAGCAGAAAGGGAAAGGAACGTGCAATAACGGCGGGGCGGGCGCTCCACTGACCGGAGATAAGGAGACACAGTATGCGCTGGTGCTGGCGGATGAGATTGCGAGGGTAGCCGAGTATAAGCAAGCGACCGTCAGTGTGTTGATTAGGGAGATTTCGGGGGCGGTGTGTGTGGTTTGAGCATGCACGGGGCTGGTCATGCGACACGTGTTTCATTCATTGGGAGTCTCTTTCGCCGGCGTTACCTCGTTGGAGGTTTCTTTTGTTGATGGCTTTCCTGTGTTGATGATGGATAAAAGATTTGTCTGCATGGCTCTTCGTCAAAAACCTCTGTTGAAGTATCGTATAACGTTTATATCCTTGTGGAGTCCGGTGGGCTGGAAACGGCAAACTGAGAGGAGGGCTTGTTCTTTTGAAGCATGATCTTGTTGACGACGTGCTGACAAAACTTGCTGAATGTATGTGAAGACGTCGATTACTGTGAATGAATGGTGTCTAACGGAATCCCATTCAACAATCACCAATAGCATGTTAGTATCTTTAGCCATATTTTAAAGGGGTAGGATAACATATTCCAAAGCTACTGTACCGATATCAGAGATTCTTCCTTCAGTCAAGGCTTTCTAGGTCATGAACACTATCTTTTCGATATTGAAAATCTGCTATATTTCAATAACAGGCTTGCACAGAGTTGGCCCCTGCTTCGAGACTCCACCGAGTCCCGCGTTGACTCTCTCGACTGTAGCTCTGCAATTTGGCCACAATCCCGGACCGTGATTCGCTTGATCAGAGCTGCAGATTTTGCAGTCCAGGACAACGTCCGCCGGCAACTACCGAGAGAGATTCGTCCACAGGCTCGGGCAAGGCAACGTCAGTGCTTCGTAGGACAAGAAATTCCGCCCCTGGCATGAGCACGAAGATCATCAAGTCACGACTTGACCAGCTTCTTTGCCCGCCTCCCAAAAATCACATTACCGCAAAGGCACGTGCCGGCTTTTCCCATTTCCTTGCCACATCATATACCTTACAGTCCACCATTACATACTGTTCTGCGACGAGAGGACAGTCCATCATGAAGCCAACACGAGACGGCGCCGGTGCGACGCGGCAGGGACAGTGCAGGAAGCGGCGCCTGGAGCTCTGAGCTCATCTGTCCCATCATATATGTCAATCTCCCGCCGCAAATCATCGAACCATTTGGTATTCGTATGCATTGGTTCCACCACTTGTCTCAATCAACTGACCGCGGCGGAGAAGGAGTCTGGGCCGAGGTCTCGGAAGTGCACTGATGTCATGAGAGGGAGCGCTTCTCGAGGACAACAACGGTACCAACAGACGTTGACATACCGATGGTCAGTTTCAGAGCAGCTAGCAGCGGGTTGGTGGCGCAGTTCTAATACCGCTATTGGTGGGTCAGAGGTAGTGGGTGGAAGGAAGCTATAGCGTTGAGACACGATTCCAGGGTAATGTGCGTCGTATGAAGGTAAGTCTCGCTCCCGACAGAGACCACACCGCTCTCATGCCTGCCATACAACGCATGGGCCAAGATTTACGCTTCAGATGCTCATATCCGCCGGGAAGAGACGGGTATGGTGTTTTCCCGTCGTAATGGTATCGTAGTCTGAACGTTCGTCTCAGCGGAAAGCGCCATCGCATGACCAAAGCCACACGGCATTTCCAGAAGGCGAGCTTTGCCAGCCAACGATCATCGTCTATTTCTACGCAGCAGCAAGCTCAAGCCTTGCTATCGGAGCCTCCCGCGCCTGCACCAAAGCATGGAGACAGAGCGCGCAATATCCAATCCCGCCGCAATATGTCCATGACGTTAATGTGCTCCGTGTAGCCGAGTTCTCCCGTTTGTCGTTCCATTTCCAGCGTTGTCGTTTTCATGTCTGTCGCACCACCCACTTGTTCCTGGCTATCCCGCCTCACTTGGACTTTTTCCTCTCCACCGGCTGGCCACGGACGTCGAAGAAGTACAGCGAGTACCTGCAGACGGGGCAACGGGCATCTTCATCCGCCATGAAGCGGTCGAGACAGTCGCGGCAAAACGTGTGGCCTTGGACACGCAGGAACACAGCCGACGCGGCCGCTTCGAGTCAGCCGAAGGAACCTTTGTAGAAGAAGAGGGAAACGGCAGAGAAAAGATCAAGGATGGCGGGTGAAGCATCGATCCGATCGGCCAGCCAGCCAGGCAGGCGAGGAGCTGCGTGGAGAAGCCGAGGGACGGGAAAAAGGATCTCGGTCGGACTCACGGCACACGGTGTACCACATGTCCAGCTCCAGCTCGTCGAAGCAGACGGCACACTCGTCCGGATACAGCGGCGGCTTGAACTGGTGTGCGTTGGCGGCCCGCATGATTGCTCGCACTCCGGACTTCTGCGGTTGTGGCGAAGGTGGCGGGATGGGTAGGCGCTGCGGCGTCGGGTCGCGCTTCTTTGTGGCGGCCGCCTTGTGCCTGGCGTAGCCGGTGCGTTTCGCGGATTTTGCGGTCTTGGTGCTTTTGGTCTTGGTGCGGGCCTGGGACCGGGGCTGGGTTGTCTGGGTCTGTATCTTGCTGGACGACATGGTGACGGTTCGGCTACGGTCAGCTTAGTGGGCGGGTGATAGAATGAGTTGATGGGGTGTTGGAGGGAGCAAGATTGAGAGGTGGGATGTTTGATGGTGGGGTTTTTATTTTCATCGTGCGGTGTGTCGAGCTGTGTGGGCGCGCCGATATGCAGGAGCCCGTCGCCGTCGTTCTCACCCGATCTGGCGGTGGAAGGCAGCGGATGAGCGCGCGGGTGAGAGAAATCTCGCGTATGGCTATCAGCGAGTGAGATATCTTGGTGAGAATCTTCAAGTAAAGTGAGAGACAGGTCCCGTCTGCCACTCTTTGCCTGTTTATTCAAGAAGCTTCACCTTGGCAGTCCCTCTCCATCTGTATGACAGGTCGATACGGACCAACAGGACCGCTCTCGCGGTCCTGGTCAGAATCAGGGACGATGGCAGCAGTCGGCTTTCCCTTTCGGGGGGTGGATGCCCAAAGGACCCTTTTGCTATATGATTGGTGGAAGGTGTTTTCTCTACCAGCATTGTTGGTGCAGTGGTAGCACGTTCCAAGTCCACATGGCCCCATGGGTTCCAGGGTAACTCCTGATGTGATGTATGGAAAGAACCTGAGTTCGAGTCTCAGCCAATGCCTTTTTGTTTCCGCGATTTTTTACCTCACTGCCTCACTGCCTCACTGCCTCACGAGCTCATTCCCTCGTAGCCTTGTCAGCTCTCCACTAGGGTTGGAGGTCGGAGTGTGTGGGCGAGGGCTTGCCTGGGCGAAACTGGGGACGGCCGTCGCCGTGGTCCCTCATGGAAGATCCGCTTCAGTGCCTGGTGCCATATATCAGGACGGGTCATCGGTTTTAGATTCGGCGAGCACATTGTTCAGGTTCAAACCACTCTTGGATGGTGATGGCATTTAATCTGAGCGGGCTCAAACGACGAGCTGGTTGAAACAAAATACCCCACAAAAGGTGTATCGGTTAGACAAAGAATACGTCTCACCTTCCATGTTAACCAAGGCGGGTATTCCCGTGGGCGAACACGTCTCCCCAGAGACGGCAGTCCAGCTCGACACTTCTTATATACCCGACCTTCCCCAGGCCGCCAACCAGCCAGAATCTCAGCGAAACCTGCACAAACAGCCGTTGGAGGAAATGCCATGCAGGTCATCAGTATAACCAACGAACTCAATAATAGGCGCGGGCAGGTGGCGACTGGGGCGGGAGCAAGAGGATGCGGTGAGCCGAGCCGGTGAGCCGCGTGTTCTGTGCCGTCCGACGATGGTCGTGTCTGGTGGAGGTACAGGGGTGAGGTAGTTTATGCAATGTGGACAAATGATCGAGTTCTCGCGCTCGGGGCCCTTTGTCTGCCTTGACTGGCGTTGCAGACAGTTCTGGAAGGGAGAGCGGTGTGGACAGTTGCCTGTCAAGCTACGGAAGCTGGGCGCGTTAGTGCACGGGTGGAGGGACTGATCGAACCTGGGGCGCGCGAGCTTTCTCAAGATGACGATTGAGGGCGTATTTGGAAAGCGCGCGTAGGTGTCGCGTATAAGTTGTACGTCAGGCGCGACACCACGTGACACTGTAAACAATCCACCGCTACTACTGCTCCGGTCGCTGTTCCTACACTTCAGCGCCTGCCTTACGAAGCACAAAAAGAAAAAGAAATCTCGACACGTGAGACCACGTCCGCAACACCTTCACCATCAACCACTCATCATTCAACACACCCCCACGCGCCACTGCACCCTCAACCCACATGCGCGCCTCCACCGCATCCCCCTCCACGCTCCCTCCCGCCAAAGCCCCCGCGCACCGAGCGCGCCCTTACGCCACAGCAGCCCCGCACCTACATAACGATGCAAGCCACCTCCCTCACGCGCCTCCACCCCCTCCACCCCCACGCCCTCCCGCTCTTCGTCTCCGTCACCCTCGCCGTCGACAAGCCCATCCTCTTCGGAAACTCTTCCTCCTCCTCCTCCCTCTCATCTTGGCGCTGGCCCCGCCACCACCCCCGCTCCCCTTCCACAACAAACCCGCCACACAAGCGTCCGGCCGCCCCCACCGTCCCTGCCGCCGTCTCTGCTATCGCCACCGCCACTGCTGGCAACGCCCGCGCCACTTCGTTCCTCGTCGACGTCCGCGTCATGCGATCTGGCCGCCGCGGCCGGAGGGGTTTCGTGGTCGGAGTCGGAGTCGGAGTCTCGTTCGCCGCCGCCGCCGCCGCCGCGTTGGGCGGGATGGATGGCAGCGGGCGGGGTCTGATGCCTTGTTGCGGCTGGGTGGGGGAGCGAGACTGGAGGGGTTGATTAGGCGTTTAGAGGGGCGGATTGAGGGGGGTGGGGTGGGGAAGAGAGGGCGGGTGTGCTTACTGGGGTGGAGATGGAGGGGGCAGAGGCTGAGGGCGTTGCGGGGGGTGTGGTTGAGGCAGCGGTGTCCAGTGGGGGAGAGGGCGGTGCACTGCGGTGGTGGGGGGTTGGCGGGCATTGTTGATGGGGTGGTATGGGTTGGAGAAAGGTTGCGGTGAGGTGGGGGGTGGAAAAGGCGGTTGTGAGGGAGGGAGCGGGAGTGACTGTAAGGTGGAAAATCTTGGAGACTGTCCGTTTGCAACTGATCGTCCTAGAGCGCAGCATACGGGTACCCGTCCGCCTGGCCCATCCACGCGCATCTACGAGACTGAGAGAGACTGTGGGAGAGAAAGGTGCGAAGCGTGCCATCATCATGGACATCTACGCTACTGGAAGGTGGGGAAGTGACATCTAGTTGTTGGGCGCCTTGCGAGTGTGGTCGAAATTCACACGGACGAACTAGTTCCACGGGTGGCTTTAGGCTTCTACTTGGAGAGATTCCGGGCCATGAAGCCTTAGGGTAAGGAGCCTTAATCGGCGGTATCTCTCTGGGGTGGCGTCTACTACGGTTGAGCCCGAAATGGTCATGGTTTGGTTCCTGTAAAAGAGTTACACAGCAGTGCGTTTACTACGTAATGAGATGAACTCAAAGAGACAGGGATAGCTGACAAGCACAGAAAATCAGTCGGAGTAGTAGACTAACGAATCCTATCCGAACAAACGGAATACAGCCACATGCACGACTTACGTAAAGCCAAAGAAAAACAGTATGCCAGTCCCACCGATCCCGTTTCCCCAGCCCATCCGCCTCCAAAACAAAACTCTCCATGCGCCAGGAGAACCACCTCCCCATCTTCATTCCCATACCATGCATCATAGTGGTGAGGACGACCACGAACCGCTTGCGAGATATCGTGAGCTTTGCTCCATATTCGTCTTCCTCTTCGCCGGCGGAGTCGGTCTTGATTTGGCTTTCGGCTTCCGCTGCTGTTGCTGGACTTTAGGCTCTGCGGTGCCGCTCGCTGTTGCAGGAGAGAGTAACAGCAGCGGTGATTGAGAGGGCGGTGGGAACTCCGCGACGTCTTTGAGAAGCCGCTCCCGTTCCGCGTGCAACGCTTTCACGTGCTCGGAGCCTCGGCGCTCTGGTGCCCTGATAGGAACTCGAGAACCGTTGTTCACTTGGCAGACCCGGAAGGGCTCCCCGAGTCAGTCCACGACGAGAAGGAAAAGGCAAAACAGACGAGCCTGAGCCTCGATGATGAACCGGGCTCTGGGGGTTCAGACCGTGTCTGACCAGTGAGCAGATGCCGGCTGCGAGGGAACAAGCTTCCCGTACCGGTACCACAGGCCGTGCAATGCAGCTTCCAAAGAAGTTCACGTCGAAGGATCCCGTGGCCATCAAGTCCCGTCGTCACGAGAATGAACGCACTCACCGAAGCAGGAAAGAGGTACGTATACCTGCATGGCATCATGCCAAACGAGTCTGACGTATATCAAATGTGACAGGCATGCGTTTGAAGCTAGGGTAATTGTCCAATCGACGTGTGTGATAAGCAGTTACTGCGGAGCAATGGCATTGAGGCTTGGAAATTGACGCGTCCTAGCGCCTGCAACATGTAGAACAATGCATTCTCCGGATAACAAGTTGGCGGTGAAACCCTCTAAGCGCCTGTAACCCCACATAGCATGGAGCGGGGTAGCCAATTCCCATTTACGGCGTCGCGCTTCTCCAATCAACGTCGCTCGATCTTCGTGGAGATGCTCTGTACTCACGATCTTGGGTGGGTCCAGGTACGGGCGATCGAGCTGAAATGTCCCCCGCCCTAAACAAAACACTGAGCCACCGGATGGGGATTCCCTAATCTGTTGACACGTGGCGGAATTCCCTTTTGGAACGCTTGTTGATCCCTACGTAGCCGATGGCTAGCGTAAAGAATGGCTGGGCTGGATCAAGCCGGATGATGCAATAAATCGAGCCTAAGCGGGAAGCGTATCTGGGATCGACGGATCTACCCGCAGATCCCAGCTTTAGCGCACCACCCCATTGGCTGTCCCCTTATCGCACAGGGGCCTCGTACCTTATCGCTGCGCGGCAGCTGAAAAGGAACATTGCTGAAACCGCCGTACTACGTAGGACACTTCTCATTTCGGATGGGAAGAGAAGTCGTGACAAAACATGTTCAACGGTATGCTACGTGCGCCGGGCCATAAATATCGCTTGATTTCCACTCACGACCTCCTGTTTGACATCCATATCAATCACATCACACCTTATCACTTCAACAGTTCAATCACATCCAACCTTCTACTTTGACAGTTCAAACCCATCACACCCCCTCTCATCACCATGGCCGACTCCATCACCTTCTTCGAGCCCGTCGAGGTCCCTGCCTTCAACCTCGGCCAGAAGCAGCACGAGCCCTCCACCGCTACCGTCAACCTCCTCGACACCGTGCCCCTCCCATCAACACGGACCACCCCCGCCACCGTCCAAGACACCATCACCTCCCTCCAATCATCCAACATCCCCGTCTTCACACCCGGCCACTCAGAATACGAACGCCGCACCGCCCGCCCCAACCTCCTCTTCCGCGCCACGCGCCCCGACTGCGTCGCGCAGCCCACATCCGCCGCGCACGTCGCCACCACCATCTCGCTCGCCAAGTCCGCCCGCGTCCCCGTCACCATCCAGTGCGCCTTCCACTCGTGGGCCGGCTTCTCCACCGCCTCGCGCGGCATCGTCCTCGACGTCAGCAAGCTCAACGCCGTCGACCTCGACGCCGCCGCCAGGACCGTCACCGTCGGCGCCGGCTGCCGCTGGGAAGACGTCTACCGGGCGCTGCCCGCGGGGCTCGTCGTCACCGGCGCCCGCGCCCCGACCGTCGGCGTCAGCGGCTTCACGCTGGGCGGCGGCCTCGGGCCCTTCACCCGCCGCTTCGGGCTCGGCAGCGACGCCCTGCTCGAGGCGACGGTCGTGACGGCCGATGGCGCGCTGGTTACTGTTGGTGAGAATGACGACCCGGCGTCGGATGCGGGCCGCTTGTTCTGGGCGCTGCGCGGTGCGGGCGCGGGTAACTTTGGTGTCTTGGTGCGGGTGAAGCTGCGGGTGCAGGAGCTGCAAGGCGAGGACGTCGTCGGTGGCCGCGTACAGTGGTCGATTCCGAGCGAGGACGAGGGGGTCGTTGCGGCGATGAACAAGGTCTATTCGGCTGAGTGGCCGAGCGGCATGACGGTTGACAGCACGTGGATGTGCGACTTGAGGCAGACGGGCGGCGATCAGGTCCGCCTCGTTGCGTCTTTTGATGGCAGCAAGGATGAGTTCGATGGCGTTGTCGACAGCTGCGTCGAGCAGCCGGAGCTGGCGAACGGCCTTAAGCAACGCTGCTTGCCTCAGAAGTCGTCTCGGTTCCTGAACGAGACGCTGGAGGCTCAGTGGTCGGAGGAAATTGAGCGATTCTTGCCCGAGAACAAGTCCTACAGCGTCAACAGCTCTTTCGCTTTCGGCAACGACAGCAAGAACGTCGAACAAATCACTGCCATCATCAGAGAAGAGATGAAGAACTTCCGCAGCCGCTTCTCGGGCGAGCAAGCCGAGTTCTCTGTCACCTGGATGCACGCTGGCGGCAAGGCGGCGGAGAAGAACCCCACTGACACGGCTTTCTTCTGGCGCGAAGCCGCATACCACACCTACCTCACAGTTGTGTGGGAGGACAAGCGCATGGAGAAGGACATGAGGGATTTCCTCGAGACGGTCAAGGACAGACTGAGGTCCTTCTCTTTGGAGAAGAAGGCCGCGTACGTCAACTTCCCCGATGGAAAGCTGGCGTCGGAGCCCTACGAAGAGGCTTATTACGGGGACAACAGCAACGAGCTGCGCCGTGTCAAGCAGATTTGGGACAAGGACAACTTCTTCAACTGGTCTCAGGGTGTGAAGCTCCCGTAGAGTACTGGCTACTCGGGGGGTTCAGATAGTCAGGCTTTGATAGACCAAATCACAAGATAACTCTCGTTTTACAGAGAGAATTCACGTTACGTTCTTGACTTCCATAGGTGTGAGGAGTGTTTGAGCGGTACAATAACAATGCCAAAGTGTCCTTTTCCCTAATGTCAACCGTGATTTAGGAGACGGACACCATCTTCTCAGGCCAGGAGGTTCCTTTCAGTAAGGCTCCGTTACAATGGAAAACTTGAAATTACCCTCATTCGACGCAGCAACGATCTCTTGGTGATATCACCGCGTCACCACGTAACTGCTGTCCATAGCCCCACTGTTTCTCCCTCGCTGGCAACCAGGGCGGCCCCGCTTACAACAGTCACTTCAGGAGCATAGTGACAAATTCAATTCCTCTGCAGTATAGCAAATGATAGTTGACTTCGATAAAGGTGGGCATAAAAGCCATTGCGGTACCTTCAATGCTAGCGGCTGCTGTCAGGCACGAGGCCTGGTCATCAACCACACGTTGGTACGTAGGACTGCTTAGCTGTATGCCCGCCATCATTTCACACGAAATACCGTTTTAATATGAAGGTTTCTGTCAAGGCATATCGAATTGAAATGTTTAGTAGTGGCCACCTGGCTCATGCTATAGAAAAAAAGGGCTGAGACACAAAAGAGAATATAAACCATACAGCATACAAAATACATTCAGCCATGCCCTCGAAAACGCCAATCAAACTTCCAAAAGTCGTACATCTTCTCATATGAACTCAAGACGTCTTGCCTTTCTCTTCATCAAAGATCCCGAGCGCTCTCTCCAACTTTCTGCGGTGCTCCTTGACGGCGTACATGATCTCCTTGAGCGCCATGAAAGAAAACAAACTGACCAAGGTCAGGCCAACACAACAAATGAAGACGAGCACAATGATGGCAAACACATTGCCAACGTCATACAGGTGCTTCCAATCCGGCTTCTTCCACCCACCCTTCTCCGTGTTGATAGCCAAGTTGATTGATCCCATGATGAGGTTGATGACACCAAAGGTGAAGAGCAACGGGCCGTAGAAGCGGGAGAAGTAGGCGTCGTAATTCCCGTACGCCTTCTCAAAGGTGAAGTCCTTCAAGACGAACTTGGCCCAGAAATTCAGCCTGCTGAGCCTCAAGTCCCCGTAGTGATAGCGCAGCGAGACCTGGTCATCGCCGATCTTGGCGCTGCCAAACCAATCGATGAAGGCGACGAAGTCCTCAAACGAAATCTTGGCCGGCTCCTTCTTCTCCCCCGCCTTCTTCCCGGCCTTGTCCTCGCCCTCCTCCTTCTCCCGCTCCTCCTCCCGCACCTCCGCCAGCCCCTTCCCGACGTTCTCCGGGATCAGCCCCTTGTCCACCGCGATGGCGAAGTCGGACGGGTGCTGCACGAGGTAGCCGTAGCTGCGCATGAAGCCCAGCGCGCTCGTGACGACGAGCCGGCCCTCGTCGGTGGCGCACCACTCCTCGGTGAAGACGGCGTCCCAGAAGTCGTACGACAGCAGGTAGGCGGGCATGGGCTTGACGAAGATGCGCTTGTCGTGCCACACGCAGTGCAGCTCCGGGTTCTGCGACACGGTCACGTCGCGCCCGCGCACCTGCTGGTGCGTCAGCGTGTTGATGGGCCGCTCGCGCGTCGCCGCCGCCGCCACCAGCCAGAGGTAGTGGTAGAAGCGGTCGAGCTTCGGGGTCGTGAGGTCGCGCCGGAGGAAGGCGGCGAGGTCGTGCTGCGTGAGGCGCGTCTGCGGGTGGCCTGGGAGTCGGTCCGGGAGCTTGGCCGAGGTGGAGGCGAGGCAGAGCGGGTTGGTGTGGTTGCTCGTGGTCGGCTTGTGGAGGCTGTGGAAGAGGGCGTGTTTGGGGATGAAGGGCGGGCCGAAGGTGACGGTTTTGGGGGCGGGGGCTTTTTCCATGGTGGCGGTGGTGGCCGGCGTGTTGGTGCCTGAGGCGGTTGGTGGGGAGTGTGGGTTGGAGTGGAATTTCTGGAAAGAGAGGGCTCTTGATCTGACCGGAGATTTATCTTTTGCAATTTCCCTTTGGCGCAGCGGCTTCGTTTTCTACGTTCGGTGGGGGTTGGCGCGCATGAGGACGAGGCCCCACTCTCATACGTGGCAAACCACCAGGTACAGCTTGGCGGTTACAGAACCTCTCCAATCACGGAGTCCGGGGCTGGGGCTGCCCGCAGCCCTGATTTTCATTGCGGGTTTGGGGAGCCCGCACGGCGTTCCATAGATCAACCACGACCGTTGTCGGATTGACCCGCTCACTTCCTTCGGTCGTGGCGCATTTGTTTGGAGAGGACATTGCAAATTACAGAACCCGGTCAATGTGGCAAATTGCTTCCAGTCGGACTGTACTGATGGTTTGATGCAGAACAAGCCGACACTGCAGCTGCACCGGTGAGCGATATTCGAATTCGCCAAGCAGCACAGCCGCCTCGTCGGAAGCAGAGGCGAGGGCCTTGAAAATAACGCACGAGTCGAAAGGCTCAGAATTCAGCGTTGTATGCTGTCAATGCGCAAATCCTGGAGCAGATCACCAACGAGGCCCGGGCCAAGTCATCACAGACGGCACCATCGCTTCACCGCCACATGGGTTCCAGCTTCGCAAGACTCTGACGATCCGCATCCAATGCATTGGCACATCTGTCATGAACACAGCCCAGCAAGAGAGGTGGTGTCGACATATGCGTTGCGTTTCCATGCGCATACGTGTTTAACATCATCTCTACACACCCATATAGCCTTGCCAATGTCCAACTATTTGCTACAACTTAGCATATGGTAAGACTCTCCCAAAAATCGCGAGTGCATGTCACTTAGTATAGCTTTTTCGATTCAAACCTACAAAGTAGACAAAACAAGCACGTTACAATTAAACTTATAAAGACATATCTTTAGGGTTCACAGCAATTCGAGGCCGAACGAGGCGAACACGGATGGCTCGCAGCTCTACAAGTTAGCGAATTGCCATAGTCCGCTTTAGATGCCGCTGGGCGAGGGGTCAGAGAACGGAACGTGATGGTATGCCTGGGGTGGTGCTGAGGGGTTGACTGGGTTAGTGTGGTTTGTTTTACCGTTGGAATGGCATGGTGTTTGTATGGCAATTGCGGAACGATGATGATGATTTGGGTTCTTTGTTTGTGCTAGGTTGATCAAGACGTGATTTCGTGATATTTTCATGTCTGGGACTGGGAATGTTTTGATGAGATGAGTACAGGACGGGGTGAGCTTTTGATATGATGATGCGCTGACTGTGTTATAAAATTCAATGTAGCACCTTGCATCTTGCAGATCAAAGAATGTCTGCCCAGCAACAAGAGCCGAAATCTACTTCACAAAGAAAGGAAACACAATAAACCTAAAAGAATTGATGGAACACTCTTCATCCTCTCTTCGATTGGTCATCCAGCTATGCTTTGCTCAGTCACAGCTTGGCTCAATGAAATCCTTGCTGCCCTTGCGATGACTGCACAAACGATTGAGGTTGAGATGCCGGAACTTGCTGAACGTGTTGTTGTGGCATATCCGCATAGCCGCTGTACTGTGGATTTTGTGCCTGCTGCTGCGGTGAGGCTTGATGTTGAGACTGTTGTTGCACGGGCTGGTTGAGCTGACTCGGAGCTTGAGGCTGCTGTTGTGGCGTGTGCAGTGGTATCTGGGTGACAAACTGTGGTTGATACTGTGCAGGTTGTGTTTGTTGCAGTGGCTGCGAGGTGAACGCAGCGGGCTGACTCAGGTACGAGTTCCCCATGGGCTGCATGTTGTTGACTGGTTGTACGGATGGGGGAAACTGATTCAATCCCAAGGACGTACCCATATGTTGTTGACCATGTGCACCGTAGGTATTCAATGGGCTTTGAATGCCTGTGCCGAACGTTGAGGGCTGGAAGGATCCGAGAAAAGGCTGCTGCGCCTGATGAGCCGCTGCATGAAGGTTCACTGGAGCGTACATGAAGTCGTCTCGGCGCGTCATCAACATCTTGTTCCAGTCCGCGTCCGTTTGCCCTTGCTTCGTTTTCCAGATGTAGTTATTGAACTTGTCTGAGACGTCGAAAACACTCTGGAAGTACTTGGGTTGGAGCCGAATGAGCTCTTCTCCATTGGAATAGAACCCAGCAAGGGCCACGGCGCTTTGGAATGCGTTTCGAATCTGCCGCCCATTCCACACCGGCCCGGACTCAGGTCTACTTTGCATGTTGAAAGTCTGCTCAGCAAAGGCGAGCAAGTCCCCCTCATTGGCTAGGATCCCGGCATTGAGAGCCTTCTTGATGTGAGATTGCCAGATTCGTTGGGTTTGCAGCCTCTCAAGTGGCGGATAGTAAAGTGATATGTGGATGCGGGATTTGAACGCTTCGTCAAAAACGCCCACTCGATTCGTTGTCAAGAATAAGATGCCTTCGTAGTATTCCAGCGTTCGAAGGAAGACTGAGTAAATAGCGAATTAGCTAACGACAGAGCAGTGGCACCCGGGTATTTTACCAGACACAAGGGCATTTCTTTGCATATCTGTCACGGTGCGCTGTGCCAGAAAGATATCCGCCTCATCGAGGAGCAGGATGCAATTCCAGGCCTGAGCAAGCCTGAATATCTCTTGCAGCTTCGATTCGACTTCGCCAGGGGAGAGCCCCAGATCGCCTATCAAAAACAAGTTAATGTTTGAATTTACCGCAGGGGGTCATCCGGCATACCGCATGTGATGGGAAGCAACGGCCTGCCACTGCTTTCTGCAGCACACTCTGTTGTTACGCCTGTCAGCACCTTCCAATATTTAGTAGAGAACGTCGACCTCGGCCTCACCAGCGGTAGAAGTTTTACCAATGCCCGGAACTCCGTGCAGTAAGATAATCACACCCTTTCCTATGCTTCGTCAGACTGTATTCTCTCTCTTCTTCCCAGTGGAAACGTACCTTTGTCTCTTACTGCATCGAAGTGAACGCTCTTCGATTTCCCCATGGAGAAGTGAGAGGCAATGAGAGACTGCAGAATCTCTTTGTGGCCCTGTGGGAGCTCCAAGCTGTTCCATGGCTCTTCGCAACGTGTCAACTCCGAAATTCGCTTCAGGCCGTCTTCTCCTGACCCTAGTTGGATAGACGCTGCATAGCGCTGTCAGCTCTGAAAAAGGGTTATCGCGGGAGAAATCTTACCCCACTTTCTACTTCTCAAGACAAAAGCGAAAACTCTGTCTGGCAATAGGAGCAAGTCGCTCTCGTCTTGTGGTCCATGTCCCCAGTGCTCCCATGATCGCCACTTGCGGCTCTCCGTTTCCAGAAAGTCATTTGTGAGTTTCTCGTCCCACACTCCATCCCTATCGAAACCGTCTCTATCATACTCTGCTATGTTGGCTTTGTAGAACTTAGGCTCGTTGCCGCTCGGTCGCCACCAAGGGATTTCCTGGAAGGCCCGAGAAAAATCGATGATCACCTCGCTATCAATCCTTTCCGAATAGTGAGACACGTTTCGGGGGCATTGGTCGTTCAGATCGCTTAACTTGAAACCATCCGGTGTCATACCATTACTCCGACCGCTGTAGTACCGGTGGTTCACGCCTTTGGACAGTTCTAGAAACTGGTGAGCACGATGGAGCAACGCTTGCCGATTCACCAATTGGAGATCACGCTCGGCGATCATCAGTGGTAGTATTGAGAGCCCCTTCACTGGTTGAACGCCTTCATACTCAGTGATCTCAAATTGATGGTAGGTCTGAACGAAGCGAACACCGTCATAGTCGAGGAAATAGCAGTCGAGGACGAAGGGGGAAAAGACGGTCCGATATTCGCCCTGGGGCATCGATTCGGGCCTTCTCTGATACCTGCGGCCACCGGTCCTTTGGACCACCTTCCAGAGTTTTTGTGGTATGTTGTGATCTTTGCAGTATATCAGAGAGCCTTGCGGAAACAGGAACCAAAGATCCACAAAGCGGACCGCGTCGGGGCCTTGCTGCAGCCTTGAAATCTCGGGTCCAAGATATTGATCCAGAAATTGCGTAGTCAAACAGCGGCAGTCGTTGATGAACCCAGTCAACTGTGAGATGCCCATGCTGTGCTCGGCCCCGAGATGGTATACTTCTTCGTCTGGAATTGGGTTCTTCTCAAACTCTTCCGCGTATTCCTCCTCGGTCATCTCTTTCAGCTGACGGCGTAGGTGCTCAAACTCTCCGATGCGGGTGCGAATTCGTTCTTCGAGGTAGAACACGAGTTTGAAAGGTCGGAGGATGTAAAAACCGATCTCGGGGCTGACGAATCGTAAAGTCCCATTGCAGAAGCCGAGATCGAGAAAATACAGGAGCCGCACGGAACTGATCCTAATCCTCTCCGGTATCTTATCGGCTACAGGGGGCGCTTCATGAGCCTCGCTTGTCGTCAAATCAGTCGAAGATCTTGCCTCACTGCGAACTTCGAGGATGTCCACGCTTGTGGGCTCATTGAACGACACATCAATAGCGGCATGGACATCTGCCGGATCTTGGGGCTTGGCCAACTGACTCCACGGGACGAAGTTCAATTTGGGGATCGCATATCGTCTTGGTTTCGGCTCCTCTTTAGGCTCCTGTATGACGGTTGACAGAGCTTCCCGTAGGTCTAAGACTTGCGAACGGCACCGCTGTACTTCAGAAGCAAGATCCTTGAGCTGTTTGGTCCAGTCTAAGTCCGTGAACTCTGTGAGCCTGTTTATCCTCGCCCTACAAGCGTCGAACCTATCCATCTGGGATAGACGAAGCCATCGGGCCAAGGTGTTCTGAGAGATATTATTGAGGAACCCTCTCTCGTCCTCCTCTGAAGTTTCTCCAGATTCATCCTCCTTTTTTCCCTCGTCAGTTCCACAATCTTCTCTTTCTCCTTCCTCCTCGAGATTCAAAGTCTCCCTGGAGTCAGCAGCTGGTATGTCCTCCACGATTTGGGAGGCAACGCTGCTGGTCGGACTCGGGTGGATGGTCTGTTGATGAGACTCAGGACTGGCTGCCTTTTGATTTTTTACTGTCAGCTCGTTCAAAGAGGAGTCTACGGACATAACTCAGACATGCCTGACTGACGTTTTGCTGCTCTTGCGGAGTGGCCATGGTTCGATCCCTTTCTGGAAATACTCGGCGACGTAATGATGAATCTAAGATTGGATGCACTTTGGGTAGTAGAGATACCGCGCGAGCCATTGACGAAGGTGAAAAAGAAGAACGAAAATCGGAGTGCGGCTTCTCGCTTTAAATGGAAATTTCCAGCCTCATGCCTCGCAGTTGCGAGGGGTAAAGCATAGTTGTGTAATAATTGCTGAAATGCAGGCATCGGGTTGCAATCGCTGCGACAAGTGCAGCGTCCACCGATTATGGGTATAGAGAAAATGCGCCACGATCCAAGCACCTGCTGAAATGAGGATTGATATGGGGGCTAGAAGATAAAACCCCGCAGCTGAATCTATTACAGTAGTACATGATGCGCAAGTGCGTCTGAAAACGAACGTGGCTGCTTCAGATAGGGCAGATGGGGTCATTCGGCCGTGGGGTTCCGCACCAGGCTGTTGTGAAGCCTTGCATTACGAAAGTAGGATTAGCGAATCTTCCCCGCTCCAGATGATAAAGGCAAGGTCAAGCGAGCCAGAAGAGATGCCCCAACGGATCCGTAGAGCTTCCATTGAATACGAAAAAGAAGCCCTCATGATGGCTTCACAACAGGCTCTGCAACCGACTGACGATACCGGTCGCTGGATCGTGCACAAGGCTCCGAATGTCGATCCGGCCTGGGCCCTCGCAGATGCGATAAGGCAGCGCCCCCTTCCACCACCTTCTCCCGCGTAAGCTTCCAGCCTGACACGTGATCGACTCGCATTGACCTCTCGCAGACTGCAGCAGAAGAAAACGCGTTACGTTGCCTACATACAGGGGTTTCTGTCGCGTTCGAACGACACACATGCAACAACGGCGTTCCGCACTTGCACGACCTGGGAAGCAGTCCGAAAGGAGGCTGAGGAGGCACTGGACATCTATGCGAACCAGGGGAAGTCCTGGAATAATCCTTTCCGCAGAACGAAAAGGCTTGTCGGGAACATGTCGTGCCGGATTGAGTTCCTCACTGTGCTTATCCCCTCTGGCGACTACCTTGGGGCGCTGTGCGGCGGCTTGAAGTTGGTGTACCAGGCAGCAAGGCGCAGCAGGGACTTGCGGGAACTTATCTTGGGATCATTGCAGGCTCTTGAAGTGGAGATTGACTACGCCAAGACATACATCCGCGAGTATGCATGGAACGACGAGCTGCGACAGAAGACGGAGAACCTATACATTGCGGTACTTGATGCAGTCGAGGAGATCACCAAATGGATCGAGAAGTCCAAGGGATGTAAGTGACGTCATATGCCAACCAGTTGACGCGAGGCTGACGGCACAATCTACCAGTACGCGGCTTCTTTTTCGAACCAGTCAAGGCGGTTGTGCAGCAAGGCGACTACGGAAAAAAGCTTGAAGCCGCTGTGAAAGACAACGTAACAGAAAAGGTCGAAGCGTTTGATCGTGCCGTCCAAGCATGCCTGCACACCGAGGTCCGCGATACCGGTAAAAATGTCATCACGGTGGGGCGACTGCTGGAAGTCGTCCATGGCCAGATCGATGGCCAGACAGGAGATCTCCAAAAGATGTCTGCAACTGTCAGCACTCTAGAAGACCTTTGTCGCGGCATGGCGAGGGAGGCAGACGGCAAGTCTAACCCGCGGGACGATGAAGCCTTCCAGTTGCTAACCAACCTTAGCTCTACGAAAACAACAGCGACTCCAAGACGAGCGACAACGAGAGTTGCAGGCCCGCAATGAACAGCATCTCATCCAAATCCTACGAACACAGCAAGCCCTCAATGCAATGGCCAAGCCATGGCAACCCACAGTGAGCCTTCCACAGATACTGACATGTCTGCGCCTGGCGGAAGCGGGCCCCAACCAAGATGTCACAGAGCAGGTGGTCGATAGAATCGGCATGGAGCGAGAACTTGTCCTCCACTTTGGCCGCACCATGAACACCCACCTCCAGGGCCGCATATCAACTACAATGCAGGACGTCCGCTTCGGAGAGTGGTTCAAAGCCCCGCAGTCCAGGACCCTTGTCATAAGTGGTATGGACATGAACACCCTCCAGAGCGACATGGTATCCCCACTCAGCTACATGTGCGCCGTTCTAGCCAGGGCCGTGGCCGAGGTCCAGCACGCCAAGCCGCTCGCCTTCTTCTGCCGACTCCACGCCGATCCCAGTGATGGCATGACCGGCGCCGCGGGCATGATGCGCTCTCTCATCGCCCAGTTGATCCTGTTCCACACCGAGGTATCGGGCCTACTGGACTTCCTCGGAGCTGCCGATCTGCAACTCATCGGAACGAATGATGTGCCGGCTCTATGCCGACTCTTCGATGAGCTGGTCAAAAGGATAGGGTCCGGTGTCATCATATGCATGATCGATGGCATCAACTTCTTCGACAAAGAGATGCATGCTCGTGGCTTGCACTACGCCATGCAGTTTCTCAACAGTCTAGTAGAGGCGGCTGGGTCGAGCCACAACCGTATGGTCTTCAAACTGATGGTGACAAGCCCGACAACCAGCGAGTACTTCCAATATTGGTTTCCGAACCGGCTTGAGTTGATCATGCCTGGGGAGATGCTGGTTCAGGGGCAAGGATTCAATGAGCTGAGCATGCTGAAGTAGACGGTATGGTGTTGATATTGTGAGTGTTGAAAATAGCGCAATGCATTACGACTCTGATTTATAGCTGCTGGCTCGGAGGAGTATTGAAGCCGAAATTGTCTTGTGAGTCGAGGAAGCCGGTGTCTCGAATGAGATGGCTGTGTTTGCTGCGGAAAATCTCCGGTTGAAATAGACAGGAGCCGATGACCAAGGCTTCATTCCCAACGGGCGAGGAAATGCTCGAGGAGAAGCCGAAAGGGAGAAGAATGACAGGTGTGAGGATTATAGGAGCGTCTATTGATTGCCATAATATACTTCGTCGCCAGGTACTTCGACTTCAACCAATCAGAAGCCAGGCAGACCATAATCATTCGACGAGTACGGTCCTGGAAGGAAGCAGCTCCTTAAGGCTAAAGCACCCAAGGCTGGGTCGCGGCCGTGTGGCAGAGGCTCCTCCCAAGAGCAGAAACGTGTGGTTCGTTTTTTTAATATACATTACTTGGATGGGTGTTTCATGGTCCGTGGAGCTCGGAGATTTGACGCGTCGGAGCTAAGTGTGCTCTCGGCGATAACACGCAGCTCGCGCGCAAAACGAGGTGTCGGCTCGGAATAAACATGGAACAGCGTCAATCCATCACCTTGAACGCGGGGAACTTGTCGCCGCTGCTGTAACCCCGAGCTCCATTTGGGCGCTAGCCTGAAAAGGCAAGTGTGGAGGCCGTTGGCCGGTTCCGGCACGGCAGATCGCGGCACGTTAAGGGGAAGCGATGGAGAGAAACACGCAAGCCCGACTCCGTGCTCGGCTGCCCGAGTAAGGACGAAATGCGCTAGAGAATATAAAAGAACGGAATTGCCGACAAGGCCTTCGCTCACCGCGGACCACCCTCGTTCCATCTCTGTTTCTCTCGTTACACTGCTCATCCAGAGTCATGCCGTCCGCTCTTTGGGCCGCGGCAACTGCCGCTGCTCTCACCTCTGTGAGGGCGGCTTCGCTGAGCGACGTGTGCACAACCTCGTATGCCCAGTCGGCGCTTCCGGCCGACGATGTCTACCCGGGCATCACCATCGACAAGACGTCGGTCCAGGCCGCCATCACCGCCAACTCGTCCGTCAGCTCCGAGTGGTATCCTTCGGCCGTCGTCGACTACTGCAACGTCACCTTCGCCTACTCGCACAACGGCATCGCCAACGACAAGGTCCACGTTTCCTACCTCGTCCCCGCCCCGGACAAGTTCCAGAACCGCTACCTCTCCACCGGCGGCGGCGGCCTGGCCATCAACTCGCAAGCCTCGTTCAGCCCGTCGGGCATCATCGTCGGCGCCGTGTCCGGCATCACCGACGGCGGCTTCGGCTCCTTCTCCACCCAATGGGACGAAGTCTTCCTCCTGGCCAACGACACCATCAACTGGCAGGCCGTCTACATGTTCGGCTACCAAGCCCACCACGAGCTCGCCACCCTGGGCAAGCAGTTCACCCGCAACTTCTTCAGCGTCCCCGCCAGCTCCAAGCTCTACTCGTACTACCAGGGCTGCTCCGAGGGCGGCCGCGAAGGCTGGTCGCAGCTGCAGCGCTTCGCCGACCAGTTCGACGGCGCCGCGGTCGGGGCGCCAGCCTTCCGCTACGGACAGCAGCAAGTCAACCACCTGACGTCCAACGTCATCGAGCAGACGTTGGACTACTACCCGCCGTCGTGCGAGCTGGAGAAGATCGTCAACCTCACCATCGCCGCGTGCGACCCCCTCGACGGCAACCCGGACGGCGTCATCGCCCGCTCCGACCTCTGCGCCCTCCACTTCGACATCAACTCCACCCTCGGCGCGCCCTACTCCTGCGCCGCCACCACCGGCTCCGGCCCCGGCGGCCTCTCCCGGCGGCAGATGCCCGCCGCCGCCACCCCCGCGCAAAACGGCACCGTCTCCGCGCGCGGCGTGGCCGTCGCGTCGGCCATCCTCAGCGGGCTTCACGACAGCGCCGGACGACAGGCCTACTTCTCGTACCAGCCGGGCACCAGCTTCGTCGACGGCGCGACGGCGTACGACGACGCGACCGAGACGTGGGGGCTCGACGTCAGCGGCCTCGGCGGCGAGTGGGTGGCGCGGTTCCTGCAGCTGCAGGACGCGTCGACGCTGTCGTCGCTCGCCAACGTCACGTACGACACGCTCGTGGAGTGGATGAAGCTCGGGCAGGCGCGCTACGAGGATTCGTTGCAGACGACTTTCCCGGACCTGGCGCCGCTGCGCGACGCCGGCGCCAAGGTGCTGCATGTGCACGGCGAGCAGGACGATTCGATCCCGACGGCGTCGTCGGTGAGGTACTATGAGTCGGTGAGGGAGATCATGTTCCCGGGGGTTGGGTACAACGAGAGTGTCGAGGAGCTGGATGCGTTTTATCGCCTGTATCTGGTGCCTGGGGCGGGCCACTGCGGGGTGAATTCGAAGCAGCCGAATGGCGGGTGGCCGCAGACGACGCTGCAGACGGTGATTGAGTGGGTGGAGGGCGGTGTGGCGCCGGCGACGCTGAACGGGTCGGTGGGCATCGACCAGATTTGCAGGTGGCCGCTGAGGCCGCTGTGGTCGGGCAACGGGACGGCGTTCGACTGTGTCTACGACCAGGAGTCGATCGATACTTGGAAGTATGACCTCAGTGCGTTCAACATGCCGGTCTATTAGGAAGTCTTGGCTTAGTGCCGAGTTGGGGAGATCAAGAATCAAGGTTCTTCGCACCGCGACCGGCGAGTTTCGAGAGTGACGTCTATGAATCGTGATTGCGAGCATGACGACGATGACCAGAGAGGACGAGAGGTTCCTGTTGGGAGCTAAGTTAGCCCCCGCGCTTAGTAATGGACGCCCGCCTGCCAACCGCACTAGTTTCCTGCTCTCGACTGCCGTCTTCGCCCAACCTTCAGCTCCCTCGATGGCGTCGATCCGCCTGCAAAGTCCCCAGTCCAAGCCCCCACAAGGACGCGCGGCCGATCCCACCCCAGTCTTTCGACAGATCCACCTGTCCCGAACGGCATCTTCTCCACATGATGCACGGTGATCAGCGACTGCACGTCACGACGGGAGCCGGCCCGCGCACGGCGAACACTTTCTCCGACGACAAGCTTATTTGGACTGTCCATGTACTTGGAACCACGCAACCCAGCCTGTCATGGAGCAGTCATGATTGCAAAGCCAAACAAGAGAGAGCTAACATACATCAGACCGGCGTGCCCACGACCTCGCTTTCCTTGAACACGGCTATCGAGTTGATCTCCCAGTACGCCTCCTCAAACGCCTCCGGGTGCGCGCCGACATAAATCTCGCACGACTCCTTCTTCTTCTTCCCCGCCACCGACGGGCACGTCGACGGCCACGCGTTGCCCGCCCAGTCGCCGCAAAACGTCGTGTCGAAGATCAACCGGTGCTCGACAAAGTGCTCGTCGACGTCGCACCCGCGCCCGCCCGCAAACGCCGCCTGCGGCAGCCCAAACTGCGCCGCATCCACCCCCTCGGCGGCATCCGCATCCAGCCACTGCGCCAGCTCGCCGTCGACGCGGTCGCGCGGGAAAAACCAGATCTTGATGGCGCCGCTGGTCCACTGCATGGCGTAGACGCCGCCGCCGTTCGCGTTGAACGCGTCGCCGTAGCTGTTCGCCGTGGACGCGCGCACGCGGCAGCCCTCGCTGCCGGCGCAGCTGCCCTCGAGCCCGCCCAGCGCCGCGCGCCGCGGCGTCTCGAGCGTGCAGTTGTCGCCCGTGTGCACGACCATCTGGTTGGCCTGCGCGCGGTGGATGTTCTCCAGCACGTCGACCTCGCCGCCCGCCGGCCACGCGCCCGCGCCCAGGCTCCACAGCGCCGGCCAGATGCCGCACGTCGCCCCCGGCATGTGCGCGATGTCGAAGACGAACAGCCCGTGCGTCCACGCCTGCTTGCTTTCCAGCCGCACGCTGGCCCGCCCCCAGTCGCGCCCCGGCGCGTACGTGTGCGTTGTGTCGACGCCCCAGCGCGGGTTGCCGGCCGCGGTGGTGTCGATCAGGCTGGTGTTGCGCGCTGTCGGCTCGTCGACGTAGTGCACGAAGCCGTGCGTGGGGTCGGCGGCGCCGATCGCGGACGACATGTAGTCGGCTGAGGTTTTGAAGTCGAAGTGGGAGAAGAAGTCTGCGCCGGACCAGAGCGCGTCGCGGGTGTAGGTGATCTTGCTGCCGGTCGTTTCGATCTTCAGGGTGGGGAGGTCGGCAAGGAGGGCGGAGAATTGCGTCGAGGACTGGGCTGGGGGGAGGAGGAGGGAGAGGGGCAGCAGAGCCGCGAAGCGGCGCGGAGAGAGGAGCGGAGACATGACGAGGGTGGTCGATTGCTTCGGAACGTGCAGAGGAAGCTCAGCATGGTCTGCCAAAACCGGGGCGGCCCTCGTGCGATGAAATACGACTCCACGAGCACTCGCTCCATGCTTCTTCTGCCACCTCACCGGGCAGACGCTTTTTGGAAAAAGCGCATACGGCGCGTCCATGTAAGGCAACTGCCCCTGCATGGAGCTGCATTGGCAAATGCGCGTCGAAAATGACTAACCCGGCCGGCGTCGCACGGGCGAATAGCAGCCGCAGCGGCGGGCGGGCGCCATGGCGAGCGCATCGTGAGGGTGAAACGGCGGCTGCAGCCACCAGGGGCATGGGGTAGCACGGGAGCAAAGAGACATCTTGTCTGCGTGGCTGGGCCTGATCGAGCGCCGCCCGAGATTTCGGATGCGCTGACTGAGAGCTGGGCTGCGAGGAGAGCGAAAAATAGATGGCAGCGCTTTCCAGCCGCCAGCTGCTGTCGTGCGACGGCGTATGTGTATATTTGTGGCGGGCAGCCAGGGCGCGCGGTTGAGGGATATTTTGCAGGTCGCATTGCGCCCGCGGCCGGCGGCTGGGTTGGGTGGTGGTGGTTGTACGGCGGGTGCAGACAGATCGGGCGCGGGCTGCGGGTGGAGAGTTTCAGACGGCAAAAGGCGTGCGTTCGTGCGTGGGCTGGAGGCCGGGTTGACGTGACTGACACGTGCGCTCGCTCGTGGGTGTCGCGCGACACTTGCAAAGACGCGTGGGCTGACGTCAAGGCCATTCGAACGCGGTTGTCAATGACTGTGACTGGTGAGCTTGCTCATCATCAAGCAAAGGCATTGTTGATCAATCATAGTGCGGCCCGATCCGCCAGCTCCCGTCGTCTGGGCGTGCGGGTCGGCGGCCTCCCCGAAGCGTGGCGTAAATGCGCTAGTCCCATTGTGGACGGAGAGGGCTTCTGGTCACTGCAAAGTCCGGGCCGCTGGCTCTGCACTGACAACAACACATCTTCAACGCAAAGAGACAAGAACATCAATTGGCCTTGATCTGGCAATGACCTTCAAGAGCCGCATTCAGCGCCCTCGACTCGCCAGCAGTAGTAAACAGAAGCTTCACCTTGTGACCGCCCTTCTGTGCCGCAAGTCCGCAGAGCAGCTCAATAAGCTCGCCCAGTGGCCTGTCCGTGCTGTGGTACGAGACATCCTCGAGCAGCGCTACGCCATCGACAACGATGTAAAGAAGCGGCTGATGCGCAACCACTTCCTGCAACAAACACCGCAGCACGTCCATCGCCTCCTCCCACGTCAACAGAGTGCCATCCAACGTCTGGAACACGGCCTCGCCCAGCCGCGTCCCGTCAAACTTCCCGCCGTCCGGCAGGATCTCGACGAGCTGCCGGATGAGCGCGTACGTCAGATGCACCAACTCCACCGTTTCCCGCGTTCGGCCGCTGGGTACCGAGTGGGAGAGTCGGCAGAAGTATGATAGTGTAGGCACTTTGCTCTCTCGGACCGAGGCGGTGAATGTCGCAGCGAGCAGCGCCGAATGCGTCTCCACCCCGAGTTCCATTGGGCTGCAGACGTGTAAAACCTGAGACTGGCCGGCCATCGTGAAGGCTCGGATGCCCGCTTCTACGTTCTGGTTGGCGAGCAAAAACGCGCCGGGGGACTCGAAGTGAGGAGACACGTTTTGGCCGTCGTAGTGGTTCTCGAGATCCGCAGAAGCCAGTTGAATCTCATTTTTCCCAATGTGGGGGGAGAGACTCGCGTGGAGGGGAACAGCCATTGTCTCGTTGGCACCGAGGTTGGTTTCTGCGGTAGGGTTCGGTTCTGATGTCACCGTCAACCGAAGCAGCTCAAAGGATGCAAATGCCTGTTACCTATGCTGAGCGTGGTAAAGCTTGTCGTTGGAACAAACTCCCGGGCTCTTTGTTCAAGGTATCGTAGTGCTGTCTCGCCGGCAATCTGGCTGGTGACGTTGGCGAGAAGCCGGTCCGCGATTTTCTGTTGGATCATGTCCGCCGATTTTTCCATCGTCTCCCGGAACTCATTCTGAATCGCCATCCGCAATCTTTCAAAATATCCCTCTTGCCGCATCTCATCCGCATGACGGTCACGATCACGCAAGTCCGCCAGAAACCGGAAATTCTCATCCTCCCGAATCATCCTCCCCGCCTGCATCTCCGCAAGCATCCGAGTCGTGGCTTTCCGGTGAATAAGCTCCGACAGCCTCCTGATATCTTCGAGCTGCACCTTGTACTCCTCGTAGATGTTCTCATTCAGGCTCCTCAGCATCCGTTTGTGCCACTTGTCCGTGTACCATTGCATGACGTTGACCAGAAAGCGGAAGATCTGGCAGTAAAGCCGCACGACAAGCTGCTGGATGGCAACCTCGTCCCTGTACGCCCACACCTCCTCGTGCACCGCGCTGACCGCGTCGTTGATCTCGACCATGGCGCGGCAAAAGCACTCTGATATCCGCTCGTAGTTGGACGACGCCTGTCTCGGATTAGCGGGGCAAGATCTGGAAGCTTTCGCGCCCGTCAGACCTTGATGACCATGGTGAGAGCCCCGCAGAATATCGACGCGTAGTCGTTGCTTGATGGCAGTAGCTTCAGCGCGTTCGAGTGGTTGTCGACGGTGGTTGCCATTTTACGCAGATATTCGCGTGACTTGGCAAATTTGCTGGACTGTGACCGGGTTTCCCATTTCATCTTGACCATCTCCGCCATGCGGGAGAAGTCTTTCAGAGAGGTGATAGAGGAGCCGGATGCGACGAGATCCTTTGGAATGTAGTTTTCGAATTGTTTGACAAGTGCAGCAAGCTCTTTCAGTCTGTGGTCGAGATCGCGGAGCTCGTCTTGATCGCTGCGTCCTGTCAACTCATGTCCTCAATCGAGCGTCATACTATGCCCGTCGGAAATGATACTGGAGAAGCGCGTAGAGGACCAGAGCTTACTTCGAATTTGCTTCACGGGCTGGGAACCTTTCTTTCCTGCCATGTCGCTCGTCTCTCCTCATTTGCTCCTCTGCCACGGCATAGTCAAGTTCTCGCTCCTGTTGCGAGCTTCCTTCAGATGGATTGTCAGCTTTGAGTTTCAGCGCGAAGTTTCTAGTGACCGACGAGGGATCAAAAGCGCTCATTGTTGTTGTTAAATAATTTCAAATGGGGATGAACAAAATGATGGGCAGCTGGGCAGGAGAATTAAAAGAATTATTCTCTTTCGATAAACTGTTTTCTCAATTGCGAATGATGTGCGCAGCGATTCAGCTGCGGGGTCGTCGACGGGGGTGGGGTCCAAGGCACTTTATTCGGCTCTTGTTGGTCGCGTGGCGCTAGGCAGCAACCACGGTCGCAGGGAAAGGCATTTTATTGGCACTCATGCATGCTGCTGATCGACAGGCTCCACGCCAATGATTTAAGATGATTTGTGCGATAAGCCGAAGCGCCGTGGCGCTCATGCTAGGCAAGCTGGCATTATGCCGGGGCGCGGCGTTCTGCCCAGTTCGGCGTGGTTCGCATCTGCGCCCATTCCTATGTAAAGAGTCGACTGGCCTTCTGAAAATGCCCATGTCTTCCAACCGCGCTCCACAGTTGAGCAACATCACGTGAAATATCCCACCCAAACAAGAAAGTAGTGACGGACAGTCCGTGGCGAAGGCTTGATCATGGAAGCATCTGTGCTCTCGGCTGAGAAAAGAATCAGAATTTCGAACATGCTCAGCTATGACCAAGTAGGTGGTTTCCCCGATCTAATGTTACTTTGTTTTTTTTTAACACAAAGCAGAGAAAACATTCCAGCTTGTCCTCAGATGAGCGTACAGAGGACCCTCGCCCTGAAACGAAATCTCGCCCACCCATTGTCTACAAGGAGGAATACCTTCAAGAAGATACCCGCAATGTGGTCTGCACAGAAGACTTGGGCGCCAACAATGGCACAAAAAATGATCCCGGCCAAGAGACTACCGTTCTGGAGTACGTCGAGGTTGTCCTGACCCAATCAAAGGGGAAGCCCAAGGATGGCCTCCCATCGATTCGATGGAGGGGGCAGTCTTACATCAGGATTCTTTCTCCATCTGTCATTGCCGCGCTTCGACATGTCGTCAATTACTACCCTTCGCAAGACCTCGGTGGAGAAACCATCACCATCCTAGAGCCTTATGCTGTCGTTGTTCACTATGAAGATGAGCTGGAGCAGTATCGCCAGAAATTTGCCCCTGAGGCTGAGACTGAGCATCAAGCGTCTGACTCCTGCGCCAACCGTTTCGCGTACAAGCATATTGGAATTCTGCTTGACTTTGTCCGCAGCAAGGTTGGAGATGCCGTAAAAGCAGAGCGGGAGAGGAACGCCCGAGGATACAGCGCAGACGACATGTGGTGGCTCATCCTCAAGCCCGGAATCGATGTTTACTACGACCAGGGTTCGGACGGAACTTGGAACCCTTTTGTCATCAAATCCTGCGTTCCTGAGATACAGAACGGCCGAGTAGTACGATACTCGGTTGCTCTCTGGAACCTGGATGTGGGATACTCACGACCAGAATATCTTGGCATGAACACTATCGAAGAGGGTTGGTCATGCTCGCGAAAGGAGACAAAGATATTCGGCTCGGCACTGTTCCCGTGTAGCTTTTTTCCTGAAGGAGAGCTTTTGGACGGGAAAACCCGGCTTGAGTTCAAGAAATTCTTCGAAGAGAGGGGCCGGATGTTCATACGGCTGTTGAAGAAGGGCTGTTTCCAATATGAAGGGAGTTCTGTCACCCAACCAATCAGAGCGGTGAGGCAATATTTGGGCACGGCCGTCGCCACACAGGCTAACGGAAACAGTATAACGGCCTCGTCATGGTGGACTCGGACCAATGGATCTCAGACAGAGACTCCTACCCGTGGACAAGAAGCATATTTTTGGAACAAGATGCTGGCGCGACTGCAGCAAGATCACGGCTTTGCGAATGCGCTAGATGCCAGGCGGTTATCAAGGACGAAATAGTCAAGCTAATGTTCGAAGACTACGACAGAGAGCATCACAGGACCAGAAGTGAATGGACCGACCACCACTACTTTCTGTGCAGCCGAGTCGTGGAAGCGTTCGTTTTTAAGACGAGAGAATGGGGTAAGGCCGAGTGTGCATTGTGAAAAGGCCCCGTCGCTGTGCTAACACGATGACAGCTTTGCTCGATGTATCCGGATTCAAGGATCCGGTGTTTGATAGGAAGATGATCAACGACCTGGTCTTGGCTCAAGACACGAAAGACATGATCGTGGACCTTACAAAACTCTTCGTCCAGGAACAGTCGGCGAAGAAAGACCCTGCCAACGGTCCCGATGCCGTCGGCCCAAACAGCGCACCCAACTTGTCCGCGTGGTCTGCCGACTTCGTCAAAGGCAAGGGAGAGGGGCTCATCTTCTTACTGCATGGGAAACCTGGGGTTGGGAAGACGTACACGGCAGGTAAGTACCTCAACCAGAGATGAGCGAAAGCGAAGCATACTAAGGGCCATAGAATGTGTGGCGGCGCTTACTGAACGGCCTCTGCTCTCCCTCACCTGCGCAGATATCGGGACTGATCCACAGAAGGTCGAAGAGGGCTTGAGGAGATGGTTCAGCATCGCCCAGAGCTGGGGCGCCATCATGCTCATTGACGAAGCTGATGTGTACATGGAGCAGAGAAAGGTGCAGGACCTGGAGAGGAACAACTTGGTAGCTGGCTTCTTGCGGGCTCTGGAGTATTATCAGGGCATTCTGATCCTGACCACAAACCGAGTTGGAACGTTTGACGAGGCCTTCATCTCACGCATCCACCTCACCATTCACTATGCCGCGTTCACGGACCGCAGTCGAGCCGAGGTGTGGGAGTCGTTCTTCCGCAAGCTGCAGAACGAGAGAGAGGGGAAAATGAAGATCTTGGAGGAAACGCGGGACTATGTTGAGGAGAAAGAAGTGCGCGAGCTCGAATGGAATGGACGCGAAATACGAAACGGTAAGAGACTCTATCAATGCAAAGTGGTCGAGGCTGACACGGTGGGTTCAGCTTTCCAAATCGCCGTCGCACTGGCACAGACTGAGAATGACTGCGATGCAAGAGGACGCATTCAAGTCAAGCGAAAGCACATCAGATCCACGGTTCGCATGTCAAAGAACTTCAAATCCTACCTCCAGGAACTGTATCAGAAAGACGAAACGCAGCGCGCGGCAGCTTGGGGCCACAGATACGATGCCTTCGAACAGACCCGCCCAAATGAAGCCAGTTTCAAGTGAAGGATCATGCGATGTTTCCATTGGACGAGATGGTTCGTTACTCTTGGTTTGGCTGTCTCATGGCTTAGGGCATTTTCATTTCCTTGGAAAAAATATCTCGGCATTGTCGTCATGATTGACTTGGCAAGAGTAAAAGAGGGAAAATCATTATAAAATCTAATTGAGCGTCTTTGTAAACATCCGAAAAATCTGTACAAAGTTTTGTTGCCGACCTGGACTAAGGGATGACCACCTACGGTGGGCGCAGCGGCCACTTACGTTGAACCTCCGAGGACCCCCGCGTTGCACCCTTTAAAAAGCTCTTACTATATAAGACCGCACTGCCAATATAGAAACAGCCTTAAATGCGCCCTTTATTATTATACCCAACGCCGAATTATACGTTCGTGGTCTGTCTAAATGTTCGCTGGGATATTATCGTACTCGCCAGCATGCTGCGGGTCACGGCACAGGGCGACGGCAGCGGCTCGATAAGGCTCCCGGTAAATCACTTCAAACAATGAACCGCGTCCAAGGTAAAAATAAAAAGCTAACAGCTGACAGTTCGTTTTTTTTTTCGAAACTACTTCAGCTAAGTATTCCATTCGCGTTCCTTGGCTATGCTTGACATGACCCCCGCTAGCCTTGGCCGTTGGCGCGATCGTGTTGACAAATCAATAGATTTCACCTCTGACAACTGAATACTGATGCCCCCGACTATCCCTATCGATCGTTACGGCGGCCATCACTTTCCCTTAGTACCAGGTCGAAGGGAAAGATATGTGTTTGACGACACTATCGAACAACCGTTGCCACTAAATATATATATATATATATATTTAACAATATGATATTGCAAATATGTTTGCCTCGTCCATCCGTGAGCTTGAAGGGGCGCCTTTGGTTCTTCAAGACCTTGCAGACTTCCAGGATCGTATTAATTTTATGTAGACTTTCGTGTTTTGCAGACTTCCCGGGCCGTGTCGATGGTTTGCAAGCTTCCAGGGTCGTTTGATTCTTTATAAGCTTCCAGAGTCGTGTTGATGTTTTGTAGAGTTCTAGAGTCGTGTGGATGCATTGCAGAGTTCCATGGGTGTGTAAAAATATTGAGTACTAATCGGCCGGTTCGCAAGTTGAGTATGTCTGAGCGGATCGCACCGTCACGGATCTCAATCTTGTGCTGCTGAGGCGTACGTGGCATGATCGTGTCGACCGTGTGGGTCGAAAGATTGCTCGTCTCTTTGTCGAAACCACGGTGGCCAACAACGACGCTGACCATGCTGAAGCGCTTGAGGTCCTTCTTCAACATGGATTGTTGCAGTTTCTCCAGATGAACTGTTGAGAGACAGGGAGTTCAACATGGATTGTTGCAGCTTCTCCGGATGAATGGTTGAGGGATGGGAAGATTCAACATCTGGAGGACGACATCCGTAAGCTGAGTCTCCTGGATAAAGGTGCAACTGACCACGTTGACAGTAACGGTCAAGCGTGGCTTCTTGGCGGAAATGGTGGCGATCCTCGTGAACGGGAAGACGCGGTGAGCGTGGGTCTAGTTCCAGGCGAGGAAGGTTGTTTTGCTTTCTCAGGGCACAGGGGGTTGCGAAGCCAACTGGCTTGCGGGTATCCTTCATATATTCAGTTGAAGCAAGTACCCTGACGTGGTGGTGAGGATGTTGCGGTCGCAGGGCTGTGTCGTTGGCTCGGTCTGAAGGCGGTCTGATGGTCTCTGCGGCATGCCGTGCTAGCCGGCCAAGGCCCAGAGGTCGGAGACGGCGATAGGCGAGTATGTAGTGTCGCAGCTGAGGTGGAGGATGAGTTGAGAGGTGGGGGAAGTGACGGCCGAGTGAAATAAGAGATTTAATCAGGGTCGCTTGGCGGAGGTTCTGCGTCGTCGCCCATTGGGGAGGAAGGCGTGTTCGATGTGCCTGCGATGCAGACCATCTTTAGTACTCAAGTGGGTGACCATTGGGGAATCCTGGATGTTCGTCTGAGCGACATGGAATCTACTTCCACGGCCGAGGGTTTATATAGATACCAGGCGTGGACTTTGGACTGGCCACGTTTGCACTTTTTCTCGGACCCTCTTCTCAACAGAAAATCTACAACGGCGGTCGGGGTCATGAGCCACCACCTCACCCACGGTTCTCAGATTCACTTCATTGGAAGCGAAATTGCGTCACCTACCATAGGACACCATGCGCCCGTACTGTGCCTGCGTATGAGCCTTCTCTTGTCATGGGTTTGAGGCGGCAATCACCATCATTCGCTCGGCGATAATCAGATGGCCCACTTCCCAAGCCGTAATGAAGAAGCGATTGGCCATACGCGATAGTTGTTTCCGGCTCTGGTGAAAAGTAGCATCCGATAGCGTGGTCGCGCGCCATATTCAAAGACCCAAAACCAGATTATCATATGTCCACCCAGAGACCAATCTTCCATTCGATCACTTTGATGGAAGCCTATCAGCTCCAAACAAACCTCCCCCAAGATCTGATTGGAGCGGACTTACCCTCTGGTACGCATTCTGATCTCCCCAAACTCCCTGCAGCCAGCGTCCTCGGCTAGTACTGCCTGCTCAGCCATGACCATGACGTCATGGGTGACGCGTTCGTGCCTTGGTGGAGGGTGGAAGGTTCCACAGTTTTCTTGGAGTGTTTGATGGGCGGAAGAGGGATGGGGACGTGTTGACAGTGTGGGCGTAGGTCGAGGTGGGATGGAGGGTGGGTCGAGAGACACGGGAGGAGGGTTGGTTGGTGGTCGGGGTTCCGAGGCTGCGGGTGAGTGCCAGGCCGAGAAGGTGCGGCCGACGGTGAGGCTCCTTCCCAGGGAAAGAAAGAAAGAATTTGGCGTTGGGGTCAGGGTCCACAGGCTGCGCGTACCAACGAGGCTAGAGTGGTGCGAACCAAAGGACACGAACTACCTCTGCCCGCCGCTCCACCCCACACCACAACAGGAACATGTCATCCTATGCGACTCAGACACGTGGGTTGAGACTTTGTTCACGATCCACAGCTTCCGCTACGTGGAGATGCAGAACCTCGACCACTCCATCGACCCCACTAACATCAAAGCCAAGGTCATCCATTCCGCCCTCGCACGCGCCGCCCAATTTGCTCACTCCAACGCCGCCCTCGAACGCGCCCACCACATGCTCGCCTAGAGCGTCCGCCCCAGCCGCACCGCCATCCCCACCGGCTGCCCTCCGCGCGCGCGCGAGCGTTTCGGCTGAACTGGCGACATCCAAGTCTTTGCGCGACAACCATCATGTCCTACAACTACAAGCATTCTCCTAGCACTGCCTGTGCTCACTCGCCTTGAGTAGCTGCCCGAAGTCACGGTGCCACCCTTCTTGCTGAGCCAGGCGTCCGCATTCTCGGGCAAGATGGGCTGGTCTCAGAGAGGGACGGCGCACGCGTGAGCGTCTACTGGCACTGCTCTGATATGCGTTTACTGAGAGAGTATTACACGACAATGCAGCACTGGGTTGACCAGCTGGAGCGGCGCACGCGCTAGGAGAGAGCTTAAAGGCGCTGGCTGTGCGGCGGCATCGGCGACGCCAAGCGCTTCATTATTGTCGACACCGATTTCCCCAGCACCGCCATGCTGCTCCGCTTGCTCGCCGCTCAAGATCAAACGAGACATCGCTGCTCGCCTGCTTCTAAATGACCCTAAGCTATCATGCCTCAGCCTATCTCGAGAAGATTACTGCCGCGTTTCGAAAATTTGGAGATGAGTAATGATAACAAGAGGAAGGCATGTTACTCGCATACTCACTACGCACTTGGCACCTTAGCTATAGGGCTGATGAGGTGTGGAGGGCCATGCACCGGCGGGGCACGGGAATCGGCATAATCGAGTTGCGCCCGTAGTTGGCAGTGGCATAATCAGCGCATCCACACGAAGCAATACAACGTTCGGTCTTGTGGACGTGGTTTGGGAGCTGGGCGATGGGGTAGGATCGGACGCTTAGCTAATCAAGCTGTCTGCCACGCCCGTCCGGTGTTCCAGATCCGATGGGTGCGACCGGCGCAAAAAAGTCGGATGGCCGATGCGGGGTCGCATGCCTCGGCTGAAAAAGTACGTTGCCGGTGCGTATCGCCACAGCACGTCTGCATATTTAGTGACGCTGTTGGCTGCACGCCTTCGCACTCGCGTCATCCCAGACTCCAATCAACGCCACCACACACCATGTCGAAACTCTCTGATTTCCGCCTCCTCTCCTTCGATGTCTACGGCACCCTCATCGACTGGGAGTCGGGCGTGCTGGCCGCACTGCAGCCGCTTCTCAACGCCAACAGCGCCAGCTTCTCGCGCGAGCACTTGCTGCACGTGTACCACGAAGCCGAACGTACTCAGCAAGCCCAGGATCCCGGCATGCTTTATGCCCAGCTGCTTACCACGATCCACCCACAAATCGCCGAGCGGCTCGCACTGCCACAACCGACCGCGGCGCAGAACGAGGCTTTCGGCCAGTCCGTGGGCAGCTGGCCAGCTTTTCCGGACACAGTGGACGCCCTGCGCCGGCTGAGCAAGCACTACAAACTGGTGGTGCTATCCAACGTTGATCACGAGTCCTTCTCCAGGACCAATGCCGGCCCTTTGCAGGGTGTGGCCTTCGATCTCATCATCACCGCTCAAGATGTCGGCAGCTACAAGCCCGACCTGCGCAACTTCGAGCACATGCTGCGTGAGGTCGAGGCCAAGTTTGGTGTCAAGAAGGAGCAGGTGTTGCAGACGGCGCAGAGTCAGTTTCACGACCACCATCCCGCAAAGGAAATGGGAATCAAATCGAGTTGGATCGTAAGGCCCGGAGCAATCATGGGCAATCGCACCGGGGAAGTCTATGATTGGAAATTCGATACTCTGGGCGAGATGGCGGATGCTCTTGAGCGGGAGTGAAGTTTTAATAGAGGATAAGTTACCAGTAATGGGGGTTCGTGTACTTTATTGACAAGATCCTATGCGTGGAGCGTTGCAACAAAGTATTTCGCTCATTCCGGGCACTCTCGAAAAGGGAAATGTGTCGAACCGCAGCACAAACTGTCTCATATCCCAAGCTCCATGCAAACTGTCACTGCAGCTTCTCGCATGCACAAAGATTCGCCCACATCTCTCGTAACGGTCCCCTTCCTGCAAACGCTCCAGACTCCCTGACACTCTCCATCGCAGTCGACTCGCCCCAACACACTAGCATGCAGGCAGCAGCATCAACGCACCCGAACAAGTTTGCCACGGCTTTACTAATGACCTTAAAGGCACCGCCATGAATGGACTGTCGATAGAGTTGGAGGTAAAGTATCAATTCATTTCCGGCGCCACCAGGTACAAGGTCGCCGCCCCACATCCTGACCGAGCCCACACTTGATAGTTCTCCATGAAGTAGCGGTCTCAATGTGAGGAAATTGACTGGCAGACAAAGACAAGATTTCCAACCGGACTGGTAGGGAATGAGACCCGAAATGGGCGATTGTTTCTTTTCCCCATGATCCGACGCACTGAGTGCTCGTGCAGTAGCTAGTATATAATCCAAAGCATCCCCTTTCAATTTTCAACTGCTTGCCTTCAGCAGAATCGATACAAGCGTCAATAGCTCAGTGGTAGAGCGCAGGATTGCAGTCAAAATGCTATCATCCCGAGGTCCCCGGTTCGATCCCGGGTTGGCGCTTTCGTTTTGCTTTCGGTGTTTTGTTTTGTGCCGTGTATGCTTTGGAGCAGGACAACATGTAAGGGGGTGGTTTCCGAGGAGTGGGGATGGAGTGGGGCCGGAGTGGGACCAGACCGGTCGAGACATCCATCCTTTTGACTCAACACCAAAGCTCGGGAGAGTTTCGGAAGCAGACCGTAGTCTTTCAGTATGCCGTAGCGTCAAAGTCTCCGACAGCGGGAAATCCAATTGGTCCACCTACTATCATCACCAGAACTCGCTGCTGTTTTACACCGTCGACAATGTCTATATGGAGTGGGCGATCGCTTACGTGGTCGGGGTGCTAGAGAATGGCGTATGGAAAACGGGGCGATAGACGAGATTGACGGTGGCGACTATGTTTTGGGAGTCTTCGAATCTGCGCAGCGCGATGGACTTCTGGCTGGATGAAGGGCTGAAGGAGTCGAATGATTGGGGTCCGTGGGTGATTGTCCTATATCTCACCACATTTTCAATGTGAACGACTTCCAACTGTGGAGTTTGCATCTGTCTAGGGGCGTATGGGCGTATGGGCCTCATGGGTTCGCTGAATCATGTTGTTGTTGTTGATGACGCGCACTTGATCAGGTAGGTGACGATGTCGCAGGCGCTGTCGTGTGGTAACAGTGACGGCTAGAGTTGCAAGAAGGCTAAATTGGAAGGGACCTAAGAGCTGGTTCAGCAGCATCGTTCTTCTTTACGAGTGCGACGAGGCCGCAGCCGGACTCCTCCTGGGGGCCGAGTTCGCTTTGGAGGGTCCTTGGTCGGCCATGTTGTACAGCGTATTGTCGCGTGGGGTAGCAACGCATCTACTGTGGATCGCTTGGTAGGTATGAGGGATTTCATTGAAAAGCTAAAGACCCGTTTGTGAGATGTTGTCCTACTACATGCCTCCTCGGGTACCATAGCTTATTGAACCAACAAGGAACAAAATTAGAAAATTGAGCACTGCCAGCCTGACTGGGGAGTGGATTTTATGAAAATTTTCACGAAAATCATAGGTGAAACAACATCAAGCTGCGCTCTGCTCCAACCGCATTGGAATGCTGAACCCTATTAATCGGACTGAGGTGTGAACCAAGATGGCGGTGTTGTACGAAGAGGAAGGCTTACGCATAGCTCGTATCGTATACTACTGTTACGTAGTAAAATGCTGCATTAGACCTAGTGCGTGAGACGCTTGCCCTATTCGAGGCTCAAGTTTCGAGGGTGGGTGTAATTTACCTTGCCGGCTAAATGTCGTAGTCTTCCTGATGTGTACTAGAGGCCCGCCTGGAACGTCCACCTCAGCAAAGAGCTCCGGGGCGTCACGCATACAACACCTGAGATAAGTCGCACTGTCCATTAATTAAGGTAACAGCTAATACTGTCGCTCTGTCGGAGAGGAGTGATTGGGTCACGTGTAGCCAATCACGCTCTTGGATCGACGTCAGCGTCGACGGTACCCTTTCACGTGATGCACCACAGCAGCCGGTCTATATTGCACAAATCAGATTCGCAATAGCTCTTCGACACAGCCATCTTTTGTGCTGACTTCGGGATGGCGACCATTTTGCTTCGCTTCGGGTGGGAACTGGTGACGCATATCCTCGGGAAAAAGTCACCCCGCCAGTCGCGCAACTTACGCATCCTGGTCCAGACACCTGGCCAGGACATTCCTCTGGGGCTTGTTTGTTGGCCCGCCCGCTTCATCATCCGCTTCGCTCCAAGCCGGCCGACAGTCCGTAACAAGACCCTCCAAGGGCATGCGCCACAACGACACAAAGAGCCAAGAAAATACGTCATCACTCCAGACGCGACACAAGGCAACAGGAGGAAGCTCCGGCCAGCACCGCGGTCCACAGCCTCACAGAGCTGGCGGAGCAGCAACAGCGCCGGTTCCGATTCGCCACAACCCCGCAGCGCAGCGGCCCGTGCCGCAGCTTTCAGACGTTCGAAGTTGGCTGGAATCCCCTTGTGATTGTCTGCTACCCCGCACCAGCATCAGCACCGTGCAGCCCGTCAGCCTCACACGTGGGGGCCGTACAACACCCTTGGTGAGGGGGTTGGCGCTTATTGGGAACTTCCAACAAGATATGCTGTGTCCGTCACTTGCTATATATCGAATGTGCCGGGGCTTTCTGCACTCTTTAGCATCGATGCCGATGACACTGCATTCATGCATATTTCTCTGAAGCAACCAGTCGAGCTGAGGGCAGTGTGCAGGTTTTGTTGTCTGGAACTGAGAAAGTCGACATACGCCTTATCGCGAAGCTCCACGTTGCAGGCAGAGCTGTTCTTACGCGCTTTCGAGAAAGCCCAATGGAATTATAACGATGCTAATCGATTAGAATGCATACTATAGTAGGATGTAGAAAGCTTAGCATAGATATAAGTTATATGTATCTAGTGATATCCGTGACATTTTAGTTCCTTTATTTCTAAAATATCCCCGTTACGGTGTAAAATTCTTTAAGTTTTTTAATTCTGTAAAATAGCTAATTTAATAATAATAAAGGAATTATACTAGGCAATGCGGGAGTATAGTATTTAGGCGTATACTCCTCATCGCTACGATACTTCACCGAGTTTCGTTGGGTGCCGCATATGTTAGTGCTATAAGCTCTTGTTTCCGGCTTACTCTCTTAGGCCGACTAAGCCAACAATATAGCTACGAGGTTAAGTGCTCCACCGAATGACTTCTATATCTATAAGTCATGCTCGGTTTGCAGACCATCGGAATGAGCGCACCTATGGCACAGCTTGATGACGACTTGACAGTTTTCTATTCTTTTCATCGACTTTGGGACAGCCTCTCTGATACTCATTTGGAAGCTGTTGATTATCTCGATTATAAGATTGCCTCTGGTTCCAGCTCCTAAATGCACACGATACAAAATTCCAAGATCAAGCTCTGAAAGTGACGATGCTACTGCAGGCATGGATTATTCCTCATTGGAGAAGGTCCTAACTTCCCTGTACTCGGCTACGTCATGATCCTTGCAGCCTGCACACATTGCACACCGCCATTCGCATCCGGCCAGTCTATTTCATTCCATGTAGATCCACAGCAGCGCGACGACACAGCACAGCATCATGTCTCAAATCCCCATCACCACACGGGCTCAGGCCGTCACTATGAAGTCTCTTGGAATTCAGTCGCTCCAGATAGAACGAGCCACAAAGATCTCTGGTCGACATATCTGCCGGATGTACCACGAGGCGCGGCGCCGTGGCTGGAAGCCCGAAAATAATGAACCTCTCTTGGACGAATACGTTGCGGACAAGCCGCGGTCTGGACGCCCGAGAAAGCGGAGGGATTTGATCGAGGAACAGAGTCAGGCGTTGGCTGATAGATCCCTATCAAAGGCGGATGCCGCCGATAACACGCCGTCTACGGCGGGTGCCACATCAAGGGCGGCTTCTGACACGTCTGTTGAGCCGACGTCTGCGAACACGAGCTCAAGCACGGCGACTGAAGCAGCTTCTGCACCGCGTACAGTGGCTGCAGAGAGCCGCGATCCGGCCACGCCAACTGAGACACCGCCATGATCAGCTTGTAAGTTCAGGAGCACTACCGACGGAACTGTGTGTTGACGGATGATGTACCACTGTAGGCCGTAGAATTGTCCGGTTGGTTTTCTGCAGCTCCATCCACGCAGGCTGCAGTATAAATTCTCACAGGAGTCAGTGCTCATTGACCTCACCATTTCCTCGAAGCGCACGACGTGTTCGCAGAAGCCTAGAGTCAGGGATACCAAACTCAGACAGAAATCTTCGCAGTCAGCAACATGGCGACAGACGTACGTTAAGTCTATTAATGGATATGCTTTTGTAAAGTGAGAGGCTGAAAGTATTGTGAGCGTGTTGATTACATGCTTACACCAAAGACATCGCTATACCTTTCAGTGCCAATAGAAGCTTAGATCCTCGGCAAAACCTTTCTAGCTATTCGTCTATTTTCTTTTCTTTTTCTTTTTGCTAAAGTCATCATTTGTCCGTCCGCTGCAGCTTACCAGAACTTGGATGCTCGAACTGCGGTGCAAACCCACGATTGGAGACAGGGGAACACTAGGCCGAACGAGAATCTGAGTCATCACCTGCTTATCAGTAGTTTTCGCTTTCGTCGCCTATATGACCATGGAGTGCAAAGAGCCTGGTGCTTCACCGACGTTTGAAGGAGATTTTGCGTGCATCTGACTGATGAATGAGGTGGAACTCAAGCATGTTCTCCACTTTTGCGTAGTTGGAAAGGATATACGACAACCAGTCGAAGAGGAGGGCACTGCGAGTGCCACGAAAGCCTTAGAACCAAATCCAAAGAAGAAAGAAGAATCGGCGACCCTTGATGGAGGATCTGGCATACTCCAATGTAGTCATGGAAGAAACCTCGTCGAAGCGCTAAGACAGTGGTGAGTGGTGGATAGATCGGCTTAGTAGGTTGCGTGCGGGGGCCAATGACGTCATTCGATCGTCTAATTGGCTGGACGGTCCAAAGTGGCTGTATGGTTTACAATTCGTCATGACTGAGCTGGCCGCTATGCACGCTCGAGATAGACAGGGGGCTTAAAGTTGTGTGTCACGCGGGCGGTCGGGGTGCAGCCGGTAGGGGTTTGGACACGTCAACGTCCAGCCGAAGTCCTGACGAAGAAGGTCAAGCATTGGTCTTGGGAAGTCGGGCCCTGTTCGAGCCAGCGAACTGTCATATCGTCATGCCCTGCAACCAGACTTGTCGAACCCCCGGGACGAGATTGTTGTCTATCAGATGTGATGACTGGCTGTGTAAGCCTGCGCAGAATGTCAGCTTACTGACAAGTCCGTGGGGCGGGGCATGCCGACAGACCTCGGACCCTGCTCAGTCAAGTTCGGTCTGCTACATGGGGCAAATTACACAAGGATAAGTATTGATTTTCCGGTTTCATTTTCCGGGCTTCTTGCAGATCAAAGCCGTCAGGCAAGAGAGCCGGCGGTGGAAGCCATGTAAAGGTGAGCGAAATGACAGAAGAGTTCTCGATAGCATTCTACGTGTATGCGATGCATGAAGACACTAGCTACACATGGTACTCTCAGCATTGCAGATTCGGTCCTTACAGTTCAAAAAGACTCGCCGGGAAGTTCAGCAACGGGACCGGATGCGTCGCATGTGTCGCGGCAGCTACTTCTGGTTTTGGAATAGCTAGGTCGAGTGATATGTCCGTCTCAGTCGTGGAATGCCCGGGTGTCGAGAGACAATGTGGCAAACGGAGTGACACCCGGCTGGGTTACGCGAGAGCCCATGGCGGCAGCACGCATGGTGAGCAGCACGGCGTCGGCAGCATGTGCTGGTCGCAGAGGTCAGCCACCAGGTCGTGTGCGAGGGCTTGGGCGGGTGCGGGCGGCGGATGAGTGGATTGTGTCGCGGCTGGGGCGGGCGGGAGTGGATAAGCGGCGTGGTCAGACGGCCAATGGGCGACGGCGCAACCGCCGAGAATGTAGCGCTCGGGCGATTAGTAACTGCCTAAGCCGGACCGGACCTGCTTCCTGCTTCCTGCTGGCGCGTGCACCTCCAGACCTGCCGTGCACGTCAAACTTCGTAATCTCCATTCTGTCGTCGGTGCCGTCGCCATCCATTCTTCCAGCCCTTGGGTGCATCCCTCCCGCCCTGCTCGCTCCCTCGCCGCCGTGCGCCTCCCCCATGTTCAACATGAGCGACGACGAAGCCGACACCATTGTGGTCGCAATGGCAGCCCCAAACGGCCCGCTTGGCGACTCGTTCGAGGTCGATGTTGCCGCTGGCTCCGTGCGTCCAAACTCACCTGCCAAACTCCCGCGCAAGAGGAGGACACCTGCCGCCCGCCGCACCCCACTCGTGTAGGTATAATCACACCCACCCAACGCCACATTGCCCACTGCTGACCGTGTGCCTAGCCCCGCGCCTTCTGTCAGGCCCAAACGCAACACCACCAGGAATTCCCGCAGCGGAAGCAGCGTTGACAGCGCGCCCTACTCGCACTCACCCTCACCCTCAGTCGCATCCACCAACTCGGCCGCCAGCACCGCCACCAGCAGCCCTATCAACCGTAACAGCAGCATCGCCAATGCCGCCGCCATTGCAGCTGCCCAGAACACGCGCCTTGTCCGCATGAAGAAGCAGTTGTGCACCCAGTGGGGCATCCAAGTCACCGACCTCAACGTCACCTTCAACAGCACCAACGTCGCCAATGGCCCACCATCGCCATCGCCGTTGTCGGCAGAACCGTCCGTGGAGCAGTCCGTGGAGCAGTCGGCGTCGGCGTCCAGGACGTCGGCGTCTACTCGTGATTTTTTTTGCCAGGCTTGCTCGCATGGCCGAGCTTACCGACGCGAGCTTTACCCAAGCCATGGTTGCGTTGAAGAGGGCCAAGGTGCAGAGGCTGACAGGAGGTTCTGAGGCTCCTTCTGGAGCGGGGGAAGGCCGTGGTGATTCGGACGACGAAATGGTAAGCTGGATACCAGATGATGTGGATCGGGCGACGGATTTGATCATGGCCGAGGCCAAGGCAGGGGCGGGAGACTCAGTGTCGAAGAAGAGAACCGCGATTCAGGCTGGGGCGCACGAGGAACGACCAAGGCCAGCCCCAGCCGAAAGGGAAATGGAGGTCGGTATTCAGAAGCGTGCTGGTGCCCAAAAGGGCCGGCCGCCGCCCGTGGAAGTGCGTAATGAGTTGGCTGGAAACAGACCCCAAGGTCTGCCCACCCCAACCGATGAGATGGATACACGCTCAGAAAGGGCGTCCGTGCCGCGTGCCAGCTCTATTGAAGCCATGAGTGAGGCCCGGCATGATGCACCACAGGTAAAGCCTATTCCGTCGATGCAGCCTCAGTCTCAGCTGCAGCCAGCGGTGGTGATCGGTCCGGCGCTGGAACCGGCGACGACTCCATCACAAGCACCGTCGGAAACACCTTGCCTTCAGCCCCACGCAAAAGTAGTGACTGGGCCGGTACTGGTTCAGTCGTCTCTACCACCGGCGCAGACGACGCGTCCTCAACCTCAGGCCCAGGGACACGTACTGAATGGCTCACCGCAAGAACAGCCGACCCCATCACAGATAGAACCAACACTATCTGAGTCTCATCTTCAGCCCCATCGTCAAACGGAAGAAACGAAAGGAGTGGTGCCAGTTCAATTGACACCATTACAAGGCCAGGCATCTCAACTAAAAACGAGTAATGAAACAATACAGACACAATCAACTCTATCACAAACACACAAGACAAAGCGCCAGAATCAGTCTGACCCTAGCACCGGCTTGGTAGCTGAAGCGGCGCAATCCCACTCAGTCCCGTCGCAGGTACAGCCCGCACAGTCCCATTCTCAGTCTGGGCGTGGCACAGAGGAGACGACACCTGCAGCGCGAACCGACGCAGCTACATCACGCCCAAATCCCCAGACCGAATCGGTGAGCGAAACGACCCGTCCCAAGTCGACCCCATCGCAGACGCCGTCCCAACCACCGCCAGTAGAGCAAATCACACTATCGCAGGCGCTGCGTGAAGCCGAGCCTCCCTGTGGGGTCGGTGTGCGACAAACACCAGAGCCATGGAGCACGCGAAAACGAAAGGAACTATCCACTCTAACTCATCCCTACATAGCGCAGACTAGTGTGTTTCCAGTCCGTCCCTCGACAGCCAGTCCTACGCTGCCACGGCCACAGGCGCTGCCACAGCCTGCATCAAACAGCACGGCGCCCAACAGTCCTATATCTGGCGGCGCTGTGACGAGCCGTCGCATGTCATATGACCCAGTTTGGATTGGCATAGTGCCGAACGGAGTGGCATCAAGCAGCACTGGCTCCAGTGGTTACGAGCCGAACTCCCCGAAGACGAATTGTCAAAGGGCAAATGCGCCGCAAATGAGTGTTCCAATGCCAAATTCTGCCATGCCTACTGCTCCAATGTCGATAGTGAACACTACGATGATGAATGCCGGGGCGCCCAGCCTTGGAGCATCGAATTCTCTAGTACAAAAGAGCCCAGTTTCAAACGCTTCAGCATGTAACGCCAATCTACAGAGCGCAGCAATCAACGGCACTGCGTCTGGTAACATACCCAATGACACAACCTCCGGTGAGTTCAACGACTCAGCACAGCGACCGGTGGGTCTTGTAGAAGCAGGCGGACAAAACGCCGGCTCGTATCAACACAAGGGAGAAGCCACGCACGCTCAATCCCTGGCTGGAACTCATTTGGAGGCATTGGGACGTCTTGAGAATGATCAAACTCTGCCACCCCCTGTCTTCGACTATATACTGCAATGCTTTTCTAGCTTAAGGTAAGCTCGACCAACCTCACTACCAAGCTCCTGCTAACCCTACTAGTGCCTCACATGTAACAGTCTCACCAGTCACCACAATAGCGAGAACATCCTCGCGGTCTTCCTTCATGCTGTTGCAATACAGCACCATTATGGTACCTTTCTACATGGAGAACAGCTGGACGCTTGCGTCTCTCAACCTTGAATCAAAAGCAATGACTATATGCGGCCCACAAACGGAACATACCAGGACAGAGTCGGCTGCCATCAGCTTCTTCGCCACCTCACTTGACGACACCGACCACAAAACCTGGAAAAAAACGTACATTTCCTTGGGCCCACCACCCAACTACTGGGACCAGCCAATCGTCTGCCTTGTCGCCGCCATCCACATGTTTTGCGGCCTAAACCTCCTCGACCAGAACCCCGACCCGACCGTCTGGCGCAACGTCCTCGTCATCCTCCTCAAAGGCCTCACCCCCGGCTCTCCCTCGATTCCACGACCCACACACAAGCACGACAGCGACCCGTTCGCCGCAAAAGATCAAGACGTCGACCCAGCAAAGTTCGCCGTGCCCCCTCCCCCCTGCCCCCTCTACATCAAAAACTACCTCGCCCACATCAACAAGGCGCTCGCCGCCTTCCGCGTCCGCTACCACGATCGCCTCACCGAAGCTCGAGGCCTCGCCTCCCACGGTGCCCACGCCAGGACTTTGTTCTCGCGCCTGCTCGAGCCCGCCTTCCTCGCCGAGCAGAACCGCGCGTACGAGACGCGGCTGGCCGAGATGCGGGGGCTCGTGGATCAGACGGAGGACATGATGGAGACGTTGTCGAGGTTGAAGGCGCCGTGTTCGATGGGGGAATTGAAGGACTGCGTGGAGGGAGCGAAAAGGGTGGAGACGGCGGATGCGGCGAGGATGGAGCGGTTGGAGTGGGTGACGGGGAAGAGGGACTGGGTGGGTGGGATGGTGGGCGATGTTGCTGATGAGGCGGAGGGGAGGGCGAAGAAGTTGGAGGAGTCGTGGGGGGACTTGTGGGGGACTTTGGACGGGGAGTTTGGGAGGTTGGGGGCGCTGCTTGGGCCACATCGGAGTGGTGCTGGTGGCAGCGGTGGTGGTGGTGGTGAGAAGGAATGAGAATCCGGGAAGAAGGTCCGTGGGACGGGTGGTGCACCAGACGAAAGGCAATGGCGCTGTAGCGACTGCTGGAACGACTTCTGGGAAAAATGTTGATGATTGATTATTTATTCAGCGGTCCGGATATTTTGACTGGTACGGTCATGATCGCGTACCAGATCATCCGGGTTAATAGGCACAGAAAGAGACCTTCTAAATATAGCTAACGGTTTCTTTGTCTTCTTCCTCGCGGATGTGGAGAGGGCTTGCATGGAATACTCAACTACTTCCGAGACCAACAGCGGATGTCCCTGATGCAGCTTGCAATGGATGGCATGAACTGTACAGGCCGTGAGGTGAGAGCGAGGATATTCGCCGCGCTTCTGCACCACCCACGACATAAATCCTATCAACATCTTACACGCGCAAAACAAAAATTTCACCGATTAGCTACAACCTGTCTAGACAAAAAGCCACCAAACGCCAAAACAAGAGCCCCCACATACCCAACCGCCATTACCCCAATTTCCTGCTCCCTACACCCATTTCGGGTTCGCCCGCGTCCTAGCATACGCATAGATCGCCCCATAATCCTTGCACATGTGCGTGCTGCCCACGCCGAAGGTGCCGTACCGCAGCGTATCACGGCCCTCGGCGATTATGTACGGGTCCGCGCCCTCTAAGGCCGTGTCGCCGCAGCACATGATGGACTGGCGGATGTAGTCGAAGCAGTGCATCGCGTGCGCCGTGTCCTCGGCGTGCGACGAGTGCGCGTCGGGCTTCGAGCGGGATGCGTGGTCCGTGTCGGAGCCGCCGCCGTGGGCTTGGAGGAACATGCGGAGGATGGCGTCCTAGGGGAGAAGGTGTTAGTGGGGGTGGGTGGGTGGGTGGTGTTGGGACGGACGTACCAGGCAGTGGATTTGGTGGAACACGGAGACGGCGTAGTAGTATGGGTCGGAAGGCTCGTCCTTTTGTAGCGGTGGCGGGAGGGTGGCTTGTGTGGGATCCTCGATGGGGAGGAAGCCTTCGCCGTCTGGGTGGAAAAGGTGGTTGGTGAGACAGGATATTCGGCATGATGGACGTTGTCATCACTTACCAGGTATTAGTTTGCCCCAGTTGTCGAGTATACTCTGTCGCTCTGTTTTGGAGAGCTTGGAAACATCGACTTCGGGTCCATATGATGAATCGTTCCAGAATACTCGTGGAACCCTTGGAACTGGAAAGAGAGCAAGATCAGTACGTCTCTGCGTCTGCTGGGAGAGTGGAACATACACTCAGGCACAAGCCCGTTGATTTCCTCGCCCAGAGCAACTCGATCATGCGACCAAAGCTCTGAGAAGATGGTATAGAATAGCCAGAAGCAGGAAGTGGCGAGGAACGCCCCGACGGCAACGGCAACAGGTGTAGTTGTGAAGTCTGCAAGTCGACTTCGGGAAAACAGTGACGATAGAGAGGATTTCCGGGTGCGACGAGGAGAATGAGTGTCCTCCTCGCCATGAGGGACTGCCAGGTACTCTGCCATTGCGAACAGAATGGGTTGCGGAGGAAGGAGGCCGGGAATGTAGTCTTTGATGTGTCAGTCACGTGATATGGCTATTGAGGCACGTATCCGGCTGGTTGGTGTGGGCTTGTGTCGGCGCACGAGCGAGACAGGTTACTTGGGCAGGTCAGTTGCCGCGTGGGCAGTTGATATAAGAGAAATTGCGCCATGACGGGGCGACGTGTCGAAATCAGCCATGGTGAAGATTAAATAGCGCCGCAGACAGAGTGCGTTGCACCAGCAGCGCGGGGAAATAGTGCGTGTGTTATAGGCGTATCATGCCAAGCGCTGGACAAGCTTTATGAGTCCTTTGGCGAGCTTCTTGGATCACTTTGACGCGGGCGGTTCCTCAGCGGGGTTTCATATGTCAGCACGCCACCTCAACCTGGAAATTCGTGACGGAGGTATTTCCGGACTCACCGGGCTCGGTATGGTGTCGAAAGGTAATTCGGCGCTTTGTCTCGCGGACGTAGGTGACAAGGCCGGTGAGGTCAAAGGTGGTTTGAAGGTGACAGCGGAGAAGGCTGACTCAGCATCAAAGGGTCCGAGCTTCCCTGGGCGACGCGGCGACGCCACGACGCGTCGGGCGAAACGCGTCCATCACACGTGACGGTCCTCGACGCTCAAACAATCACTCACTGCGCCATATGTACAGCCACAATAGCCACAATGCTGCCGCTTATGGAAATTCGGTCACTGCCCGTTCGGGGCAAAATCGCCCACCGCGCTTCGCGTAGTCACTTGCCCTCCACAATCTCTGCTCCCACCCAAAGTCCCATTTCCCCCAACAAATCGCCAACCATCAAACAACACCGCTTTGCATAGCCAGGTAAACAAGTCTTGCGCTCACCGGCAAACAAGTGCACGCATCTACAAAATCGTTACCTCACCTAGCGCAATCACGATAGTCACCCATTCAGCTTGAGTCCACGCCTTCTGTCCACCACCTTGAGCTTGAGCTCGTCGCTTGTCGGTCTGGATGCAGAGAGAGAGTGTAAGTCAGCCGAGTGTCATGCGCTGTTTCAGCCATGGTTTCCTTTGTACTATGGCGCCGTTTCCGAGCTTCTAGCTGCGCCTTATTTCCTCTACAACTCTAACCCAAGCAGCCGAAACTCCCATCAACATGGCATCCAGCCGAGATGCTTCCGGCTTTCTGATCAACCATGTCATCTTCCCGGCGAAACTGCCTCAACATGAAGAAGACTTGGACACAGAGCGAAGTGGGGAACAACTGTTGATACAACTACTGAACGACACTCTGGAGAACTTTCTTGCAGAGTGCGCACCCGGCCTTCATGTCAAATGGAAGCCAGTCTGCTGTGCACTTCAGCACCTGGCCAACGGCTGCACCGACGACGAGGCTTCCCTAAGCTCAGCACTTCGCCGTCTCGAGCCTGCTGGTATGTCGACTTGCTCTTCTTGTTGCGCATCGTGAAGACAAAGCTGACTCACGTGTTCTTAGATGCTACAATCATTCACGTCAAGGCTCAGAATGCCGGCCTCTTGCTGTTTCGTCCAGACGCTGAGTCCGTCATGGCGCATGCATTCGAAGCCTCGGCTCAATCTGAACATGTCATGGGATCCTCTGACCGCCTGACTTGGAGATTCCCTGGCCAAACCGTCATCTTCCGAAGCCATCTCCTCCATGACAGCGCTTTCGTTGACGAACTAGCAGCAATGGTGCTACAGATGAGTGTCGAGTCTGTTGAATCCTCCATGCACACCAGGAAGAAGGCCAGCTCCGCCGTAACAGAGGAACGCGAGACTGCCAATCCCAGGCTCGTCACAGAGGCGCTCATGGCTATTCTGAGTGCCTGGGGACATTCTTGCCAGAGTCCAGACATTGTCAAGCATGTCCGCGATGACGTTAACTGGAGTCATAGCAGGCTGCCCTGGAGACGCTCTCCTCTATGGCTCGTTGCCCGTGTTAGCATTCAGATACTGCTGTCACACACATGCACCGCAGAGGAAGTCCGCATTCAGTACAAGAACTTCATGGCGTTTTTCGTTGCCAGGCTTTGCAACAACATCATCACCGACCCTGTTGATGCTGACGTGAAGATGATAGCTGCTACAAAGGCTGCACGACGCCTTGCGAAGCTCCGAGACGATGCCTTTCCGTTTGTGGGAGATGCAGTGCGGCTTGCCGTGGCAAATGTTCACGCCAAACTAGATTCTTCCTGGTCAAAGTTCCAGACGCAGGAATCGCCGTCAATCCCGAGCTTGCCCACGGAAGCCACCATCGATGATTGCACTCTTCGTTTGGCCAACAGCCGCGACTACCTTCGATCTGTTGCACTAGGCCATGATGAAAAGCCAGAGCCTTCCAACGTTCCCTTGGAATCTGGGCCCCGCTTAGCGTTCAAGGAGGATGGCTTGCCTCAGCTGAGAAGGGCTTCAGACTCAACTCATAACCTCTTCCTTCTCACCGACTTCGAAGTATGGGTCATGAACGACCTTCACTCATGGACGAGTTGTAGGAACGGTACTGAGACGGACTGCGACTCGTTACTCAATGTGATGCGTACCTATGTGGAGATCGCTCGCGAAGAATACAAGGACAACCCTCGATCGCTTTCCGTCATGCTACTGGCCGCTCTGGAGATTTGGAAAGCTCTGGATACAATTTGCTTGCAGCTATATCCGCTAATGCGGAAGTTTGGCCCCGCAATCCCGGGAATCGCTAATCCACTTCTGCTTCCTCAGATTCATCAGATGAAGTGCCTAGATCGCATAGAGAATCATCTTGCGAAGCGTTGGAAAGAATGGGATCCGAGCAATCCATCCATCCTGGGCCAATTGTCTGAGCGGTCATTCTGCTTCCAGTTCTATGCGCAATCTCAGCCGCATCAAGCCATGCGCAAGAAAATCAACGATGAGGCATCTGAAAGAAGAGTTCGCAAGCGTTCAGAGTGGATGGACAGATCAGAGCATCACAGGGTGCTGTTGCACGAAGCTTCGCGCATGGAACACACACAAGACATCAACAAGAGAGGACAGCCTTACTGCAAAAACGGTTGCCCAAAATGCTCGAAGGAAAAGAAAGCTCATAAGATGCGTATCAACGTGGATGAGTGGCCACTGCCAGCGGATGAAGTACAGGCTCGAGCTGCCGTCTTCGAGCTCGATTGCCCTGCTGGCTTTTCTGCTTGGCGAGATGCTACGTGGCTCATCATCCAGGACCTCGGGCGTACAACATATTCACATGGGCGTCCTGTCCTGCAACCGCTTCAAGAGTATGGCCCTTTGATCCCACATGCATCTAATGTAAGAGGCCGGACAATCACGATTGCCTCTCAGGCGAAGTCCTTCCTCAAATCTCACTACAGAGACCATGCCTTCCCCGTCACTTTTGAGAAAATCGCAGTCAATAACGGCTTGCGGTATGGGCTAGTCGATAGCAGCAAACTCAATTGCTGGGTGATGGATCAGATGTCACCACCAAGCTTTGACCAGCATTGCATCTCGTTATTACCCAGCGGACCGTACTCTAATTTGCAGGACTTTGTGAACAGCACCTCTCGGACGCCGAACGAAAGCCTAGCGGCGCAACAAAAATGCCACCCTGGAATCACTTCTCACGAGTTCCTAGCCTTCAGCTCGCTGCGGGCAGGGGAACGCATCCAGTGGCTGAATATCATACGGGAGCTGGGATCAGCAGACTTGTCTTTCAATGCTGCAGAGGTCCATGTACTCATTCGGCAAGCAGCCCTGCAAGCGGGATCGCGTGCTAAGCATACAGTCCTCAGAGAAGCCCACATACCTTTTGCGGATCCCAATTTCTGTGCTCGGCTAATCAACCTTCTGGATGGTCATCTTTCGAATATCACATCGAACTGGAGAGAACAAAGCCGACTCGCTACTATCGCCTTGTTGGGGCTTCGGACCTTGACTCTTAGCGTAGACCCATCGACTGCAGCACTGGCTATGCAATTGCTTCGAGGAGTTCGTAAAGTAGCTCTCCGTTGGTGTCGAGACATTTCCAGCAACGTTGAGAAATGCAAGACAGAGGCTGAGAGTGGACGGATGAGAGTGTTTCTTTGCCAGTCCGCCCTGACCTGTCGCATGACGTACGATACAGACCATGGCCGCACCGACTTGGTTTTGGCCGATCAATCCGATGTCGCCGACTTTGTCGAGTCTGCCATTTACCTCAACGACAATTATTCAGCTTACCAGCAGAATGCCTCCACTGAAATCCGACAATCCGTTCTCCTAGACAAGAAGCTCTCACGTCGTGTTTCCTCTCGCCTTAGGGATCTGATAAGTGTTTCAGGATCTGGTATCAATGATGGGATCAAGAACGCTTATGAAGTGACCGGTCTTCATTTAAATTGGAAGTTGGTGGCAGGCAAAAGGGGCCGGTGGATGGCCTGCTCTCGAACACTACAACCGAGCGGTGTCGTGCAATTTTGTCACTATGATGTCCTATCGGGGACGCTCTTGTTAGATGGACGACGCGTTGGTAGACTGCCATTGGAGTACATGAGTGCCCCACTGTACAGTAGGGTGTTCGATTCCGTGAGTCTAACCACCTATCTTCCTCATTCATGTACTTTCCACTAATGTCGTAGCGCATCTTGAATGTTACTCGGTCCCAGCTACCGTGCATGGAATACACGGCACTTAAGTCGATCAATGGACACCAAGTATGTCGGTTAGCTGAAAGGGCATACATGCGTTTAACAAATTTATAGGTCCATCTGGCGATGAGGCATGGAGAGCTTCTCATCAAGGCAGTTGTCGGGGAACGCCATCTTCGGCTTATACCCCATGAGGTATTGAAGCTCGATCTGCCTAGATGCCTGACCGACGGCTTCATCCATTGGATGGATTTGCGAAGCGGCGAGATCGAGTTCCGGCCCCTGAAATCACCCTGGGATATTCCCGAAAGGACGTGGAGACTCCAGTTTGAAGGAAACGGGAGCTCGTATCTGGAAATTGGTAACAAAAGACTGGTGGACGGAGACTCTAAGCTGGGAAAAGCAGTCCTCAATATCCTCCAAGCCTTGGAGTATCGTCACAACATCATCATCCACTCCACGTCTGGTGGGATCGAGGCCGAGATACCACGGATGCGGTTGACGTTCACGGTAAACGATGACGGACGCCTAGAATCGAAACAACTCCGCGGAATCGTCGAGCCCGATCAAAGCATCGGATGTTTGTTCGGATTGCGGAACAAGCTCATCCTTCGGAACATGGACTTACATCCCAACATCCCACACAGAAGCGTTGTTATACCGTACGGTCCGGTCTCAGTTTCCAGGTCCAGTGACCACAGCCGAGTTACAATTCAACTCGGCTATGCGTCAAAATTACCCTTCATGCAATATCAGGTCGACATCAGATTGTCACGTCTACGAAGCCAGCAAGGTGCTCTTAGCAAGCTGTTTCTGGCCTACCTGCATGCGGTAACTGGCTGGGTGATGTCTGACCCACTCAGTGGCCATACCGGCACTCAAGAAGCCTTACGGATCCTGCGAGAACAATCTCTGAGGACTTCAGCATCCATTAATGAGGAAGTCGTCCCGTTGCTCAACATGATTGCAGAGCTGACTCCTTCGCGGTTCTTCTACCCAAGAGACCTACGCAAAATGCAAGAGGTCGAATTTCAGTCAGCTTTGGGTGAACTGGCGCAGCACGAAGATTTCCACTCCTTGGTTGAGGATCTGGTGGGCTACGCATCCCAACTCGATATGCTGGAGACAGGACCGAGCCCTGTACTGATCTTAGAAAGCCGCGGTGACCCGGTCCTTCTACTGAGGGCAGCCAATCGCAACTCCTGTCTTCGTAACACGCACCTGGGAGAAAAAGAGAGGTGCGACACTGTGTACGTTGCGAGAGATGGAAATGGCGATAGCGCTGAAGCTCGCCGAGTGTACGAGGTCGCCTCTTTGGTTCGGCTATGGCCAAAAAAGACTGACGTTGCTCGGGACCTTGCTTCGAGGGTGAAACAATGGGGACAGATTGAAGGCTACAATCAGAAGTTGGATCTATCCGAACTGACTTGCAGCGACCTCCTGGAGTTCCCTGTTGGCCGAAAATGGGGCTCGCTGTACGAGCTTTGTCGAGGATGTGACCGCTCAATCGACCAGTATAAACTGGTGCGCCTATTTGCAATGGTCGTCTTCGCACAGGCCGAGTCCTTGCCAGATGTGCGGACGCTTTTGGGTATTGCCAGTTCCGGAATGTTCACTGATATACAAGCCGCGAAGTCAAGGTACGACCTCACTTTTGGGGTATTCCCTGATCACAGTCTACTCCATTCCACGGTCTCAAAGTACATGTCAGAACCAGTAAAAGCCAAAAACGAATCTCATGAAGAATGGGAAGGCAGGCTTGCTGCGTTCCGCATTAAGATGGAACAGGACGTGCCATCGATCGTCAACCACATTCTAGGACTTTGGCCTTGTGATGTCCCCGGAGTTCCTCTATCTCTGGTGAGAAGCATAGCCCGTCACACGGAAGCCATGACCGAGTGCGAGGGGTATTTCACATCCTGGAATGACAACCGAAAGTTCATGATGCACATTGCCGGTGTCGAGTCTGAACTTCGGAAGATTTGGTCCGGACCCGTGGACATACCGTTGCGGGTACTCCCGAAGAGATCAAACCTGACGTGCGAAAGGGCATCGGTCGTTCTAGCACCAGACCTCATAGGCCTCCTCAGCCAGAGGACTTCTCCAAAGCCACCGATCATTCCTTTGCCAATTCAGGCCAGCCGGCCTAGTCAGCCTGCAAAGCATTTGCCGGGCCTAGAAGAGCTGGGAGGAATAATAGAGAGCATGATGGACGATGATGAACCAACTCGTACAGCATACGCAAAGGATTTGGACGCCAGTCTTTCATCTCTAAAGCAGGCGAACCTTCCCAAAACCCCCGAGACGATTCCGCTGCACAATGACGAGCTTCTTGATCACCATGCTGGACTAAAGAAGCAAGTTTCTGCTGCACTTTATTCAACTAACCTGACATTGAGACCCAAAGAGCTTTCGGATACGGTTTTGCACCATGTCGGATTATGGCCTCGCATCGATACAGCATCATTGCTCGCATGTCTTTCTGCGCATCGTCGGAGATCGGTACCTGGCCATTGGCAAGACTTCCTCATCTCATTCGGCCAGCTGCTGTCCTCGCTCCAGAGACTCGAAAGGCTACTGACCCTTCGTCACCGGAATGACATCTTGGGGTTCTACAAGGAAGCGGAAGAGTCAGGTCATCAGTCGTGGAGCGCTGCTGAATATCCTGATTGGCTTCTCATTGAGATCGAAAATGACTTGACCATCCGTGATATCCAGGCGAAAGTGGCCCGGAAAATGATCCAACCCGACGAGCAAAGGAACGCTGTCTTGCAACTCAACATGGGCGAAGGAAAATCGTCTGTGATTGTTCCGATGGTGATGACGGCTTTGTCCAACGGCGTCACTGTTGGAAGGCTCGTCGTTCTCAAGCCTCTTCTCAGGCAAACGCTAGATTTGCTTTCACAACGGCTAGGCGGATTGGTTGACCGCCGCATCTTTCACGCACCGTTCACCAGGGAGAACCGACTTGAGGCATCCCAGGTCACTCAGCTTCGCGCACATTTTGAGCAATGTCGAACCGACCAATGCGTAGTCGTCACTCTACCAGAGCACATGATGTCTTTTCGGCTCACGGGGCGCGAACGCCTCCGGACCGAAGCTCAACTGGGATGGCAAATCATCGACCTGGAGAAATGGCTCAGCGCCACGTGCCGCGACGTTCTTGACGAGAGCGATGCAATTCTTGACCCACGCTTCCAGTTGGTGTACTCGATGGGCAACCAGAGGATGATGGACGGCCAGCCTGACAGATGGGTTCTGACGCAGCGGCTCCTCGCACTCTTTTCGCGTCAAGCCTGCCGCTTGCAAGACGAAGGGTCTCAGGATGTGGAGGTGGATTTTCGGGGCCGAGGCTTCCCTGTGATCACTTTCCGCAAACCTGAAGTTGGCCTCATCTTATCGGACCGCGTCGTCGAGGAGATCGGACGAGGGAGTCTGTTGGGTGTCTCACTTTCGCACTGTTCTGTTGCGGTGCGCAAGGCGGTTCTGGAGTTCATTCGGGATCGTTCCGTATCTGAAAAGACCTTGACGGTGGTGAAGCAGGAGTTCTGGGCTTCATCGAGTTGGAAAAACTTGCATCTGCTTCGCGGGCTGATTGCCAACAACATCCTGCTCTTTTCCTTCCAGCAGAAACGTTGGCTCGTCAACTACGGACTCGATCTCTCGCGATGCAAGATGGCGGTACCATACCGAGCGAAGGGTGTCCCATCAATCAGTGCTGAATTCGGCCACCCGGACGTCGCCATCGTCCTCACATGTCTGAGTTATTACTATAACGGGTTGACCTCCGCGCAACTCAGGCAAGCCTTCGACAACCTCTTTCGCGAATCCGATCCAGCCAGCGAATACGAACTTTGGGCACAGGACTGCCCGAGCTTATCCATACGGAGTCTTCACGGAATCAACTTGGAGGACGAACGCTCATGGGCTGACATCATCTTCCCGCAACTTCGGTTCTCCAAGTCGGCTGTCGACTACTTCATGACGACCGTGGTGTTCCCGCACGAGGGGAAAGAGTTTCCTACAAAGCTGTCCACCTCGGCGTGGGACATTCCTTCCGAGATGCAGCCAAGCACAGGCTTCAGCGGTACCAACGACAACAAGTTCCTCCTGCCGCTATCTATCCACCAGAATGATCTTCCGCAATTGCATCACACGAACGCCATGGTGGCGAACATGCTCCTTCAGCGGGAGAACCGACAATATTTGGAGGCCAAAGACATCAGTGGCAAGCGGCTCAACACTGAACGCCTCTTGGAGCTATTCTGCACCCAAACTCCTGCAGTTACGGTTCTAATTGACGTCGGAGCTCAGGTACTTGAAGCGAACAATGAAGATGTAGCGAAGAAGTGGTTGCAACTTTCTCCCAACGCCGACGCGGCGGTATTCTTCGACGAGGCCGATGTGAAGCGTGTTGTGGACCGACAAGGGTTTGTTGAACGGCTATCGAGCTCCGGATTTCACCAGAATCTCGACAGCTGTTTGATATACCTGGACGAGGTGCACACCCGCGGCGTGGATATCAGCATGCCAACGCATGCCCGCGCCGCAGTCACACTTGGGCCAAAGACTACGAAGGATCGCTTAGTCCAAGGTAAGTTCCACTAATACAGTCTTTCCATGCTCATCGCGCTAATCTAGCAATAGCTTGCATGCGGATGCGCCAGCTCGGCTGTCACCAGTCCCTCGTGTTCTTTGCTCCCCCAGAGGTGCATCAAGAGATCTTCGCCCTCTCAGACAAGCAGCAAGACGCCAAACTGAACTCGCTCGACGTCCTGCGCTGGAGCTTCGAGCAAACGTGCCAAGCAACAAGCTCCATAAAACCGCTCTGGATCATGCAGGGCCTGGAGCACAGCCACCGAAAGCGCCTCTGTGCCCAATACCTGCAAGGCGAGACCTCGACGCCCTCCAACACAGCCGACTTCAGCTCCCGCCTGGAAGAGCCCGAGGGTCGCACTCTGCAAGAAATGTACGGCGGCGGCTCCGGTGAAGCCGTCTTCCGCGCCTGCCTCACCGACGCGGAGGCGCGCCGAGACCCAACCGTCCAGCACCTGCTATCCGAGTGGCACGCCTTCAAACAAGGCCCCAGCCGCGACTGGTCCCTGCAGGAAGAGCAAGAACGCGAAATCGCGCACGAAGTCGAACAAGAGCGCGAGCTACAGCTGCCGCCCCCAGCCGAGCCCTTCGCGCACACCCTCGACCCCGCCGTGCGCTCCTTCGCCGCCACCGGCACCCTCACCGCCAGCGCCTCCCCCACCGCCGCCATCCAACCCGCCTTCGCCACCCTCCGCTCCACAACCGCCTTCCCGCACCTCCCGCCCACTTCCGGCCCCGCGCAAGCGCTGCTGTACGCGACCGCCGACTTCGCTGGCACCGTCGCCACCGCGCCCGGCTCTTTCGCCGACGCCTTCCTCCGCCCCGTCAAGTGGATCCTCTCCCGCAAGCCCGGGATGGCGTCCTCTTCTGACGCTGACGCGCCGCTCCTCCTCATCATCAGCCCCTTCGAGGCCGACGCGCTGCTGCCCGCCATCCGGCGGAACTCAACGGCGGTGCGGCTGCACGTCTATTCGCCGAAAACGTCGCGGGCGATGCGCGACTTCTCGCGGCTGGATTACTACAACGTGTGCGGTGAGGCTGGGGCGGAGGCGTACGGGGCGGAGGCGTACAGGGCGGACGCGCTGGTGGCGGCGCAGTTGGGGGTGTTTGGGGGGAGTCTATTTTTCGAGGAGTGGGCGGCGTACAAGGTCGTGGCGGATTGGTTGGGCATCGTGACGGATGCGGAGGGGGTGGTGGAAGGGGTGGTGGTCGGGAGGGATGGGTTTGTGGGCGAGGAGGGAAGGAGGCGAATGGGGTGGAGGGTGGAGTCGCCGTTTGGGGAGAGTCCGGTCGGGTTTGTGAATGCGCTGGTTGGGATCAGGAGGAAGGGGCATGTGTATTCGCAGACGCACTTGGGGCATTTGCTGGGTGGGAGGGTGTTGACGGAGGAGGGGTTTGGGAGGGTGTGACCATGGGGTGTTGGTCTGAGGTGGTGAGAGATTTGAGTGCTTTGGCTTGTTGATGGAGATGGTCTTGCGGTTTCACATTATAGGAAATTCGGACAATGACTGGATAGATGTGCCGTGAACGAGCTAAAATACGGTGCATAGAATAGAAAATGACCTCATTAGATGGATTATGCGTGATTCCAAAGCTCCAGCACGCCCACGCAAAACATGATCATCTCTCGTCAGTCCATTCCTCCATCATTCTTACACCCATATACTCGTTCCACCGGGCCACGTGCAACGCATAGATGTCGTGCACTTCTTTCTTCTCGTCCATCATGCGAACAACATAATGGCGATCTACGTGATTGAATATGCGTTGGTGGCGTCGGGCTGTGGCCTTGAATCGGCGCAATGCGGTAAGATATGACTCGTCCGTGGACATATCCGCTTGCCGCAACCCTTCGAGGTGTTGCTTCAAGAAACTGTCCAGTCTATCGTAAATCAGCCCGCCACTTGCGTCTGCAGCCATAAACGTTAGTACCAGATACACAAGGCTGTACGGGGCTGCTATATGTCTGGTATTACCATCAGCCTTCTGCGGAGATTTGCAATAGTTGAAGATGGCCGAGGTGAGGCCCATGTAGCGATTTGTGCGTGTCTTCGCATCCACGTTCTCTTCTGGCTCGGTCATGAAGTACTTCAAACCATCTTCAATGTACGTCCATCTGGAGTCTTGTGTCAGCACATACTAGGTGAGTTCGAACAAAGGGTACTTGCGTGGCGTCTATGTCGTCACGGGGAGGCAAGGTTGAGGCTAGCGTCGACATTTTTTTGATGAGTGGTGCTTCTGGGCGAGCAATGGAAGGGGCAGCCAAGATTATATGCTAGATGTAAGGCCCTCGACGTGACACGTTTTGGCAGTTGATCTTGTTGGTTTTGGAACTCGGAAGGAACAAACAGTGGGTCGCGCAAACTCTTAGTGAGGTTAGCTCCGATCGAGACATGTAAGACGGCCCCCACCAACTGGGATTTGGCTGCTGCCTGTGACTTGGCAGAAGATGGGAACAGGAGCACCGAATGACGTGTAGAACCAATCGGTAGATTACCGTAACTCAGCCGGCTGTTTCCGATTTAGGTTTTCGAAGGTGAGATCCGTAGCTGGCGGTCTGGCGGTCTGGCGGTTGAGTAATAGAGTCGAGGTGAGCGACACTCCGTTGAGGCATTGGGAACTCAGAACCACGTCGACCAAACAGGCGCGAGAACGGTGTACGGGAAACTTTGGCAGCTAACGGCAAGCGGTGGTGCACGGATTGGCCGGGACTACGGATTATCTAGGCTCGGTGCCTCAGGCACGCCATTAACATCGACCAACGACCGGCGGATTATTGCGGCTGGTGTGACAAGCTGCCTTCCACATAGCTGCAGTTCTGGTGGCAGATGGGTGAAGACGAGGTTGAGACGGTATGTCTGCTCTGCCATGATATGGTGGCCCTGTTACGGTATGACCGGCCTGTTTGATTAAGATTGTCAACGGTATGGGATATATTGATTCTGATGTATATATACTATGGGAGTGACTGTCCTTATCAGCAAACGGCAACCTATTCCGGAGGGTGTGGGGCCTTCACGGAGTCGTCACTGCAAGAGTTAGCTCAGGTCGGAACGGGGGCGATGGGGTCACAGTCCCCGCGGCATTTCTTGTTTTTTTTTATACGAGACTAAGAGTTCGAATCCTAGGTTCTGCCTATCTAGTTTTCTAATTTTCTATTGTGGTGGTAGCTTACAAGGTCACTCTGTCTTGCCTAGATATTGTTTGGGAAGCTCGACGGCGATGACACCACGCGTGTCGTGCTACGAGTACTATACTATCTCGCCTTACACTATTAAGCTCGTTCGTTGACTCGATTGAAATCTTACTTAAGCAAAGAAATTGTAGACAAACACGGGTGAGCTTGAGGTGGTCACGCGGGTTGGTGAGGGCATGCAGCTAAAGAGGGAGCTTAGCTACCGCCGTCACTTGCTGACTGCCAGCCCGTACACTCCTCCACCTCACCGCTGAAGGTCACCCGCCGAAGTGTGAACCGGTTTCACCTGGGCTGCTGGTGGCGCTCGTCATGCTTTTCAGTAGCAGTGGGTGCGCCCGTCCATCGGGTCACCCACCAAACCGCAGACATCGCCCAACGGTGCTGACTCCCTGGCAATGTCACCCACCACACCGCAAACTGCACTCGCTGAGGCTGACACTGCCGCTGTCGCGCCGGTTCCATTGCCTTCGATAGATTGCTCAACAGACATGGCGCCGGTGCGCCCGCTCCCTCACCTCGAATGAGCCGCATCCTCATCCTCCCCAGCGACATGCGTCCACGAGCCAGATATTCGAGACGCAGCTCCACTACCGGCTGATCTACGTATATAGCTCGCCAGGCTGACAAGAGAATTGGCAGGATGGCACGCCTCTCCACCCTCCCCATGGAGCATTAAGGACACAATCCACTACCTCATTGACGAAAGAACCTCCTCGCCGCCGCCTGCACCTTGCCACGTGTCATCGCTGCTTCTCGACCACACAAAGCCTACAAAATGTCTAGATGGATTAGAGGACCGAGTTGGAGAGGGATTCAAGGCGCATGGATAAAGCGTGAGGGAGTAAGAGTCGCGCTGCCCGATTTACCGAACGACAGCGTCGGGTCCTGGATCCGTCCGTCGGCTTCGTGTGCCAGACCAGAGCACCGCCCCACTTTGTCGTGGAGCAACCAGTGACGGACGGCTCGTTGCAGGCTTTGGTAGGTATGTGGATACCGGCCTGCCTCGAGACCACACCGCAGTTGGTCGCTGTCACCCGCGAGGAATCGAGGAATTTTTCAGCTGAAGGCCGGCGTGGATCCATAATGCGTAGATTGCCCGGTCTATGTCAGCTGTCTTGCACGTGGTCGTCATGGGGAGCGCGTGAGGTGGTCGAGCTGGGGTGTTGCGTTCGAAAAGAGGTCATGAGTAGGAGATGGACTCAGATTAGAAAGATGCGTATCACCTAGTCTCTAGGGCGGAGATGGATACCCAACCGACATGGAGATAGAACATGTGATTACCTGTCTCCAGCTAGACTTTCAAGTCATCTCGACATCAGGAGGCATCTCCGTATTGAACACCATCTTCGCGACTAGCTTCAGTTTCCCACCAGCTCCCTCCTCCTTTTCCGCATCCCAACCAATGCTCGCCATCTGCGCCTTCCTTGTCTGAGTGTTTTCCATGTACTACGTTCCACCAAATTGAGTGAGCGACATTCTGTATGCTGCAACTAGTTGTCTCTTACCTCCTCAACTGTGTTTTTCATGATATACCTGACCACCGTGACACGATTCTTTTGACCGAGCCGAACGGCACGGCCGATGGCCTGGCTCTCAATCGAGGGATTCCACTGTGGCTCAAAGATATGGATGCGGCTCGCTGCCGTTAAGTTCAAGCTAGGAACAGGAGATTCAGCGCTGAGTGGGGTAGGTATGCACATGTAATTGACTCACCCTGCGGATCCGGTTCCGAATGTCATGAGCAAGATCGTACAATTCGGGTCGGACTGGAATTTGTCAAGTGACATCTTTCTTTCGGCGATTGTCATGGAGCCTTGCACAACGCAGTGGTCGATCTTCCTCGTTCGGAGGAGGGAAGAGATTACTGAAATCGTGTCTCTCCATGCGGTGAAAACGATGCTGAATGGAAATGTCAAAATCACACAACAGGGACATTCGATAGGAGACTCACCCTTTCTCCGATTGCTTATATTGGGAGATGTCGTGGTACAAGGCAACAAGCTTCGTGTTGTACGAGTTGCCTTCGCTAAGGGCTGGAGATGTCTGTTGATCGACACTATCCAGCCTTAGATCAAGCTGTTGCGTCGGAGCTCTGCAAATCGGACACTGCAACCCGCTATCGGTATGATTCAGCTGAGTCTGGCGGATGCATACAGAGCAAAGGAGGTGTGAACAAGCAGCGAGGACGCCAGAGTCCGAGTCCTCTGTATCGTCAATTGTTTGAAGCTCCCTCGAGCAACTTGCACAAGCTACTTCTCCGGCTTGTTGCATATAGCTGAGCATGTCTTCGGCAGCCTGAGTTGCAGAACCCGACATTCGAAGGAGTGAAGAGCCGTTGTTGCAGAACCGTCGGAGTCGGAGGATGGCTTGGCAGAGACCCAGTTGTGAGTTTCCTTTTCTATTCCCACTGACGACCTCATCCATTTCTTTCTTGTAGGAAATCGCCACCTGGTTGTATGCGTCGCGCTCCGCTTCTGTGAAATCAAGACGCCGTGAGTAGATCGTAGGCTCCGGAACGGTAAGCAGTTCGGTCGTTCTTCGTAGACAAACACTTTTCAGCAGTGACCGAAGCCGCACTACCCCACGGGTATCGTTCTGTTCGATGGGCCTAGATATGTAGTTGTTGAAGCTGGAAGCATTGTCTAGGTAAGGAACCTTTAAAAAGCGGATCAGGGCGGACAGATCATCGAGACGGTTCTGAATCGGGGTGCCAGTCAGGCACCAACGGTGTTGGGCCTGTAGAGCCGAGGCTGCACAGAATCGTTTTGTTTGCTGGCCGCAAATGTAGTGTGCTGATGGAAGTTTGAGTCATATTGCACTCTACTGGTCATTGTAACACTCACCCTCATCAAGAACAACGCGGAACCATGCCACCTGATAAAGAGGACTGTCCCCTCGGACAAAGTCGGCGGATACGGTTTCGTAGGTTGTAAGCACCACGTTCTTGTCCAACACTGCCTTCTGATCCCTCGGACGACGGGGACCGTGATATTTCAGGTACTGGAATGTACTAGAAGCACAATGTCTGATTTTGTAAGTCATGATGATCCAATGTGTATCGAGAGGTCTTACTCTTTTATTTCCGATGCCCAATTTTGGAGAATCACTGCGTGTCATCAGTCAAATGGTGAAACATCATAGCTGGTGAAGGAATACCTACAAGCAGAGGGGACAATGACCAACGTCGCCTTCGTCTTCATTTGCATTGGATCGCCAGTGAGACCCTTTGAAAAATGTTTTGCCGATTCAGCAGTGATGCCTATGGCTGCCAACATGGAGAGCGTCTTCCCCAGGCCCATTTCGTCCGCAACAATGCCTCCGAAATTTTCCTTTGGCGGGTGTTGCTTCTTGATGTCGAGCACGGTATGACGATAGCTAAATCGGACCGCGTCAGGCAGGGTATCATGATAGAATATGGTTCTCATACCAAGGTTGCCGGGGACTGCCCTCGTAAGGCTTCCAGAGAGAAAAGGCCGACGGGGTTATTTTTGCTTCCCGTTGGATAATAAAGCTCACCGCTCCTTTTTGATGTCTTCAATGGTCAGAAATATGAGATTCATATCAATGGCAAAACACTTACTCGTGAAGTTTGGTCGTAACCATTCGTTCATCCACTGCGGTAGGCGCCAGGTCTTCACTCTGGTCAAGGCAGCCTAGGACTGCCTGAATATCAAGTTTACCAGCATTCAGGTCGGCCAGTCTCGGTGCGGCCGGTATTGCAGAATCAAGAGACGATTCCTGGATACCTGGAAGGTATATGACATGCGGGTTCTGATATGCTGTACCGGGGAGAAGCACAGAGGGAGGCTGCAAGAACAGTCCTGCTCTTGACAAGACCCGACCTACCTCATCACCACTCTCGAGTGGCCCACTGACATTGACTTCAATATCGACGACAGTGTTCTTGGCAGTCCTTTTCGCAGCTCTAATCTGTGCAGCCCAGTACTGGACGGTGACGTAGGCTTCGTAGCGGATGGCTCCCATGCCATCAAGGGCTTGCAGAGCATCCGCCGTCCTCTGGTTCAAAACGGCAAGATCGAGCCCATTCGAGTCTTGCAAGAGATGGTTCTTTTTATGGGTAAGCCTCAATTGCATCCAGCCGTCGGTAGCAGGAATGCATGCCTCCTCGAGCGCTTTTTCATCCTTAAGCATGCGGACTTTGACTTCGCAAAGCTGGCTATGTCAGCGAGGTGTATGTACCGGTATGATGGATTTAGAGGGTTTTACCGTTCCAAAACAGTAGTATCGGCCGTCTCGGCGTAAGGCAGAAGGTTGGATAGGAGTGTTAGGCTGGGCAGAATCGGCACCGCTATCGGAGATTGGTGTGATCGGATAAGCTTCGTGGGCCACATTGGCTGGAGGCAATTAGCTATCACGAAAACGCCGATGACACGGCTAGCTCACAGATCGAGGCTACTTTGCTCACGTGTGCAAGATGTGGTGAGGGACCCACAGACGTACGAGGCTGAAGCTGGTCGGGAGGGGATAACAGTCTCGCTCGCTTAGAGGCTTGTTGATTCGGAAAAAGATTCTGCCTTTTGGCGGTGGACATGATGACTCGAAGCGTTTGGGATCGGTAAACTTTGACGGGCTTATTATGTTAATGAGAGAAAGGGATGCAGAATCGATTAGAATGATGACTGAAGGCCATGCGGGTTTGAGAATGAGGCGCAATCAGGGCGCAGCAAGGCTGAGTCGCATCTGTACCTCGCACAGCCCCCGCTTTCAGCTGGGTATCGGTCAGACCGTCTGGCGCAGTAAGCGGACTTACCGCGTCACGTGTACGAGTTAGATGTCTATGCAAAGTTGGCAGATACCAGCTAAAGGAGAATTCAGTGATGTTTCCACGGTTCTCTTTCCTTCCTATATTAAGTTTGCTCTTATTCTATCGTTATGCGGTGGTTGTGTGAGTGGCTTTTGACTTATGGCTGTACTCGAACACGTCACTCTTGCATTGCCACCCTGTCGTGTAACGATCTCGTCGTTGGTGGGATTCTTGCGGAGTGGGGATGCGACGATCCCCCAAGGCAGAAATAGCGAGGCTGAGCACTTCACGCGCTGTTTCCAGCGTTCAGCGGCTCTCAGTCTTTAACAACACTACTCCGCATGTGGGATCACTGCAAGCGCCTCGCAATTCAGAATCATGGCGGCTGCACCTCTTCCGCTGACCCCCCGCTTCCGACAGCGCCTGGATGAGTTCAAGCATGACCTGAGCCCAGACCAAAGGGAGAACTTCAAATTCACGACTCTGGACGAGCTCAAAAAACTCGTTCATGACATACAGGAAGAACAAATGAAATCTCGACGACTGACTAACCTGAGGCGGCTCGCACCGTTTCTCGAAGCGATGGATCAGTTTGACAAGGTTGTTCAAATCTTCCTGAACGCTACAGACCTGCTTGCCTTCATTTGGGTACGTATCATAAGTCGCACTTAAGTCATCACTATTGTTAAGTAATCATTTCCAGGGACCGGTGAGGTTTCTTTTGCTGGTACGTGTTCCAAGACCTATCATTGGATAACGCGCTCCTGACGCACACTCCAATAGGCAACACAAACCTACCACGATGCTTTCAATGCACTATTGGATGCGTACGTGGACATTGGAGAGAGCATCCCACTCCTTGCTCAGTACGAGCAGGTATTCCAAGACAGATCTCAGATGCATTTGGTGTTGGAGTTCGTCTACACCGACGTCATGGACTTCCATGCTTCTGCGATCAAGTACTTCAAGAGCGCGGGTACGTTACTAATGATTCATAAAGCAATCCACGATGGATAGCTAACCGCTTCGAAGTTTGGAAACAATTGTTCCACGCCACGTGGAAAACATTTCGTACCAAATTTGAGCCTACATTAAACAATCTCCGCCGCCATAAGTCACTGCTCGAAACTCAGTCAAACTTGCTCTATCTCCAACAGTATCAGTTGGATAGACAGAAGACTCAGATAGAATTCGAGAAGATTGAGCAGCAATCCGAGCAGAACCGTAGAATGGCCATCAACAACTGGCTTTCTCCCGCTGACAGCGAGTCCGACTATCGAGCGGCAGCATCTGCCCGACTTGACAACCCGAACAGTTGTTTATGGATTCTGCAGGATGGACAGATGAAGCGTTGGCTGGATCCAAAATACCCACTGCAGCCACTGCTGTGGGTCAACGGAAAGCCCGGCGCTGGTAAAACTGTGCTCGCCTCTCTTATCATACAGGAGTGCAGAAAGGCCTCGCACGGACACACCATGTTCTTTTTTCACAAGCATGGCGAGGAGAAACGGAACAGCCTCTTGGCAATACTACGCGGCATTTTGTCACAGGCCGCACGGGTGAAGCCCTTGCTCATTCCATATCTCTTCGAGGAAGCAGCAAAGTCTGGTTCAAGCATATTGGAGGACGTGGAACTCGCCAAGTCTCTGACTGAAGTCTCTTTGGCCGCGTTCGACTCCATGTTCATCATTCTTGACGGTCTGGATGAGTGTCCGATGCCTGCCAAGAAGCCAATTACCACATTCTTCCAATCCCTCGTTAGGGACTCACACCAACAAAATTATGGTGCAATCCGCTGTTGCTTCTTTAGTCAGCAGGACAATGATATTGGTGATCTGCTGAAGAAAGTTCCCTCTGTCACCATCACCGGCAAGCAAAACAGCAAGGATATCCAGTCCTTCTGCCGTATCAAAGCTCAAAGCATTCAAGAAGAGCTGGAGTACCCGGCAGAAAAGACGCTACGAATGGTAGATAAAGTGTCATCACGAGCAGATGGTAAGCGTCGTGAGATATCCCGACCACCGCCGTCAAACTAACAATATTGCTAGGAATGTTCGTATTTGTAGTTTTGATCATGAAATACTTGGAAGAACAAACGTCCTGGAAGGACCTGGAAAGGGAGGTTGAGGAAATACCCCTTGACTTGCACGGAGTGTTTGTGGCCCTGTACGATGCTTTATTGAGATTGCATTGATTGACGAATCCCGTAGATACGAACGGATTGCCAAGCGCGTTCTCTACGATGCTGCACCTGCGGAGCGTACAGCAGCACGCATGCTCCTTGGATGGGTTCTTACGGCTGTTAGGCCCCTCAAATGGCATGAGGTTCAAGGAGCAATAGCCTACGACCAATCAAACCATTCGTTTGACCTGCAGGGTTCCAAGCTACGAAAAGGGCCAAAAAGACTTTGCGGTTCGCTCGTCGAATTGTTCGATGATGGCGAAATTCGCCTTGTGCACTTGTCAGCAAAGCTGTATGTATTCTGACATTCTGTATACACGGCAAAAGTGCTGACTAGATCAGGTACCTTGAGAGAAATGAGATCTGTGGCCCCGAGGAGGAATTAAAGCTGCTGTGTCGCTGCTTGAACTATCTCCGTCTTCCGGCATTTGACCAAAGCCTCCAAGAGGAAAACGCTCGAAGGTACATCCTGGACGGGCACTACGCATTCATGGATTATGCCCTCCCAAATTGGACGGTCCATCTCAGCAACATCCTGCGTCGTCGGCAGCTTGAGCAGAATAAATCATTTGAGGAGGTCGCAAATTCTCTCCGAGCCTTTCTCAAACGCCAAAATGTGACCAAACATGGATCACTTCAAGAAAAGGCAGTGAGGAAGCTTACCGTCCCTTTTAAAGATGAGAGCTTCTTCAACGAGCTTGTACAGACCATCTGCGTGTCAGAGAATCTCAGCTTCGACGAAACCCATGAAATTGCCTTTTCCAACAGTTGCGCCTACCCTGTTAGTCAAGTATTTCTCGTGAGAAGACTCCTCGAGGATTTCGCTTCCAGCCCTACGAGAAGATCACAAATTCAGGAGATACACGGGTCCAAACCTTTCAAGTGCCCAGAATTACGCTGCAAATTCTTCGCCGAAGGGTTCTCAAACATTCAGGAGCGGCAAAACCATGTGAACGAGCATCGGAGGCCATATCAGTGCAGCTATTCTGGTTGCGTTCTTGAATTTATTGGTTACGCAACCGAGCAGCAACTACGGAGGCATGAGGCGGGAGCGCATTTCCAAAGGCCTGAGGCTTCGATCTTTCCTCATCATGGAACCCCTTCCTCCTCTGAAGTGTGTAGGGAAATTCAATGCGGCAACGAAGAAGTCTTTGAGATGTGGATAGACCAGTTCGAAAACGAGATTCCCAAACACGAAATATGGCAGAATGGCAAATCCAGGGGTCCTCTTTGGGCTGCAATGTCATCTGGGAACATCGCCATCTTGCAAAAAATCCTGGACTACCTTTCATATCTCCTAGTGCGTCCTGGAGGAGATAAAGACGGGCTAGGGGCAACAAATCTGGTCGAAGACGCCTTTAGAACCCGTAAAGCCGATGTTGTGGACGCCATCTTCTCTCGTGCTGAGAACCTCAAGGACACCAATATCTTCCAGCTCTTCAGCAGGGCTACTGAGCTAGGTCTGGATGAATCGGCTATCAAGTTCCTGGAACACAAGCACTGCATGGTTAACGCATCCGAAGGCACTTCATCCTTCTGCGGAGAATACCTTCACCATGCAGTTCGGTTTGGCCGGATTCTCATAACCAGAGCCTTGGTGCTCACCAAAGGTGTCGATCCAAACAGCACAGCTCTACTGCGAGATGATACAGCTCTGCATACGGCGGCTCTATTCAACCAAATTGAAGCTGGAAAGTGGTTGGTAGAGTTCTGTAAATGCAAAAAACAAATCGCAAATTGGACAGGAGAGACGCCATGGCAGGTAGCCTACGACATAGGAAACCTCGATTTTCTCGAAGCCATATCTCTGGACACTACATCAGAAGCCGAAGATGGCGACGAAGACTCAATTTTGGCAACGAGGTTGCTCAAGGCTGCTCGTTACGGCGACCTTCTCACGGTGCAGACAATCATCAAGCTGCCGAACGCACCAATCAACCCACCCGGAAGCGGGCCAACACCATTGCACCTTGCAATAGCTGGGCATCATACAGCTGTGGTAGATGCACTACTTGAAACGGGTACGGCGAGTGTGGATCGATCTACGGGGAGGAGCCGTGATGCGAACCTTAACCTCAAGACAGATCGAGCCATTTATGAATCTGTAATGCAACATGATACTTCTTTGTTTCGTCGGTTACTCAACTACTCAGAGGATTCCAGAAACGAGTATTTCAGGTATTTCGTGCGGTGGAACGGTAGCACAGAGATGCTCGAACTTGTCGGCGCTCACATCAGAGCTAGATCCAACAGGCCCTGTAAGGTTATTGGTTCAAGATAGACAATATGAATCGTATCAGAGTCAGAACAGAGACGAATCGTTATCGATTCATCCTTACGTTCCTCTGGCATTCTTATAGCTAGCTAGTTCTATGTCATGTGCGTGATTGACTAGCCTTGCTTTCCTATGCTTGGCATTGAGCTTCAATGGGTCCCAGTGTCTGTCGGTGAGGCTAGCGGTCCGTCTCTTGACAGGCCCCGGGATCTATGACTGGCTTACAGAGCCAAGAATTTGGGAAATGGCCATCCGCTTCAGCTCTTTTCTTACATTATGGTGAGGATAGCATATCACGGAGTTTCTAACTCTGTGAGCTGGGCTTCTTGTCGAACTTGAATCGGAAGATGTGTAGCATTGAGAACTCCCTCTCTATAACAGTTCATGTATCACGGTCCAATTACCCTCCAGTAAAGGATCAATGTGCGGAGATCGTCGGACTGGTAGTGCACTAATATATAACACAACCTGATTGACCTCTGCTCGATGCTCGTGATACACCGCTTCAGCAACCCCGCTTGGCAGTCTCAGAGAGACGACGGAAAGTGGATCAAGATTGCAGTGCGGAAAAGGATCACTTGGGATAGTGGGAAGTCTGCGCTAAGCGCTTGATTGGCGCTTGTGGAAGCTTGAGTTTGATTCTACGAATGGATCCCCATGTCGCAATTTTAGAATTATCTTGGTGCTTTGTTCCAATAATACACGTGTAAGGGATGATAACCATCAATAAAGCATCACATAATCCCACCGAGAGAAGATCGACCTACGCGAATAACTGGTGGACGAGATATGCGGCTGATGACAGAGCTTGGTCTGTGGAAATTTCATTTCTTCGAGTTTTGCAAGAAAAATAGAGACGGTAAGCGAACATAGTCCTTCCCAATTTTTGAGAGTGAACAAGTAGGGAAGCAATGAGTGCTACCAGGATAAACGATAAGACGGGGCTAAATCAGAAAGCACACGCCATGCAGCACTAGTCTCTGGGGATAGCAGTGGACGACAGCCTAGGCAATAATAAACAGCATCTCAATTCCAACATTTCAGAGTCCCCAGACCTGAAGCACCCCACGGCGCTACAACTGCTTCGGCTTCCCCACTTTATCGAGACCCGTGCCCCGCCAAGAAAACCATTCCTGCCCAGCACCGAGTCGAATTAGCATTTGCCAAGAACCGAGAAGAGAAGACAACAACTCACAAACAGCCAGGCCGGCGACCACGCCGCCAGCACCCGCACCAGAGTCGACATGCACCCGCGATACACCTTCCCATCCTTGCCGCCCAGGAAATCGCTCACCAGCGCCCGCGAATACTCCTCGAGCGTGCTGTGGTTCTTCTCGATGTCGGCGCCGGCAGCGCGCGCCGCGATCTCCTTCTCGGCAGGGCGGTAGAGCGAGCCTGCGGGCAGGCGCAGCGGCACGCCGTTGTTGAAGACCTTGCTCTCGACCGCGCCCGACACGACGGTGATGACGCGGACGCCGAAGGGCTGCAGCTCGAGGCGCAGCGTCTCGCCGAGTGTCTGCAGCGCGGATTTGGACGCGGCGTAGAAGCCTGGCGCGACGCGTAGGCATCAGCGCGGGGAGAGAGAGAGAGAGACGTGCGGAGTGTAACGCCAACTGCTGCTACGACTACTACTACTCACCGTAGTACGGGGCGTACATGATGCCGGCGATGGACGAGATGTTCGCCACACAGCCCTTCGCCTCGACGACGAGCGGGGCAAAGGCCTGGGTCAGGCTCACGACGCCCCACAGGTTGACGTCGAAGAGGGCTTTCGCGCGGGCGACGTCGCCGTCGAGGACGGGGGTGACGTACAGGGCGCCGGCGTTGTTGACGAGGTAGTCGAGGGTGCCGCCGGTGTGGGCCTTGACGGCGGCGACGGCGGCGGCGATGGACGGCGGCGAGGACACGTCGAGGGCGAGGAGGGTCATGTCGGGCTCGTCTTGCAGGGCGGACATCTTGGAGGGGTCGCGGGCGGTGGCGAAGACGTGGAGGCCGCGGGATTGGAACTCTTGGGCGAGGGCGAAGCCGATGCCGCCGGCGCTGCAGCCGGTGATGAGGACTGTTTTCTTGGGGGAGGACATGGTGGGATTATTGGGGAAGCGGAGTTGACGGAGAGTGTGAGAGTTGGGTGGTTATAATGCGTGCGGTGAAGGATGCAGGACGGAGGATGGAGGATGACGCATGTCAGATCAGATCTCACACATGTTTCCTATCTGGAACCAGCGGGGTGGATCGGTGTTACCCGAATAGTAAAGCCCTAAATTCCATGGCGGTGACTCATCATCAGCAATGCCCGGCAAAGTGCTGGCGCCAGATGAGCTTATTTGAACGTCAATGGAGACGAATGTTTAGATAGAGGACTGAAGTTGGCTCGGGCGACAGAGGTCACGTGGACTCGTTCAAGTTGCGATTGTGCAGGGGTGGTCGGACACATGGTGGCGAAGGTTGTCGGCTTTTTTTATACATAGGTAGTAGGGGAAGCAGTGCGAAGCGCGCTACTCGAAAAAAAGCTTACAGGCTGATATCAATTTAAATTTAGCGCATCCTGTCCTCCCACTAGGTGCCGAGGTAAGCGTTGGTAGCGAAGGCTTGGCCGGATGCGAGTCAAAGGCACCGTTTTAGCGCCACTGGGTGAGTCGTGCGCTGAGCCGGATTACCCAACGCGGCAAGTTTAGCCTTTTAGCCCGTCTGGATCGCCGCTCGGGGACCCTGGAAACTCCTTTGGGCAGGATAAACGCGTGCATCGCTCGCGTAGAGATGAATCCGAGATGCAAACCATTGGTCGCTGCGCATCGCTTGAAAGCTTGCAGCACGTGTCTAACCATGTCCGCGAGACGACGGCACCACGGCCATCCGTGCAGACGAGCCTCGGTTGGAGATGCGGAACTCTCGACTGACCCCAAACCGTCACTGGCCTTTGTGGCACCATTTTGACAATGTTATGCGGCCGAGATTGCATCTCCTGGACACGGTTGGTGGCGAGAGCAGGCTGATAGTCGAAGCTGTCTTTTTCATTTGCACGCCAGATGAACTCTAGAGGCTGCATCTATACTGCGGGCGCGGTGCTGTGTTCCTGGACCAGCCCGGCGACACAAAAAGAAACGATCAGGCTTGCCGTCAGCAGATGTGGCGGAAGGTGGCCTATAAGAGCGACGTCATGGCTGGTGGTTTGCAACGCCGGCAGTTCGGGACAGCCACCGGCGTTTCAACCCTCGTTCCACGCTTCAACAACAACCCCTCGAGCCCCCAATCAGCCCACGTGGCGCTCGTTCGAGTCCCGGAAACACGCGGCACCGACGCGTTTTCCCTGTGCTTTCCCTGCCCATCCGCTCCCGCCAACCAGCCATGGCCCGCCAACCGCCCCCACCTACCCGCCCTCCCGCTGCGCGACTCAACACCAAACGCCCTGTCGTCGTCGCTCTTGCGCAGATCATCTCCACTCGGTTGCACACGGCTCCACTGGCAATCAAAGCATGACAAGCTACCGTCACGTCGCGAGTCCCGGTCCAGACCATCAGCCACCCCGCTTCCTGCCTGCGCTTCCACGCCCGCCACCTGCGCCCACGGCTCATCACGCCAGGAACCATGCAATCTCCTACAGCCCGCTTCACTACAAAACCGCCCGACCCCTCTATCGAACATTATCATCATCCTCAGTCACACCCTCCACCTCACTCTCCCTCATCCACTCTTTTCTCCGCCAGCTGACTGGCTTCCGTTCTCTTCAGAACCGACTCGACCACTCTTTATCACCACCATGAAGTTCACCACCACCCTCGCCGGCGCCTTCGCCGCCCTCTTCACCTCCACCCTCGCCACCCCCATCCCCGGCACCTCGCCCAACCCGCTCGCCCGCCGCGCCAACTCGGGCGAAGCCACCTTCTACGGCGGCAACGTCTCGGGCGGCATGTGCTCCTTCACCGGCTACACCATCCCGTCCGGCATCTACGGCACCGCCCTCTCCGACGCCAACTGGGACACGGCCGGCAACTGCGGCGCCTGCGTCAAGGTCACCCGCCCCTCGTCGGGCAAGTCGCTGACCGCCATGGTCGTCGACCAGTGCCCGGGCTGCGGCACCAACCACCTCGACCTCTTCCAGGACGGCTTCATGCTGCTCGGCACCGCCTCCGAGGGCATCATCGACGTGTCGTGGGATTTTGTGAAATGCGGCATCACCACGCCGATTACGCTCAAGAACAAGGAGGGCACCAGCGCGTATTGGTTCAGCATGCAGGTCGTCAATTCGAATGAGAGGGTCAAGAGTCTGCAGGTCAGCACTGATGGCGGCAGCACGTGGAAGGATACCACGAGGAAGGAGTATAATTTCTTTGAGAACCAGTCCGGCTTTGGGACCGATACCGTGGCCGTGAAGGTTACCGGCGTGAGTGGCAAGACCATTATAACGAAGGATGTGAAGGTCAGTGGCGGTGTGACCAAGGTTGCGGCGTCGAATTTCTGAGCGCTTGTCGGCTGAAGGCGTTGCGGATGCTGTTGTGGTGAAGTGACTGTATGTCATTTTGCAGAGATTATGCGGACGCTGTTGCCTCCGCTCTCCACGTTTACTTTACAGAGCTAAAAATCAATTATTTTGTAGAATCAGTTCGAGTTGCCATGTTAATCTTTCACTGTGGTAAATGCATGTTTTAGACAGTATAAAACCCCCGCTTGTTGACTACCACTCCTTTTCTTCCTTTTTACTGACATGAATGTGCACGCAACAGCTCACTTCCGAAGCATTGCCGCTTTTATCAGCTGACTCGCTTTCGAAAACGCGTTATATACACCAACTATCTGTCCCACTTGTCTCCGTACAGTACGACCATTCAAGCAATAGAAACGATGCCATGTGGATTTTAGCTACATCACAACACAGCCCAATTACCCGTAACCTTGGTGTTCTAGAGAAAGCATCATCCCCCTTATGTCGTTCAACTTCAGACCTGCTGCGTCCATCGGATGTGTCTCTTGAGCAGTTGTCTGAACGTCTCCTCTTGACAAGAGTTCTCATTCGACTTGATGCCCTCAACCTTGGCTTTCCAGTGATCCTTCAACAAGTAGTGTTTATAAGGTCTCCTTTCCATCCACACCACCCACGCATCAACGACTTCTCGTGCAACAGCTGGTGAGCACCGAAACCACTCTCGATCTTCATGGCCTATGCATTGAAAGGGTTCCTTGAACGGTTTGAGATGACATTGCGCGAGCCTCTCCACACGCGTGGCATTCTCCACGCCTGTGAGAAAATGGAGTACCTCCAAATGCTCTAGCTTGCAACGGTATTTGATCTCTCTCACCCGTTTCCCCGGCGATTTTCTCTTGGTCATCCCGATTTTGACGAGACCAGGGCGACACGTGGACTGCATGATGTATACACTCCTAGTCTTCTTGGGAGCCAGCTCCTTCCGCAAAAGATGGCAGAGACTCGACTCGAGTTGCCTCATCGTCTTGTCAGGCAAGACTAGGCTGGTATTGTCTTGTTTTACATCTGGGAAACCAAGTTGGACGGGCTTGGCGTGCTTGTTTTTTTCCGCTGCGCCCGTGTTGATTCCCAGGGCGCTGAAGCTTTCCACCAGATCCTGCTCGAGGGATTTTGGGCTGGATCTGCTTTTTCTTGGGGCCGGGGAAGCTTGTTTGGAGCTGTGACTAGGGCGAGCGGGCGAATCCTGGCTCAGAGATGGCGTCGAAAGCCTCGGGCTCTGGACTGAGAATGGTGAAAGTACCCCAGAAGGAACTTCGTCGTCGTCCAATGACTCCTCATCGCTCACCACTGATTCGGAACCTAACCATGTGTTTTCTTCCTCTTCTTCCGTGGAGCTGTGGTCTGATTCAGAATCATCATCCAAACCAAGCTCGGTCAAAGTGTCAGAACAAATGGTTGTCCGCCACTGACTGTGGTAAAGGTCCAACCAAAACCAGTGAAAGTGATTTTGGCAGAGCAAACAACCGATGAGATTGGGAAGCTTGTTCAGGGGCTCGTCTTCGTAGCTTTCATCCTGTTCGACATCATCGCCATCCAGAAAACTACTGTCTATTTCCTCGTTCTCGGAATCTTCCTCGAAATGATCCTCTCCGCGCATAGTGCTGAGGATACGGCGAGCCTTGGCCAGCTTGTACCGAGTAATTTTGCTGTTGCACGGTTCCGTTTTTCTGTCATTCGCGATACACCAAAATTGATGCCTATCGTCCAACAGTCGTCGTGCAGTGGAAAAATCAACCAATTCGATGAAACGAGACGACGAGGACGGCGATACGTCGTGGGCGCACCCCTTTCCGCGTTGCAGCCCATAATTGAAATCTGCACTTTCGAGTGCGTTAACCAGAGGATGCAAGTGCTTGTTTCGTGTTCTGTGCGGCCCACAAAGAAAACGCTGTGCGAGGTAGATCGTATCTGTCGGATCCAAGACTTCATCTAGTAGTTTCGCTTTGAGGAAGCTGTTTCGGCGCGCCTCAGCCTCTTTCACCCGAGTCCTGAAGGACGTCCTGCATCGGTGGTCGGCGTTGTCTTGAATGGCGTGGCATCTGAGTTCGTCGCCATAGTCCAAATTTCGTACAAGATCGACGATGGTGGCTAATGGAGAAGCCATTTAGGCCTGAATTCTTTTTGTCGAAATACTGTCGTGGGGTGGGCAAACAGATCTTGAAATGAAGATGAAGAACGAGACACTGAAGTTTTGGAATATGCAGGTGGCTATCTTAAATGATCGCCCGTATTCCCTCATATCGGCAGAAAGGGGAGGCTGCTGCCTCAGATCCCCTGTCGTGAACCCTTGTCGGCCCCCAACTTTGTGCAGATCTTTGGGGCGAAGTGCTGTGCCGCAATCCGTCACGGGGCACAGTCCTGATAGCACAAACGCGACATTAGCTCACACAGTCGCCCACCATTTTCAGACTATGTGAAGGTTCCCGAGCCTGAGAGACTAGCGCGTCATAGGGGAATGCGACGAACATCAAAGTCAACGTCAGTGAAGCTTCAAGATGTTGGCGCCGTAAGCGCGATGCCCCACAAACCGTCTCTTCCTGAAGCCACTAATCCCGAGTGGCCGGCTGTGCCGCGTCCCACTAGCCCCCTGAGTTCAGACACGGTTTGATGGATCATCCATCTGCTATGCCATAGTTGAAACGCCGCACTAGGCCAATCCAATGGATGGAGAAATTTTTCCCCGTCTATCTTCCACTCTTTCGCTTCCATTCCCCTGAACCAGTACAGCCCCCTTCTGGAGCGGAAAGTTAGCGCCAAGATTGTGGATTTTGTTTGCCAGGGGGTTTCTGGTCGTATCGTGGTGATGCGATAGGTCAGAACTGTGATAATGTATGGTGGAATCAAACCCCTCGTCGTACTTTGACAATGCAAAGGGCCAAAGTAGCATCGATACGATGAAAAGGTAAGTTGGCGCTAGCCTTTCTCTGTGGAAGGGGGCTGTAGCTTTCGATCAGCGGTTAGACGCGAGGTTTGGTTCATCCGGCACCGTCTCTCCGCATCCCAGCAGAGAGTACTTCAACGTTCATTCGGCGTAACACCCAGACCCCACAAACTATGCCTTCCGAAAAGATGATTGATATGAAGAATTGAACAGGATAGTCTATATTAGATTGCAGGATGCATACTGATTCAGACTGAGGCCATTTTCGTGAATATTTCGTCTGGCTTGGCTCTCACTTGGCAGCAGGGTTTCCTTTTTTCCCAACTTTCTCTTCATTGCATACTTTACTCCAGTCAGATCACTCTCTATCTTAAAAGCTGAGTTGTATGCAACGTGAATCCAATAACTCGTACTTAAAGGACTGTCAGAGTTTTGAAAAGCACTTGCAAGTCTCTGGTGCGGCTGGTGGGCAATAGAAGGTCAGCTGCTAAGTCATTTACGATAAATTACTCCGCATACGAAATAAGAGCTAAGCTTACCAGCCTAGTTATCGCACGTAGGGTAGGCTCTCGCTTTCAACTTCGTCGCGGGAATCATCACTGTTGCTATATTACTCGACGCCTTACGGCTTTGGCTGGGGCGTCACCAGGATGCTGATAATGGCATTATTAGCTGCCCATCGGTACATAGTTGAATACATCATCAAGGTTGGCCCGCGGAAATGCAGCACGTACAATTAAGGTTTGGCTCATCGGCACGGCCCAGGCGCGTGGCACTGTCCACATTGTGACAACCGGACCCTGAGGAACTGCACCTCTAATACCGACACCTACTGACTCATAATATATATGACACATCTACTCAACCAGCGTACAAAGTACCCGTATCTGACTGCTCCTGAGTATCAACTACCCTTCACCAGGACACCCACCCTCGGGCAGTATCGTTGGGCAAACATTTCAGAGATCGCATCTTCCGTGCGGATACTGTAGAAGGAGATACAACCTCAGGTCAGCTTTCTTGTGCAATAACGCTTTCCAGAACCTCTAACTCTCTGGCCCGAGGCGGCATTGGTTCAAAAATTGTGAACTTCCGCGCCTTCTTCAGCAAAATTACGTTTGACGGATAGAGGACTGAGTGCCCGTGGGCGTCGTATCCTGACCCCATCAAAATATCCTCACGGAATTTTCGAGCTGATCCTACTAGGCCTCGTGGCTCAGCTCGACAAGAAGTCAGTACACTTGGAGTTTGTCAAGCTGTTCCTGACCAGCGCTCCACATGCCCAAAGTCCGCGGACAGCCAAGCGTCTTCGCGATCGAAACGCACCGACAGCCGGGTAATGCACCTTACCAACCTTGCCATGTCCTCGGCCGTCAAGTACGTTCATATCGGCAATAACCTGGAAGACATAGCTGCAGTGCTCGAACAGTTGAAGGCATGGTCCATCGGTCCTCACCGGAGAAAAGAATGGTTGAACTGCAGAAAAGTATATTTAGTGACGAACTAAGTTTTCTATTGACAAACACAACATCCTTGTTTTACCCAAACTTCCGACTATACCCAAAGCCAACGCCGACACACCCCGAACAAAACCGAAAACCAAAAAAAAAAAAGAAAGTCTATCTCAAATATCGCTCCACCCATCTCTCGAAACAATATCGTACGACTCCGGCGTCGGCGGCTGGTCCGGCGACATATCCCCACGGCTCCCACCAACCGGCGACTCGCACCCATCCTTCCTCACCAGCAACGCGGCCGCCTCACCCCCCCACAACCCCTCAATATTCCGACACAACATCTCGACCATCTCGGCCGCCACCGCGCTCCGCACCCTCTCCTCCGCAAACAAAACATCGATCCGCACCCCCGCGCCCGGCGTCGGCGTCGCCGTGACCTGCACGTCCGCAGCGTCCCACGGCGCCACCGCCCACCCCAACCCGCACCTCGTCTTCTTTTCACCGCCATCACCACCATCACCACCGCTCGCCCACGCCCGCAGCTCGCCGTCATCAAACGCCTTCGCCGCAGCGATGTTGTTCCACAGCAGCAGCGAGCCGAACCGCGGCATCGCTGCCGCTTCTTCTCCTTTCTCTCCGTCTGCCCAGTCCGTGCACCGCCGCACCAGCCGCTCCGTCTCGAGGCACTCGTACGGCAGCGCCTTCAGGCGGGCGTCTTCGACGGCGGAGAGCAGGGCGTTGGCGTCGGCGTCGGCGGAATGCGAGAAGTCGACGCGGACGGGGACGGTGTTGAGGGTTGGGCCGCAGACGGTAAAGGCGGCGTCGGTCGGGGTTGAAGAGGAGAGAGGGAGTGCGCGGTTGGCGATGGCGCGGGCGAAGACGACGTCGTCAGAGGTGTACGTGTTGCCGGGTAGGTGGCGCAGGACGAGCGCCCAGGCGGTGTGGAAGAGGGTTTCGAAGGTGTGTTTGGTGGGGGTGGCGGGAGGCGGGAGGGCGATGTGTCGGGTGAGGTGGCCGTTGACGGTGCAGGGCGGGCTGGTCGTTGTCTCGGCGGCGATGATGGGGGTGATGCGCGACCCTTTCAGTTCGTTGCGCCAGAAGGTCTCGGCGCCGCAGGTGGATTGGCGGTGGCGCCAGGCGCTTAGGTGGGCGGAGAAGGAAGACGCTGGAGGGATGGCGGGAAGGGTGCTGCCGGGCTGCTGCTCGTAGGCGGCGCGGAGGTCGTCGAGGATGAGGGGGAGGCTGAAGCCATCGTAGAGGCTGTGCGGCATGCGGATGATCAGGCGGCTGGAGTGGAGGCGACGGTGGGTGAGGAAGTAGAAGCGTAGGCCGTGTTGGCCGTAGCGCTCCGGACGAGCTTGGCTGGCCGAGATGACGGCGGCGGTTGCGTCTTCCATGTCGTCGTTGGCGGCGGCGTCGTGCTCCTCCCATTCCGGTTCGTGTGAGCGGAATACCACTTGCATCAGTTGTTGCTTGTACGGCACGAAGACGGTGCGGAGGATGCCGTGGCGGGTGACAACTTGGAAGCAGGCATCTCTCACACGTTTCGTGTCGATTGAACCGTCGAAGTGGAGCCAGACGTGGTTGATGGTGCCTTGTTGGGGCGCCATGGCTGCTTCAGTCATGGCCTTCTGCACCGACGTCGCCTCGACGACATCCTCGATCTCTTTTCGGTCCACGTCGAGGGTCTCGCGCAGGAAGGAACGAACTTCCGCGTCATCTCCCGGGAACGCTGAGAAAGGCTTGTACTCGGACGTTGGCTCAGTCTCGACTGAGGGCTTGCACTTTTCCGCCATGTCCGCGAACCGTGGGCGTCTCATGATGTCAGCCACGCTCAAGGTCAGACCGGCTTGACGCGCCTTTGACGTGAGCTTCATCGCTGACAGCGAATCGCCGCCCAGTTCGATGAAGCTGACATCCGTGTGTATGGCGTCGACTTGGATATCCAGGACCCGGGCCCACAGCGCCTGCAACATTTGCTCCATCCCAGTCTTCGGCGGCTTTCCAGTTCGAATGTCCGCGGTAACCTTCTCTTGACTCAATGCCATCTGCCGCAACGACTTGCGATCAATCTTTCCAGCGGCGCTGAGGGGCAGTTGACGAAGCGGCAGGAAAACCCGCGGCATCATGAAAGATGGCAGCACATCCCCCAGCTTCGTCTTCGTATCGCCGAATGGATCCTTCTCTTCCTCACCGTACGCATCTCCGAGCGCCACAAACGCCGCGAGATACGCACTCGCGCCCTCGGGCGCCACCAGCTCGACCGCAACATCGCACGGCGTCGGCGCCATGCAGCGGCGAAGATGGTGTTCGATCTCGCTCAACTCAATCCTCTGCCCCCTCACCTTGATCTGCGCATCCTTCCGCCCCACAAACACCAGCGACCCACTCCCATCCTCCGCATACCTCACCAAATCACCCGTCTTGTAAAACCTCCTCACACTCCCACCTCCAAACCGCTTTCTCCACCGCGGTTCCTCGACAAACGCCTCAGCCATCTTCTCCTCATCTCCGACATACCCCATCCCGACCGTCGGCCCCTCAATCACCAACTCGCCCACACACCCCACCGGACACAACCGCTCCTGCGTCCTCGGATCAACCACCCACCCCCTCACACCCCCCAACATGGCCCCCACATCCCTCGGATCGCACCCCTCCCTCATCGGCCCCAGCGAACAGCACGCCACAGGCGTACACTCGCACGGCCCATACGCCTGCAAAAGCGTCACACCCCCCTCAGAATCACCACCCCCCCACGTCCGCACCACCTCCTCCGTCGCCGCCTCCCCACCAAGCACGACCGTCCTCAACGACGGCACAGCCTGCGGCGTCAATATCCCCGCCAGCGACGGCGTCAAGAGGGCCCAGTTGGCTTTGCGGCGGGCGACGCCGCGGGCGAGGTCGTCGCGGCGCTCGCGCTCGGAGACGACGCATGTGCAGCCGCCGGCGGCCCAGACCATGAGGGTCTCGATGACGGAGGCGTCGAAGCTGTAGGACGCGAATTGGAGGGCGCGGGTGCTGGGGGAGAGGTGCGCGCGCGGCGCGAAGGAGAGGCAGGAGGCGACGATGGCGGAGTGGGGGATGGCGCAGGCTTTGGGGGCGCCGGTGGTGGTGCCCGAGGTGGTGACGATGTAGGCGGTGGAGGTGGGGGGGATGCGGGTGGGGAGGAGGGTGGCGGTGGTGGTGGTGATGGGGGGGAGGAAAGTGGTGGTGTCGAGGATGAGGGAGGCGGGGACCGCGTGGGGGGTGAGGAGGGCGGAGAGGGCGGGGGAGGAGACGATGGCGGTGGTGGCGCCGACTTTGGCGCAGATGGACGTGAGCCGGGCGGCGGGGTGAGAGGGGTCGAGCAGGAGGAAGGCGGCGCCCGCTTTGAGCACCCCGAGCATGGCGACTTGGGTCCATTTGCACTTCTCGAAGCACAGCGGCACGGTGCTGCCGGGGCGGACGCCCATGGACGTGGTCAGGTGGATTGCGAGTCGGGTGGCCAGTGTGTCCAGCTCAGCGTAGGTCAGGTCGCCGTCCCAGGAGGAGACTGCTGGTGCATCTGGCTGGGCGCGTGCATGGCGCTCGACAAGCTCGTGCATGCATAGGTCGGTGTTTGAGTTGGTCTGGGGCTCGCGGTTGAATGCTGAAATCTCTCTGAAGTCGTCCGGGCTGATGAAATCCACGTCGTGCACGGAATGGGCAGTTCCACCGCTGATTTGCTGCAGCAAGTGTTCGAACTGTCCGAGGAGCCGGCAAGCCTGCTGCTTGGTGTTGATCCGAGAGTCGAACACGAGGCTGGCGTCGATGTTGCCGTCGGGCAGCATCTGGCAGAGCAGGACGAGACCGTAGTTGGTGAAGCTCGAGATGAGCTGCGCGTCGTTTTCGCGCATGAAGAAGTTGTCCGAGCTGTCGTCCTCGTCGGTGCTCGCGGGCTGGACGACCAGCAGGCTGTTGAAAGTACAGGCGGCGTGCGCGCTGGGGCTGACTTGCCGGATCCGCTGCAGCCCGAGATGCTGCACTGGGTTGATGCTGACGTCCTGCGCACTCTTGGCCAGCTCAGAGACCGTCTTGGAGCCATCGAGGACGAATCGCAGAGGGATGGTGGCGAATGTTGGGCCGACCATGTCGTGGATGCCGTCGACCGGCGCCGTCCTTCCGGAGAGCGTGACGCCAATGACAACATCCTTTGAGTCGGTGTAACGGCTGATGAGTAAGGCCCAGGCAGTCTGAATCATCGAGGTCGATGTATTCTCGCTGCTGCGCCCAACGGTGATGTGCCTGGTTTCGTGCGAGTCGGGCTGGGGGACAACGGAAGAAGGCATGGGCGGGAAAGCAGTGCGTTCGGCGCCATCCAGGTAAATTGCCCAATACTCTTCGGCCGCCTCTGGGTGTAGTCCTTGATGGAGGTACTGGATGAATTTGCTGTATGGCGGAGACGGCGGCACGGGTCGCTCTTGGTACAGCGAGTACAGGCGTTGTAGGAGAAGTCGCCAGGACCAGCCGTCGAAGACAGCATGATGGGCAAACAGGACAAGATGCTGCGATGCTCCTTGGATCACAATGCCAGCCCGGACAAGTCGGTTCCCGGACGACATGGGCACTTGGCGAGCTTCCCTGAGGTAGTCGTCCAAGTTCTCTCCGGTTGAAATTTCCGCCTCTTCTCTGATGACCACTTGCACGAACCCGTGTTCGTCAGTATGAATGATCCTACTGCGTAGAACCGGAGTCATGGCCACGAGGGCCTTCCAAGCAGCGGTGGCTCCGACGGCGTCTGGCACGGGAATAATGCACTCGGCGACGTATGCCCCTCGCTCCACGTTCGACAGGGCCATGAGACCCTCCTGCAAAGGAGCGCACGGATAAACGTCTTCAACTGTGTTTGCGCCGATCTGGCAGGCTTCGGCCACCTCTTCGATCAGGTCCTTGGTGTTGCCGCTCATCAGAGCGAAAGGTTTGATGGCGTCATCGGAAGCACCAATTGCTTCGACTTTTCCTGCAAGTCGGGCCATGTCCACCAAGACTGGATTCTCGAAAATCTCTTTGACGGTGAGGAGGATGCCCTGGCGCCGAGCTGCCGCGACGAGTTTCATGGCGTCCAAAGAGTCTCCGCCGAGACGAAGGAAGCTGTCGTGGACTCCAATATTGTCGAGACCGAGCACCGCCTTCCACAGATCAAGCAATTGCTGTTCCATGTCTGAAGGGCCTGTGTTCTCAGCTTCTCTCGAGTCGTTTTTCTGGTCCGTTGGAGAGATGTCGGTTCCCATTCCGCGCAACTGCAGGCGGTCAACACGCCCATCCGCCATTCTCGGCAACGTGCGAACCGGGCGGAACACGCTGGGTACCATGAACGAAGGCAAAGCGCGGCCAAGCCTGTCCCTGGCACTAGATACCAGAGCATCAAGCAGCCTCTGCGCCACTTCATCATCCACGTACCCGTGCCCAAGCGCCACGAAGGCCGTGAGTGATGCTTCACCGGCGCTCTCCGCAACCTGGACGGCGACTTCCCGGTCCCACATGACCTGGCTCACAAGCCTCTCCACATCTCTTGCCATGAAGCTGCGGCCATCCGGCAGCTCGACCATCTCGTCGACGCTCCCGACCACCTCCACGACACCGTCGCATCCGAGACGCGCGAGTTTTCCAGTCGCGTAGACCTGCTTCGAGCGGGCAAACCCAAGCTTCTCCAGCCACGCAGGCTGAACAGCAACACGACCCTTCTCTTCCTCTTCAACAACCAACTCACCAACGACGCCCACCGGCGCCAACCAGTCGCGGCGGCGCAGATCAACCACCCACCCAACCGCCGACTTCTTCAGGCCGTCCAACTCCTCCGACGTCAACAACTCGACGTCCGCGACCGCCTCGTCATCGGCGACAACCAACAGCTGCCTCACGACGTTCTCAAACTGCCCCACCATCCGCTCGACCACGCCCCTCTCCAACACCCGCTCATCATGCGTCGCACCCACCCGGACCTCGCCGCTCTCATCATCAAACAAGCACTCCAACAGCAGCGGATACGTGTGGAACGCCCCGCCGTCCTCGCCGTCAACCTCGCGGCCCGCAGCTCGGACGAGATCACACACCATGCCGTCCTCCTCCTCCTCTCCATTCTTCTTCTTCTCCGCCGGTCCCAGCGTCAATAACGTCGCGAACTCGCACGCCGCAGCGGCGTCGCGACCCACGCGCCGGATCGCCTGCAGCCCGCGGTGGCAGTGCGGGATCGCTGCCGCGGCGAGCGCCTGCACGCGGTGCAGGAGCGCGGCGACGGTGTTGTTGTTGTCATCTTGCGTCTCCAGCACGCCGACCTCGATCCGCAGCGGAGCGGTGGTGAGGGTCGGGCCGGGGATGCGCTCGACGTCGGCGACGGGCGTGAGGCGCCCGGACTGCGCGACGCCGAGCGTGACGGCCCGGCCGGAGGGGGCGTAGCGCCCGAGGACGAGGGCCCATGCCGTCTGCAGGAGGGTGGCGGTCGTGATGCCGCCGCTGCTGCGGCTGCTGCTGCGGAGCGAGGGCAGGGTGATGAGGCGGGTGATGGTGCTGGAGGCGCGGGGGGTGTAGTCGAGGGTGAGGGGGAGGGGGAATGGGGTTGGGAGGGGGGCGCCGGCGAGGGTGGCGCGCCAGAAGGCGTCGGAGTCGGTGGGGGAGAGGCGGGCGAGGTACTGCATGAAGCGGCTGAAGGGAGGGGGTGCGGGGAGTGGGGTGCCCGAGTACGCGGCGCTGACGGCGGAGGAGAGCAGGGCGACGGAGGCGCCGTCGTAGCAGGCGTGGTGGGCGGTCCAGATGAAGGTGGTGGTGTTGTTTTTGTCTGTGACGAGGCCGTAGCGGACGAGTTCGCCGCCGAAGACGGTTGGGAGGCTGCGGTCGCGCTTGACGTATTCCTCCACGCTTGACGCCGTCCGCCAGTTGATCGCTGGCTTGGACGGTTTGAGGACGGTCTGGAACATGCCTTCGGCGCCGAGGTGGACGATCCTGGTACGGAGAATGTGGTGCGTTGCCACAACGGACTCCCACGCGGCTTTGAACCGCCCGACGTCTGTCCCACGCTTTAGTTCCACCACGATTTGCGCGACGTACGAGCCTGTCTGCTTCCCTGATGCAGTCATGAGACCCTCCTGCAGAGGTGTGCAGGGATACATGTCTTCCACATCGTCCACCTCCACCTTGCAGTCGGCTGCCGCAAGCTGGACATGTTTCGACGACGCGTCCGGCATCAGCGAGAACGGAGCGACGTCCTTTTCCTCCTCTTTCTCTTCTGCAGTCATGCATGCCGCCATGTCTCGGAGCACCGGCATACTCATGATGTCCACCACACGCAAGGAGAAGCCCTCACGCCTGGCGACACCAGAAACCTGCATGGCCGTGAGCGAGTCGCCGCCCAGTTCGATAAAATCGTCCTGCATGCCAACATCCTCCGGTCCATCGAGGCCGAGCGACTCGGCCCACATAGCCTGGAGTCTCCGCTCCATGTCCGTATCAGACGTCGATCTCAACTCTGCTGCTGCTTCCCCACCAGCCAGCGCACCGTGTGCACGAGCCGGTGTCAACCCATCGACCTTTCCAGCAGAAACAACAGCAGCAGCAGCAGCAGCAACAACATCCCGAACAACCACCTCCCCACCCCCCACCAACAACACCCTCACCACCTCCTCAAACCCCTTCATCATCCGCTCCACCTCCACCACCCCCTCCTCATCATACACCACCTCCACCCTCACCACCCCCCTCTCAACCTCGGGCTCACACACCACCGTAACCGCCCCCCCATAACTCGCCCCCACATCCACCGCCCTCGACACCACCCCCCACCCCTCCTCACCCTGCTGCCTCTCTTGCTGTTGCTGCACAACGAACATCGACCCCCCCACCAGCCTCCTCCTCACCTCCCCGCCCTCCCTCTTCCCCAACGCCTCGCACACCCCCCTCATCCCAACGCCTTCGTACCCTCCGCCCGCCATCTCCGCCGCGTCGTCTTGCACCCGCGCGAGGACGGCGTGCGCCTTTTCGTGCGGGGCGCAGCGCACGCGCACGGGGACGGCGGCGATGGTCGGCCCGGCGATGCGGGACAGGGAGGCTGCGGTCTCTTGGCTGCTGAGGCGGCCGGAGACGATGGAGGTGAAGAGGGTGTCGTAGGTGGTTGGGGGGGAGGAGGTTTGGGAGGGGGAGAGGGGTTGGGAGGTGGCGATGAGGAGGAGGGCCCAGGCGGTGCGGAGGGTGGTGGCGAGGGTGACGTTGATGGGGGAGGCGGGGGGGAGGCGGAGGGTGAATGTGGTGGAGGTGTTGGGGCGGGCGGGGGGAGGGAGGGGAGTGGTGGTTGTTGGGGGGATGTTGGAGAGGTAGGTGCGCCAGAAGGCTGCGGTGGCGGGGGAGGATTGGATGGTGTGGAGGTGTTCGATGTATTTGCGGAAGGGGACGGGGGCGGGGCCGGGGGTGTGTTGGTGGTAGATGGATTGCATGCGCTGGAGGAGGAGGGTCATGGTGTAGCCGTCGTAGAGGGTGTGGTGGGCGAGCCAGACGAACGAGTGCGTGCGGGAGGGGCGGTCGCTGATGATGGCTACCCTGCTCGCTGCGACGGCGCACGCGTTCCTGTTTTGGTCGAGGAATGCCTGCAGATCGTGGCTCTGCTCCCATTCGACTTCCTTCCTGCGCAGAACCACTTGTATGGGACGAGGTGGCTTGGTTTGTACGGTCTGGAAGATGGTGGTGCGCAAGATGGTGTTTTCCTGAACGCAAGTTTCCCACGCGGCACAGAATCTGTCCAGATTGACGTCAGCGGGAAGCTTGACCACGTGATAAGCCATGTACGCGGTCGGGGTTTTGGTCGATTCGACAACGAAGGCCTCTTGCAGAGGCGTGGCAGGATAAATGTCTTCGATGTCGTCCTCGCTGCGGAGTCCACACGTCTTCACAGCCTCGGCGCGAATCGAGGATGCCAGGCTCCCCATCATCTCAAACGGCCTCGACACTTGAGCGGCGCCATCTCCCTGCGGCGTCTCCAGCTGCATCGTCTTAGCCAGCTCACCCAGCGTGGGGTTCCGCAGAACCGACGCCACAGACAGGCGCAGCCCCTCGGTCCTGGCGGCCGCCACGAGCTTCATTGCCAAGAACGAGTCGCCGCCGAGATGGAAGAAATTGTCGCTCATGCGGATCTCGTCAGCAGAGACGCCAGGCAGAACAGACGCCAGCATACGCCTCAGCGTCCTCTCCACCGGCGTCTCAGGCCCGCCGTTGACTTCCGACCTCGCAGCAGCAACAGCGCGCTGCCTGCTCCCCAGCTCGACGGCCAACGCACGCAGCCTCTTCCGATTCAGCTTGCCCGACGACATGCGGGGGAACGGCTCGTCCACGACCGGCACGATCATCGACGGCACCATGAAGCGCGGCAAGCGGCTGGGCAGCCGCGTCTCGAGCGCGTCGACGACCCGCGCGACCCGTGCCTCGTCGGCTCCCACCATCTCGACCAACAGCACGAGCTTCGAATCCAGCGCCTCGGCCGCCACGGGGACGCCGGCCTCGGGCAGCGCGAGCGCGGCCTGCTGCTCGACTTCGGACAGCTCGACGCGCTGCCCGCGCACCTTGACCTGCGAGTCGTTGCGGCCGACGAAGCGGAGCTGCCCGCACGGCTTGAGCCGGACGAGGTCGCCGGTGCGGTAGAAGCGCCGCAGGGGCGTCTGGGGGGCGGCGTCCAAGGAAGACGGTGCGAAGGCGGGGCGCTCCACGAAGGCGGCGGCCGTCTTCGCGTCGGCGTTGAGGTAGCCGCGGGCCAGGCTGGGGCCTTCGAGCCACAGCTCGCCCGCCGCGCCGACGGGGACGAGGCGCGGCCGCGGTGACGATGCTGACGCGGGGTCCACGACCCAGCAGCGGCAGCAGAAGCTCGAGCCGATGGAGAAGCGGTCCGAGGTCGGCTGCACGTGGGTTTGGAAGGTGGCGTAGACGGCCGTCTCGGTTGGGCCGTACGCTTCGATGAGGTGCGATACTCCGGCCGGCGGGGCCCAGGTGCGGAAGATGGTTTGCTTGATGACTTCGCCGCCGGTGATGATGGTGCGGATGCTCGGGATGGCCGTCGGCGTGAGGATCTCGAGCATCGTGGGCGTCATGAACATGGTGTCGGGCGACAGGGCGTTGATGCCGCCCGCGACGTCGTTCATGCGCTGCGAGTCGGAGATTTGGCATACGCAGCCGCCGGAGGTCAGCGTGCTCCAGAGCTCGAAGATGCTCGCGTCGAAGGTGTAGGCCGAGAATTGTAGCACGCGTGACTCGGGGCTGAGGTCGAGGACGGGGCTGTAGCGTGTCGAGCTGGCAAGAAATTGGGAGTGCTGCATCATAATTCCTTTGGGTACTCCCGTCGTCCCGCTTGTGAACAAGACGTAGGCTAGGTTTTCGGGGCTGACGGTTTCGTGGAACGTGCGGTTCGGGAGGCCCTTGATGAATGAAGGAGAAACAATGACTTGCTGTACGTGGCCGTGCATGCGGGGGGCAGTCTGCGTCGATGCAATGGCAATGGTCGCCGAAGTGTCCTTTAGAAGCTGCAGCAGCCGGTCGAGCGGTGCCTCTGGGTCGAAGGGTACGAACGCGCCACCGGCCTTCAGAATGGAAAGCATGGAAACGATGGTCCAAGCCGATTTCTCCATGCACACCGGAACAATGCACTCAGGACCAACCCCCAGGTTGTGCAAGTGGCCTGCCAGCTGCGAAGACAGCTGCTCGAGCTCGCCATAGGATAGGCTGGCATCCCAGCCCTGCACAGCTGGGCGGTTGGGTTGCTGCGTGCTGAGCTTTTGGATGAGGTGGTGGATGCAGCTGTTGACCGGGGCGCTGCACTCTAGCTTTTCGTTCCACTTCCTCATGCTGGCCCAGTCATTATCGCTGATGACGTCGAGCTCATCAACAGGGCTATGCGGGTGCTCGATCATGCTCTGAATTACTTTGGCCACAGTAGCGGCCAAGTTTTCTGCCTGAGCGTGGGAAATTTTCGAAGTCCAGTACTCGATGACAAGCTCGACGTCAGTATCGGAAACATATCCGAGGAAAGTCGCCGCGTACTAAACAACACGGAGTAACAACGGTCAGCAAACGAGCTACTCCATCGCGAAACTTCCAGAAAAACGCAACAACTCACCTCAGTCGGATCCATCTCCCTCACCACCCTCACCCTCACCCCATCCTCACCCTCACCCTCCCCGCCCTTCACCACCCTCTGCAACGACATGGCCGTCCCAAACAACCCGCCCTCCTCCGCCGCACCACCCCCACCCATCGCATGCAACACATCCGCCAACCCGCACTCCCGATGCGCCATCTGCTCCCACCCGTCCTCCTGCACCGCCCTCAACACCTCCAACACGTTCTTCTGCCCCCTCTCGCCCACCCGCGCCCGACACGCCTGGATGTTCGTGAACACGCCGAGCGCGTCGTCCGCGGATGGGACGTCGCCCCGGCCGCTGCTGAGGTACCCGAAGACGGGGTCGGCAGCGGCGGATGCGGACGCGGTGTAGGCGCGCAGGACGAGGGCCCAGGCGGTCTTGAGGAGGTCGGAGAGCGTGACGGAGTGGGTGCGGCAGAAGGATGTGGTGGGGGCGAAGGGGATGGGGGGGACGGGGGCGATGGAGAGGGTGGGTGGGGTTGAGGGGGAGGTGGAGGAGTCGCTGCTCCAGGAGGGGAGGTGGCAGGGTTGGGCGGAGGCGAGGTGGGAGGTCCAGTATTGGAGGGAGGCGGCGGGCGGGGTGCCGGTGGGGGAGGGGGTGGTGATGTGCGAGATGTAGCTGCGGTAGGAGGGGCGGGGGTGGCGGGCGAGGGAGGTGGCGGAGGCGTAGCCGCGGCGGAGGTCGCGGGTGAGGATGCTGGTGGAGCTGCCGTCGATGAGGACGTGGCTGATGTCGAGGCGGAGCTGGATCACCGCGGGAGAGGAGGATGGTTTGGGGGCGGCGATGAGGAGGCGGTGCTCGGGCTGGTTCGCGGGCCATGGCTGGACGGGATGGGTGGAGAGGTCGTCCTTGGCGATGTGCGCGGTGGTTGCTTGTGCGTGGCGGAGGACCACCTGGTCGAAGCTGCCGTCGCCGCGCACGCTCTCGACAAACACGGTCCGAAGGACTGCGTGTCGATCGATCACGGCTTGCCACGCGAGCTCGAGGCGGGCAATGTCAATGGCCGTGGCGTTGGTGGACTGCACTTCGAGGAAAAGCTGTGAAGTGTAGCTCCCCCTGTCGCCGGCGCGGCTCAACAACATGCCGTTCTGCATCGGCGAGCAGGGATATGCGTCTTCCACCTCCTGCGCCTCCACGCCCATCGCCGGCAGCACCTCGTCCATCAACCTTGCACTCTCTGCCGGCGACGCCTTGAGAAGCGGGAAACAGGGCCCCTGCTTCTCCGGCAGCTCGCCGAGCAGTGGAGCCACGGCGGCGAGCACGTTTCGGCACTCGTGCATCCACTGCGCGACACGCTCCCGGTGCCGCATGCGCTTGTTGAGCGTGAAAGACAGTTTGAGACGGCCGCGCTCGACGTTGCCGAGAACCTCAATCAACCCAAAACGCGGCAGCGCGGCGCCAAAGCCGTCGAGGTGCATCAGCGTGCGGGAGGGCTCCTCGGTGAAGAGGCAGTCCGTCCGCTCGAGCTGCTGGTACTTGCCCGCGTAGTTGAATGTGATTTCCATGGGCGTCTGCTGCTGCTGCCGTTGGCGGCGTTTACTGTAGTAGCGGGCGGCAAACTGGGCGAGGCCTTTGTCGGGAAACTCGGCGCGGAGGCGTTTGATTTCGCGGACGATGGAGACGGGGTCCTTGCAGTTCTGTTGCGAGACGACCATGGGCAAGATGGTGGTGAACCAACCCACTGTTGAAGAAAGGTCGATTGTCTCGTCCCATGAGGGTTCTCGGCCATGGCCTTCGACAAAAAATGCGGGGATGGACCGCTCTGGGAAAACGGTGTGGAAGGCAAACATGGTTGCCGCGAGAAGCACATCTACGGTCTCAATCTCGAGCGAGGATTTGCTCGCAGTTCCCAGGATTACCGATGAGAGACTCTCGTCCATCACCAGAACCTCAGTCACTGCATCTCCGTAGAAGTTTGGTAGGCTCTGCATTCCCCAGAAGTCGTAGTCCGGATCGGGAAGCTCGAATGGAAGTTTCTGCGGAGGCAGACTCCGAACATGCCTTTCCTGAAGCTTGCACCATGTCTGAAAAGAGACGGCTTTGGTTGGGGAAATGCTCCCACTCGTCATGTGCTCCTCGACCTGCTGCATGATGACACGCCAGGACACAAAGTCAGTCACCAGGTGGTGGGCGCAAACAAACAAAAGCTGCTCTTTACCACCGCGAGTGGTCAGGAGGTCGGCGCGAAGGAGAGGGCCGTACTTGATGTCGAGACCTCGCTGGGCGTCTTTGATGATGGGCATCAGGTCGGATGAGGCCGTGCTATTGACAACGTGGGAGCAGAACTGGTATGACTCCAAGACTTCATCTGAGATGTACTGGAACCAGCATCCGCGCCTCATCTCAAAGAACCGAGCTCTCAACATCGGGTTTCGTGACACGACTGCCTCGAGTGCGGTGTCGATGGAGTTGCGCGAGACGTTTCTGTTCAGGCGGAGCAGGAAGCTGATGTTGTCCTGATTGTCTCCCTTGGGAGAGAGGTGGAAGAACAACTGCTGGATGGGCGAAAGCTTGAAAGGCTCTCCCTCATCCCCTTCATCTTCATCCACTGGAAAGGATTCTGCGGTCCTCGCAAGAGGCGCATCCACCATCCCGGAAGTTATCTCGGCAATGGTCTTTTTCTGGAGGATGCGCTGAACCGTGACGGGCAGACCGCAGGCCGCTGCTTGGGACACGACTTGCATGGCCGATATCGAGTCTCCACCGAGACTCTGGAAAGCGCTGGTCCGGCTGATATCTGCCTCCGGTACATTCAACACACGGCTCCACACCTTCCGTAGCTGATCTTCAGCACGACTCAGCGTCGGCACCACGACCTGCTCTTCAGCCCGGCTGGGTGTCGGCACCGGCGCCGGGTTCTGCTTCCGGGACAGCCTCGCCTCGCCCAGCGCACGCAACCCCTTTCGATCCACCTTCCCATTGATCGAGATGGGAATGCGGTGGACAGCAATGAACGACGCAGGGATCATGAACTTGGGCAAGACGGCGCGGACCTGCGCCTCAGCATTCCGCATCTCGGCATCCAACCTGCGCTGGTTGGCGGCGTCATCGCCATCGGTCCAGTCGGCGTCGAGGGCGACGAAGCCCACCAGCACGCCGCGGGTGGCGCCGTTGCCCACCTTGCGCTTGACCAGCTCGACGACGACGTCGCGGCGCGGCTGCATGGCGCGCATGAACTGGTGCTCGATCTCGCCGCACTCGACGCGCTGGCCGTTCAGCTTGACCATGTCGTCCTTGCGGCTGACGTAGGCGAAGCTGCCGTCGGGCTGCTGCGCGACCAGGTCGCCGGTGCGGTAGAAGCGCAGGGCGCGCGCGTCGCATTCGGCGGGGAAGAGGCGCGTGTGCCACGTCGGCCGCGAGATGAAGACGGCCGCCGTCTTCTCTGGGTCGTGCAGATAGCCGCGGCCGACGTGTGGGCCTTCGACTAGCAGCTCGCCCACCTCGCCGGCGGCGGTGAGGACGTTTGGGTTGTCCGGGTCGACGACCCAGCACCGGCCGGCGACGGCGTGGCCGATTGATTTGCCATCTGAGTGGCGGGAGATGGGCGGCGTGCAGGTAGCGACGACAGATGCTTCCTGTGGGAGAACGTCAGCGGATGTCCTTCATGAGATCCTTGGTTACAGGTAGCAGCCAAGCGGGGGTGAAAAGAAAAAAAGGGAAAGAAAACAGCACTCACCACCTGCCCATACGCATTCAAGAACGTCACGCCCCTCTCGACCCACCTCTCCAACACGCCCCTCGTCATCGCCTCCCCACCCTGCACCAACACCCTCAAGCTGCCCAACCCGCCCTCTCCCGCCGCCGCCCCCGCCGTCGCGCCCTCCAACGCCCCGATAAACGACGCCGTCAATATCGCCCAATCGCACCGCATGCCCTCGACCGCGCGCGCAAACTCGAGCGGATCCAGCCGCGCCGCCTCGGGCACGACGCACACGGCGCCGCCGACGACGAGCGTGGTCAGCATCTCGGTGATGCTGGCGTCGAAGTTGTACGACGCGAACTGCACGACGCGCGACGCGGCCGTCAGCCGCATCGCCGCCGCGTGCCCGAGGGCGCCCGCCACGAAGGAGCCGTGCTCGATGAGCGCGGCTTTGGGGACCCCCGTGCTGCCCGACGTGAAGATGGCGTAGGCCGCGTTGTGGGGCTGCGGGGCTGTTACATGGGGGCGGAGTGATGTGGTGGAGGAGGAGGAGGAGGAGGAGGCGGATGGGGTCGGGGATGAAGGGCGGGAAGAGGATGCGGTGGCGCGGGCTTGTTGCCGCTCCTCGAGACGGCGCAGCGCGGGCCGGTCGAGGCAGACGGCGTGTGGGATGAGTTGGGAGAGCCGTTTTTGGTGCGTCGGCGACGCGATGCCCACTTGGGAGCGGCATTTGCGGATGATGGTGTCGAGCCGGGATGTGGGGTGCGCGGGGTCGAGGAGGACGAAGGCGGCGCCCGCGCGGAGGACGGCGACGATGGCGACGACTGTGTGGGGTAACGAGTGTGTCAGAGGGTTGGGTGCGTGTGTGGGGGAGGGGAGAGCGCGGGGGCTGGTGGTTTACCTGTCCATATTGACTTTTCGAAACACAGAGGCACGATGACTTCGGGGCCGACATCGAGCTCGTGAGTCAGGTGGTCTGCCAGAGTCCGTGATGCCGTGTCGAGAGCCTTGTAAGACATGGAATCTCCATCGGATGAGCAGAGAGCCTCTGCATGAGGCCTGGAGTGGACGTGTTCATCGATCAGTTCAGGGATCGTGCGATCGTGAGCCGCAGCTTCACTTCCAAATTGGGCCTTCATCGCAGCTGATCTTGAGGAAACGAGCGTAGCTGATCCTGAAAATGAATGATAAACAATGCTGGCGAGAGGCTCATTGACGATTTTGGCAAGAGAAGAGCGTGATTCCTCAGCCCTCTTGTACTGCCCGGCTGTGGCCACTTTTCGATAGCGAGCGTGAACGGTTGCCACTCTGATACCGCCACTGAAGCCATGCCGCCTCACGCCTCGGCGTTCTAGATTCAAAAGCAAGTGCAAATTTCTTCTGGCGCTCGGAGCTGAACAACGTGTCGGGCCAAGTCTGATCCCAAGTTCAAATGCCGAGAGGCATTCCTGTCTTGGAGCCGAGAAGAATCCACCAAATGCGAGGGATGCGGAAGTAAACCCGGGGCTGTTGGACATGAGCGATGCACATGTGGCCCGATATTGTCGTGCACCTGTCTCCACAGGAGCAGGAGTGTCTCGCATCTTGCAGGGTCTCACAGCGTTTCTGCTGGTCCAACCACCGCCGCACTGTCCAGACCAGTCAGGCGCGGCGGGAAAGGCCACTCCATTGGGATCGGCATCTTGACGCAGTGCCTATTTGCGGTGCCGCATCTGGCAACTGTGGATCCGTTTATCCGTTAATTGAAGACGAAAAAAGAGTGCCACTGGCCCAAAAGAAAGCACAAGGCTGGGTGGTCATGTCATGTACGCAAGTCAAACCAGGGCGGTCTCGGCCGCCATGGCCTTCCCAGACAGGCATGCTTCGCGGCCTCGAGCACACCACAATCGGAAGGGACATGCCCGCGTGTGCTTTTCTGGGACCAATTGAGATTTAGGCAATATGGAGAGTTGAAGCTCGCCTAGGCGGGAGTGCATCTCAGTGGATCTCCTGCGCGCTATGCTCCGATGCAGGTCGGGCTGGCAGAGCATGGCAGCGTTGGCGTGCTCTGAACGGGCAATGTCGAGATGATCATGTGGTTGAAAACTTCTACATCGGTCAACAGGAGCCTCTGGACCTGCATCGCATCTGCTCATCCCCGATGCAGAGCCATGTGGTTGGAGCTCATACCCAGTCAAAGGTAGGCCCGACACCCCGAGTTAAGTCCCTCGTGCCCGGAACGCGGCGTTTGTACGAGCCGGCCCACTTTTCAATACCCAGATTGCATATTGCCCGGGGTAGCTATAGCCCCTGGCAAGCATCGAATCAGAGGCTGAAGCCAAGACGAACAGCGGACAGGGCGGTTCCGACGATCCTTGTTGGCAGTCTTGCCGGCAGACGAATTCCCCCAAGCCGAGCGCCGTTTGCTCTATTTTACGACAGCTTGACGAGATTCTCCTGAACCTCGGTCTCCACAACACAGAAGCACTCGTTCACATCTTTGCCTTCCAGCTTTCCTTGCATAGAGCTGCGTGATCGGCCAGACATACTTCACAAGCGACTCCTTCCATCACCTCTCATCGCCGCCAGCTCCGCCACACAGCACATCAGCCGCGCGCTTACCGTACATATGCCCAATAGCAATGTCGAGAAGGGTAGCAGCACGGAGACGGACCCAGGCAAGGAGGATGTCATCGGAGGAAGCTCCCACGACGCGGATTCCGAAAGCACCGAACAGGCGAGCGGCAGCCCGTTGAAGCTGGTAAAAGACACTTTGCACCCGCCGCGCACCTCGGCTGAGCATACCAAAAACTAACGTACGGCAAAAAACCCTGGTGTCAGATCTACGATGCAGCGAGCAAGACAGACGTGGTCGTCGTATCCGTGTCTCTCGTCTCGGCAGTGATCGGAGGCGCTCTGATGCCGCTGATGGTGCGTAAGACTACATGACACACTTACCAGCCCCCACACCCCTGGCCCCCATCCCGCCCTCCCCGCCCAGCCCTCCGTCCGATGGGATGATAGCCGAGCAAATGATGTGTGTGCTGACGCGGAGCCGCCAAAAAGACGATCGTCTTCGGCAAGATGACCGGAGAGTTCCAGACCATCACGACGTCGTCGTCAAGCAGCGGCGGAGACAGCTACGGCGGAGGCAGCTACGGCGGCCGGCTCGACACCTTCACGCTGTATTTCGTGTACCTGGCCATTGCCGAGTTCGTCACCGTGTACGTGACGACGGTCGGGCTGACGCTGGCCGGGGAGCGCATCAGCTGCACGCTGCGGTTCGTGAAGCCAAGAAAAAAAAGAAAGAAGAGAAGACATCACTGACACGGTGCTGCAGCACACGCTACCTCTCGGCGGTCCTCAGCCACGGGGTCGCCGCGCTCGCCGACACGCCCAACGCCCGCGGCGAAGTGTCGCTTCGGCTCAGCAGCGACGCCGAACTGGTGCGCACGGCACTGACGTCCAAGCTGGGGCGCGCGGTGTCGGCGATGTCGACAGTGGTCACGGCCTTCGTCGTCGGCTTCGTCTTCTCGTGGCGGCTGGCGCTGGTGCTCTCGTCGACGCTCGTGGCGTTCGTGCTCATCGTCGGGATCGCGTCCGGATCCATCGTCAAGTACACGGGGCAGGGGGCGGCGGCGGAGGGAGCGGCGGCGACGGTGGCGTCGGAGGCGCTGGCGGGGGTGCGGCAGGTGGCGGCCAACTGCGCGCAGGAGGCGGTGGCGGGCAGGTATGCGGCGCGGCTGCTCGACGCGCGGCGGCCGGGCGTGGCGGGCAAGGTGGCCGGGGCGCTGATGATGGCGGCCGTCACGGGCGTCATGTTGCTTGCGTACGCGCTGGCGTTCTGGCAGGGCTCGCGGTTCCTGGTGGCCGGGGTGTTGTCGCTGGCCGACGTGCTGATCGTGCTGCTCGGTAAGTGAGATACGAAGGGGTCCCTTGTCCGTTGTGTCTGGGTGAACGAGGCTGACGGGTTGGCTGCAGCGGTGCTATTGGGCACGGTGTCGCTGGGGCTCTCTGGTCCGGATGCGCAGGGCGTTGGGGCGGGTCTGGCGGCGGCGGCGCGGATCCACAGCGCGGCTTCTCCACCACCATCTCCACCACCAGCACAGGCGCAGCCGCAGACGCCGCAGCCGCAGCCGCACGGCCGAGAGGGCGGCGTCAGCGGCGTCGTCTCCTCAGGCCACATGCAGTTCCGGGACGTCGACTTCCACTACCCCAGCCGCCCCGACGTCGGCGTGCTCTCCGGCTTCAGCCTCGACGTGGCGGCGAACAAGACGACGGCGGTGGTGGGGCCGTCCGGGTCGGGCAAGAGCACGCTGGTCAGCCTGCTGGAGCGCTTCTACAGCCCGTCGGCGGGCAGCATCACGCTGGACGGGGCGCCGCTGCAGAGCCTCGACGTGCGCTGGCTGCGGCGGCAGCTGGCGCTGGTGGGGCAGGAGGCCATGCTGTTCGACGCCACCGTGTTCGAGAACATCGCGCACGGCTTGGTCGGGTCCGCGTGGGAGCACGAAAACGACGAGGTGAAGCGCGAACGGGTAAGGCGGGCGGCGGAAACGGCCAACGCCCACGGTTTTGTGGAGATGCTGCCGCAAGGCTACGACACGCGGGTGGGCGAGCGCGGGGCCCTGCTGTCAGGTGCGTGTGTGGCTTGACGCCCTTCTTTTTTTACTTTTTACCCTATTTTCCCTTCCCTGGTCGCCGTGGGGCCCGCGCGCGCGGGAGGGCGGGAGGACGGGAGGACGGGAGGACGGGCAGACGTCCCGGCGCCAAGTGAGCAGTGAGCGAGCAAGCAAGCAAGCAAGCCAGCAAGCACTTGGCCCCGGGGGAGCGGGCGTGGGAAAGCGGGAAACCGTCGTCTGCGATGGTGGGTGTGACAGCGTTGCCTGCGCTGCGCCTTCTGCACCCAGACGCGGTCCCCAACGGTCCCCAACGCTCTTGCCTGCTCTTGCCTGCTCCTGCCCCGCTGCCGCATTGCCGCGGATAGGTCCGGTGCTGACAGCCGCTGCAGGCGGCCAGAAACAGCGCATCTGCATCGCGCGGGCCATCGTGGCGGATCCGAAGATCCTCTTGCTCGATGAGGCCACGTCCGCCCTGGATCCGGTTTCAGAGCGCCAGGTCCAGCACGCCCTGCGCACCGCCATGCAGGGGCGCACCAACTTGGTCATCGCTCACCGCCTGTCCACCATCAAGGACGCCGACTGCATCGCCGTCATGGCCGACGGCCGCATCGTCGAGCAGGGCTCCTACGCAGACCTGGTCGAGCGCCGCGGCGCCTTTCATCGCCTGCTGGAGGCCCAGAGCCTGGCCGTGCAGGAACCCGAGACCGGCGCAGCCGATGCCGTGCCACCTGCCGCCGCCGACGACGCAAAGCTTGAATCACCCCCGGCCAGCGACGCCGAAAACGCACCTGACGACGAACACGACAGCACCCCGCCCCGCCCCGCAACCCGCTTCATCTCCGCCCTGCGCGCCCACGACCGCCCCATGCTATTGGTCAGCATGGTCTTCTCCGTCCTTTGCGGCTGCTTGAGCACCGCCCAATCCGTCGTGCTGTCGGCAGTGAGTGACGCACCCCCCGATTGGCTTCCTGGCTGACCCAACACCGCCTACAGTGCATCGCCGCCTTCGGCAAGAACGCGTACAACCACGCGCGGCTGCGGCACGACGTCGACTTCTGGGCCGCCATGATGCTGATGCTGGCCTTCGTCGGCGCCGCCCTGCAGAGCGGCCAGGGCGTGGCGCTGGCTGTCTGCTCCGAAAGCATGGTCCGCCGCGCTCGCACCACCATCTTCCAGCACCTGCTGCGCCAGGACATGTCCTTCTTCGACATGCCTGCCCACTCGGCCGGCGCTCTCAGCACCCTACTCACCGGCCGGGCCGCGGATTTAGACGGGCTCAGCGGGGGCTCGCTGGGCATGCTGCTGGTGGGCGCCTCCACCATAATCTCCGGTCTCATCGTTGCCATTGCCATCGGCTGGAAGCTGGGGCTCGTTTGTACAGCAACCGCTCCCGTGCTTCTGGCCGCTGGCCACCTGCGTCTGTCGTTCCTACGCAAAAATGAGGAGCGCACGTCAAAGGCGTACGCGGCCGCCACGACCTACGCAACCGAGGCGTGTGGCTGCATCCGCGTCGTGGCCTCCCTCACGTTGGAAGACACGGTGCTGCGCCGCTACAGCGCCACCCTCACCTCGCAGGCCCGCAAGAATGCCGTCTCCACTTGCAAGGCCTCTATTTTCTTCGCCCTTAGCCAAGCCCTCGTCTACTGCTCCTTCGCCCTGTGCTTCTGGTACGGCGGCCGCCTGATGGCGCGCGGCGAGTACTCGATGCTGCAGTTCTTCATCTGCTACTCGACCGTCATCTTCGGTGCCCAGTCGGCGGGCAATGCGCTCTCAGCCGCCGCCGACACGTCCAAAGCACGCGCCGCCGCCCGCGACTTCGAAGCCGTGGCCCAGATGATGCCCACCATCGACGTCGACGACACGAAGCACGGCAGTTCGGACCCTCTCCCCCCGCCGCCCATCCGCGGCGAGATCGCCTTCAACAACATCTCCCACACCTACCCCACCCGCGCCTCCCACGGCCCCTCCCTCACGGACATCACCCTGCACATCCCCGCCGGCACCTTCGCCGCCATCGTCGGGCCCTCGGGCTCGGGCAAATCCACCCTCCTCGCCCTCCTCGAGCGCTTCTACGACCCCTCGACCGGCTCCATCACCCTCGACGCCACCCGCGACATCCGCACCCTCCCCCTCGCCCGCCTGCGCCAGTCCATCGCCCTCGTCTCGCAAGACACGCTGCTCCTCTCGGGCACCGTCCGCGACAACATCACGCTCGGCCTCGACACGGCCACGGCCTCGGACGCCGCCATCGCCGCCGCCGCCATCGCCGCCGCCGTCGCCGACGCCGCCCTCGCCGACGTCATCGCCTCCCTGCCCGAGGGGCTCGACACGCACGTCGGCGGCCTCGGCGGCGCCGCGCTGTCGGGCGGCCAGCGCCAGCGCGTCGCCATCGCCCGCGCCCTGCTGCGCCGCCCCGCCGTGCTGCTGCTCGACGAGGCCACGAGCGCCCTCGACACGGCGAGCGAGCGCGTCGTCCAGGACGCGGTGGTGCGCGCGGCGCGCGGCCGCACCACCGTCGCCGTCGCGCACAGGCTGAGCACCGTGAGGGATGCCGATCGCATCTTCGTCATGGATGCTGGCCGTGTGGTTGAGAGCGGGACGCATGGCGAGTTGGTGGCGAGGCGTGGGTTGTATGCGAGCATGGTGGCGGCGCAGAGTTTGGAGTAGGTGGGTGGGTGGGTTGGGCTGGGTGGAGAAGGGGTCTGGGTGGATGCCGTTGGGAGTGTGGACTGCGTGCAACGGTTGCAGCTTGTGCTACAATATACAACTACGGTGACAGGTCTATTTAGATTAACGGGTTCGACTGGGTTATGAGGTGGACGGGGTTATAAGATAGCGAACTATATGTTGCACTCGTTGATTTTGTTCGATCGCCGATAGGGTATACTATGACTTAACGCTAACTCCCTGCTTTAACTCTCTCATAACCCATCCCACCCTCAACATACTATGTGTGCCTGCGAACCAGGATGTTTATTGTTTTTGAAGGAACGCAGACAGAAAGTTTCGCCTTCTCTTTCCTCAGAGAGCCCTCATGGCTATAAGATTCGCGACAGCGCAATAGGCAGCTAAACCAATCATATTCCACGCCCAGGCAGACGCAATGAAACAACAGCAACGCACGAGTAGCCAATCCATCCCCCACCATACCCCTCGTGGTAACCTCGCACCACCCCCAGCAGCTGCATGCGTTGGAAAGGAAAGAAATCTTCTCCCCCCGCCCCACAAAATGTCTTGAACCGCCCCGTCGGTATCCCGAAATTCGTATTACCCTAAGACCCGAGCGCCGTCGCGATAGGTAGGCCAAGCGCTCTCTCTCTCCCCGCGCCGCACGAATGCAATCTCTAGCGCTAGTTCCCAACAGCTCGGATCCGCCAGCCCACACGGACAGCCCGCGGCGGGCGGTCGTCGTTGCCCCGGCGCACGCACCCATGCACCCACGCCGCACGCACCCACGCCCGCCCACCGGCGGCCCGCACGGGCCGTGGCGGCGGCGGGATCTACCGTTTTGGTTAGCGCCTGCGCCTGCGCCTACGCCTACGCCCGCCTCCTCCCCCCCCCTGCACATCTAGGTAAAACAAGCTCGAGCTCGTCCTACCTATCCTTTTACACGCACGCACCCCTGCTCTCTCATTCGCCGGTGAGTCGCTCTGACGAAATTTTCTTTTTGCTTTTTTCTTTTCCCGCCCGTTCTCGTGCGAGGTGTGGTTGGCGCCAGCAGCCATGACTACGTAGCTACCTAGGCAGGCAGCCAAGGCTGGCAGCCCCTCCACACCCACACGCACAAATGGCTTTTTTCTTCTCCACTAGGTAGGCAGGTAGGCACTGCTGCGGCTCCGCCAATGCATGCGTGCATGCGTGCGTGCGTGCGTGTATTGGACGACGGCCCTCGCCAACCCTTGTTGCAGATCTCTGGGCTTTTTTTTTTTTCGTTGTTCGTGTTGCTCCACCTCCCTCCTTCCCCCCCCCCCCCCCCCCCCCACCCGGTATTGGTTTGCGTTTTTGGCCGGGGTGGGAAAAGGCTAGATGGGGCTGTTTTTGGTTGTTGCAGTGTTGTAGTCGGAGCCACTTCCGGGGATTGTGGGTCAATGTAGCGCTAGTTTCGATTGGGGGAGGTCGTACGTTTGTGCCGGATGCGTCGTGGGTGGTTGGTTGTGTGTGTGTGTGTGGGGTGGTTTTTTTTCTTCTTCATTTTTTTTTCTGGCGCATGCGCTTCGTGTGCGGCGGTGTGGGAGAGGAGGAGCGATACGTTTCGGCTGGATGGTATGGCGGGGTAGTTGGACGGTTTGCTTAGCGGGCGGAGTGGGTCGGTAGTATGCGGATGCTCTTTAGGGTTGTTTCTTATTGCGAATAAGGTTGTGCTAGATAAATTTTGACTTTGCACTTGCAGCTGGTATACAGCTTCCAATGAAAGCGTGGAAGCGGTGAGTATAGCGAGAAAATTACTTGGAGAAAAAATTTAGCACGCATATGTCATTAGTGTCTCGTGTACTTCACTGATTTTTTTACCGTTTTGTAAATGCTGTTTGCTAGTTTTATTTTCTCTCCGAGGTTTTCGGGTCAGAAAGATTCTAAAATGGGTCAAGCGTCACGGATGACAAGAGCGCCATTCTTCGAGAAATCCTTCGTCTTAAGAGTTCTGCGTATCAGTGCCAAGCGTGGTGTAGCAGGTAGGCATCAACTTCCAGATGGTAGTACGACAAGGAGGTATACGCGATATATAATCCGAAAAGGAATTCAGAGCACCAACATAAGAGACCCAAACAGTAAAATAAAACACGTTACAATGTTCTGACTGCGACCTGCTTATAAGTAACGCATGTTCGATATCGGCAATGTCGTTTCTTGAACGGAGCACCATATGCTGCCCGACAACCTTAAACGGTGTCTGGGTACGAAGAAGAAAATCCATTTAGGACTCTTGCAGTAAACTTACGGCGTCATGCTATAGGAGTCTAGTCTCATCCTGCAGGGCCTTGGATAGAATACCTCGTATACCGAAACGAGAGCCGATACGCTGGAATCATTTCCGCTACCCACCTCTCGGATTCTTCGTCCTCCCAGCCATACCCATCGTCTAATATATCCCGCGCCGCCGGATAACCTTAAAGGTTCCAGAACTCAGGTTTAATTTATCTCCATCACTAACGACCTCTTGCAGCGTGCCGAAACTGACCCACTTCACAAGCTGTGCGGCAAGCCCTCATCATCCCCCGCCACGCCGTTCCAGCACCCCACCTCTCCACATATACGGATCTAATCCCTGCTCCATCTCGATCGCTGTCACCATTCCCCCGGTCCAAGTGAGGGGAAAAGGCAGGAAGTTTCAACTCCTTGCCCCCAGAAGCCCACATTTGTAATCGCCTTCGTTGCTGCCGTAGAGATGGAATTGAAATGCGGCGCAATGGGTTTTTCATTGGCGGGATGCGAGAGTGGAGGGGTCGGGCTGAGGGTGGAGAGGTGGCATGATCTCTATTGTATTCCTAGTTATAAGATCACCATACTCGGGCTCGCCAAGCCTGATTACATCTCGTATGTGTTGCAATGCCTTTGCATACTGATGTGAAACCAAGAAAGTTTCACCTCGATTGGGGTTGAGTTTAGCCATGGAAAATTCTTCATGTAAAAATATGTATCGGGTTTCATGATGGCATTAAGAAATACTGGATTGTGTCGTTCATTGCTGCTGAGTTTGGACGCGCTTGCAGTACATACAATTGCAAACGTAATCGAAACCACGCCAACATGTGGATGCATGCCCCACCGCTTCTAGTAACCACCCCGACTTTTCCTCTGCGATTTGCACAAGACCGAGCTGGCCTTTCGGTATATTTATAATGATATGTTTGTTTGTAGCAGTCTCCTTAGAAACGAAGTCTTTTAAAAGGTATTTTTCTTAATCGTTCATTTGCATACCAACATAAATGTGCTACAAGAAGTGCCGGTCATTGTGTTGGTAAGGCTTCTCAGAGTGAAGGCAGTAACCACCTGACCGACGCTCGCCGCCGCTCGCAATGGGACCGCCGTAGCCGCTTGTCAACTACAAGTCAATCCGTACCTTCACCAGGTTCCCGCCCGCCCGTGGTTCTGGTCACCCACCAAAGCGCAAACCACACTTGACTTGACTCCTGATTTCGAACGGGGAATGACTCATTTCCAAATATTTCCCGAGAGGCTTGCCCCGCGCACTTTTATGGTCGCCCACCGAAGCGCAGATCAAAGTACCTCACATGCTTTGTGTGCTGAGAAGATGCCGCTCGATTGGCTCAAGTCACCGCGGCCCATACAGCTCGTGAATTTTCTACACCTCCATCTTTCGCGAAGACGTCGCCCAACTCCCCCGATATTCTGCATGAACGATAACGGATAGCAACGAGACAACGGCTTGCAAGCTACCATGACCTGATGTGGGTAGATACTGGAATTCCAAACGTTAAACCAGCAGAGTGAGGTGTCTTTGTAGCGCCATCGATACCGGGTTGATTCTGGGCTCTGGCATCAAGTGAAGTAGAGGCTGGATACTTGTTGTTGAACCATCCAAGATGCTGTCGCTGAGCGAAGCTGCACAGACGAGGTCCGGAAAGAAGACAAGTGACCGGGTTGTCTTGGGTATCACTTCTCACAGTACAGGTGAAGGTCATGAAGTAACAGCAAATAACAAGGCGGATCGATTTGGAGGTCATGGACGGGAATAATAGTAGGTATCCAGGGGTTTCGAACGGTGGAAGTTGCCAAAAAGTGAGTTGAAGAAGTGTATCTGGTGATCCACATACGCCAGGGACACTAAAGCCAGCCCCACCCTCGTCCAAGTTTCCATCCAGACACCCTCAGCCTAATAGTATCCCTGGAAAAATCCGCACCTAGACGTTCGAAGTTACCAACGATCTGCTTTCGTATTGGGCCATGTGCATGGACCCTGCATTGAGGCTCGTCTGGTCTTTGGTGAGGTGAGAGGAGCAGAGAGATGAAGGCCGTCGTAGCCGTGGCAAGCAAAACACAGCAAAAGCCACAACATCAATCGTATATTCCGGTACGTATCTGTGCGACGGCTTTGAGAAAAACTCCTCAAGCGTTGTCACAAAATAAAGCTCACAAACGACATGCTCCTCTCCCTCACCACATCCACCCTCTCGACAAGCTCCACCGCCGCCACCCGCTCACTCGCCACCTCAATGTCCGTCGCGTCAAGCACCTCGGGCTGCGCCAACGCCCTCGCTACAAACCTCCCCACATCGGCCGCATCGCACAAATCCACTACCGCATCGGCCCTGAATGCCGCCTTCAGCACCTCCGTCTCGGCCAGCCCGGGAAAATCCACGCCGACTTCGGCAGCAGCGAGTCCTGCATAAACACCGTCGGCCTCGAAATCATCCAATGCGGCACGCCCCCGCCGCGAACCACCTCCTCATTTGCATGAAGACGAGTTGAACTGTTGATAAAGGCTCTCGGCAGGTGACGCGTCAACGTAGCTTCTTTTCCGGTCTTGCGGTAGGAAAGGTCGTGTCTGAAGCCCACCGTAAAATTTATCTACGGCGAGCGCAGCGGCCACTTGCGACGAACCTCCGAGAACCGCTCCGTTGCAAACTGCTCTTGCTCACAAATGTATCCAGAGCCATCGTACCCTTGTTGATTGAGCATCATCACTTGGTGCAGCAGCAACTTGGATCTCCAACCGCAATTATCAACAATTGGAGTGGCAGAAGCAAAGCCGTTCACTATCGTCAATCTGCCCTATCTAAGTGCTAAAGCTATGAACAGTGAACTCTAATATGTCCATGACCGAAGAGTCCACACGTCTACGAAGCTATCTGCAGCACCCTACAGACAGCTGTAGACAGCGCAGTTCGGTCTCTATCCCAAACTCTCTCCTCACACCTTCTTCCGACACGACCACCCACATACACACTTCCGGCCCGCGCTCACTGCCGCCTGTCCCCAAAGCCATCGTTGGCCAAGCACACTCAAAACAGCGCTGATGGCTTACCTCAAGCAGTCGTCTTCGGGATCGACCGCGTGTGCACAGCACAGCACTACCTCACACGAACGAACGAACGGACGGACGGACGGGCGGACGAGTACGTGCGGCTGCAAGGGAGGGAACCGAACGGATGGGGGAGGGAAGAGGATACGATCTGCTGAAGGCGAAGCGGGGCGATTTGAGGAGCGTCGGTGGACGGCGTTTGGTTTCGGCGTGGTCGAGAGCGGGGGCGTCAAGTCGAGAGGGACCAACATCTCCGCGTGTCAAGCATGGCGCGGCGGCGGGCCTCTTGCTTTGCTAATGTGTAGTCAGTGGGGAGTCGCGGTGACTGCTACTACTGGAGGGCCGGGACTGACTGTCTCTCAAAGCTGCAACGTGGGAGAGGTGACTCCAGCGAGTTGTTGCAGCACATCTTCACTCAAGACAGCATTCACTGATTAGTTGGTTAGAGGAACCATGGTCATTGATTGCTACGCTTCAGGAACAACACCTCCCGCATGAGTAGGCATCAAGCAATTCGTAGCTCCTCCGCCGTAGTGCTTCGGGTAATGATGGTCGGGAACCCACGCCATCCAGAAAGTTACTGTAGAACCCAAGCAAAGAAAAGCCCACTGTCGAAATGACGAGCCCGGCTACTGCTTCAGAACCTGGACCTCCATCAAGCCGACGGTTCCATCTTCCCTCACGACCGTCGCGTTCACAACCGTCTGCATGGGCAAGAAGTCGTAAACCTTGACGCCGTCCTTGAGTCCAACGTCGGGCGCGGGACCAGTGCCGGTGTCGGGGCTCTCGGTCAAGCGCACGGGCTCGCTGTTGTTGTGGCGATCAGAGCAGACGCCGCCCGGGGTGATCATGTCGCCATGGACACCGACAAAGCCCTGGATGGTCTCGTACTGGTGTGCAATCTCGGTCCAGTTGCTGTTGACGGTGCCCACGCCACCCGGGACCACGTGGTCGAACAGGGCGACGACGAGCTCCTGGGAGTGGTTCTCGGCCTGGTTGCAGTTGGCGTATGCATCCGCGACGGCCGAGTCCTTGGCGTAGTTGTCGAGCCAGATGTCGGTCTCGTGGAAGGCGCCGGCCGAGATGTTGGGGTAGCCGTGCGTATCCACGCTGTGGCCGACCTCGTGGACGAAGACGGAGATGTGGTCGTTGGCGCCGCTGAACATGATGTTGTCGCCCGCGTTGAAGGCGCCAATGCCGGGGCCGGGGACGGAGATGAGGTGGCGTATCGTGCTGCGCATCTTGACGGGGATCTTGCCGAAGAGGTCGGCGACGACCGTCTGGGTGAGCGGGGCGTCCTTGTGGGTGCAGATGACCCACGGCGAGGAGCAGTCGGTGTAGTTGACGTTCCAGATGGTGACGTCGGACGCGGAGAGATTCTGGCCCTCGACAATGTCCTTGCAGTCTTGAGGGATCCATCCGGGGGCCCAGACGGAGAGATCGTAGTGGGGCGCGTGAAGATTGTCCAAGAGGCCCTGGTCGAGAGAGCCGAGGCCGTTGTCGAAGGCGACGGCAGCGTTCAGACCTGCGTCAGCCACGACAGACGTGGTGAGGGTGGCAGCGAGCAGGGTCAAGATGAAGGCCGGGAACAACATGATGGGATGAAAAGAGTGACCTGGCGTAGTAAGTAGCGCTGAAATGACCAGTCGAGTGAGGACGGGTGAGCGGAGTAGGTGAGTGACCGGGTGAAGCTGGACAAGTGAGGGTGAAAAAGTGAAGCGGAAGCCAAGGTAGATCGGGTGCGGTAAGGGATTGGGAGAGGGCGTGGGAGATGGGAAATATGAAGAAGGATATTAAGAAGAAGAGCAAGTGCGGTGGGATAGGTGAGGTAGGACAGGTGAGGCAGTAAGACGGAGATGTGAAGCAGGAGAAGCGAAGCAGGAGAAGCGAGGACATGGTGCCGTTGCTTCCAGAGTGCTTACTGTGATGGCCTTGAATGGTCTGAGATGGATGGAAATGAATGGGAGGTTTTAAGATGTCTTGGAAGTTGAAGTAAAGAACGAGAGTGGTAAAGAGAAGAGAAGGTCGGAGGGCCGGAGGGGATTATATAGATGAGCCCCGGCACTGGCAGGAGCGACTGTCCTGCCCTCACGTGCCGTCGGTCTCGCTTGCCGGCACACTAACGAGGAAAGCTGTTCGGTGTCGGGGGCGGCAAACTCACATAGCCTGCTCAAGTTCAACCTCGACGGCCTGTCGTCATGGTCCTTGACCATGACGACAACGCCATGCGCACCCACTCTTCCACCCACCGCCCGCCGCTTCGCCGGCACCGCCGTCTTCGCGTGACTTGGCCGCTCAGCAGCCAGGCCATTGCGCACTCCAGCCGCTTCGGCCTCCCCAGACACCTACGGCACCCCGCCTACACATGCCATACCACACCACCCCGTCTGCAGCAACGCCTGTCGCTCACCGTATCCAGCCACGCTCTTGAGCAAGCCCTACGACTTTTCGTGACGAAGCGGTGGGGCATGGAGTAGTTCTTCTCCATCTGCAAGCAGCATGGACATGGTACGCCCACGTACGTCTCATCCTTGAACTTGAGATAAAAGTCCAGCATCTACGAGACCCCAACAGACCGCCGTGATAACTCCCGTCTCGACGCTGCGTAACCACCAACGGCGAATTTGTCAACGTAAACGCACAACCGCCGCCCTCAGCTGCACACACGCCAGCCGTTTCCCAGGACACGCGCCGGAGCAGCGCGAGAAAGGGTGTGAAGATGGTGGTTGAAAATTTTGTGTGGTAAGTAGAGATGGAATGCGAGAGGGTGCTGTTCCAGTCCGCCCAGCGCCCGGCTCAAAAACAGTCTAAGCTATATACTCGAGAAAAACCGGACTGGTTATGACTTTGCCTCCATGAGACTCTCTGCCTACAAAGTAGACTGCCTGGTTCTCTCCAGCGGCGTGAGTGTTGGCTGGAATACTAAACGTCCCTTCCACCCGTCTTGGGAGTGGTACGTCCAGAAGCAATCCAGCCGATACAGCAAGCTCAGCTCCACCCTTGATCTCAATCTGCTTCCCGTCAACTTGCTCCAGCTCGTGTCGACTGGCAGATAAACGGAACTCAGGCTGCGGCTTGTGAGGATTGCCGTTGAGCACGTTGCCGACCTTGACATATCCCCCCAATTTCCCCGTAACACTGACAGAAGAAGGAGTCTCGGACGCAGCAACGAAGAAGATGTCTACGCCGTCGAAATCCCCACTCGTGCGTGTGTTGAAGATGACCTGGCTCTCCGAAGCCAGCTCGACGACATCCTCCGGGTTATCCAGCACCCCGCCAAACGGCTGAATGTGTGAGATGACGGCGTCCGTCACCAGGATCGATCCCCTCCACACCGCCTCCCGGTATCTGTCGTAGACCCGCGCTCCCGACCACCTGACACGAAGCTTCCGTCGCGTCCCTCCCGCCGCATGCTGCTCCGCCTCCCGCTGCAAGTCGCGCCGGAACACCATCCCCCCCGCATCCCATGCCTCAACCGACCCAAACCCACTCCTCCCATAAAACCGATACCGCATCTCCACCCCTTCCCCAACCCCCACCTCCACCTCATCTCCCTGCATCTTGCCCTCCTCCCCCACCTCCACCAACCCCACCAGCCTCTCCCCCGTCGTCGCAAACGTCCTCCGCGCCCTCAACGCCGCCGCCACCCCCCTCCACTCCACCCTCTCCGCGCCCCACACGCCCGTCAACCCGCCCCGCGCCCCGAACACCGCCGTCCCCGGCACGCCCCCGCCGCACCTGCCCCGATGCTCGTCCGAGTTGGCGCAAACGCCCATCCGCCACCCGCGCCGCACCGCGTCGCGCAGCAGCCACTCGAAGACGCCCCACGCGCTGCCGACCTCCAGCAGCCGCTCCAGCCGCGGGTGGTGCCACGCGAGGTTGCAGCGGCGCCCGCCCACGTGCGGGATCAGCAGGTGGCGGTTTTCCTCAGCTGCGTACGTCGCGTACAGCTCGTCCAGCGGCCACGCGCCCGGCCGCAGCTGCGCCGGGCCGTGCTCGTTCCACTCGAAGCTGCGGGCGACGTTGCCGGCGCGGTCGAGCGGGAAGGCCGGGGCGGTGGAGACGTCTGTCGTCTTCGTCGGGTCGTCGAGGAAGACGACGTTGTGGTCGCCGCCGGCGGCGGAGTTGCCGCACCATTCGGTGCCGGGGTAGATGAGGAACTTGTCGGGGATGTTGGCGGAGGCGATGACGGCGAGGGTTTGCGTCCAGCGGGCTTGGGTGATGTTGAAGTCGTTGGCGGTGTAGCCGACGATGTCGAGGCCGGCGATGTGCTGGGCGTAGGAGAAGTTGTAGGTGGATGAGTTGGTGCCGACGGTGTCGTCCGAGTGGACGTGGAGGTCGGCGAAGAGGGGGCGCGGGGTGGGGATCGACGATTCTGCGGTGATGGGGTCCGTGGTGGTGGTGATGATGGTGCCGCCGTGTGGGATGTCGGAGACTGAGACGGACACGGTGTAGTCTCCGTTTGTCGGCAGAGATACTGTGGTGTCGGTTACAGTCCATCCTTGGCTCGGGAGTGGAAGCTGCTTGTCGAAGATGGCTTCGGAGGATCCCTCATCTGTTACGGTGATTCGGGCGTCTAATCCGGCCAAGTTGGCCGTGGCGTTTCCCCACGCGTCGTGAGTGTGGATGTGGATTGGAAAGGGCACGTTTGGTCTGACGACACGCGGAGAAATGGCTTTGACTTTTGCAATGGGCCCCGGCTTGATTGGGATGGCAATGTCCGGTTTGATGGGTGCAAATCTCGAGGTTCCAACCGGGTCGATGTACCACCTCATCATGAACTTGTCCTCCACGAAAGTCTGGACCCGCGTCCCTCGGGATCCCCATCGTCGATCACCCATGCGTACAACGATCTTGTCTCCCGGGTTCAGATAACCGTCAACCACGTCGATCAGAATTGCCTTCTGAAACGGCCGCTCGTGGCCCTTTTGGTCGAACCGGACCGCAAGCGACTGGACCGTTGCAGCTGTCTGACCGGGATGGAGGGGACCCGCGATGTACTCGGCTGATACGTAGTTGTCCTTCTCCGGATCCGTCGTTTGGAACAGAGCCCAGTCGGAGTAGAATTTGAAGGTGCCCTTGATCCAAGCACCATCAGCCAGGCCACTGGCACCGACAGTGTATTCAACAACCAGTTCCGTCCATTGGCCCGCGATCAATGTCTTGGGATTGTGCTCCAGGCTTCCAAGAAATGGCAGGGCTTTGGTGTATTGGTACAATCCCTCTGGAGCAAAGTATTGCCCCGCCAGGGCCGTAAGCTCTTCATCGGAGAGAGTTTTCATGGTAGTAGGCCGTCTGCTTCAAACGAGGTTGAACGGACAAAGATATTGTTCTGATTATTGAATCTTGATCGATGTTATGTGGGGTTTCTTAGTGGCGTCATCGGAAGATGAATGACGTGATTACTCGGTATCTTCCGGGTCAAGAGGTTCACCCTAACTTAACATACAACTGTGATGCTCTTCAAGTCGTCATGATCTTACAAAGCTGAGGTGGAACTGGTGTGCTGGGTCCTCTTGATTATGCCGTAAAGAGGGTAGCCACCACCCCTCAGACCAGTCCAAGATGCGTTTTCACGTGTTTTATCGTTCCATGGCATCGCAATACACGGACGAGAAAGGGCATCCGAAGGGTCGCGTACAGAAACAGCCAACCAAGCGTGCAGAAAGATGTGGCAGAGTTTCCTGGTGCCCGGCAAAAGCATGGACAACTCCCCTATGCTCTTCTGGCATGCGTTTGCTTTCCCCAATTGGTAGAACTCCATAGCTTGGGTCAAGCCCACGTTCACCCGCCTCGTGCTCTCTCCCTGCCCTGTATATTCTACTGGTACTGCAAGATAAACGAAGAAGTCTTTGTTGAAGAATGAGAAGCCGCATATAGAAGATACCCAAAATGGAATGCGTAATTAGGCTTAGTATACCTCACACCATGTACGTAAGTCTTCTATTGCCAACCCCATAGATGGGTCAATCCATCAGGTTCAAACAGTCCTGTCTCTTACGGCAGCGGAATACTCTGAGCGTTCGTCGAGAACATCCCGAGCGGGTCCACCTGCTTCTTGATCTCCTTCATCCTGGGATAGTTGTCCGCATACAGCCTCTCGCTCCACTCCGCCTCCTTCAACTCGGTATCCCTGTAGTTCACGAAACCCCTCACCGGCACACCCTCCTCCCTCAAGGTATCCAAGAACGGCCGGAACCCAGCCTGCATGTACTCGATGCCATCAGCGGGCCACTCACTCAGGGTGGTCTGCAGCCTGCCCTCCCAGCGCACGAGCCACAAGCTATCCGCATGGGCGAACGAGGTATCGCCATCCTGGATATCCCTCGACACGCCGCCCCACAAGTCCAAAAACCCGAACTTGGTCAGATCCGTCCTGTTGAACGCGAGCGTCGTATGTTCGTACAGCGCCTTGGCCGACTCGCGCGTGAACGGCTGGTCCTCGCGCAGCACGACGGCCTGCAGGTACATGTTGCGCGGGGGGAAGGTGTCGGCGGAGCCGTTGAGCGCGGGGGAGGCGATGACCTCCATGGACCAGAAGTCCTCGACGGCGGTGGTGATGGTGGTGGATGCAGGGAGGGCGGCCATCAGCGGGGCGATGGTGGCGTTGAAGTCGGCCGGGTCGCCGTAGAAGTAGCCGCTGCCGGAGTACGGCGGCGCGGTGAGCGACCAGCGCAGGGCGAGGGTGTCGGGGCAGCCGCCGGAGAGGGCGTAGTCTTGGATCGCCAGCAGGGCGGAGACGCCGTCGTCGAGCGTCGTGGTGTTGGCGTCGAGCGTGATGGTGAAGTTGGTGACGTGCGTGTGCACGGGCTTCCAGGTCTTGGTTGTGAGGGAGAGGAGGATGCCGTAGCTCGACCCGGCGCCTTGGGCGACCCAGAACAGGTCGGGGTTCTCGTCGCGGGATGCCGTCACGATGGTGCCGTTGTAGAGCATGTAAGTGACGCTGGAGAGGTAGTCCATCGGCGTGCCGAGGAAGCGGGACGTCGTTCCGAATCCGCCGCCGATGGAGGAGCCGGCCAGGCCGACCCAGTTAGCTCGCACGTGCGGGAAATGGCGCCCGTGGTTGTTCCAGAGCCAGGTTGCTACTGGTCCGACGCGGCTGCCGCCGCCGTAACTGTTCGCTGCTCGTCAGTGTGTTGCTCTGGTTGCTGGCCAAGCGGCTTACGTACGTCAGAGTCTCGGCGGTCTCGTCGTAACTGATGTCGGTGAACTTCTCCATGTTGATGACAAGGGCGCCATCGTTGCCGCCGAGGCCGTAGGCACCGTATGAATGACCACCGTTCAGGGCGGACACCTTGAGGGAGAACTGCTGAGCACAGGAGAGAGCGGTGGCAATGTCGTCTGAGGTCTCGGGGTGGATCACGGTGATGGGCTTGGGCGTGATGCGGAGCTGCCACGGGGAAGTCTCGTTGGCCCAGGTGGGCTCACCGTCGAAAGTGGCGCCGACTTGGCCGAGACATTCTTCGAGCGAAGCCGATTCTTGGGCGGCGGCGAGCGCGGTGGTGCTGGCGAAAAGGAGCGACTGGACCAGCAGCTTCTTCAGGCCGCGAAACGAGCGTGGGGATTCCATAATGGGAAACCGGCGATAAAACAGCAAACAAATGTAGGGACAATGTCTGAGTTTCAATCGTCTCGACGGGGCATCCGTCATTTAAAGGAGAGATCAAGTGCCCAGTTCGGCCAGCGATGGAGGTACGCATACTGAATCATTCGATAGTGGTGCGCATGCGAGTGGGCTCTGGGCTTCTTGCATACAATACTTGGCAGGAGGGACGACGGCAAAAAGAGTAAACCTCGCTAAAATCTGGACCTCCAAGCTCTGTCGCTTACATTGACGTTTCCGTCTGCACCCATGCCCTGAAAACCCGATGAGATGGCATTATCGCCGCTGGGATCTGTCGCGGCAGTTCCTGTTCAGGAAGGAAAATCAGTCATATGCGTTGTTTACGGCGTCCCGAAATACTTGGCTATGTATACGCAGAGAGATGACAGCCTTGGCTCAAACATTGGTAGATGCGCCGTCACAAGTCAGGATGAATGCGCGTTGACCAGCTAGTCAGATGCACAGTTGTATGAATGAAACATTGTAGCTCGCCGTATATCGGTGCGTAACTTTCCGCATTGAAACTCGGGTTTCTCTGGGCGACCAGGAGACGGGAGAGGCGCCCAGTGACCAGAAAGCGGTGGTCCGGGCGTTCCGTGGGCATCCGTGATGCCCCATCCACCTGTCGACAAGACTTCACCGCCAGTAATGGAACTGTCGAGACTGCTGCCGAGCAGCAAATAATAGCGAATCCGTGGACGAGAGGCATGGCATGCAATGATCGCTTGGCTCCGAAGTGATTTTGGATGCCGCAGCGGGAAGAGGTCTCTCCGGCCAGAGGCACGATGATGGAGCCGAGTCAGGGAGGAATCGACCCACTATTTCTGCCTTCATCCGGCCTCTCTCTTCTACGGCGTCATAGCCTCCTGCGAGCGAAGAAAGGAGACCAAGCAGCATATCAGCTCTTAAGGTTGCTCCGTCATCGTGGACCTCCTGCAGCACTACTCATGTGGAGGATTTCAGGGTCACTGCGATGCAACACCGGTTGCAAAGCGATATCCGAACAGGGAAAGGCGGGAAACCTTAAAGATGCGGCTGAATTTGAAGAAAGAAACGGACGGGACCTTGGTCTCCTTTGCGAATACGGTAAGCGTCTGGCAGGCGGATGTTAAAAAGATGGCCACGGTCTGCAGCCTCTGTGGGCGAAAATGATGCTTGCACAACATCTCGTGCCACAGCCACCCACGTGCCAGATGTTATCACTCTGTAAACCCTTCAGGCTATCTTACGTGTAGGAAAAACCATTTGTGCTTCCTGGATTTTGTGAGAGTGTTCCATTCTTCGTATTCGGGGTTGACCTCGGTTCGTAAGCGAGACTTTTGCAGTCAAGGAGCCAGTGCAAATGCCCCAAAAAGGAAATAGGCGACGCTTTGCAGGAAGCGTGGTCGGCATTCGAGTTTAAATGCGCACAATCAGTCAAAGACAGTAACACTGCTAGAAAAAAAATCAATCAATCCATCACGACTTTCCGTTAGTTCAACTTGACTCCATCGTCGCCTCCTGTGCAGGTACCTTGAATGGTGAATGTGGTGCATCGGACAAACAGCGAACAGTCGCCTGACGACCGTGTCTTGCCTTTTGGATCACGAAGCAGAGAAGACCTCCACCCGAAACAAATTGCGTCGGTGAGCGATTCCATTTCGCAAGCACAGGAAAAGCTCTGGGAGGACCGGGCCGCGGTATCACCCACAGAACTATTGGTAGATTTCGGTACAGAGCTAGATTCCATTAGAGCATGGCGAAGACTACAACTGAGCTGGTAGTAGAATATGGCCATCTCACAAAAGTGCAGCTGCTTTTGGAACGAGGCGCGGAAATCAGCATCCTTACGGATTGCAGAGTGAAAATCACACTTCATTTGGTAGTAGAGCGTGGCCATCCCACAGTTGCACGGGCTCTTATGGATCATGGTGTTGAAGTCTAAACAATCACGTGATGAGGAGCGAAGAGCAAAGGTTGGGAAATTGCTTATTGGACTAGTAGAAGTGTAAGTTATCCATGTGCTCGGTAGTGGAAATCGGGCTCGTTATATGACATCATGAAGGTATCGGGACTTTAAGGTTGCCTTTGGTGGTGACAGTTGGTCGTGCAATATGACTTCAGGACATTCTGCACGGATGCGACTAAGTAGTCCCAAGGCACCAATACATGTCCTTGGTTGGGTCGGCTCGCGTCGTGCTAGATGGCGGGCGGAATTGCGAAGCAGTATAGCTCATTCGAGCCAGTGGTCTCCCTCACCTTGGACCCCGTCGTCTTGTTTCTGCGGACCGCCGCGGCCTGGAAGATTACGCGCATCTGGAGTGATGCACGAACCAGGCGTCTTACGCACGAAGGCATCGGCTAGGCACCTGGTCTTGCACGACAGACGCCGTGCCTCCGGCCGCCGTGCCTGGCGAACTGCTCGCCGTGATGGACTTGGTGGATCGTGAGCATCCGAGACTGCGGGTCTCAGTGAATTTTGTGCTGAAAGGAGCAGATGGGGGCATTGAGAGAGAATAAGTTGGCTTGCCGGAAGCTGGAGACGAGGAGGGGTGGATCGTGGAACGGGAAGGTGCCAGAGCTCTAGAGTATCTGATGCAGAGGGTGTCTTCCAAGGGATGGCGTAGAGATTGACGTAGAACATCGAACGTTAGGGTTTATGCAGTGTACTGGGTAGCATTAAAACGTCACTCTAATCCTCGCCGCCCTCAGGTATGACATTATCGTAGGTAATAGCGTGCCTTTCCTATCGGTGATTGTCCCATGCACAATTCTTGCATAATGGTTCGTCACCGTGTTTCTGTAGTAGTCCCTGCGGCCGTTCGGACCGGGCGTTTCGTAGTTCTCCAGCAGCGTAGGGCTGTTGAACCCAGCACACAGCAGCGGGATGATGGCCAGTCATACTTCCTCATCTGAACCGGTACTCTGTATATTTATGTCCCCTCAATAATACTTCAACACTGGCACAGATTATAACGAGCAGGCGGCACCAGACCACGAGTCAGTCGCTCAGCCGCAGCCCAGTAAGCAAGCCACAGCTCTCGCCAAACCCTGCACCCCTCACTAGGGCGTTCCACACCCCGCAATTCTGCCTGCGAGCGACCGCCGCTCCAAACTCATCCCATCCTCAAAATTCATCCACACTTTCTCACGCGTGTAGCCATCTTATTCTGCCTCAATCACTGTGCGTCACTCACATACCGCTGGATTGTGACGTCCAGACAGCTGACAAGCCTCAGACGAGCAGGAACTGCAGAGCAGCGCGATGCTGGCTTTCAACTCCCCACAGGTGCCTCCTCTTGTGAGACAGGTCCTGTTGTGGCCGGGCCGCAGATATCTGCCCCTCCGTATAGTTGTCGGCTTCTCTGCGCTTCTCCTCGGTCTCTTTAAGCCCCATATGCTTCGCTCTGCGAGGGACTGTATTTCCTTCTTCCTTTTCCCCCACCTCCTCGGCGGGCTCACTGCAACGTTTTATGTTCTCCCTATACTCCTCATACTACGCGACCTTATGATCATTTGCATGCACGTCTCCAGCCTTGTCCAACGCTTGCAGGCTGACCCCCATGGCCCGCAACAACGACCAAATGATACCGAAGCACTGGGCTATTTCGGACTCCTTCGTCTCTGCGTCCTCGCTCTCGGCTGCTTGCGCCCCGATCTCGCTGGCTTCACAATTCATAAGTTCTTCGACGTTGCCTCCCAGTCCCTCGAATTTTGTATCCGTCACGGTATCCCTGCTCTCATTCTGCGCGACTTCATACTCGCCCTCGGCACCTTCCTCGGTAGCGTATTCGACATTCACGATCCTCAGGGACTGGAATAGGTGTTGTCGTGTGGGACCGTGGCGGTGTGGCAACGGGCGCTCAGTGTCGATTTTAGGACAATTGCTTCTGGGGTTCTTTCTTTTCTCTTTTAGTAGAGAGGAGGAACGGTCAAGAAGGGCAGAGCAAAAGGATTCGTATGTACTATCTACAATCAAGGAACACAAAACGTTTGGCCTAATTATAGCGCGCTGAGCCAAAGAGGCTTTCATACTTGATAAAAGCTTCATGGCGTGTCCGGGTATTGCTTAATTGTACGATCCTGTACTAGCGCATGAACTCACTGACGTCTCGCAAGGAAATGGATTGTCACAACCTTCTGGGTTTGTGCAAGACCACCCGGGACATCCCCATGTACAGTAGGTTGTCCAGGTGTTTGAATCATCCGTTATGGTAAACAACCCAGTTGGCGATGTCGCCTGCGGCGTGGTGGACGCTGGTGTCGATGGTGCTGTGGTAGATGTTGTGCTGAGCACCGGCACCAGTGTCACCGATGGGACGGCTGATTGTGTCTGCCGCTCTTGTGACGTCGTAGTCTGGGCTACAGAGTTGGTAGATGTGAGGGCTTTTGTGCTCTGCGTAGGTATACTCGTGTGCGAGGAACTTGAAGAGGAAATCGTGTCTGTTGATACCGAGGGTGACTGTGCGCTTAATGTGTTGAGACTTTTTGATCTAACCTAACGTCAGTTTTGGAGCCTCCGAAAGCCGGCATTAAGTCAGATTACTCACTCACTAGCTGAACCACTCCCTGACTGATGTCGCTTTGAGGTCTTCAATAGCACTGGAGGTAGAGTGGCAGCAATTGTTATGAGTAGAACAATAACCATGACGATGAGTGACTTCTGGCAGGTAGTGCATTTTTTCCAGTATTGGATGCAGGCCTTACAGCCGGCAGGCTGCTTGCGCTGAAGAACTGATGTATCTTCGTAGCTAAGTGGCTGGATAGCTGCCGTTGACTGGGATCTCCGCTCTGCGTGAGATGTGGTACTCCTGTGTAGTGAAATATTATTGTAAATATACCATCTGCCATCCAAGTCCGAGGTATTTGTAGGTCCATGTCGATTCCCGAATGTTGCATCGGTAGTGTCGCCGGTAATTCCAATCTGGCTGTATCTGTTGGCATTTCGAAGTCCATCTGTCTCTCGGGTCGCCATGTCGGGTGATAGGGAAGGAAGTGATCCTCGCCGCAGCCAAAGCTGCAGTGTAATAGGGAGTGATGTATTAAACCTTTCCTTCAGCCTTGTCCGCGCCAAAAAAAAAAAAAAAAAGGGAGGAGGGGGAGGGGGGGGGGGGGGGGGGGGGGGGGGGGGGGGGGGGGGGGCTAAATTTCGCCATTGGGTTTTAATTGCAAGGCTTGACGCATAACGCGTGGCCGGAGGATCTTACCTGCTCCATTAGGATAAACGACCGACTTATTGGGCGTCTTCTTTCAGCCTTGCGGATCTGTGCCAGGCCGAGTAGGCAGCAAGGTTGCACAAGGGACAGGGTTAATTGGTCACAAGACGATTTTTATTCGCCCTAAGGCAGCATATCAGCCTCGCCAACCTTTTGGATCGGCTCGCATGATCCCCCCTTCGCAGAGCCTTGCCGCTTATTTGTGCCCGCCTTCACCGGCCTCAAGCCTCAATATTGCTGACGACGTGAAATTCCACCACTGGACAGAAAACACGATTATTTCACATGCTCAAAAGTTTAAGCAGTGAGTTCGCAGTGTGCGTGACCACTTGCTCTTAGTCCCTTCATGTCAGGTATAGAAGCGTTCGGGGTCGCCGTTGGTGCTGCCCAGCTCTTATCCTCCGTGGTTTCGATCATTTCAGCTGTCTCCACAATCCAAACGCTTACCCGAGAGGCACCTCACCGGATTCGCTGGCGAAGTCGTCAGCTTCGATTTTTATTGAGCGTTGTCCAATCCATCACCCAGGACGGCCGACTGCAAAACGCAAGCGTTACCGAGTATATTCTCGCTATCGAGAACCAAATCAAATACTTACTACAAGTCATCGACAAAAGTAGGAACTGCCTCTCAAAGACTCCCATCAAAAGAGTCTGGCATTTGTTCAATACGGAGAAGAAAGTCTTGCAAGGGTTTGCTAATCTCGAATCCGAGAAAACGAACCTGATTCTGTACATCACCTCCTACGAAAACTCTTGTGGCCAGCATACCGGACGGATGTCTCATAGTTCCAATAACCCGTTCAACAAACGATCACTTGGAACTCCTCTTTCGAGTCCGGTAAGTCTTCTTCACATTTGCGACAATTGTTTCACGTACTAAATACAACTTCGAAGGCCGACACCAAGATGTCAGATACACACATGCATGACACCAATGACATTACGGGCTCGGCTGAATCAGAAATCCGCGAAACATCTGGAACTGCACTTGCACGCAGGCCAACTGGCGTCCCAGCGCCTCCGATGCCCCCTGCTCTATCCCGCATGTCACCAAACACTGCGAGTGCGGCTGCAACTACAGAAACTACGAGCCTAGCGTCCGCGACTGGGATACGGAACACATACAGCGATGTAAGGGTAAATGGGAAGACCACGGACTTATTGGGCGGTTCTGAGCACAATGGCACGGATATGAGTGTCGACAACAGGTTCAAGCGTCTCCATATTGAGGGAGAATCGCACACTGGTCTGGTCCTTGGTACCAAATTGACCAGGCAGTCTGAATCTTAGGAAGGAAATGTCCCACGTGATGGATCTTAGTGTGTAATTCTACAATGCACGAGCAAAGGGCAAAACTGCACGCAAGAGCCGCGGAGGCCATCTTCCTTATAAATTTGTCTGCGTTTATTTAGGAATACATCTTTTCGCACCATTCTAGTGTCTGCATCTTTGCTAATCTGCCTTACGTTATTACCTACAGTAGTGACTTGACTTAATACCGTGGTCCGGCGAACATGGTCCCCAATCTCACTAAAAGCAGAGTCTGGTGGTGCGGGTGGACATGCAAAACATTCAAAAACAGAATTTCCATGTGCGCCTTTGAAGTTCTCGATGGCCTTTTCCAAGGTGGGTGGAGGAGCCTGTGGCTTCGCCACCGACCGATCCATATTGAGACAGTGGAAATTGGCGAGAGGGGACTCGAGCAAGTGTTGCACGTTAACCTTGTAAGCTGCAGAATAGAAGGAGGCGCAGCTTTCAAGCCGATGCTCAAAACGTTTTAGCTGCTACAGGGAAGAGAAGTTGGTGCTGTGCCGCATCCTCGTTTCTAGCTGTGACGTGGCGAAGGTCTGTAACCAAAACGGTCTGACGCACTCGTAAAGGGGCGCATAGAGCGCCTGTACGGTGCTTGATGTGTGAAGTCTCTCCGATCAGCAGTTGCTTTTGTCCTTTCCTTCTTTACTGTTTGGGATTGCCACGTGCACCAGACAAAGCAGACCCGGCCGAGATGCCACAGCCACCAACAGACAAGGGCGCACACAGCATGAACTCAATGGCATCTGTGTAGAGAACGGGACGGGCTACATGGTAGCATTGCGTAGGTCGTCGATCGACATTCGTAGTGTCGTGAATATCGGAAGTGGTGAGGGCGCATGCTGAGGTCATCCAAATACATACAAGTAAGTCTGTCATCACTCAGAGACGGACGTTTGAAATTGTAAGGCATTCTGGAAGATAAAATTACGGTCCAGCAAGGATCTATGGCTTGGTTAGTTGGCTTAAAGTATGTCATTGCTTGCTGGGACGAGAGGTGGGGTTCTTTGCTGTGAAGCTGGAAGATACAACGTTATCGTGGAGACAGGTAGTCAGGACGATTGAACAGCAAAACTTGTGGCAACAGTCAACGATGGCTTCGGTTAGCATCGATGCTTTGTTTTACCAAGGCACTGTTGTCAGGGATCGTCAATGTGGCACCGTACAGCTTGGGCGGCCATGCGTGGAATATGTAAAACGTCATGGAAGTGGCATTGTTTGCCGGTCTTGTCTTTTTACAACAGTCTCATTGGCGTGGCACTGCTTCACGGGTCAGACATCCTCATTCACAGTTCATTATCTCTTCTCTTTCCTTCACATTAAAAGTGAAATTCGAGCTGATAAGTGGAGACATTGGAAGCAGCATTTGATGTGGGAGCCGAAGGTAAACTAGTGCTCGGGTGGGTTTGAATATTCGTATCTATGCAACGCCATTCTCGATCCGAATGGGGAGTTGGAATATTTTGCATATAATATGTGGATGTTGCAGCTGATGACGGGATTTATGACAGACTTCCATAACATGGCTAATGCGCCGATTCGCCCCCAGAAAATACCGCAAGAAAAGCCCGTCATCCAGACTGGGCAAAACTAGCACGCTGCCAGTTGTCAGTGTTGTCGGACTCTCAAGGTTCGGAACCGCAGGCCATGCTACACTCGGGAGTGTCATTCTCACCATAGTTCGACTATCATATACCGTGTTGGCTCCAAGAGCCCGCGGGCAGATGAACTATCTTTCATCGACGGTGTATCTCCGTCAGATACCCCTGGCTTCCCTCTTTCCGAGGATCCCTTCGTTGGACAAGTCATCATCCTCTTCTTTTGATGGTAGCATCTTCACTTTTATGTCCATCTATCGATGTCATTTCCTCCTTGAATATCGCTCAAACGCAAACGATGTAAGATATTGCACTCAACCACTCTGCGTCCTGGCCGCAAACGCAACCTTTTCTACGTTCCTAAAATCCAGAACACTCTGAAAAGCACGGGCAGGTACTACGAAGGCATAAGCCCAAGGGATCGAAGGCCCTCGTCCACGGAATCAACCAGCCGCCCCCTCTCATCCAAAATCCCAAACGCCATGCCAGCCTGGATCACAATCGCGCCGGCCTCTCTCACGTCCTCCTCGACCCCCTCCTCAACCATCCGCGCAAAATCCACCTGGCGGGCAAGCTGTTCCATCTGCGCCGCAAACGCGACGCACTGATGCACCAGGACCATCTGCTTCGGCAGCGGCCTCGACGCGCCCTCAGACTTGACCGAGAAGCCCAGCAGCAGGATCTGCCAGTAAATGATCTCCGGGATGCTGCCGAGCTTCTGGCGGCGGCTCTCCTGCAGGCCGATGCGTCGGCGGTAGGCGTAGAAGCGGACGTAGACCAGAACCGTGAGGACGGCCCGGCGGTGGACGAATTCGTCGGCGTAGATGGTCAGGTCGAAGAGGGCGTTGAGGTTTTTGGGGTCGCCGAACATGGCGTGCACGATCCGGTAGATCTGGAGCCTGATGGCGTCGCCCGTGGCGGTGTCGAGGTGGTATGAGACGATGACGGCTGCGTCGCCCGACTCGGCTTCCTCTGACGACGGGATTATGCCGGCGCAGAACTTCTCGATGGGTTTGAAGAGGGAGTTGAAGCGGAGCTTGTTGAGGCGACCCCGGATGCCGCTCTGCTGTGGGAATATCGAAGTGTGCATGAGCTTAAGGTTGTCGATTTCCATGCGGAACTGCTCCGGGTCGTTGTGGATCTCCATGACGATGTGGTACGAGGATTTCCACAGGTCGAAGTGGTTCGTTTCGAAGTTCCAGGCGTCCCCGACCGTTGAGCGGATGGCAGCTCCGAGGGGGTCGCCGAGAGACTCGTAGTCGAGGCGGGGCCAGGACACCGGCCAGGATTGAAATGACATTATCTACTTTGGCGTGATAGAGATCTATGGAGAGGGTGCGGTCTAGGAGATATAGGCAGGCAGATTGACAGCCTGAGGCAATTCTCTGTCAACAAGGTGCGCAATATATACAGAACGACCGTAGGCACACGCGAGGCTGACCTTATATATTTACAGCATGATCAGCGGCGTGGAATCGGGATGAACTGACAGACAGCCGAGGCGTGCATACACTGCATGTCTGGAGGCAGCAAGGCGCACTTGGCACTTCTTCGTAAGGCAGTAGTCGAGCAACGTTATACCCGAAACGTATTCAGCTCCTTCGCTTATAACAGCATCCTTTCCTGTTCGGTACACCGTAACGAAGCGACCACTCACTAGTGCGTCTTGGTATTGCCGCGCCGGCCCGAAAAGGCTGTGTTGCTATTTATAGCGGAGTGTATACCCGCCTTTTTGGGAAGCATCGAACCACATTTCGCGTTGGAGCAGTAACATCGAATCTACGCATGGTTCGTCGAGCTCTTCATACAACACCCAGCGCGAACCTAGAGGCTGCTCGGGAGCCACGAACGGACTAAACCTACCTCCAACAGGAGTTGACACAAGCTCATCCATGTGGTCCGGCACAACAAGACACGAGCACAGTATGTGGAGGAACATTTTTAGAACAACAACTCCATTCTCTCTACGAGAAAACTGAGCAGCCCGCCGGCTCTACCAACCCGGGCTGGATGGAAGGAAGGAAGGAGAGAGTACTCATGGATCGTCTGGACCAACCGACTGGTTGCACCTCGGATGCTGGGTGGGTGTGAGAATCGAAGAGCCGGGAGACGAAAAGGAAGGGGAGGATCGATGGAGTGGTGTGATTGGGTGAGCTGAATAGCTTAGTCAGCTCGACTGACGAAAGACTAGGGATTGTAGAGGAGAGCCGGACGGATGGAAGAAGGAAGGAATAGAAGGAGGAAGAGAAGCAGGAAGGTTCTGGATAATGCCTTCCTCTGCACGACACTTCTTTTACGAGCCGATCAGCATCAGGCCTATGGTCTACTAGCAGAGTGAAGTACAGTCTTGACAAATTGTTACTAGGAAGCTGAAGACTTGGGACATACAAGCTGAGATCCTTCGGAACATGTGGACTGCTTGCTGCTCGAGGTAAATTCTACATATAAATGTACGCCCCGAGGAGGTTACTGTCTCCCCTTTCGAACGTATCCTCAGCTCAGAGAGAATCACTCGGGGGGAATCTAGTTAAGGGAAAAAGGGGACATATATTAATTACCACCGCCCGGATGGGAACGGCTCAATCTCTACTCATTACAAACACATGAAATCTTAAAGTCTTCAAAGAAGGTAACTATGCCTTTTCCCCCCCCTTCCGTCTTCCTTCAATCCCTCTACGCAACAGCGCCATCGGCACCGAACTCGGTGCAGCTGTGCCATCCCTGCTTGGTGCAGCACTCAACGCGATCGTGCAGCGTCTTGGCGGAAGTAGCGGTGCCATCAGTCGAGGTGGAGACCTTGTACTGGGCACCGGTATCGATCTTGGTGCCGCTCGGCTCCACGCGGGTGACGGCGCCGTTCTTGGAAACATAGACGTCGGCGCGGTTGCCATACGACGCGTCCTGGGTGACGTCGAAGTACTTGAAGTAGACGGCGTTGGACTCGTCCTCGCGGAACTCCATGGTGACGTGGGTGCTCTGGTGGCCCCACGCGATGGTCGCGCCGTACCAGGCGATGGTCAGGCGGCGCGAGCCGACGCTGCCCGAGACGCGGTAGAAGACGCCGTGGGCGCCGCCCGGGTAGATGTAGATGCCGTAGCCGAGGTTGGTGTAGGCGTGGATGGCGACGTCGCCCCACGAGACGTAGCCGTCGGTGCCGACGCTGAGGACGGACGTGCACGAGCCGAAGGCGCAGACGGAGAAGGGGAGCTGCGCCGTGTACGACTCGCCGTAGTGGGCGCCGGTGGGGTTCGAGGCGGGCTGGCCGTTGGTGCCGTCCCAGGCGCCGGCGAGCGCGGTCCAGCTGTACAGGGCGGGGAGCTGGGTGGGCAGCGTGCAGGAGCCGACCGAGGCGGTGGCGGTGGCGGCGACGGTGGTGGTCAGCGTGGGCGCGGTCGACGTCGCGGTGAGGGTCGAGGTGCCCGTGGCCACGCGCGAGCAGGCGGCGCTGACCTTGGCCGAGGCCCAGCCCGAGATGGAGGCCGGGGTGGCGACGGAGCGCTTCTGGAGGGCGGCCGCGCTGGACAGGGTGTCGTTGGACGGGATAGGGACGACGGTGACGGTGGCCAGGATGGCGAGCGAGTCGGTGGCGAGCGAGGCGACGGTCGTGTAGTCGGTGGCGGTGGCCAGGACGGTCGTGGAGCTGTTCGTCGCCGTGTCCTCGCGCTTCCAGACGGCGTTGCCGGTGACGGTGCCGGCAACGGTGACGGTCGTGGTGGCGACGGTCGTGACCTTGGTGGTGAAGCCGCTAGGGGTGATGACGGCGGTCGTGGTGGTCACAGGGGCGCTGTAGGCGAGGTACGAGGTGCAGAAATCGGCGCCCTCGCTCTGCAGGTAGGACAGGTCGGCGTCGCACACGGGCTGCAGCGACGACTTGGAGTAGAAGAAGCTGTAGCTGTAGGTGTACTTGGCGCCGATCGAGTCGTCGTAGGAGGCCGTGTTGACGGCGTATTCGGAGCCCCAGGCCGAGGTGTACATGGTACACATCTGGCCCTGGACGTACGAGCCGGTCGAGTTGGTCATGGTCAAGAGATAGGTGCCGAAGCCAGCACAGAAGGGAGTGTAGCCGCTGGAGGGAGGGTGCGCGATGTTGTATTCGGTCTGGGCGTCGCAGGCGGCAGCACAGAGAGTAGGGTCAAACGGTCCGTCCTGGAAGAGCTTATAGCCCATGTACGTCCAGGTTCCGGCGCAGTCCCTCAGAGGGGCGTTCAGAGCAGCGTTGTTCAGGCTGAGCGGGTCAGTCCAGCCGGAGATGGGTCCACCGACCTCGTACGAGGTGTAGGCGTTGGAGCCGGCGATACCGACGTGGAAGTCCGCACGCCACTGGCCGTAGTTGTTGGCGGTAGTCGTGTCCAGAGCGCTGCCCCAGAAGGAGCACTTGATGTTGGCGAAGGCCTCGGGGTCCCTGCAGCCATCGACATCACCTGGCTCGAGGGTGGGATCACGCTCGAAGTAGATGTTGAAGGCGAGACAGCCGTCCTTGCTGGTGCAGGTCTCGGCACACGAGTTCACGTCGTATCCAGTGTCGAGAACGGTGTAGCCCAGGTAGGCATAAGCGCTGTTGGCACCGTCCTGGTTCTTGAAGTTCTGGAAGTAGCCCTGCGGGGTGGGGGCGGCATTGGCAACCGAGGCAATGACAGCATCCGCCTTGAACGTGTCGTAGGTCGAGACGTCGACGTTGTAGTAGTTGGAGATGGTGGCCTGCGGAGCACAAGCCGTACGCTTCTCAACGAGCTGTCCGTGCACATCACGCTTGTCGGCAGCAGCGGTGGCGGTGGCAGTGGCAGTAGCGGCCGCTCCGTCCTCGCCGTCGGCATTGATGGCGACGCTGGTGACGGCGGGGAAAACGGAGAGAGGGGTTTCGCTCTGGTCGGCCTTGACGGCGGCAATGGCGGTGGCCGTGGCATAAGGAATGTCTTGAGAGGAGGCGCCTTCGACGGTCGAGTAGGTCGGGACGGCGGCGCTCCTCAGGAAAGCAAGGTCGAGGGCATCCGGGGTGGGGTTGACGTCGGCCGGAATGTCGGTGGAGACGGTGGTGGACTGGGAGGCACCCAGCGCGGCGAGCGCAGGAAGAACAATGAAGGACCGCATGATCGAAAGAATGAAGATCAGTGGAATTTCTTGCTGCTTGCTGGATGGTGATGGCAGTTGGGCATGCTCGACGCCCTACTTATACAGTTCAAAGGTCGACGGAAGCGCCGAAGGCTTGAGGCTTCACGGCGTGGCCGATGAAGCCGCACCGCTGCTGAAGCCACTTTGAAGCCATCATCGAGCCATTGTTGAGGTTCTTGTCCACATTCATGGTGTAGGCGTCCGCCACCGCGACGGTAAAAGCCGGTACGGGAGTTTGGCGAAGGGGGGCGCGGGTACAGGCGTGGGACTTTATTTGAATTCCATGGCTCGGTCCAGCACCGAATGCCGAAACGGATAAGCAGCATCGCGGGTGCCGACGTGTGACTGGCTGGCGGGTGGGAAACGGGCATGGTGGGTGACGAGGCCTGGCTGGCTGGGTGGAGGACGGCTAGCCGAAAGGGGCAACGCTAGCGTCCGGTTCGTGTTTTTCCCCTGCGCCACCACGTTGAGCTAACCGCTACGCCCATCATGCAGCCGCTGAGGCTGCGAGAATACCGATGCTTATCGTTATCGCTGGAACCCCCTTTTTTTTTTCGGCACCTGATCGAGGTCGGAATGCCCTGTCGCTACCGGCTCGTCCCGCTGTGAATCTCCGCATCCCCGTGGAGATTACCGATAGACGGCTTTGGCCTTGAATTCACCTTCGTTTTGTTCTGTGATATCCGCTGGATTCCCAAAAAAATATAGAAAAAAAAACAAGTCGGCCGAAGCAATGAAGAAATGCCGTGATAGTGCGGCTGTGGCATCCACAAGTCCGTTTCGTCGCGAAGCCACGCCCAGAAGCCACAGCTGATGCAACCATCTTTTTTTCCGCACTATTCCGCTTTGGGACTTCCCAATTTCCACGCAGAGGTTGTCCGCCCCATTCGCATACCCCAACGGCTCGGCACATTTCGTGATGATGGGAAGCCGATTTTCTGTCCCAGGAACTGCGCGATGCGCCGTTGCTGCTCCGGTGTTGCCATCACTCCCACCTTCGCTGGGGCTGGCATCATCGGGAAGAGGATGCAGGTGGTGAAGTGGACGTGGGTTGGAATGAGATGAGGGTGGAGGAGTTACAGCACCGGTCGGGTAGGCGGGAAAGAAGAGTGGGGCAGGGCGGGTGACCGAGGGTGGGCTCTGTTATTGGAGACTTTTGTCGGCGCGAAGCAGCTAGAATTGAAGCTGGATGATGCAACCAATCCACATACACACCTCAAACTCATCATCTGTCGCCGCACGTACATACGCCATGCACAGGTGTAGAGTCAAGTTCTCCGTTGGCGTCGACTTTCGCGCGAGGGCGTCGTCGTCAGCGTGGCGGTGGCATCATCGTCGGCCATGGTTTAGGAGAACGCGGTGGAGTTTCGTATGGGGAGGCATGTTGGCGCGCGGGATCCAGTCGACGAAGATATGTGGCAGCAGCCGCTGAGTACTCGGCACTCTTCCCTCCTCTTTAAATTTTGGGTCGGGCGCGGGAAGCTAACGGGGCGGAGTCCTTGCACGTGCTCGTGGGCCCGGAGACGTCGCCGGCGCGGTCGGTTGCGGGGTAGTAGTGGGTGGTGGCCTGGGTCGCGCGAGGAGGGGAAATGGAGGGAGAGGAGCGTAGCGGTGGGGAGATGCATCCTAGCGGGTGATTGAAGTGCGAAATTTTGGGTTGTCAAAACCTGAGGTGATGAAAGTGAGGTTTGTTGGCAAGGGACGTCGGGCTTATATGAGGCTTATAGCGTGGTGAGCACTGCTCTGACTTCGCGGCGTGTACGGCATCTCACATCATCGCGTTGACGCAGGCACCGCAGGAGGGAAGTAGAACATTGCAAGGGGGAATTCAGGCCGTTAGTGAGCTGCGGCATTGGAAGAATCAGAGTTTTGGCGCGGCGAAGGCAGCGGTAGGAAGGGGTTGTAATTGTTCATCAGAGAGCGAAGAGTGGTGTCAGTGTTTTCTTTTGGCGACGACGATTTTATTCCAAAAGCCAGATCTTCGTTTAAAACTATTGGGTTGAAAGTTTAGACGTGTCATAAATTGTCTAGAGTAAGAGACACGTGTTTGAGCTCTACAGCGCAACGGTAAAGAGGCGAAAGAAACATGGTTCCGAAAGGGTTTGGCGCGCAGATACGAAGGCGCTACGTAAATAGAAACCTGTCGCAAAGCTCTCGGAGAGACAATCCATCAACATGATACGCTCTCAATGACATGGTACGCTGAAACTTGCAGGAGGTTTTCCTTCGGGGTTGCCGACCTACTGACTCATGCTGCATGTTGATCTCTCCAGCTTGTTTTACATTCACGAGTCAGTCTTGTTAACCCCAGCCAGAAGTAAATTGGTCTAGACGACTGACTAACGGAAAGCGGATATAGTGCAGGACGAAGCATAAGCAAGCTTAATCGCACTAAGGTTACGCTTATAAATAGACACCACGGTCAGCCTTATTCTGCTAGTCCTATTGGGTACTGGGGGTTGAGCATGCAATAACTTTGTTTCTAATTGAGGTCTTTCGCGGCCGTGACACCCATAGCATTGGGGATGTAGGCACATAATTAGCTGACCCACTCTGTAACGTATCTCACAGCGTTAGGATGCTATTCCCTGCACGTTCTTCGACACTTGAATAATGATTTGAGCTTATCAACCACAGCTACAAAAAAAAGCCCCAAGCCACTCGTGCTGTGAAAACAGAGTCATGGCTGAGATAGCACGTTTTCAGAAGCGAACACCTCTCTTGCCCCGCGGTTCCAAACTCGACCAAATGCCCTCTGCACAGCTCCTAGGCTATTTTCAAGCCTTACCTCTACCTGCAGTAAAGGTCCGAGCTGTCGTCGAAGTTGCAGCGGTTGCTGTCGTACACGGTCCACAGCTGTCGCCACAACGTTAGCTCATGCTCCCAGCATCTCGAACAAAGCAGAAAAAGCACTCACGTTGACGCTGCCACCGTCGCCGCGCGACCAGAAGGCGTTGTTGCCGGTCATGTAAAAGCAGTCGTAATCCGTCTTCAGCGGGCCGGACGAGACCTCCTGGTCGCGCAGGCCGCGCATGCCGGTCGGCACCTGCAGGTCGTAGCCCTGGTTGTAGCAGATGGCGGCGGGAGCCTCCGAGGGGCTCGGGTTGCGGTCCCACATGCCCTGGACGAGGGCCTTGACGAACTGTTCGCGCTTCTGTGTATCTTGGTCAGAGCGGGTTGGGCTGGAGGACACGGAAGAGGAAGGGACGCACATTGTTCCAGTTGTCGATGCCGGCGACGGCGTCGATGGCGCCCTGGACGGCGTAGCCGATGGCCTGGCCGTACTGGGCGTTGCTGATCTGGCTGCCGGCACTCTGCGGCACGGGAGAGGCTTGGATGCCAACCGCGAGGGAGGCGACAACGGCGGAGATGAGACGCATGGTGGTGGTTGAGAGGGATCAAGGATTGTGTGAGAGAACGAGTGATGTTTCAACGAGACGGTGCCGTGTTTGAATGAGAGACGGTGCGATGCTGGGGTTGTCTTCTGTGGCGTGGATGCAAGTGCATTTATAGCGTTGGACAAGCGCAGCCCTGAAGGGTTCCAAAGTCCATCTTGGCGAACTCTGATGCTGCCCCCGGAACTCTCGGATGGTGGTTGAGCGAGAGAGTCGTGTTCGGGTTCGTAGGGGATTGACGTGTTGACTCTCGATAACCAAAACGAGCACCAGCTGTAAGGCATCCCGCATGTGGACGATTCCCAAAGGAGTGTCGGAAACAATTAAAGTGACGCTAGAGCGTTACACTAAGGCTGGGCTGCAGCCTCCATGACGCACTTTAGCGAGATCGCCAAGTGCCAACCAATGAACCCAAGAACTCCCCCTGCCGATCGCGCCTTATGCATCACCGCCCTACCGTCAAGACGTCGAACACGAGCCGCAATTTTGATGGTCGGCCTGACAAGCCACAAGCCCCTCGCCTTCCCCACATCGTCACCCGATAACCCGCATTCCTGGTTATCGTGCGCCATCCCCATTACTCAGATCCTTCCGCGGGCAGCCGGTGAAACGGTCCAGGTTCTCCGGCCTGACTGAGCAGCATTAGATTAATTTCGAGGCTGAGAGAAGGCTGCTCAAGATTTATATCTTCTGCCCACGGCTCAACCTCTGTCCGCATCATCGCTTGCTTACAGCACCAACTTACCATCCAACCACCGTCCGCTCGTTTCGAACACGCTCCTTGACCATGAAGCTCTCCACCCTCTTCGGAACCATCGCCTTGTATGAACCTCTCAGTCCACAGTCCAGACCTCCCCTCCCGCCCAACTCGCACTAACCACCTAGCTGCAGCTTCAACGCAGGCGCCGTCCTCGCCGACCTGCACAACTTCTGCGCCTGCGGTGAGCGCACCGGCAGCAACGCCGTCCAGGACGCCTACGTACGTACCACCCGACTGCACCACTTCGCTGTGCGTCTGCCTTTTTGGCTCGACTGGCTGACTCTTCCGATGCACAGTGGACCTTCAACGACGGCATAACCGAGTACGCGTGCACGCGCTACAAGAACCGCAACACGGGAAACAAGCAGTGGGATCAGTGCCCCGACTGTACGTCATCCTCGATCATCCCTTCTTTTCCCCGGGCATTGATGTGACGGCTACTGACGATGATGTGAACGATAGGCCAGATGGACACACAGAACCTCGATGGGCACACCAACGTACCGGCGTGCTTCTCGGTGGGGTGGCACATGGGCGGTGATGAGTTCGACTACTACTGCGGACTCCAGGGCCTTCAGGGCTACTGCAAGAGCATCAGCTAGAGGGCCGGCTGGTTTGCGGGCGGGCCACTCGTATTGATCATGGCATTTTTCCAACTTTCGTAAATGGTTCGGTTCTGCGAGAAGCGTGAACCCCCTTTACAGTTAGTCCCGAGGCGCACCAATTGGGATGGTGTGTCGAGTGAATACACTTTATACCCCCGTCGTCATACCGTTGCGGCGACGTCATGTGTCTATTCCCTTGTTCATTTGGTGACCCCCGTGTGATCGACAACCGTACATGAGCGGCTACTGTTTCCATTTACCGGCCGGCACCTTCACACCATCCGGCCAGCTGAGGTCCTACCCGACATATGCCCAGCCAATCTCCTGGTTTTGTTCTGCTGGTCTCGTATGGCCTGACTTGGGTGGGTGTCAGGGTGGTGGTGGTGCACATGTAGCAGCGAGCAACTACGGCGGTCGTCCATGGCGCTCGTTATGTGCGTAATTCCATATGCGATGCGCGCTTTGCCGGATTAAATTCACTGTTGGCCACATGCAAGATAGACTTGCTCGGCTGGCAGACGCTTGGCATGTGGTGGACGTGGAGGTCGAAGAGATGGAAGGAAGAGCCGTGGACTGCGGTCGTCGTTCCCGTGGGATATGCCGCACCCTCCATTTGGCCCATGCGTGTACTGGGTATATGCGGTGTCAGCACTCAAGCGGGTCGATTGGACGTTGGTGGGGGTGTTGAAGTTGGGGTTTATTTGGTGGATGCGGGAAATGAGTTTAGGGTGGTGCAGGCGGGAGTGCTGGAGCTGAGAGGGTCTGTGCTGGATGGGTGTGGCGGCGCGGGTTGTTGTCACCAGGAATAGAAGGAGGAGAGGCGGGCCGGTGAGGTCAAAGGGTTTGTTCGGGGTGACGGTACGGATGGAGCTGGAAGAGGCAGTCTTGCACAGTACAATGGCCGTCGATGACTTGCACCCGCAGCCACCGCCTGCGTGGACAATGTCTTGGACTAGCCCGTAGAGCGTCTGCACCTTGCGGCTCCACCGCCGCATAGTTCCACCTGCGCGGTTTTCTCACCACTCATGCCCCCACACCCCATGTCCTCCGTACATGTCTTCCCCATTGCTTCAGTATCGTCTCGGACAATGGGTATGTTCAGTGCGCGATAGAGTAGGAGCCGAATACTCATGTTGTGCATTCAGGGACGGGAATGGGTTGGGAGGGTCCTGGCGGCGCGTCAGGTACTGCAGCTGGGCTTGAGGAGTGGGCAGCTCGCGTGTGGTCGGCTAAGCCGGGTGAGGAGGCGGTGATGATGAGTTGTGGCGGGCTGGTGGTGTCTTTCCAAGCAATGGCGGCGATGGTGAGAACAGAAGGCAGCGCAGAGGAGAGGTGAAGACGCAGCTCAGCAAGGTACAAGCGTCGCCATGCGCACCAAGCGATTGAGTGGTGGAAGAAGTGAGACTGGGCAGGCGGAGGAAGAAAAGGTGGAAGCGACGGTGGTGTTTGTGGTGAGCAAGTGGTGGCGAGAAAGTGGTGGCCGGCGGCGGGCTTCCATATTCGCAAAAGGCTGACAGCGCGGGGTGCGCCTGCCGCCGCAGCTCACACGCGGTACCTAATCGCCTGCGCGACTTCACCGGCTCTTTGCATCTACAACTGCGTCATCAACTATCGCACACGCGCCACACTTCTTCTCGCTCTGGCATCTTTAGCTCACTCATCTTCATCTCACTCATCTTCAGCTCACTCGTCTTCAGCTCACTCGTCTTCAGCTCAGCCATCTTCAGCTCAGCCATTGTCTGCCCACACATTGTCCATTCCAGCACACGCATCGCCCCGTCTGCTCGCTCGCAGTCGACCCGCTTCCGGCCACCGCGAACGCTCCGCTATCCCTCGCTCTCGCGACCAGCCAATCGCTCAGTGAGCTCCCTCCTTGCCTCTCCATACGGCTGGCACGCACTCTCGCCGCTGTAGCAGATGTCTCAGTCCGCTAACACGGTTCTAGAATGCGCCGCATGACACTGCTTTTCGTAGTCCTTTTCTCATTGTCGACGCTTTCCGCAATGCTTTCCATGCTTTTCATAAATCTTATAATCAAGCTTCTGGGCCTGTGGCCGATGCCTCTGTTGACGGATATACCCCTCCTCCTCTCGATTCACTTTCCTGTTTCTGCCACCTTCCTCTATATGCTCATCTGCCTTCTTTTTCGCCGCGATGAGCTGGAAGAGGAATTACCGGGTGCCGATGTGGAAATGTAATTCAGGGCTGACACTGACTGGGAATCCATTGGAGTCTACCAGAACACTAATGTTACATATGTAATAAGCATTGTTGACAGGCTCATACTGCATGCTTCCTTGGCTGTCAGACAAGGGACGTTGGCCGCACTCCGCCCCATGCCCCACTTCTTTCGGTCAAGACATCTTTACTCTCTGACATTCCACCTCTTCGTAACCACAAAAACCTCCTCTCGTGGCCCACTCTTCTTCTCACTCATTTCTGCTCCACGGTACAAGCTCATGCCGGATCTGTTGGCTCTTTTTGTGTGTGGAGTTTCTTGCGATGGCTGTAGCTGGTGGAGAGTGGATAGCCCCGTGGGACGGCAGAAACGTAGAACACTAGCAGGATTTGAAGGTGGGATGCCAGGAGATGGTTATACTGATTGCCGCCAAAGAGGCTACGCGCTTGCTTGTGGGTTGTTTTCCAGGTTTCCTGCTTAGCAAATGCCAAGGGACGGAGAGGTTGAGCCTCTTTGTACTCAAACAAGTACAATGGAAATGTTCATAGCCGCAATTTGCCTCGAGTCGACTTCGTGTAGGCGTGTCGACCGTCGCGGTCCATGCGGTCGCTGCGGTTCTGCTACTCGCTGTCACGCCGGTGCTTCTGCCGAGCGCGTCCACTGGGATGCGGATGACGTAGGCAATTCTCATCCACATAGCGAGGCACCTATGCATCGTCGCTTTTGTCTCCGCCTTCACAGTGCAGATCGAAAAGTGGACCCTTGTTACATAATTGACGAAAGTGGTTCTCTCTCTCAGCAATGTTGGTGCAGTGGTAGCACGTTCCAAGTCCACATGGCCCCATGGGTTCCAGGGTAACTCCTGATGTGATGTATGGAAAGAACCTGAGTTCGAGTCTCAGCCATTGCCTTTTTGCTTCTCGTTCTACTGGTCTAACTTTCTTTTTGCTCCTCAAGTCTCGTCTTCGCTCAGATCTTTCACCATCCGCGCACCCGACGCGTGTCATGGATGACAAGGCAAGACGCTCCAAACCCCCACCCACGTCGCCGTTTCACCCAGTCGTGACTTCCGCAGCCTCACCGGCATATCCAGGTCGCGCGACCGGTGGGCAGTCCGTCCCATTCTCAACCTCCCACTCCCAGCCGCCGCGGCCGCTCCGACCGCTCCACCGACGCGACCCATCACTTCCACAGCACCACCCCACCTGCCGTTGCCTTGCTTTGCATCCGACACATGTCGACGGACACGGCGTCACGAAGCGACAATCGCCCGCCCGCATTCATTGCTCACGTGTCTCAGGACCCACCTTCCTTCAATGTCGGACCGTCTGAGTCACACATACAGCCGACCACGCTCACTTCGAAGGATCCTCGGGCGTCCGAGTCTGATCACAGGCACTACCACCATCACACTGTCGCGCAGCCTCAAAATGCGAGCGGCAGAGCAAGCACGTCCTACACTCCCCTCTCACTGGGCGGCAGCGCAGTCCACGATATTGGCCGTCAGGAGCAACGCGAACCCGTCTAACGGGCTCTACCGCGTGCCGTCTAATTTTGACCGCGCGAGGATAACTCTTACTCCGTGTGTCAGCCCACTCTCCCGTCGATATCGACGGACCTCGCTCTCACTCCCATTGACGGTGGCAGCTGCGGTTCGGCGGCGGCGCCGCGCCACCTAATGGTTGCTCTGACGCCGCTCCCGCTGATGATAGGTGCGGCTCCGTTACCCTACCTACATGCATCCTTGCCTCCTGCCTCACTGCGTAGGGATGCTCTCGTATAACAAGCGGGGCTGCGAATGCGAGGGTTGGAGAGAGGCGAGGCAAGAGGAAGGGGAGTCAGTTGTGTATGCGACTTGGATGCCGGACGGAGACGGCGATCAGCTAACAAACCCATCTCACCCCGAAACGACAAACCGTCCCCAGTCCCCAGCCGCGCTCGCAAAAATGCTACCCACCTACCAATACCAGCACTACTACACCGTACCAGAAGACACAAGGGCGGGATCGACATCCGGCGATGACGGCAGTAGTAGGACATAGCGGCCGAGTGCTCAACGAACGTGCGGCAGTTCTACTTGCGTGTTCATTCGCTCATCAGGGAGTTCGTCCAGTCAGCCCCTCCGGTTCACACAGTTGCTTTGCACAAGAGGTATGGGAAGATGGAGGAAAGCCGTGCTACATCCACGCCGAAGTCATAGATGACGATGCATGCGATGTTGCCGATGACGCTCAAAACTGTGTCAGGCAATACTGAAAGCAATATATTCATTAGTGTACTGAACAACTTCGTAGTCGACCTTGCTCAAGGTTATTCCTCTCTCCTATCCCGGTCCTTGTTTGAAACGACCATCTCTTCACCCCGCTCTCCGCTCGGCACAGAGTAAGGCTTCACTGGAACAACTCCAAATCCACTGTCTGCCTCCATCTCCACCGGTGAACGCTTCTCTACCAGCTCTGCCGGATGCCGCTTGGAAGCCAACTCGTACAAATCTTGACGTAGTTGGGCATTGTGCTCTCGATGTTCACTCTGGAGTTTCCATGACCGTCGTGCGTACAGGAATGCCCCAATAACGGCTGCTACAGCCACGACACCGCCAACCACGCCTCCAACTATAGCCCCTGTCGGCGAGCTTTGGCCGCCGCTGGGAACAGCTGATGGTGTTTCGCCTGGCGAGATGCAACCGTCGATGCTGTAGTACACCCAAGACGCATTGTAGCATTTTCCGACTTCAGCAATCTCGAATACCTTGGACGAGCAGATGAAGGTATTGATGTCGTCTCCGTAGATGGCCACTTTTCCAAATCTTGTCAGTATCGTTGTCGTTGGCCAGCATGGGTGCTACTCACCAGTGCATCCCGGGTCCAGGTCACCGACCTGAAAGCTCGAATAGTTGTTGCCGGACGCCCACTGGCTAAAGAGGGTACAGCTTCCGTCCGGATAACCGTTCGGTCCCGTGATGTTGTTTTGAGTCTGCGTGCATTGTGCGTCCCTGAAAATGTGGATTTCTGATGACACACTCAAAGCTGCAAATGAGGCAAGTACAAGCAGAGGAATGAGATTGCGGGAGTGCTGCGGCATCTTGCTCCCCAAGGTTGTCGGGTTGGGCACAGCGAGGTTATCGTGGGATAGGAGACATCAGTATTGCATGCTCTGCGGCCAGCGACGGCCTTAAGTGCAGCTGGCTGGGCGAACAGATAAAAATAAGAAAAGGATGCGAAAGCGCGTCTTATCGCTGCAAGGCGTGCATTGTAAGATGGTAAGCTATACAGTTGCCAGGAAGGTGTGGTAAAAAGAAGTCAGCCGCTGGCCTTTTGGCTGGTTGCGTTAGCTGCTGGTGGTTGCCTTAACGCCTCATTCTAGAGTTAGCGCAAAGCTGTATCTTGAATCGTGATAGTCTGAATTGCATCTTCCAGAGTAATACCCGTCAGCCCAACAGTCACCACAGCGTGTAGATGAATATTTATCTTCTATATGGTCTTGCCTCGTCCTAGTGTACCGTAGATTGTATCCGCTTTGCAGCCCATGCGGAGATAGCCAGCGATTGAACTGATTAGGCTGATGGTAAGCCACAAACAAGTAAATACAGGAGAGGTGAATATTGTGGCACTGCATGATGACAACGCAGCTGACCGGAACTTGCGCCCCTATCATACGGGGGTAGTTGCTTTTTACTCCGAAAGTCGGCCCCACCGCGCCACTGAAGCCTGAGATGGGGCTGGCTATCGATTGCACTGCAGTCAGCAGCATCCATGCGAGATTGGGGGCTTGTGCAACCGACGAGTACGTGTTTCCGGCTCACTCTCTGCCATCCTCAGCCTCACCAAGTCCGTCTCCCGACACTGTTCTCTTATGGCTCCGTCACTTCTCGGCTGCGGCCCAGCCCCCACTGCCTGATGATTGTTAAACCATGATTCTCTTGGCCCTATTTTCGCCGCCCACCACGCTCCGCTCGGATGTCGACGCAACTGCCATGTCGTTTTACTGTATCACCCACTCCGCTGTTGACCTGTCGGAGCCCCACTCTCGGTGGCCCATCTGCCCGGACGTCGGGTGTCGAGTGCTTCAGCCGCCCACTCCGCTATGTCGCCACCACTGCAGAAACCGTCTATTGGACCGATCATTGACCATTACGCCGATTCTATTAATTGATGCACTTGCCCCTAGTTCTGCATCTCCTTCCTGACTATATAACAATTGATCAAACAACTCCGACGCATTCTTTACCCTCTCGCGCAGCTTTTCGTACTCCCCCTGCCTCTGCCACGACCTAAGCTTGGCGTTTCACCCATTCTTCAGGCCCTCCTCAATCTTAGCAATCTTGCCCTGCGAAAAGTTGCAGAGGAAATCAATCACACTCCCGAACGCCATCTCAACGTCCGTGTCTACCTTCTTCCCCATAGCACGTGCCTCATGCAGCGCTTCCTCGCAAACCTCCACGGAGGCAGCTTCACTGGCGACTATATTCAGATGTCATGCGAGCTCAAGCCTCAGCGCCAGAACCTTCTCATCAGAATGGGTTCCTGGTCAGTCAGCTCCTCCTACCTAGGAACCGGTCCAATCCGTTGTCGTCCATGGCGTACCACGCTGCCGTGTCCGTCACCTCGAACACCCGCCGGGTCTGGTATGCCGCAGATGACTGCTCGAACCGTTTTGTCGCCGTGCGTCTCCAGTGAGATGTGGTTGAAAGCATTGCGTAGTAGCTCTCCGTCGGGCTTCTACAGGAGGATAGAAATGCGAGGACAGCCGCCTATGCCGTAGCAGTAGCGGATTTGGTCGCGTAGTTCTACTACACAGCTAATGCGGTCGCCTAGACGTGTTAGCGGTGACGTGAAGGCCCCGATGGAGAGTCGTACCATTATGAGAAAGCGACGTTGTCGGCATTGATGATCTCATAAATGCAGCTCCCCTTAGCTCCAGCAATGAAGAGCCCCGAGCGCAGGCTTTCTAGGTCCCTTGTAGCATGGTGCATGCAAGGGATTTTGGTTGGATGTGAGATTGAAGATTCAGCGAGACAGGATTGTCGGAGCGAAACAAGAAAATGGTAAAGGCAAGACGCAGTGGAAGAAAAAGGAAGTGGAAGGTACAATGGACCCTGAAGTGTCGGCGGTCCATCCCATCGTCGGTTTCTCAGGCGATGAAGCAGTGCAGATAGTCCGTAGTCAGATGATTGGAGGATGACTACTCCAACTGCCCACATGGAAGATTAGGATTACGTCATCTGTGCCCAGCCGTTCGACCGTAACAATGGTGGTGCCAGTGCCGGAGGCATTGCGGGTTGAAACATCTGGTATCGATCGTCGTGCTTCCTGACCCTTTTTCCTCTCCTCCACAGCCTACCATGAGATCGACTGCTACTCCTCAGCCTCCACACACGACTGTAAATATTGTCCACCAGCACAATCACACACCTCTCCATCCTCACCACCACCGCCGCAACGATGACTGCCGCCGCCTCTACCCCACTTCTGCCTCTGCCTCCGCCATCGCCTCCTCTCATTCCCAATACTCTGACCGTCTACCGTAATCGAGACCTTCGAATCCGAAACCATGCCCATCCTTCTGCGTCTGGCCCTCATCGCCCTCCTCCACGCATTCCGCCCCGCTTGCGCTCGTGCCACAGCATCCGTGGGCCTTTTCTGTGGAATCAAGATTCATCTCTGCGCAAGGGGTCGATATCGTGCATCTACTCCAAAGGGAAGATAATGGGCAGCGATAGCCACGTCGAGCACGTCGAGCATTTCTCCTGTCTTCCTCTCGGCAGTTCCCGCTTAGCGGTATTTCGGTTACCGTCATACAAGGAGTGTGTCAGTCAGCCCTGGTCAGGAGATAAGGGCGGAGACGAGGTCGAAAAGGAGGTTGAAGGCGCAGCCAACCGGAAAGAGGACCTAGAGAGGAATGGGGATCAGAGTAGCAAGCGAGATGGGAGGAAGGCCACAAAGGGGGATACAGACGTACCCTCGATAGGTCCACTGCTATCGCACCCCATTGATTCGTGACCTCAAAGCTGGCGACATGCATTGTACTCGAAAATGTGCGTCAGATCCCTTTCCCTCTCTCTTGGGATCAGAATGGCTTCCAATTCGTCATTCCAGCGTAGGTGTCAAGACCGACTTGCTAGTATTTAATTCTGGCGAGATGCGCCTTCGCATTAGCTATCACGAAAGATCCCCCAACATCAGGCCCGTACAAAATCAAGCACCGAGACTTATCGACCAGAGGTGAACACACTTACATGAAGATCCTATTCAAGCCCGAAATCTGACTATACAGATCAGACAAAATGCGGCAATCGCCTAGTTTCCTCATCGGATACGGTTTCGTTTTCCTGGGCGTTGCGAGCGCGGGGCCGGCGGCATACGGGGTGTGCCAGGCAGGGTGTGCGGGGGTTGTCACGGCTTGTTATGCGGCTGCGGGCTTCACTTGGGGAGCGACTCTGGGAGCTTCGGCGCCGGCGTCGATTGTGGCTTGCAATGCAGCGTTTGGATCCTGTCAGGCTGCGTGTGCAGCAGTCCTGCTTGCACCGACCCCTTGAGCAAGGAAGCTCCTCTTCATGTACCAACGCGATGATCATATGATGCGATGAGATGTCCTACTGTCGCTCATTCTTTTTCCCGCGCCTGTGCCATGACGATGCTGCCAAGTGGCTCCCTGGTGCGTTCTACAGCACGCAAGCATCCTTTTTGAGCCCTCTTAAAGCTTTTGGACAGACATGCTGAAGGCAACAAAGGGTGGTATCAAGAACGTAGTCGGTCTCATCGACCAGCTGGACGAGGAATGTGTTGCTCAAGTGGTCGACGCTAACCAAGTGGGATGAAAGTCGGGCCGGGGCGGCGGGCAGGGGCCCATAAACGGCGCGCGCCATCCATGGCTGTCTTCGCTAAAGAACGCCACCCGCAACATGTTTCCGCACGAGACCATTTCAGCTTCGCTCTTGTCGGTGGTGGACGGCCACGAAGCCGCTTACATATCCCTCATCTTCAAAGTACGATATTGCCATCTTGATAGGCGTGTGCGCACCTTGCTAACCCCCGGCGAGGCCTTGGTGCTTTTACTACAAGGATCGGCCCAGGATCAGGACTTGGAAGACGCGGCCTGGGCCGCGCAGGAGCTAGAATCGCGTTCTGACGACTTCGGCCCCTGGCCGGGCCGCGTGCACCGCGCGGTCCGGGCCAGACTGGAACAGCGGCCTGAAGGGGCAGGGATGGACGGTGATACGATACGTCACCTGACCGTCGCAGCGGGCTGGATTCCGTTGGCTCTGACCCTCACCTTATCGGTTCAGCCAGCGTCAGCATGGCTGCCAATTCCACACCCGAATTCGAAGACTTCGTCATCTGGCATAGCTCCCGCCATGCGAGCGTTTTCGGAGACGCTGCGGCTGGAAGCGTCATCGAGTGCGAGCCGGAACCTGACGCTGCCAGCCAACCTGGCCCTGTAGCATCGAACCACACGCTTGCCAGTCCTCCACGCGTACCGCGAACGGACGCAGGAGTTGATGTGGGCGTTTGGCCTCAGAGCCGAGGACATTCCCAGCGCCAGCCAACCCTGGAAGCCCCGGTCTTCCCTCGGGCTGGGGAAATGCCATCTCGTGTTGTGGAATCAGCATCGTCAACTGTCTCACTCGGCAGCCGCGCTTCTTGGCCGAAGCTGACCAGCTTGAGTAAGCGCCATCTAACACAAGACCGATCCGACACAGCCGGCTTCTTCAACGAGGAAGGTTGTGTTGCCCATCAGCCGAACGAGCCGGGCTCAGAGGCGGCTTCTCCGCATCTAGGTGCCTCTGGCACAAGCTTTCAATCCCCTGCGTTGAGCCTGCATGCTCGCGATTCAACAAAGGGTGGCGTTCCGTTTCCGTGGGCCGTAAACCGAACCGTTTGCGTCCAGGCAAACACGCGAAACGTCGTAGGCAGCCGCCATACAAGGGATCAATCCATCAATGGAGGAGAGAAAGCCCAAGTGAGCGACACCAGCAGTGGCGCTAGCTCCCGAAGCACCACGATGGATCAGCTTGCTACGCTTAACCTTGGTCGCAGCAATTGTGTCCCAGTCCGGATTGACTCGGACCCCGAGAGTTCCTCCGATGGCTTCACATCGGGTTTTGAGGAACAGAACGAGTTTGTCGGTGAGAAGATGCATAAGGCAGACTCGGTCAGACACTCAGCGAAGAGGGTGCCGACCGGCCCCTTGTCTGCAAGTCGGCCGACAAAGGCAAGAAGGATGATATCCGGCTTCTTTTCGGACTTGCCAAGTCCATCCATCATCCAGGAGAACACACTTCGCAGAGCCCAAGCGTGGAGATCGTGCATCTCTACTGCTGTAGACGAATCGGAACTCAATGTTCAAGGGATACTTCAAACTTTCGAAGGTGCACCACCGCGCAAAGATATAGGGGACGTGCTAAGAGCACTCCAATGCATCTGTGAAGTGGCACGACCGGAAAGAGTTGTTGCTTTACAAAAACTCCTACTACAGGTAGGAATGGAACCCTTACTAAGAGAGCCCTTCCCGCCATCTTCAATTGTTGAAGATCTGTGCGAATTACACGGGTTGATCGTCAAGTTCACCAATGAGCCATCCATCTTGAGATCCAAAGCTTTGATTTACTTATACCTATACCACAAACGTTTTGAATCTGACGTCGACTTGCGAAAAGAGCGTCTCAAGACCGAGCGGCAGGCGCAAAAACGAAGGTTGCATCATGCGCGGAAGTATGGCAAAACACCAGATCCTTCAGGGCAGACCGCGCCGAAACGTAAGGGGAAGGCGGACCAGCAAGTGAGGGAAGATCTGATAATGGACCTCCGAGAAGCAGGCTACGATTGCACTGTAGCCGAGGAACAAGTCGCCCGGCACCTCCGGATCGGGGCAATTCTGGCATCACTCTTGGAAAGCGGCGAGCGTCCACTCCACCCATACTGGTTGATCTTAATCACTCCCCAGGTCGACGAGATTGCCAACCTCCTCGGGACGAATCCGCCTCCAGTTCTCAATTTAAACAAATGGAAGCCGCCCGAAATATATTATAGACTCTCACGGCCAATATTAGATGACGAGTAAGTGTCGGCCTCTTGTGCGCATTCTTACTCATCTTCATCTTCCACTGACAATAGCATAACAGTGTTTTTGGCCTTACGCTCGAGTTTGCCACTTGGATCGGCAAATATCTTTTCGTCGCACGCCCTGAGCTTGGAGCAATTAGCTTTGACGGTATCAACATATTCGGCGGTCGTTCCCGTCCGATACCGATATGCTCAATGTCCGAGAAAGAGATCTGTGACACTGCACCGTCGGAGATCTCAAGGCTCTTCGAGTAGACGATCCACAATTCCTCCAGTCAGTTCATCCAAGATCCTTATTTGTATATATCTAAATATTCTTAGGGTTCAGTAACGGCACAGCCAGGTATAAAGAAAAACGCGGAAAAGCTTGTTGTATAGATAAGTCTACACAGATAGAATATACGAGCTAAGGCATCTAAGGCTTATAAATGTAGGTGTCCGCCCGAGGCTTAGGAAAGGATAGGATATAGCATCTCGTTAATATAATGGTCTAGATAAGTGTATAAGACGTAGAATCTAAGCCTTATATTTAACATGGGGTTAATATATATAGGTGGAAAGGTAGAACGGTATATAGTAATAAAAATATTATATACTTCCTCTATTCCAGATAGATGTCCAAGGGACATTTCGTATAGTGAGTCATTTCTTTGCATTCTGCTGCAAGCTTTCGCCGCCCGCTCTTCTCCCGCCCTACCCTGACTCCTGACTGCTAAACCCTCCCGAATACTGAACAAGTAAGATGTTCCACGCAAGAAAAGCAAACCAAAGACTTAACTACCCAGCCCATCGCACACGCCGCGCCGCACCGCACCGCACCCGCAATGGCCTCCGCCAACCAACGAGCCATCACCCTCTCGATAACCAAGCCCGACACCACGTACACAACCACCATCACCCTCGCGCGTCACTCCCCTCCCCCGTGACCCACAGCCAGTAGCAGCGTCCAGCCAGCTCGTGAGCCTCCGCCGTCGCCGTCGCCACCAACAACGCACACAGAAGACAATGCCAGCCGCAGTGGCGGCCGCAACGACGGGACGGCGACAGCTGCGACGATCGGTCTCGCAACAGGCCTATCCATCGCCGTGCTCATCTTGATCGTCTGGTGCACTGCCACTGCGCGGCCGCTGCATGGGGCGTGACGGCGCGGAAGGCCCGCGCGGGGCGCTGATGGAGTGTCTGGACAAGATGGCCGCGATGGCCGCGATGGCGGGATTGGCCCTCGCGGCGAGCAGGGCCACCGTGGGGAGCGGGGGCTTCGCGGTGAGCAGGGCCCTCGTGGGGACCAAGGGCCTCAGGGCGAACAAGGCCTTCGCGGTTACCGAGGCCCTCGCGGTGACCAAGGCCCTTGTGGCATTCAAGGTCTTCCCGGTGAGCTAGGTCTTCCCGGTGAACAAGGTCCACGTGGTGAGCAACGCCTACAAGGCGCTCGAGGTGACAACGAGAATCCTGGGATCGCCGTGGTTGGGAACGGAGTCTTGTCATAATATTCCAAGACCGCATTCCCTTCCTGAAACTGCGGCAACGCATTGATAAGTCCCATTCTTTAAGAAGGACGTATAAAAGCAGTCCAGGCGAACCTTTCTCGTCCCTCCTTACCAAAGCTTACTTGAAATTGAACAGCATATTTCTTTGCCGAAATGGGCCAGGTCATCACAAAAATCAGAGAGGTTGCCGCAAGATCCATCACTTGGATCAACCAGCATCCGTACAGAACCGCCATCTACGTCATCAACACAGCAATTCTTGTTGTGCCCACTACGATTCTCAATCCGCTCCTTGGAGTGCTGGGATTCACAAGCTTGGGTCCAGCCGCTGGTAAGCCGCACCGGATCCGGCCTTGGCAGGTTCAGAAATAATTCACCAATGACGCCAATTTTAGGTTCCATTGCCGCGACTCTGCATTCGGCTCTTTCCCCCTTGACAGCTGGTGGTGGGTTTTCCATCCTCCAGAGCGCTGCCATGGGTGGCTACGGGATTGGTGTTGCAACTGGTGTCGTGCGGGTCGGCGCTGCGGCCATGATTGGTGATGTGGCACGGAGGCGCTCATGAAGATGGGGAACGGATGGTGATAGATGAGATACTCTTTTTATCATAAATGCGAGTCATCTCATTGATGAAGCACCCAGACATGTACATTTAACGCTCACTCTCCTCTCGAACGTACCTGACGTATGCGGGTCGGCTGGTTTCGGCGCGATGTTGATGCGACATCACCGAGCCATGGCTCCATGCTCTTCCGGTCAACTTCCGATTGCTCCGCGTGCGGAGATTGAATCGGACACCTTTGGATACACAGCCATCCCATCTGCAAAAAGCGTTACGATCTGTATCCACATTGCTTGTGGGAGGACAGTCGGCATATCAAACAGCGCGTCAAGTCTACCTGGAAACATGAAGCACTTTCATCTGATGAATATGTGTTGACCTGAGTGCAAAGAGACGTACAGTCAGCGAGATTCGTAGACCTCTGGACGTAGGGGCTTTGTTGACCTAAGGTGGTAGCATCTGATATGAACATCACATCTGGACGCGACACCAGATGCTACAAGGAACTACCATGAATGCAGCAAACTATTCTCAGTGCATGAAAGATAGCCAGTTTGAACCATGGCTTGGAGGAACGATCATCCCACGCTCCTCCGATCGACTTAGCAATGTATGGTTTACAGGACGAAGAAATCAAGTTGTTGGTCATCGAAAACGGCAACCATCAATGGTGGACTGCAATAGGCATCGTGTGCTCTCAGATGCCTCGTCAGTCCTCAGATTAAATACCCTGCCTCAAACCCGCACTTCGCTGGAGCATCGAAATACCTTTGCAACCATACTGAAGATTCCATTATTTATTCTTGCAAGCACCATCACAGAAAATGCAGCAGGTTGAGCGTGTCCTAGGCTACGAGTTCTCAAACTCTAAGCTTAGAGATGAAGCTCTCTTAGCAGCTGGCACGAGCGTGTCGGACCCCAAGGTTCGTGGAGACCTGCGCGGCAACAAACGACTCGCCATGGTCGGAGATGCCGTGCTCCAGCTCGTTGTTCTCGAGAAATGGTACGGCGAAGGCACGGATCCATGTGAGTAATGATGTGTTTCTAATGTAAATCGTTGCACTGACAACATGTAAAGCGGTTGGGAACAAACTACTCAAAGAAACTGTGTCGAACGCCGCTCTTCGGGTTCGTGCGTCCAAGGCGCATTTGCAACACATGATACGTTTGAACCCATGCCAGAAGGGAGAAGCGCCCCAAGAAACCTTGGCCTCGACGGTCGAAGCCCTGGTTGGGGCCGTCTGGTTTGATTCGAGTGGAGATATTGATATGGTTCGAGAAGTGATGGCCAAGTTGGGTGTCTTCCGTCACGAGTAGGAGACGAGTCCCTGGCAACTGGTGGGCTCTTGATACTGTCGTTGGCTTTCTTTCAAAATACTTTCCAAGTAGAGTAAGATGTCATGCGAGGATATTTGTTGCCACTCATAGAGTTACCACCATAACATCATGTCTGCGCCTTTAGTGCACCCTCCCGCGGACCAGTCCATGCTCACAAAAACCGAAAATCTCTTTGCTTGCAATATCTATCACTACATTGTCCTGTCCGGATCATCGTTGTTGGCGGCCAGTCAAGCGGCAAATTTTCCATACTCAAAAAGCTGACCCGCCTCCCACTTCCGCGCGACAGCGAAATATACATTCAATTTTCAATTCAAATAAACTTTCGTCACTCAGCAGCCAAGCCGACTTGCGTAGCTGTGGCCCCTAGAAAGGGTGCTTTTCTTGCTAAGAGAAGAGAACGTGGTCCAGGTACTCATACTCCCCCGCCTGTCCTTGTAAATAGATGATCAAGAAAAAGGTAAAGTAAGAGAATACAGTACACCCTCGCATTTGCGTACGCGTATGGGAAAAACCCTCGAATGTTCGAAGGAAAAACCATAAGCAGAGTGCCACAGCCCGCATACACCAGTTCCCACACAGTCTACTTCCTTAGTCCTCTCAAGCTCTCCCCAAGGCCTTGCGCCAGCTTAGCCAGTCTTTGGCGACGTTCCTTTCGGATCTGTGGCTCCGAGGCAACTCGCACGAGGTCTTCGTCTGAGAATCCGATCACCACTGTCGGCGAGAAGATATGTGGAAGCTTGGACAGGATGTGGCGCTCCACAACTTGTCGGCAGACATTGTCCGCGAAGGTTTTTCGTGCCACCTATTAGATATATTAATTCGAGATTCTTTACTATAGCGGAGAGGTGTTTACCTTGTAGTATGCCTCCAGACCCACCCTAGCTTCTTCGCACGCTTGCGCATCCATGTCTACTACGACACGCTTTCCAAGTGAGTCGAGAAGCTCGTTGCGGTCATACTCCGTGTTGGTGAGATGCACAACTCCTCCCCAGTCTTTCGATATGACGTCTTTCATGGTCGCCTGAACAGAGTTGCGCATGGAGCATTGGCGCGATTTCTGAATATTGTCAGTGTAATAGTGGTTGTAAGTCATTGGTTCGCGCCGTTCATCAGCAAGGATTTTTCCCAGTTCTTTCTCTGCCTCTTGAGCGCGGCGCTCCAACTCATCGCTCACATACTGATGGAGCTCAGCTCTAACACTTTCTTCGCTCACAATCTTGTCCAAAACCTTGCTGACGAATCTCTGAACAAGATCGTTGACTTCGCCAACATGTTTGCGTGCAATGCTCTCCCAAGGACTTGATAGCTCTTGGAACAGCTCTGCAAGCAAAAGGTGGTTGTAATTCCCCGGAAGTTCCCGCCCTCTGGTTCTCGTGTAGACCTGTTGCTGTCAAAATTGTTTTCGCAAAGTGGAGGGTGAAAATACCTCTCTAATCCAGGAATCGAACTCTGCTTGTTTGGATCCGATGTTTTTTTCATCTTTCATTGGCTGAGCATGTTTCCCGATGAAGCTTCTTTTCTGCCCATGAAGACGTAGGTTCTCGGAAAAGCCACCGTTGAGGATGTGACTCTGCGCCCTCAGACGGTAGGATACATCCAGTAGGTCGTCCTTCGTGGAGAGATCACGTTCCAATTCCAGATAATTGCCATCAAGAGCCGCTTGTGTCAAGCCCATGAACTTCATGCTGAAGCTTGTAAGGAACATGCGAAGGTGCCCTACATTCGATCTTTCTTGTCCCATCGCCTCGAGGTCCTGCTCGGTCTGAGCCAACAAGGCCTCAACTTCGCGTCGGACTTTCGGAAGTTCGCGCTCGATGTGTGCATCGAGCAGGTTCTGAAGGAAAGCCGAAAGTGCATCTGCACCGACTCGGCCGGGATCCAGGTGTTGTTCCTTCCACGGGCTGGCCGCGAAGAAGGCCAGCTCCCTGCGCCTCCGCTCGTCTGCGCCAAGGCCAGTGTCAAGATCCAGTGGACTGGGATTTTTGAGCAAGAAGAATCCAAGCTTCAACTTGGTGGTGTCCTCGTTCCTGGCCAAGGCGGCGATCCGGCCTTCTGTGCCGTGGTTGATCAGGTCTGGCTTTGTGATGATCCCAACTGTACGTTGACCTTGCGGATCGAACTTTCGCGCCCTCTGAATGATGCCTTGGTTCGCAATATCGTTGTTGGCTTGCACCACGGCAAGGATGATTGTGCGTGAGCTTTCGAGGTATGTGTTGACTAGGTCCGAAACGATCTCGACGTCTTCCTCGGTTTGCTCATCATTGGAGACTGAGATGAGACCGGGAAGGTCGACGATCGTCAGGTGAAGCCCGGTCTTGCCAACCACTTCGATCCTCAGGATGTCGGCGCTGAAAGATGGACCTTTGTTGACACCCTCTGCGCCGCGGAGTTGCATGAGCTTGATTGCTTCCTCAATCACAATCGGTAGCTGTTCAAAGTCGTGGAGCTCCCTACGGTAACGGCAGATGTCCTGTTTCTCGATCTCACTTCTGGAGTCATGAGGAATGACTGTTGCGCAGACCTGCTCCTTGGTTGAGTCGTGACGTAAGATGATCTCTGTTGCGAACCGCGTACAGAGCCCATCCTTTCGCGGAAATGGAATCCCGGTGATTCCTTGCAATACAGAACTTTTCCCTGAGGACTGATCGCCGCATACGACTAGTTGAGGAAGGGGGATGTGATCGCCTATTCCGCTGGCTCGAACGCGGTCGATCTGGTTCAGCCGGTGTGTCGATTTCGCAGAATGGAGCTCTGTGGCTGAAGGAAATGTGGTGCAACGAGGCATCGGTCCGATCGGATTCTCAGAGGCTCCCATTGAGGTGAATCAAGCCAAAGATATCTGGAAGCTTGGGTGTAGAGAGTCGGGTGATTCGTTGGGTATCAGGACGAGGGGCCATTCAGAGGTAAATATACCTGACTTCCCATATTAGCTCAAACGGAGAAGATTTGAAAGCTGAAGGTGAGGCTGTTTCTTTCGCGAGGGGAATGAAAGGAATTCTTCGTTCCCCTCTAAAGTGATACCGATGGAATGAAATGGTTCGCGCTTGACGGTAGGCCAAGGTGGCCAACAATCAAAGACAAACAAAGATGAGGCTCGATCCTTGCTTGCTTAGTAGGTAGAGGGTCAGCAATGGCCAGCTCTCTATCTTTGCTTGATTGTTTGGTTGAAACAAGCAAAGACAAACAAACATACTTGGTTATTAGCCACCTTGATGGTAGGGGATGATCAGATATCGAGATCCTTCTAGCTCAAATCTTCGGAATTGGGGGTTGTAAAACAATGGAAGCAGACTAAAACTGCTCTCGCAGGCCGGGTACGCGTTTTGCTCGTTTCCACCCCGCAAAACGGACCAGGAGAGTGCGTGGAATGGGCGAATCTACTACGTGCACCCTCAATCTGGCATCCATGAGGGGGAAGCTCTTCATTCCCCGAGTCCGCAGCAGCAATTTAAATGGCAACCCGGCCAGCCAGTACTTCACCAACCACGACATGCCACCTCGACATGCACCCACGCGCCCACTCAACCCCCCTTGCATCACCCACACCCCACCGCTACGGTGTACGCTCCGACGCCTCGGCCACCACTGTGCGCAGCACGCGTCCGGCGCCGCTCCAGAGCTGCATGGCGATGCCGCAGAGTGCGAGTTCCGCAGATCAACAAGAGGCGGCGGCGGAGGCGAGGTGGAATAGAGCGCTGAAGACCGATTGGTAGTGACGGGATTAAGGGAAGTAAGAGATGACCGGATTGCTTATTCGACTAACTATAGGATATGAGCAGACTATATAGGTGATTAGTGAAGCTTGAACACGTAATAAATACATTTGACTTCAGCATAGAAGGTAGAAATCAATAGTTTTGATGGCTTCTTGCGGGATAGACGGTCCATGGATTAGAGGGTGCGGAAGAGAAGGGTGATAGTGGGCGAGACCGGACAGAGGCAGATGGTTGCGGAGGCGGCGTGGGTGTAGATGGGGACTCGGCAGGAGAGGGCGTGAGTGATGGTGCAGCGGATTGTCAAGTCATTGTAGCTTTGCTATAAAGGGTGTGGAGGGGTGACGACGCGCGTTTAGTTTGAGGGCTGAGCGGTCCGCATCGGAATGATATCCGTGATGGAGTCGTGATGAAGTCGTGCTGGGTAATGGGCTTCCAGATCCTCCGTCGCCTTGTCTTTGCAAGGCGGATAATCCGTTGAAAATTGTCCCGACTGTCATCCGTAGAGCTGAGATAAGAATGCATTGACATTTCGTAGTTTAGAGAAAGTGTAATGCGTATGGACTTGGGGCACGGGCATGGGCACGGGCACGTTCTCGGTTCAGGCCTTTACAATTTGGGGTCGAGGGTCACACAAGATGGCATCACCAAATAGACGGTGAGAGTGTCATGACTAATGCGCACGAAGATGGAGAATCAATTAAGTACAGGGTGTTGGTGGCTGCAAGTGCGTTTTTTGGCAGCTGCGGCGATTGCTCTGGCGTGGCAGCACTACTACCATATAGAGTTAGCTATAGAAGCTCGTTCTCCCGTATAGATGACTGCGGCTCAAGTAGCGGCTCTTTATACTTTATGGTCGGCCCGCAAGGATACGGTGTGATAAGGCATGGTCTATGCTTTAGTACTACTCGTCCATTGGCCGTGTAATGTGTATTATTACGGCCCGAATAGAAGATGGCGTGTAAAGTACGAGGTCCATGAGTCAGCGAAACCGAACAGACCCTCGTAAGGCTGCCATGGTCGAGCGCCTCTATCTTGGTCTACGAGGCAGCTCAAAAGGCACGTTCACCAGGAAGCTGTTGAAAGACTTGAATGTGGTTCGAAGACTTTGCTATGGACATCTCCCGAGTGCAACCAAAGGCTTCACCACGACAAAGGACACTTGAGCAGGAATTGTAAATTTGCACAGAGTAATGAACTACTTCAAGCCAACCCTCTCCAACACTTCTTCCAACTAGCACGAGCCCTTGTATTGAAGCGACCAGTTGGCCGGCAGAGCCTGGGCGCGGAGGCTGAGACCGCACGACTCCGAGGTGAGGACAGTGTAGGTCTTCTTCGTCGATGCAACAACGATGTCTCCTTCGCCGTTGGCGGGAATGCACGCGTGCCCAACAGCGACCTGGTTGAAGTTGATGATGTCGACAGAGCAGGCGGCGCTGACCAGGGGCGTCATGGTCGCGACGGCGGCGAGGAAGATGGCGGAAAAGTGGACCATTTCTGTATCTGGGGTCAGTCGACGATCGACTATCTTTCCACGACAATGGACTGACTGTTGATATTTGTTTTGAGATTGAAAGGTGGATCGGTTGGATGGTGATTGAGGTCGTTGAGGGAATGGTGGATGCTGGCTCTGACTGTTCAAACAGCAGCTCTCTTTTATATATCAACAGTATGGTCGATGCTGTTACCCCACGTGCAGCCAAGACAGTTCAGAAAGTATAAAACGATAGCGGATAGGCCACCGTCGCATTCCATCTCTATTCGGGTTACCGCCCCTACTTTTACTGAATCGCAGAAATTCACCGACCGGAAATTGGCCGACGCCAAAGTATTTCTCCGAACCCACAGACAAGAAGCATTGCGCAACACAACGACGGACGCAATCCACGCCTTCGTCAGCCGCAGCAGTGAGTCTCCGCTAGTTGGAGTGGAAGATAAGAGAGGGGTACCCTGCGTATGTGCAGACCCTATGGTTGATGTCGTAGCCGTCCCCGCTGAGGAAGGCGCGGTAGCCTGGGCTTAGGAGTTTCATGGAGGGTGGCTAGTCCTTGATGGGCTGCTCTTTGCTCGCCGGGTGCAGAATGTGCTCATCCAGAAGCGAGTATATTGGCTGAGCTGTCCACTTGACACCGTGGCAGGCGCTACTTGAGAGATGCAGCAGTGTGAGATAGCCTCGAACCATGTTCGACCCTGCCTCAGGCATTGAGCCTTTGGGACGCCTAGATGGCCTCGAAAGTACAATGTCCTACCAAGCAGCGCTATTGGAACGGTATGTGGCAGTATGGAAGTTTGTCGCTTCGGGCAGCTGCGCCGCCTCGGATATGCGGGTCGCGCTAGATTGGAAGCACACAAAACTTACGTCACTAGAGCCATCATCAGCGACCACCCACACGGCGTATACACCGATGGTGGCTGCGTAGATGTTGAGGCGTTCGTCGAAGATCATAGCGTAGAGATTCCCGCCCTTTTTCCCTTCCACATTCCTTGGTTCCCCGGGATTGCTATGTCTGGTATGATAAGGCACCATCGGGTACCGACGGATGACTGGTGAAAGAGAAATCGTTCCCAGAGGGTGGCTGCTCAATCCAAAGCATACATAAAGACATCCGACAAGCCAGGTTATGGCGGTTAGTCTTGTGAGCCACTGGGAGTCAGTCAAACTTCACGAGCCCATCATTCGATGCATATAGCGTATAGACACATGGGGCGATTCAGACCTACGAAAAGGTGGCAAGAACTGACGGTGGCGGAATGTTCTTATCATCGCTAGCACAGCTAAGGCAAGCAGTGATTATAATTCCGGCTCCTTGTCAACGTTTCTGAATTGTTCTATATGACTATGCAGATGCTATTCCCATGATAAAACCACGCGTTTGCATTATGAAAGTTGGAGTCGTCACCCGATTCTTCTCCCGGCCGCTGCAAACGCACGTGCTTTCCTTTCAATGTCACACGCCACCGCCCGCATAAAGTGCTTAATGCCTTTCCGTCTGCCTCAAAGGACCCTTACCTTTACCCACTTCCTCTTGTAGTCACCCGCGCTCCCTTCGAAGTTGACAGTTCTCAACGTAAGACCCTGCACGCACCCACAAATTGCTCCCGGTTCGCAACTTATGGTCAATAGCGTGAGCAGACACCTTTACTGGAGCCCCCTGAAGGTCGCTGGTGCCACTCAGCTCTCGTCACTACACTCTCAGCTTGCTCTACCGACCCTGGATCATGCATCTCACGCTCGTCCTGTGGGCTTTGAGTACGTTCCTGGCAATCGCTGCCACTTACATGTGCATTAAAGACCGCCCTTGGACATTCTGTGCTGCTGCAGTCCTTCTCTCGGCACTTCTGTTGCTGCGTCGGAAAGCCAACTTTGTAAGCTCATTTCTGGATATGAAGACGGGCGCCTAACGAAGGAGCAGACAACCTCGACGCCGACCGCTGGCAATGCCTTGTTCGATCCGAGCAGATCCACCTTCGAAGACATCGAAAGCTGCAAAGCCATCCTTGCTTGCACACTCGGCGGCTCAAGCAGAAGGATTCCTCTCCTCTCTCAACTTCAAGCACGGGCACTACCGAACGAAAGACTACAAGTAGCTTTCGGCATTGATAACGCCTTCACAACGACCGATGTTGAATGGTACAAGGAGTTCCGCAAGCTTAGCGAATCACACCTAAGGGTATCAAACTCACAGTGGAAGTCCCTCGCAACGACGGCGCGCCAAATCGCCACCACCGGCATCTCAAGCAGGTCCCGCTCCTTCGCCCTCGCTCCGCTCGTGCAGACCCTCACTCTCAAGATCTCGCTCCAGCTATTCTTCGGCCTCGACGCTTCCACACTCAACAACGACACGATGAGCTTCATCGCCTCCTCCATCAACACCATCTGGCTCGCCTCCAAGCAACACAGCCAGCACCCAGCCGCAATCACCCCCTGGCACCACCACCACGCCCTCATCGCCGCCCTCCGCGCCCTCATCCCCTCCCGTGACCCGCTCTCGCCCCGACAGAACCCCATGACGCTCATCCTGCCCGCCTACGAAACCACCTGGCGCGTCGTCCTACGCTGCCTCCTCGAAGTGCGCTGCTCCGCCCGCAACCACCGCCATTCCGACCAGGCGTGCTGGCGCGCCGCCCTCGCCGCCTTCCTCCACGACCCGACGCCGAGCGCTTTCCACGAGGTCGTAGACGCAGACGCAGACGCAGACGCCGACGCAGAGCGCGGGGCCGCCGTGTCGGCTGCCGCCGTCGCCAAGGAGGCCCTGCGCCTGTACCCGCCCACGCGCCGCGTCTACCGCGACCTGCCGCTGCCGGCGGGGCGTGTGGCCGCGGACGTCGAGGGGGTGCAGCGCGATGGGGCCGTGTGGGGCGGCGGTGGGGTCGACGATGCGCGCAGCTTCTGGCCGCGGCGCTGGGTTGCTGCCGCCAGTGGTGGTGGGGGGCCGTTTTTGGCGTTTGGTGGAGCGCCGTTCCTGTGTCCGGCTCGGGCGGCGTTTGGGCCCATGATGGTGGCGGTGCTTGTGGCGGCGCTGGTGGAGGCGCTGCCTGAGGCGGAGTTTGAGATGGATGGCATGCTTGCGGGTGAGATGGCGAATGTTGGGGAGCCGTTGAGCAACGAGCGTGAGGCTTATGGCGATTTGAGGGTCGTGCGGAAGTAAGGTGCGACGGGGGTTGGGTGGGGAAGTTGCGGGGTTCTTGGGCGATTCTAATAAACCGCGTTGGGAAAGATGTAGTATCTGCGGTTACATGGATGAGGCGCCGCGGTAACGGACTAGCAGGACGTGGTGATGATATTGGAAGACGATACGGGGAGACGAATGCAAGCTGAGAAGATACAAAGAATGAAATTATCCAATCCTACTATCGATCTACATTGAATAGGTATCCATGAGCTATCTAGTCGATGGTACAACTGTCTGGCATTCCGCGGGCCCACCTGACGTGGCGTGCATCCGGTAGGGATGGTTCAGCTGGGATTTAGCCGCTGGCAGTCATTCCTAGCCCTACCTGCGGCACATGTACACCGATGCGGATTCAACTAGCGCTGTCGCAGCCACTAAGTACCGTCAGTGAGACGTGGCTTAGCTGTGCCTACAACATTTCAATAAGCGCAACCTTGGGAATCTACCAATTTTCTATGCGAAGAGAATGGCTTTTTGCAGAATGGAGGTGTAAAGGTCCAAGTCCATTCATTACAGTTTGGGGAGACGAGGAAAAAGCCAGTGTTGAGTTCTATGGCAGTTCTAGATGTGGCTGCTGTGCGTGACAGAACTATAGCTGCCCTCGTAACTTTAGAAATATTTTAGATAGAATATTCTTCGTTTGCTTACTCAGAGATCCTAGAAGATTCTTGCGAAGCTGAACCAAGCCCCTCCGCACGGGACTATCGGTGCGAAAGGAGGCTTCATTCTCAATCGTGATTTATAACTACGACCGAGGAACCGTTTTTCTCACTTGCGTACATCTTCGGCGTCGGCAGATGCTTTCAAAGCCGGACTGACCGCTCAAGAATCTATACTTAGCGCGGGCCTGGGCTGGCTTGGCTTTGCTCCGCCCCCGGCCAACGGGATGCGCCAAGCTCGGCTAGTAGCACGACTGCAGTCTCTCGGCCAATCCGCGTTTAAGCATGTGCAGGGGTATCAGTTGGAGTCCTCAATCAAGCATTTGTATGGTCGACGCTTTGACCGAGGCTGTAGAAAGCGCCCAGCCTCGTCACTTGATACCCGCTTGTTTGGCTAGTAACTTACTCTTCCTGTGCCAGGCACTCAACTCAGCCCGAAGGAGTGTCCTGGCGGCAAAATAGAGTGCAGCCACCGCGCCACGGCTGATGGTCTATTACTGCTGGACTATGATCAAATACTCTTCTAAATCTTCCACGCCCTGCGCCAGTTCTGCTGCATCACTAAATTCCGACCGCTGCGATGGCAGCTTTGCAGGCTATCGGCCGTTACTCCGGCGTTCCTCAGGAAGAGCCACCCCGTGCGTAACCTGCATATATTCTTTACCCTGTAGACACACGAGCTTTATCTAATCGGACCTTAGTTTCTCAAAATCCGCCGAACAAGCGCTATTCACCCTCAGCTTTGAGGACGGTGTCACTTCTTGGATTTGTGATCCTCACAGCAGCCATCATCGGCGTACTGCAATGGATTGCAGCACCTGGGAATCGCGACAACATCGGGAACGTGCGGCGGCGAAACGACGTGCCTACTATTACGCATTTCCCTCGTGCGACACCAGGCGCGGCAACAGCATCGACGGCCAGTGGACCGAGCACTGTCATGATTATATCGTCCGCCACCGAGTCACCGCACCAGGATGACGGAACGTCCACGACCAGCGAGGGCGCCTTCATCCCCATAACGCCATCCACGACTGTCGTAGTGGGGACAACCATCTCAGACGCATTCGTCCCAATTGACCCAAACACAGTAGAGACCGAGTCAACCGCAACCACCGCCTTTGTCCCCATGAAGCCGGGAACAGCTGCGGACCCAACCGAAGGATTCTCCACCGACCCCGACGCCTTCATCCCGCTCGGCGATGCAACTGGCACAGCCGATACCCCCATCACCACGCCCACCGCCGGCACGTTCGTCATCACAACCAGCATCCCCGGCGGGACTTCCCCCGCCGCCTTCACTATCACCGGCACCATCGACCCGAGCCAGCCCCTGCTCATCACCGCCACCGGATCCAGCATCCCCGGCGGCACGCTCGTCATCACGCGCACCGGGCCTCTCGTCGCCGGCCCCACAACCCCCGCTCAAGGCTCCGGCGGCGGCAGCAGCGGCAGCAGCGGCAGCAGTACAAACACCACCTCCCCCTCTTCCACCCCTCCCTCCGACGCCTTTGCCGCGTACGGTGCCCGCTTCAACATCTCGCACTACCTCCTCGGCGCCTACGCGCCCACGCTCTTCGCCGTCATCTACGGCATCCTCTGGTCGACGATTCTCGCCGGCATGGCCGAAATGGCGCCCTGGTTCCAACTGACGCGACCCGGCGGCGCCACCGCCAAAGAGTCGCTGCTGCTCTCGTACCAGAACGCCAGTCTGTGGGGGCTGTTCGTCGGCAGCATCAAGCACAAGGACGGCTTCGTGCTGGCGGGGAGCGTGGTGTCGGCGCTCGTGACGGCGACGATCGCGCTGGCGTCGGGGGTGTTCTACATCGGCGTCAGCGGCACGTGCAGGGAGACTGGGAGGGGCGCGGACTGCGTGCGCTATTTGGCCGTGGACCGGCGGCTGGCGTGGGCGGAGAGCGGGATGCTCGCGGTGGTGTTGGCGTGCGTGGTGGGGGTGTGGTTGTCTGCGCGGCGGAAGGACGGTGGGCTCTATGCCGAGGCGATGAGCGTTGCGGGGGTGGCGACGTTGATGGGGAATCCGGGGGTGGTGGCGAAGATGAGGGAGGCGCTGGAGCGGGAGAGGCAGGGCGGTGGTTGGGGCAGCAACGACACGCGGTTCGGAGTCGGGCAGTCGTACGACAAAGCAGCTGGCTGGACGTACGGCTTCACCGTCGTCGACGACGGCCAAAAGCGCGACCCTCCGGCCAAGATCTTCGACGACGGCGACAACAACGACGACAGCACCCCGGTCCTGCCCCTCCTCCTCCGCCCGTACATGCTCGCCCTCTTCCTCCTCCTCCTCCTCGCCCTCCTCGCCATCCTCCTCTACTACTGGTTCAACGGCACCTCCTCCTTCCTCGAAGACTTCCTCGACAGCCAAACCTTCGGCCCAAAACTCATGATGTCCATCTTCGGCCTCATAATCCGCACCTGGTGGTCCGAAATCGCCCGAGGTACGCCCCCTCCCATCTCCCCCAACACCCTCCTCGCCCACTCGCAGTACAGGAAATCGGCGACGAATTCCAGGTCCCTCATCAACGGCACCTTGACTTGCTTGCCCTCAGCCAAGTCCGGGGCCAGCTTGGCCACAAGGTCCAAGATGTCGGCGCCGGTATCGCGCGACACGGAGGCCCAGACTCCGAGGGCCTTTTGGCGCGCCTCGTCGGGGTCCTGGGCGTCGGATCCGTCTTCGGTGGTGAAGGCTTTTTGCCAGAGCTCCCGGTCCATGCGTCTCAGCTCGGCATTGAAGTCGTCCAGCTGATGTTTGGTGGGCTCGTAGAAAACGCTGTCGGCGTGGTCGAGGACGGCTTTGAGGTTGGGGATGTTGGCCGGGTCGGCGATGAAGGCGAGGACGCGGATGCCCTGGCCGCTGGGGTAGCCGTCCCATTGGCCGTATTGGGCGATGAGGTATTGGCCTTTGTAGTAGACCATGATGAGGTGACGCGTGCCCATTACGGTCGGGTAGCGGGCGGGCTGGCCATGTGGGTAGCTGGACAGAAGGAGGCCGAGGGTGGTGGGTGGAGACTTACTGTAAGCTATCAGCTGAGAGTGTTTGGAGGGCCGGGAGTGTAATGTCGAGAGGTGAAGGTTGCGGAGGGGTTTCGGTTTTATGCATGCGGCGCGGTCGGGGTCGACTGCAGGCAGCAGCCGCGTTTGTAGCCTGAGGCAAGAAGCTGTGCCGCAGAAACCCAGCAACGCATTACACAAGCGCGTTACACACTGAGCTGAAGTTATTGTCGTCGATTTTACGTTGCAGTAGTTCCGAGGAGCGGCCACCAACCAGTGGAAATTTGGCCGGCCCGTTGATCGACCTGCTGAGTTGCGTTAACATGACCAACATGCGGCTTATTAGCACGGTTCCACATGAGCTTGCTGCCACCGCCACCGGCCATTTTGTTGCCAATTGCCAGTCCACACGTCCGCCAAAGCCGCCGACTCTGGTCACCCACTGCTTGCTTGACCTGGCACTGATATTTCGCGCGGGGGAGCCACATTCCTCAATAGCCGTGAAAGAAATACTGCTCACTACGGCACGCCGTCCCATAAGGCTCTAGCGCCTTCGCCAAACGCGGAGCCTAAACAGCTCGCCTAGCGGCACAACTCCGGCAGATTGCCTCTTTGGCGCGTCGCGCAGTCGCGTCAAACCATTCTTCTACAACCCTACCTTCTCCCATTCGCAACTTTCCCGACTCTAGCACCAGCCCAATCTCACTCGCCCGTCTAGGTCGCCGCCCGGCTCCCCTTCTTCGTGGTCAGAGATTCCAGCGGTGCACGCTCCCTGCGTCGTCCTCTTGGTTCCGTCGTCTACCTCTCAGATGCTCTTACCCGTCCCTGACAATTGATTGCATTTGCTGAAACACTTCAACGTGAGATGAGATGGTGCCATGGGCGCGCCAACTACTGCCCGACTAGGTGCTTGCCGAGATGGACGGATACGAGATCACGGTAACCGCATTGGGCCACTCCCACTGCCACTGCTGCCTGGCTGAAAACCTCATTTCTCGCAATCTACTTGGACCAAGAAACCCCTACCAACAACTCAACCATGGCCACATTCGCCACTCTAAACGAAGACGTACTCGTCCTGATCTTCTCGCACCTCGAAAATGACCGCCCAGCCCTATACGCCCTCGCGCTGACGTGCAGCTTGGCCTCTAGAATCGCAACCCAGCTGCTCTATCGCAAACTCAGTCTAAGCTTCCGACGCTCAGAGCCCGACCGCCGCTTTGACTTGCTGCTCCGCTCCCTCAACCAGCCAAACAGGAGAAGACGCCTTCAGCTGACCTCTTACATCCACGACGTGCGCATCGCCTGGCAATCTGACCACCCTGCCATGCGCCACCCAGACACGATTGACTTTCTGCGCTCAATAGACAAATTACGCAAGCTGTCCCTCTTCGTTTCCATGAACCCGCCTGTGTTACAATACCGCCCGGGCCACCGCATGAACCTCTCCCGACGAGCTGACCTCAGCTTCTGGCATGTCTCCACACTACATCACCTCCGAGAGCTGCATCTCTATCTCGAGGACCCCACCGACCATCTGGCCCGCTTCATGTGCCTAACTCCGGTCGACATCATCACAGTCAGACCCGGCCGTGACCAGCTGAAACCCGAGACCTTCTCCGCACACAACCTCCCACGACGACCCAAGCCCCTGACAAAGCTCGAGCTATGGACCCACTACTCCTACGAGTCCCTGACAAACATCTTTGCTGCCACATCCGGCGTGAAGCACCTCGGCCTCTTCGAGCCCGGCATCCGCTCCGGCAGGACCAACGCCATCTGCCAGGACGGCCTCGCCCCCATCATGGCCACCACCTACTCTCCTCACGCCCTCTGCCTCGCCCTCGCCCCCCTCCACGACACCCTCACCACCCTCGACCTCTCCTCCGACGACACCCTCCACTGGCCCCACCACGACGACACCCGCCTCGACCTCCGCCCCTTCACCCACCTCACCCGCGCCACCACCGACTCCAAATGCTTCTTCCCCGCCTCGACCCCGCCCGCCCGCCGCGCCTCCCCCCACCCCCTCCTCCCCCCGTCCCTGTCCTCCCTCACCCTCCTCTTCGACACCGCCACCACCGCCCTCGGCCCCGACGGCTCCGCCCACCACTGGCTCCTCGCCCTCGTCCAGTCCTCATCATCATCATCGACCCCCCTCCGCACCCTCGCCGTCCTCGAACGAAACCACGAGGGTGTCGCCTTCTGCGAGGTCTGCGTCCCCGTCGCTGGCATCTACCCGTGGGAGCCCCCCGCCGCCGCCCGCCGCCTGCTCCGCGTCGCCGCGTCGTCGTCGCACGGCCTGGAGGTGAAGGTGGAGCTGCGCGTGTGGAGGCGCCCGGACCCGGAGGATATGCGTCAAGGCGTGCCTGGGGTGCCGGGGTCGAGGGAGGGTGGGCCGCCGGTGAGGGTGCCGGGGGTGGGGGACGTGGATGGTGGGGATGCGGGTGGGTGGGATGGTGGGTTCCTTGATGTGTGAGGTGGTGGAGGTGGATGGGGCTCGGAGGGAGTGGGCGGGGCTGGTGCTCTGTCGAGGCTGTTTGGGGGAACAAAACGAGCTGGTAAGTATGGGCTTCGGATGACAAGCAAAGGGGGGAGGGGTTGTTTCTTCATGATCGCTTCTCAATATGAGATGAGCCCACCAGGGCCCGAAGGATGCTTGAGCGAACATTAACGTGGTACATGGCAAAGGAGTAATCTCAGCAATGTTGGGATCGATATATTATTCATTGGAGCACAGAGAGCCGGTCTGAGAAGAGAGCATCGGCACCGTAGTGTTTCCTTACTTAACTATCCTCTACTGCAGATTCCTGCTGAATATCGATGTAGAAAGTTGAAAGGAGGTAGGTTAATTGATTGGCTAATTAATGTACATGGCGCAGCTTAACATATAGGTATATACAATAGGTAGGAAGCTTGCAATGACGTCATGCTTCAACAATTCCCACGTAGAAGCCCGCACAGAAGCGAGCCTACCACCTCTGCTGGATAGCGAGAGACGAAGCGGGAATATGCGGGTGCGGATGGTAGCTGCAGCTGGTGGCCGTATCGGTTGGTGTCTCAGGACCCACCGGTTCACCGTGGCTGCAACGCACGCGAATTGCGCCATACCACCCATCAGCCCGTCCGCATCACTTCACATTTCATCTACCATCCACACCCTCGATCCCGTCGAGCTCCGCTGTTGCTGCTGCTCCTTCACGACCTTCTTCATCACCAGATGACGGCAGCGTGAATGACGATAACGGCGCTGGTCAAGTCGGCGACGATGGCGCTGGGAGGCAGCAAGGTGATTGAAAGAAGCGTACGTCCACCCATGTTCCATCAGGTAGTCCGTTCGCCGTGCCATGATGCATTAGCAGCGGCGGGGTCATTCCTCCCCAAAGAGTTTATAGCATCCAGCACGGGATCAAAATACCGGTGTGAGGGACCACGGCCGGAGTCGGTTGGAAGAGGAGAGGCCATGGTGGGTTGTGCGTGGTCATCCAATCTGGGAGTGGTGGAGTCACCGTCGCGACTTTCTACTCCTGACGCTTTTGGCTGGGAGACTGCAGTGGGCTGCTTGTGTGAGGCGCCGGGCGCCTGAAGATTGGCATTTGGCCTCTGATGGCGCGCCCGAGGCGGTCCGGACTCGGGCGCTTTCTGCGCGCTGGTCCTTCCTTGACAGGCGCGAAGGTTCAGTACGGCAAATGATGTTCGAATAACAGCGGCAGATGGAAGGGTGCGGGTGACTTACTCGGGTGGTCGCGCAGCCAAGGGAGGAGCTTCCAGCGGAGGATCATGTCATCGAGCGGCATTCTGCGCTCTATATCATCGTTGGCCAGGTTCTTGCGTAGTTCAGCGAGTATCTGTCGGACGACCATGTCCGGCAAATTGCGCCACAGCACGGCTTCGGGCTTCTCCTGTTGTTTCCAGTACTTGTCGCCGTAGATGAGTTCTTTTCCCTCGTCCACCACGGCAGCCTGTGGCCTGATGAGTGAGCGTGCATGTGGGGGATGTGGGAGACGTACGAGAAAACGCTTGTACTGGTGCGTGTTCCAGCCCCGATGCTGTCGGATGGCAATCACCCGCGTCTGAGCCCTATAGCTGTCTGTCATGACGAAGGGTCGAGCAGGGAGTGATGAGTCGATGGGATCATTGAGGAACAGCACGAGAGTTCAGCGTATGCCTTTGGGCGGTCGCGACGTGGAAAAAGATGGGTAGTAAGAAGCATGCAACAGTTTTATCTATAGCCAACAAGCTGCTGGCAGGCTGCTGCTGCCTTGCTGTGCCGCACAGCTGGTGGGCGGGAAACAGCGGGGCTGGCTGCATGTCTCGGGGAAGCTCCCGCACTTCCGAGCCAATGGTTGATTCCCGCTCACTCCCCACGTTGCTCTTGTGCTAGGTCGGGGTGTTTTCCCATTGGTTCTGTTGCAAGCCTCGTCCGCAGGGTATTCCATCGCAGCTTTCTTCTTGCAGCGCGGGATCTCATCGGCGGACCCAACACGTGACGGTCAATGTACTCGGGTCTAGTTGGTTTTCATTGGCTGCTTGGTTATCGACTAAGGGGAAGGTCACAGTAACTAAGACATGATTCAAGAAATAAAATCCTGCAGAGACTTAAGGGAGCATAACAATACGCCGGGCTTTCAACGTGGCTTTAAATAAAGACTGGCAGTTGTATATCGGTTGCTCAATTAAGATTTCCGGCTTCCTGCAGCAGTGCCCACCTATCGACTACACTGCCCGATCGGTGTGTACCCTTTCTTGTAGTAGCAATCAGCTTTGGCTTTCGTGCTACATCTACATAGTATCGTCTACTGACCCAGCAGAGATTGCCTCACAGTCCTCATCAGACTCATGGTCAGAGGGGTCCCGATACTCAGGGCCTCCCTCTATGGCACGAACCCTTTCTACACGAGCGATATCTGGAGAAGTTGCTCAGCTTCCGGCCCAAGTTCCTCCTCAGCAGGTTCCGGGGTGGTCTCTACGCTGCGGTCGTGTGGCCTGCCCAGGTATTCCCCAAGCGTTGCTGCAGTACATCTCACGGTGCACATGTCTGCCTCTGTATCTGAACAAGCTTTTGGTCACACTGTATCCATCGGACATGTTGATTACTGGCAGAGATCAACTCTCTATATAATCCTACGACAGTAGCTCGTACACGCACATTTACGATATGAGATAGATATATTCGAGGAAAGGCAGGCCCTTCTCCTTTATTCGATTCGGCGGCGACCACGAGCTTTATCTGACTGTTTGCTCTGAACAAGCAGGCAAATGCAATATGATCACATAATGGCCACGCTGGCGATGCTGGCGAGTTCCGGGTGGGCCCAGGCGGAGGCATCGGCATGGTGTTGGCGGGGACAGAGGGGAGGCAACGACTTCTCTACTTATGTATTGCGCTAAGCTGAATCGGGTCGAACGCACCAAGGTTGACAAAACACCACGACCTACGCTTCACACTGCCAACGCCGACACCATCACGGTCGCATCGCTTCGCAACCTCGACCATCTTCCCCTTTTTCTGGTGCCATCTGTCGGGTCGGCTTGCATCGGTATCGAGGGCTATCCAGACGCTAATGCAAGCAATACATCCAAAGTATCGGCACCAATGCAAACGAAAGCCGACAGTCGAAAACTCCAGGGTGGAATAAAGTATTTTGTTTCCGGGTTTCGTTCCGCCAAAATGGGTGGCCCAAAATCCTTGTCTTCCCAGAGATAAGCATGCCGTCGATCGGCGATGCGACAGGGGGATATGCATTGCTTAGCTTGCTGCAGCCACAACTGTCCGGCGTGCGGCATGAACCCTCCGCGTTGCACAGCGGTACGAAAGGAGGGGTAAAAAGATAAGACACGTCCGTCTACCCACGCCGACCAACGCCATCACTCCGCGTCCAAAGACCATGACTCCCACTCCCGCTCCCGCAGTCGTCCTCGAGGCCGACCTTGACGAGACTACGCCCCTCCTAGTCTCCACTCGCCACGAGCACCCCCAAGACAGCAACTCGCCGTCGGAGCGCCGCTCCTCTCGGGTGAATCACAGGTTATGGCCGTATGCCGCGATCCTGTGCGGCGCGCTGTCTCTCGTCGCCGACCTGGGCGACGGGTTGACCGCGGCTCCCGAGGTGCGCCTGCTGGAGATGGCCGTGTGCAGAGACTACTACCACGAGCACGACCCGCGTCTGATTGGCCCGCCGCCGCTGAGCTATGTGCGCGAGGAGCTGTGCAAACGCGATGAGATCCAGGTCGAGTTGGCCTACTTGCGTGCCCTAAAAGGCTTGTTTGCTGCTGTTCCTGGTAACTTCCTTCTTCTTATCGTGTGACTGTGGAAGTTGAAGCATTCATGGTGCTGTGAACCTTACTCGTACTCCCAGGTCTCTTTTGCACCGTCCTCTTTGGGAGACTGGCGGATCATTGGGGACGAAAACCTATTTTGCTGTTGGGCATGACAGGCCAGATCCTGACCTACCTCTGGGTCATTATGATTTGTAGGATTTCCTGCGTCTCTCAACAGACGCGGTGCTAAAACGCCCTCCTGCTAGGCTATTTCCATGAAGTCTTCCCAACCCGACTCATCTGGGCATCTGCCGTCTTCCAACTCATGGGCGGCGGCCACCGCAACATCTCAGCCCTGATGAACACCGTCATCGTCGATGTTGCCCCGGAAAATGCCAGGTATCCATCCACCTTCCGCTCTTCCCATCGCCCGCGCATCCGTCCCATCTAACGCATCCCTCCCCACCCCCAGAACCTCAACCTTCTATCTCGTCGGCGCCCTGATCCGCATCACCGACATGCTCTCCGCCGGCGCGGGCTCCTACCTCCTCTCCCACGACCTCTGGCTGCCCTTCAAAATCAGCACCCCCATCCTCCTCACATCCCTCCCCATCATCCTCACCCTCCCCGAGACCGCTCCGCCACGGACCCCCCTCCCCCCTCGCCCCCGCCACGACAGCCTCGTCCCCGAGTCCCCCACCAAACCCCACCGCCCCGCCACGACGACGACAATGACGACGACGACCTCCCTCCTCCACTCCTTCCCACCACCCCTCCTCCTCACCCTCCTCACCATCACCCTCAAAACCTTCGCCCTCATGTCCGCCCACACGACCCTCCAGTTCGCCTCCCGCGCCCTGCGCATCCCCCTCGCCTCCGCCGGCTACCTCCTCTCCCTCAAGGCCCTCGTCTCCCTCCTCGTCCTCGTGCTGCTCCCCGCCGCCGGCGCCGCCGCCACCTCGCGCCGCGGCGTCGCGCCCGTGGCCGTCGACGTGTGGGTCGCGCGGGGGAGCCTGGCGGCGCTGGCGGCGGGGAGTCTGGTCGTGGGCGCGGCGAGCGCGGCTGCGGGGGCGGGGGCAGGTCATGGGGCGGGGGCGGGAGCGTTGGGGTTGCCGCTGGCGTTGGTCGTGGGCGGGTTGGTTGTGGGGAGTGCGGGGAATGGGATTACGCAGACGATGAGGGGGTTGGTGGCGCATTTTGGGAAGGGGTGGGAGGGGCGGCGGGGACGGAGGAATGAGCGAGGGGCGGGTGGTGGTGGTGGTAGGGATGAGGGGGGCGATGAGGGCGGGCCTGGTGGGGAGGGGACGGGGAGCCGTATGGGTCAGTTGTATGCGGGTGTCGCGTTGTTGGAGCTGATTGCCGTGTTGACGGGCGAGATGGCCTTTGCGTGGTTGTTTGCGCTTGGAATTAGGCTGTCGTCGTCGGAAGGTGATGGTGGTATGCGGTCGGGGTGGGAGAGCGGTTGGTTGGGGTTGCCGTTCTATGCTGCTGGAGTAAGTTGTATTTGCTTGAGATCAACTTCCCGCGGTCTGGTTGTTGGAGTGGGTCAATGAGCCTGGACGGTTCGCTAATCTCGAACAGGTTACTTTCTTCCTCGGTCTTGCCTGTGCCGCAAAGATACCTACTATGTCAACTACTCAAGGTGACTGAAGCCGGACCACCCTAACTTCACGTACCATATTCGTCTACAAGTAGTAAGAACCCCAGCAGATATAGTCTACAAGGTTGTGTGTTCACTGTAAGAGGCGTAGGGCTCTAAGTCTCCGCCTATAGATTGAAAGAGCATACACGAATATGCTGTACCCAAAGTGTTCACATATCGACCGATCACTAACAGGATGTGGGGCTCATAGAGCCTGTGTTCAACGAATGAAGGTGGCCGCGAGAGCACTTTATATATGCGTCGCCGTTGACTTGGAACATTTGGTTCCTGCCCTGCTACGGTTTCAGGCAGGGACAAATGTCGGTGCGTGATCCGGGCGGGTCACGTAAGTCTTGCCCTTGCAGGGAGTCAACATACGGGCGTCGCGGAGTGAGTCGGAAATAGAAGCATAGATTGGCCAGAACTTGCATATCATACGGTTGGACGAGCCCGTTAGTCATGCTGATGGCATTAAGCTGACACCATTGATGCCTGCGGCCGTAGTAGGCTACAGCAGAGTGGACGCCGCCGGTGGGGAGCTTGATTTGAACGCCAAACTCACCATTCCAGTTGAGGGCCAAGCGTCATACATGACGTGTGGGTACCGAGTGGTTCCCTGAGCCACAGCTACGCTTGACACGATGAACGACATGGCAGCTAGACAGGGTGGATCGCGTGCCCCGCAGGACGGCGTATAGTCTAGATCGAAGGACTTTGTCTACATTTCTCACGACTGGCGCTATTTGCGGCTGAGGCGTGCACTTGTTGAACGGACCGAGCCGCGTACACCCTATGTCAAATCTCGCTCGACGCCACCGTGTAGGCCGGCAGGATACATATACGTACGAGGCTGCCGCGATCCTAACCTCCACAGAATCTTAAACTCTATCTCCGTTCCAGCCAATCAGGCAAGGCCATTCTCGAACAGCACACTATCTATGGAACAGATCCGAAAGCACACCTCTCTTGACGCTACTGCTGCTCAGCCCCCTTCGAGAGTGGAACCTTACAAGCTTCCTGTGGTTTGGTGGTTTCGTGCAACGGTCATTATTGAGTGGGAAACTCAGCAATCTGGACCGCGATTTAAGCTCAGGTGGACGGGACTAAACTGTAAGTGACCCCGTGATGATTGGGCTTGGCTCGGCCACTCTGGATGCTTTCACTTTTCCTAAGTGAACCGTCGATACATAGCCAAGCTACCGGGATCCGGGATCTCGCCGCCACTACTACCCCTTGCCCGGCCGCTTCGCTCCTGCCGAGGCTTGGATTCCGACCTACGGAAAAAGTCTAACCGCTTGTGGCAGTCCGGGGTCTACCGTCGGGTAGGGCTGTGGGCTACTATGTTAGGGGTTCCGCAGTTTACTTCCGGCCGAGATCGGAATGCAGCACGACGGAGCACACTATACCTAAAACGGCGTTATCCTTCTCTGGCTATCTCCAAACTAGGAATCGCCTGGATGGCGTTGACGCAAGAAGTGTCAGCCCACGTGTGAAGGTTTGGCGGACATGCGACCAGCCCAGTTCTGGACTTGCATCATGTGACGCTACTGCTGGTAGTTTCCATGGCGGTTGGCGAAGCAAGGGTGGGCCCGATGGTAGGTGACTTTAGTGCCGCCTTGGCGTCCAGCCGGGGACAAAATGGAGGCGGAGCTGGTGAATACATCAACGCTCTAGCGATATAGCGTACCGCTGGGTTCCTCACTCGGCCTCGTCCCAAGTACTGATTTGGAATCGGCAAATAAGAACGAGAGACAGCTCTACGTAGCTCGTCATCTACGGCGGGCTTTTCATGGGTACTTGAACAGGCGCATCCCGCACCCGCGTCAATCAAGTCAACAATCACTGGAGCTTTGCACTCCTGCGATTGGAACACCTTCGATCGATCATGGACCGCAAAGACCGCGCCGCATCCTCCGGGGACATCGAACGTATTCTCGAGGATGTCGTCATCCCGCCAATTTTGCTGCGCCAAACCGCATCAAGAAGAGATCCAGGGTCAACACGATGGTCTTCCATCACAGCTGGACCATCTGGTCTATCAGCTGCTCGAGAAGTGGCTCGCGAGGGTGGTGGACGGTCGTACAGTATAGCATACGGCGCAACGGCCAGGGCGTCGCCACGAAGCTCAATTCCTCGACCTACTAGCTTCGAGTCCACGAAACAGGCATCTAGCGAACCAGCCCGCACCCCTCGACCGATCAGCGGAATCACTCCCGCTGAGCCAGCCACGCCCTCGCCCCGCACTTCCTTTTTCCGCTCCGGTGGCTTCAATTCTCCCAAACAGGCACCCGACGAGTCCCGCCCGTCTAGACGCTCAAGCGGTTCCACCCCGAACGGATCCACCCCGAACGGTTCCACCACCACTCCGCCCGGAAACTCCTTCCTCCAGCCCAGCAGCCTCACCTCCCGCCGCCAAGCCGCCAAAGGCGCTCGCACCCCCCGCCCCCTCAGCAACCTCCTCTCCCCCGCCGAGCCTCGCACCAATTCCGCACGCAGCTCCCTCCTCTCCCCCCGCACCTTCGCCCCTCCAAGACACAGCCCGCTCTCCCCGGGCCCTCTCAGCGGCGTGACCCCCGACGAGCGAGTTGTCCGGAACCGCCAAAAGTCCGTCGCCTTCGCCAGCAGCACCGACGCCGCGGACGAGCACCCGCAGCAGCAATGGCGCCAACCGGGCCTGCGCAGCCGCCAAAACAGCCGCAAGCCCTCGACCGCATTGCTCAGTCCGTCCAGCGCCTCGTTCGTCAGCCCGACCACCGCAGCCGCCCCCCAGCGGCGCCCAATCAGCGGCATCGCGCCGCACGACCCCGTGCTCCCGCCGACGCCGCACACCATCCGCAACGGCAACAGCAACAGCAACCGCGCCAGCCGCCAGAAGTCCGTCGGCTTCCCCACGAGCTTCCGTGACTTCGCGTTCGGCGCGGCGGAGCAGCCCGTGTCGCCGTCTGCGGCGGCGGATAGGAGTGGCAGCGGTGGCAGCGGTGGTGCGAGGCGCAAGTCGTCGTCGATGCGGATCACGCCGGCGGACGAGCAGCGGACGAGGGGCCCGAGCGTGGTGTCGGCGGTGAAGCAGCGCATGCAGAGCGTCGGGGACGCGATGCGGAACACGAGCATCTATCAGCTGTACGACAAGGCCAAGTCGAGGGGCAAGGCGCTGCAGAGGGCGAGGAGCACCATGGTGCTCTTCGAGTATGGCTTGTACGCGTTGGCGCTGGTTGTCGTGTACTTTGTGTTCGTTGGCTTGCCGCTGTGGAAGGGATGTGTGTATTGGCTGTACTGGGTTGTGAGTCACAAGTTCGTGATTGCGGGGGGGTGGTCCATCACGCTTGGGCTGGGCTTGCTGTGAGTACTGTTCGTGTCTGTCGCTCGGGGCAGAGAATTTGCTGACTTTGTGTCCAACAGGCTTGCGTTTTTACCTTTGAGCGTTTTGTTCGAAAAGGAGCCTCCTGAGCGGGTGCACGCCGATGCTGAGATGACTTCGGGGGTCAGCGACACGGCCTTGCTTATCCCGTGCTACAAGTCGGCAACTCTCATCGGCAAGACGCTCGAAGCGGCTCTGAAGACCTTCCCTCCTTCGCATGTCTTCGTCATAGCCAACGGAAACTCTCCCACGCCTTTGGACGAGACCGAGGAAGTGTGCTTGCCTTACGGCGTCAACCACATCTGGAGCCCGGTTGGCTCGAAGATCGTGGCCCAGTTTGTGGGCGCGTACGCCGCCAGGGGATTCAAAAACGTCCTGTTGATCGATGACGACTGTGCTCTGCCATCGAACTTCCCGGTGGTGTCGGAAAGGCTGACTGGAAAGGTGCAATGCGTGGGCTACTCGATCAAATCGGTGGGACCAAACTCTTCTCGGGGAACCTTTTGTCAACAGTAAGTCAAGGCCCTACCAGTGAAAGCGGTCAGCTTACTCAATCCGTGATAGGGCCCAGGACTTCGAGTACAAGCTGTCTGGTCTCCAACGAGCGTTTGCTGGCAAGGTCGGCTCCGCAACCTTTCCCCATGGCGCCATATCCCTCTGGGACCGTGAGTTCCTCATCAGTACCTTCCATCATCACCCCGGCTTCCAGGTCTCCGAGGATTGGTTCTTTGGACACAGCTGCCGGTCTCTTGGCGGGCGCATAACCATGTGCACGTCGGTCTTTGTCGAAACGGAGACCCCACCCGCGCTCTTCTGGACAAGCGGAGGCGGAGAAAGGGGCGGGTTTGGGGAAATGACGGTGTGCAAGCAGAGGTTCATGAGGTGGAACTTCTTCTTCGTCGCCGGTGTCTGGTACAACACGAAATACATTTTGACGAGCTGGAAGCTGGGTTGGTGGGAGGTCGGTGCAAAGGTCTTCGTTGCCCAAGAGGTACGTCGCTACATCCGCTTCCTCTCCTCTCTGCTCTGCGACGCTGAATACAGACATAGGTTTACGAATGCCTGTTGTACCTCTTGGCTCCATTCATTTTGCCCATTTCCTTGTTTGTGCGACCCTCCTTTTGTGGATACCTCATCCTCGCCACGCTCGCCATGTACTTTTGCAACTGCATCATCTTTAACGAAATTCATCTTCGCTTACGAAAAGAGCGTGTATCTTGGACTGTTCTCATATTCTACTACGTAAGAAATGTTTCCCTTCCCCGCTATGCTCCCGCTCACTTGGGAAACCCAGATGCCATACAAGTTCGTCCTCACCTTTCTCAACGTCGTATCGTGCTACTGGGCAATTTTCAAATATGCACGGTACTTTGCGCGTCGCCACTTGAAGATTGTCGAAGACGAAGCCGCAGTTGAGGTTGTCTTGCGGCTCGCAGAAACACAGCTGGAGCCCAGCACCGAGAAGGCTACCACTGCTACAAGCGAAGGACAGGAGAGGCGAATGACAGTTGCAGCCATTTCGTTTCAACGCGCTTCTATGCGGACTTCGATGCGGACGTCTAGAGTGGAGAGTGGCTAGGTGTAGAGTTTAACTGCTTAGCTCCCTATTTCCGTTTCCGAGCTTCTTGGTGAAAAACAAGATGTTGGGCCGCATGATCACGAAGATGACCCTCGTTGAGGATGAATGTAATCATTAGACCCGGCACATGGCTTCCTTTTCAACAACGTATCATCATGATCAGGCCCCTTTCTATCCTTTTCTTCGCGCATATACGAACCAGCAGCAGCAGCAGAGATTCAATAGATATCGCACTTGGGAAATAGTACGACGCCGCACTTGTTTTCAGTGCTGGCTAAAGGCCTTATATTGTCTGACACACCCCCTTACCGGTGGCACGGCGGAGTGGTAGGTATCGGTAGATATTCGTGCTGAACTTGATATTATTATTAATTCTATTATTTGTTGGGCGCCGCTCGCTGATGGAAGCGGCTAATGTGGTTCGAACTATAAACCCCTTGTTGGGCGTCCGCTTTGTGTCCTTATCAGACCAGTGCCTCTTGATGAAGAAGCGAAGATGACTTTGAATATATAACGGGCCATGTAGCGAGATCCGGGCTTATAACCATCGCACTTGAAAAGAGGTACGACACCGCACTTGCTTTTAGTGCTGGTTGAAGGCCTTATATTGTCTGATGATAGATCATCTAGCTGTCAGCTTCAAATCGCACTCAAAATACACACACCTCCCCTCCAACCACCACCATGCAGCCCACTACCGTCTTCGTCATCCTGGCCGCCCTCATCCCCTTGGCTACCGCCGAATGCTGCCGACCCGGACTCTTTATACTACCCGGAATTTGCCAAGACGGTTTGCCCGGGACGCCCTACTGCGGCAAGGGCCACTGCAACTTCATCGGCTGCGCCTGCAAGGGCGGTACGCTCCCCTCTTTCCCCTCAAACCCACCACCCACATCACGCAACGCTGAAAATTGCCGTACACACAGGCTGCCGCGGATCTTAATAAGATTACGACCATCGTCGTCGACCAAGCGAGCATCTCGGACGCCGTCAAAGCCGCCGACGACAAGGGCACGGGCAACCACTCTTGACGAGATCCTCGGCCAGTAAGGCGGTGCAGGTGCGAGCGACGGAGGCGAGACGGGGGAGAAGGAGGGACTTGGAAGCTTCGGGGTGCGTGGATCGGACGGTTTCCCTACCGAGCCATGAAGGATAGGTAGGGTAGATGAAGAATCGGAAAATCCTTTCCTGCATCCAACGAGCACTGCTGCGAGTGCTGTAACATGGTGACTGAGGTGTCTTTGTTGACGGTGTCGTTGGAGATTGCTCGTTCGGAAAATAATGATAGAGTCAACCATGCGTCTTTGTTGAGTTGGGCCGATGCATGGTTCATCTTGTCACTCGTGCAGAACGAGAGTATCTGCCGCGCAGTCTCTAACCAAAGCTAGCGAGAATGAGGCCGGGAAGAACAGGATGTCTCAGTCGTGGTATGCGATCAGACTGTTGTCGTTGTTGTTGTTCAACGCCACATAGGCAGTGTTTCCGGATTGAGTAATTCAGCCGACAATTTGTAAGCATTTACTTATAAATGCACCCTCGGTCTTTGTACAGCATATTCTGCTCTATCCACAAAGCAGACGCAATCAGACATTAACCCCGACTAACACACTATCCTCAACCTCTATTTACGAGAAATCGAACATGGCTTCGGACACCACCGTCCTCATCACCGGCGTCAACCGCGGTACGATGCAGCTCCCTTCATCCTCCTCACCTTCTCTAACTATCCCCAGGCATCGGCCTCCACCTCTTTAGGACATACCTCGCCCGCCCACGCCACACCGTCATCGGCGCCGTCCGGGACCCTTCGGCGCCGGCATCCCAGTCCCTCCTCTCCGTCCCCACCGGCGCGAACAGCCAAGCCATCATCGTCAAGATCGACTCCGCCTCCCTCACCGACGCCGCCGCCGCCATCCACACCCTCCAAACCACACACGCCATCACCCACCTCGACCTCGTCATCGCCAACGCCGGCATCCAAACCGCCCTCCCCTGGGTCAGAGACGTGACGCCCGCAGACCTGTCCTCACACTACGCCATCAACGTCATCGGGCCCGTCGTGCTGTTCCAGGCGACGTTGCCGCTGCTGGAAGCCGCCGCGACAGCGGGCGGGCCGCCGCCCAAGTTCGTCACCGTCGGCTCGGCCGGCGGCAGCATCGGGTTGATGGGCCATCTGCCGTTCCCGAACGCGGCGTACGGCCCCGCCAAGGCGGCGCTGCATTATCTGACGAGGAAGGTGCATGTCGAGCATCCTCGCCTTGTCGCCTTTCCTGTCGATCCTGGGTGGACGAAGTCGGATATGGGGAATGAGGCGGCGAAGAAGTTTGGGAGAGAGGAGGCGCAGGTGGAGTTGGCGGACAGTGTCGCGGGCCTGGTTAGGGTGGTGAGTGCTTTGTGCGAGTGAGTGATGCTGGAAAGGTTGGCTGACGAGTGGCAGATTGATGATGCAACGAGGGAGAAGACGTCGGGGAGGCTGATGGTTTGGGATGGGTCGGAATTGCCGTGGTGAGGAGTTTGATGGAGGGAGATCGTGTCGGACTTGGGGTTCAATGACATGTCAATGTGTTCGCCTGGTTGATCACGTTTCGAACTTTGTGATATTATCCCCTAGAGTAGGAGACTGGCACCACGGCGGAAGCTATGTAGTGGTCGAGGGTGGTGCAACTTAGTGTGCTGCGGAGCGGAAGGGCTTAATGACACTTGCATTGTGGTGAGAGATATAGGGTCTAATGCCTTTCTTTATTGTGCACGCACTACAGATCTCGATTTCGGCACTATACCGGTTTCGAAATTCGCATAAGGAGACGGGCTTCACGCTCTAATCCGGTCCTTTGAACGACGCAATCATGTATCTGGAGCAAGACCAAAAGTACATTAGCACACTGCCTTGCTGACTTGGATTTATCTACTTGCCTGATCCCCTGCGAAGATGCGGAGGCTTGTACCAGTCCGAGTATCTGCAAGTCTCCGAGTAGCAATCAACGACCTTGACCGAGAACCTGTCACCATTGCGGCGTGTTCCCCTCCTCCACACGCAACAATTAGTCGGCTCGGTGAAGTCTACGACAGCCATTGTGTTGTGCTCGCAGTCTGATGAGAGAGTCCGAAGGTAGAAGCGTGCCTGTTTACGTTGCAATCCTCTAGGCGCTGCTTGCGGTTGGGGATGGTGACGTCTTGTGGGAATGACGGCTATTTTGTATTCTTTTCGTGTCTGTGAAGAATCTGTTGTTTGCATTGTCTCACTCTTGATCATGGACGTAAGTTTACTACCAGATTCGCCATGGAATCTAGACAACCCACGAACCTCCTTGAGGGGACCAGCAACACAGATTGTGTCACGAGTCTACGGTTAATGAGGATTCAACTACATGGTTCAAGCAAAGGTATTGACCACGATACAAAAGAGGATTGGCGACAAAGTAAGACCTTTGAAAGAAATTCCTTTGTGTCCGGATTGTTTGTAATCCGGAACTTGAAGCTCTCAGAGTCTTCCTGCTCCTCTTGCATGGGAAGAAAGGTACATTCTTGGTCTATGATGTGGAGCCTCTGTATACAAACTGCGAAAGCAAACCCCCTTGCATAGATTGAATGGTCAGTGCGATGAGCATACTGTGGCACAAAACGTTACTGCCGAAACATTGGAGCGTCGACCTGAAGAGGAACGTCTCGAATGGCAGCCCATCTCCACCCTGCAACCAACCGAAGAATCCCGACCACTCCCACACATTACCACAACCGACTCATTCCATAGGTATCGCCAGACAATCCTTACAGACCCATCTAAGCCTACAATATCTTCTCGATCGCACTGTACTCCTCCACAGCCTCCTTAAAGCCCTCCCCATCTAACTTCCCCCTCACCATCTCCCAAAACGCCTTCACTACACCAACGAAACTCTCCACCGCCACCCCACCCGCAATCGTCCCAAGCACTCCCTCCAGCTCTGTTTCACTCAGCCCCATCCCCTCCACCAGCACCGGCAAGTCCGAAAACGTATAGTGCTGCGACCCCTCCAACTCCAACAGGCCCTTCCATCCCTGCAGCCTCGGCCACACGCCCTCCCACGTCGCGTCCGTCGACAGGTTCTTCCCTTCATGGGCGACAAACAGCACCGGCCGCTCCACCACCGGGAACGCGGACGCATTCCCCACGACGACAGACCCGTCGATGTTGACGGCGCCGGCGAACCGCGCGCCGGCGAGCAGGGCGGCCGCGCCGCCGAGGGAGTGCCCGACGGCAAGGGGGCGTCTCAGTCTCTCCGTCGCCCTGCAGCTCGCCGCGGGCGGGGACAGCGCGGACAAGACGTAGCGCATGTCGTCGGCGCGCGTGGCCAGGGCGAGCGGGATGCTGGCGTCGGGGATGTCGATGCCGTGGATGAGGGTGCCGTTGGGGCGCTCGACGACGTCGGCGTCGAAGGGGTGGTCGATGGTCGTGACGGCGGCACCCGTCGTGCTGGCGAGCGTGGCGGCCACGAGGTTGTAGAAGTGACGCGTCGTGCCGAGGGCGGGCGAGAAGAGGATGTGCCCGTTGGTGGTGTGGTCGTCGGTGGTGCAGGCGGCAGAGGCGACGGCATAGCTGAGGTTTGCAAAGAGATTGGGCGGCAGGCCGTACGCGGTGGTGAGCTTGGAGCTTTCAAACGCGGCGGTGGCGGGCGGCATGTAGGGTATTTCTGTGAAGGTGGTGCAATTGTTCGACACAGGGGTGAAGGTGGAGATGGCGACGGAGCGGGGCTGGGGGGTGGGCGAGAAGGGGTCTAGCCGTGCGTGGTCGGTCAGGAAGGAGGTGGAATGAGAAACCATGAATTTCCCGAGAGAGAGGGTGGTGGCCTCGCGGGCGAGGAGAGAGAGCAAGATAGCGGGCTGGAGCTTGAGAAGCATGGTGAAAGCGTAGATGGTGATGTGGCATGCATGAAACGGCGAATGAGGGAGTCTTTATACAAAATACTTAGATGCACCATCTCTTCCAGCTTACAGCCTTAGAGATCAAAGACAGCAATTGGCCCCGCTTGGGTGCGTTCAAATGCTGCCCAATATAGTCTAGCCTCGCCAAGTCTTCGTCCGCCCCGCTCGAGTGCGCTCAAATCTTTCCCAAACCGGCTTAAGCAGCCATGCCAAGTCGCTGGGGGCCAGAGCACCAGTACCGCTGCGCCTCCATCTTCCCTTTCTCTTCCATCAATCTTCATCCGCAACTGGAAGAGACTGAACGCACCCAATGCTCCGCGTGGGTCCTTTCGACAAGCGGACTCATGTCCGCCGATGTGCCAACTGTCAACGGCGCAAGATCAAAGTACGCCCACCGCCTCGCGTCTACGAGGTGTGCTAACCACGTGTGAATGCCTAGTGTGTCGGTCCCGTGCCTTGCGAATACTGCAAGAAAACCCGTCAGTTCTGCTTTCAGAATGTGGCCGAGAAACGCGATGCAGTTGTATTCATGCCTTATCGCCAGCAAGATGCAACCGCTGTGCCTGTCATCCGCACGCCCACCTTGCACAACGGCAAAGACTGGCAACTGGCCTATTTCTTTGATAGTTTCCTCAAGATGAACGAATTTGCAGCTGATCTGTGGGGTCGCATCACACCCCACCTCTACGAGCTGCTGCACACCTCGCCCGCCCTCAGGGACGCCATCGCAGCTGTGGCTGTGCTGGATTCCAGCCGCAGGCCCACTTCTCGCTCTCACGGGGCTACCTCAAAAACGCAAGAGAGCGCACTCAAAACCTACGCGAGCTCAATGGTAGCTCTGCAGTGTAGCATCGACGCTCACGGAGCAACTGAGGACGTCATCTGGACGACATTCTTTCTTGGCCTCTTCGAGGTGAGCCGTGTCCAGCCTGTCTCTTTCTTTACCTGACGTGTTCTTCCCAGTTGATGATGGGAGGCAACTCGGAGAACTGGGACCGCCATTTCCTATATGGCACGGCTAGCCTGCTACGTGCTTGTGGCCCTACCGCTTTCAGAAAGGGTTCCAGAAAGACCCTCTTCCTTACATTGCGCCTTTTCGAAATTTCAAGGTGCTTGATCTATAATCAATCTTCTTTTCTGATGGATTCAGCGTGGAACTCTCTGCTAGCGATGCTTCGCGACGAGGCAGGACCTGACGGATACCGTAATGAGACCGCGCTGGATATCATGCTGCGTTGCTCTGATTTATGTTCGCGGTGGGTTACCCAGGAACCGCTTAATCTGCTCTCCATGCTAACTCAATCTGTCAGCCTTCTACGCAGTGCACCGGGCTCAAATTTCGACGACTTCCTGGAAGAAGGAGCGTGCCTTCGCGCTGTCATAGACATGATACTTCAAGGGTATCCCGAACCCGATCCAAAATCCCCCAACGACTTGGTATCTTACGCTTCCCTCCACGCCGTCTCCATCTATCTCTCTGGCATTTTCGACTACCGCCTGCACCTCTTCTCTGCCACTCCCATGGCAACCCTCCCCCAGTACAGGGTGAAGAGCCACGTCGCGTCGATTCTAAATGCAGTGGAGATTGCCGTCCGACATACGAGGCTCTGCGGTCTTCTGTTCCTCTTTCCCCTACGCGTTGCCGCGGCTCGAGCCACTGATCCTCTGGAGCACAAGCGGATCATGGATGCCTTCAAATACATCGGACAACATGGTTTCGATATCGTTCGCCTTTTTCAACAGGAGGTTCAAGAGGTGTGGAAGCGGAAATGAGTTGAGGACCGCTCCATGTCTGGAAACTCACAAAGACTGGTATTCGACGGCCGGTCATTTCGACAATGGAGCGGTACAAATTCTATAACAGAATTACTCCGCTGAGCGGGCACGAACACAGACCAGACCGTGGTATCATGTCGTAGTCTGGGTATAAATATTTTCTTTCTGTGCTCGGTCCTATTGCGTGGCATTTGTTCATTCTCAAACCAGACGAGAAATACCCAAGTGTACAAGGACGGCTTGGTTGGCTACAAAGGCAACAGGAGCTTACACACTACCACTTGTAGTGTGTATAGTTGTACCGGTACCGCTCCGTGCTTATGAAAGTACACTCGATTCGAATTCCTTATTTTACTCACGCGAGAGCCTTTCGCGTTGGGATCTACTGTCTAACGAAAGCCGGGAAGATGGAGGAGGTACAAAGATAGAAGAGGGAGTAAAAGCAGGAGTAGAAAGTGAAGTGAGCCCAGAGTATATGGTGACGGCGAACGTGTTGCTCGTAGTACGACGGTTATGGACTAGGCACTTGAGCGTCTGAGGCTCGCCGCTCACTGGTTCTATTCGCACTCACTCGAATACCACCTTCGGTACGCAAACCGTTCACCCTGCACCTCCAGATGGCTTGCTAGTACGGGTTGATTTCTAGCGAGCCCCCACCGCCAGAGCAACGATGCTGCTACCTGGCGCTGCTGGTCAGTCCGGCCGCCGCGCCGTCGTTGAAGTTGCCTTGCACGGCTGAGGCCAGGCAACGGCCTGCCGTGGCGAGTTTTCGCTTTCTTGAGCACTTTCGGGTGGGGTTTGAGCGTCTGTAATTGAGTCTGAGGAGTGTATTGTACATGCGGTGAGCGTTGGTGGTCGACTTGGTGATGAAGGTTTCCAAAAAAAAAAAAAAGACCCAATGTTATCTAGTATGCTTCGCGTATGCTTGACCGCCAGAGAAAGTTACTAAAAGAGTATGGACTGTGAAAGAGGATCAGAGTCCAAGGAGAAACGTCCGTCTTGCTCGGTCAGATGCCAGGCGTCGATCATCCTCTGTACGTAATCCAAAGGCAGGCCGATCTCTTGCGCAAGGAGAGCCACGGCAGTACTGGTAGAAGCCGAAGACTGCCGCCGGTGCTGCTGCTGAGCATCGCAGGCTCCTAAAGAAGTCGAGTTGCCAGAATGGCTGGGCGGGTCGATGGTCGGGAGTGCAGGCCCACCGGTGTCGAAAAGCTGCGCCCAAGCGTCGTCCACAAAGGGATTAGGGCTATCTGTACCTGAGATAATCAGTCGTGGTCGACCGCCAGTCCTTTCCCATCGTTTTTGCTTACTGTGACGTCCCCGTTTAACGCTTAGTTCCAGGCGCGGGTGGGTGTTGAGATTGGGGTCGTGGATCGGCCGTAGTTGCTCCGCCGGCGTAGGGACGCAGTTGAAGTAGGCTACTACGCGGAACAGGTCTGCACCGTAGCTAATGCCGATGGTTTTCTTATAGAGGTTGCTGCCGTCCTTGGGTGTATGGCTGTACGGGCTGCCGAGTTCTCGATAGACGAGGAAATCACCAATGGCCCGGCTCGGTGTCCAGCTGAGCCCATCCGTCCACCGCTTGATTCCCGACGTTCTTTCCTCGTATACGAAGACGGCCCCGCCCCGAATGATGCCTCGCTCTTCGGGCCGAGGTCGACGCGTGCACTGCGGGATGGTCCCGTTCAAGCATGCCTCGACGATCCACAAGGCATCCAGGCTATCGTGGATGAAGCCGTGCCACGTTGGCCCGGGATAGCTGATCTGAGTGATCCTGACTTCTCCGAGCGAAGAATTCGAATTGGTTGCCATTGTATGCTGCGAAATGCGGCGTCGGTGCTTGATAACGACAAAGGACGTGCGACTGCAGTTTTTAAACAAAGACACGATGGCGAGGATAGTATGCGACATACATAATACCAGATAGAGAAGACAACAACTTGATTTCCCACCTGGTGGACCACCTCGTTTCTTTTTCCTGATTGGACAGATCGTACCGTTGGCCCCACCCAGATTCGTGAATAATGTTAGCGTGGCGTCGTGCGGGGAGGCTAGAGTATCAGTTGTTAGCGCGGTCGGCTCCGCAAACGAGGCTCTCGTCAAGGGACAGGGCCAAGAGGAAGGCCTGATATTTCCGGTGGGGACGGCTTGGGTCACATCCGCATCCGGGATAATCATCTTCCCACCACAGCAGAGAAGGCGGAATAATGTAGCTGGTTGATGGGGAAGGCAAACTCTGGGATCCACCTCGTATCTGTCGTTTCATGTTTCACTTTTCTGTCCCCTGTCCTGCCCAATGAACGACTGGGGTGAGTTTGTTACGATACCTACCCGACTCCTACCGGTCGGTGGGGATAGCAGACGCCCGCTGATCGACGTATCACATACAGGCAGTCTTTGCGGTCGTGGACCCTTGGTTTCCCTGACGCTAGTCGTCTGCCGAGAGAAGGGGCCGCAGATGAATAGCCTGGCAAGTCAAGCCAAGGTATTGTCGCCTATACTCTGGCTGTCCGAGCCGTTCGAGCTGTCCGAACGCCTCAGAGTTGGGCTTCGTCGTCACCACCGGCCAGCTGCGATGCATCCACTTTTTCCCGAATCTCCATTGGGAAGTTCTAGAACCGGATCAACAAAAGGAAAAGCTAGACGTCTGATTACGGCGGAGGCGGGAACACTAAAACTGCTTACCAACGTCATGGATAGATACGGCGGCCCTAGCGAACCTCGATTCGATTTTACTCATCAGACCGTCGAGTAATGCCATGGCAAGTGATGGGCATTACTTGGTCTGTGATGGCTTGCCACGAGGATCGATAAGCGCATGTCAGCCGTATTGAGTCGGGATGGCGAGATCGAATGTCGAAGCGGTACATTTTTCTCCACAAACCACAGCCAAATACTCTTCCACACTCAGCATGCACCTGAAGAACTAATTTGATTGAACTCACACGAGGCATGTCATCAAGAAACCATGCTACCAAGAACGGTAAGGACATAAAACTGCTGCTACGAGCCTGGGTCTTTTTAGCGTGAGGCAAGTACCGGCCGGCCGGCCGGCCAGGTAGGCAGGAGAAGTCGCATGGCGTCTTCCTACCCTAGCCAAGGCGGAGATTGAAGATCGTCTCCGCACTGGCGTGCTCGCAGTGCTTGTGGTAGACCCATCTTGTCGTGCGGCGCGCTTGAACGTAAGCCTCGTTATCAGGTGCGTTTTCTTCAGTCCAATTCACTAGGCGATGGAAGCTACGGAACTTGTGCTTGTGGCCCAGGGCGGACAAAGGATCGTCAAGGACCGCACCTCTCCTTGATCCACGATTGCGGCTTACTCGCTAGACACGGGTCTGCCGGGTGAAGTCAGTCGGACGTCCATTCGAAGATGGGAAAAGAGCTTCACTGACAGACGATGCAGCTGGCGGAACGTCGCCACTACATCAACTTGCCGGCCGTCCATCGTTGCCCGCAACGAGGCCAGCAAACCAAAAAAAAAAGAAAAAAAAAACTGAGCCTGCAAGTGTCACCAGCGCGGGGCGGGAAAGGAATCACGTCCCTGTCAGTCGATGCACTTTCCCACGGGCGAAACCACTCCATCTTGTATGGCAGTTGTCGTCAAGGCGTTCGATTTTTGAAAGCTCCCGCGAGATGCTGCTCAAGCTTGTTTGGCGATTTACGCTTCAGTGGCACCGGCGATGGCGGCGTGATGGACGAGCAAGGATCGAGAAAGGCCATGTCGTAACCATTCAACATTCCCATTCAGACTTGGTCAAAATGGCCGTAAGGCGGCAACGAGCGCACAGATCAGTGTGCCCAACCGCTGCGACATGACTTGGTTGTTGTCTGACTTTCAGTGATTCTTCAATCGGCCCGCTATGAAGCTACCTGGCGAGGGTCAGTCTCACTGCCCAAGAGGCGTATTCTCACTCTTAATTCAAGCGTAAATGTATAATTAAGCTTTTGACAACCGGTTAAAACGAGAGGTCCGTGAGCGTAGTTGATAGAAGGTGAGTGCATCATCTCTGACTTTGGACAGTCCCAAGGCTGCAACAATGGCAAAAGAAGCGCGCTCCAGCGTGATCGTAACCGTAAGATCAACACTTAGCTATGGCGGCCGTCTCTGTTGACACATTTACAGCTTTGCAGAGCATGTACACGCATCGAGCTTCTCGTTCTACTGGCAGCAGCACTGGCCACAGTGGTGCAAGCTGCCACGATGCCGCTGATGGCACGCACCTCTTCAGATCTTCTTCCCTTTCTCGTCTGCATGACTGACTATGGCCGCAGACCATCGTATTCGGTCAGATTTCCGGAAAGCTGGTGTCGTCGCCAGGCCAAGACTTCACGCAGCAGCTCAACCGGCTGACGCTCTTCTTTGTCTACATCGGCGCGCTCGAGTTTGTCGCCAGCTACGTCAAGGTGGTCGGTTTCAACTACGTCGGCGAGCGTATCGCCGGCTCACTGAGGTATGTACATGCGAATCCAGACCAGCCCAGCTGACGGCGGGGAGTTGTGGGGGGAGGGAGGGGGTGGCAACGGGCTGGCATGTTGACAGGACACAGACAACGCTACCTCGCCTCGGTCCTCCGCAAGAGCGTCTCGCACATGTCATCGGCATCGACGACGGCAGGCGAAATCCACACGCGCATCGGCACCGACGCCGACCAGGTGCAGGACGCGCTGTCGTCGGAGAAGCTGGGCCGGGCCATCTTCGCGCCGTGCTCGCTCGGCGCCGGCCTCGCCATCGGCTTCGCTCGGTGGTGGCGGCTGGCGCTGATCCTGAGCCCGACGCTCGCGGCCTGCGTCGTCAGCGGAGGCGTCTGCGCGGTGGGCGTGCGTCGTTTCGCACGAAGGGCGGCGGGGCCGCGGCAGGCGGGCGCCGATGTCGCGCTCGAGGCGCTGGCGGGGGTCGCGGACGTGGCGGCGCTGGGGTGCCAGCGGGTGTTTGAGGAGAAGTACGAGGAGATGGCGGCGCAGGCACAGAGGCCTGGGGTGCTGGCCAAGGCGTGCGTGGCTGTCATGGTGGCGGCGCTCACGGCTGTAAATAGCTTGATGTACGCGCTGGGATTCTGGCAGGGAGCACGGCTGGTGGCGAGGGAGGGGAGTGGTGGCGGGGTGGCAGAGGTGTTGACGGTGCTGCTGTGTGAGTTGTTGGTACCCAGTCCGGTTTTTCGAGTGTTTTCCTGATTGGAGCAGCTGTGCTGTACGGGGCCACGTCCCTGAGCCTCGTGGGCCCGTCGGTGCAGGCGCTGGGCGCAGGCCTGGCGGCTGCCCGCAGGATCCTCGACGCGATCGACGACGACGACGACGACGACGACGAGAATGCTCAGAACGGCGAAGGCGATTCCGATTCCGACTCTGACTCTTCCTCGGAGAAGGCCACGCCCTTTGGTGGCGGGGAGATCACGCTGTGCAACGTCTCGTTTGAGTACGCGTCGAGGCCGGGTGTGGCGGTGCTACGCGATGTCAGCGTCACCATGGCGGCAGGCAAGACGACGGCACTGGTTGGGGCATCCGGGTCGGGGAAAAGTTCGATTCTGAGCCTCATCGAGCGCTTCTACGAGCCGACGGCGGGCAGGCTGCTGGTGGATGGCAGAGGGCTGTCCGAGGTGGGCCGGCGGTGGTTGCGCAGGCACATGAGGCTGGTCAGCCAGGATCCCGTGCTGTTCGACGCCACCGTCTTCGACAACATCGCCAACGGGCTGATCGGCACCCCCGCCGAGACGGCCGAGGCGGCGGTCAAGTGGGAGTTGGTGATGCGGGCGGCCAAGACGGCCAATGCCCACGGCTTCATCGAGGCGCTGCCCGAGGGCTACGCGACGGAAATTGGCGCGCGCGGCATGCGGCTGTCGGGTAAGCAAGGCAGGACTCTCTCTGCGGGCGGGCTGGCTGACTGAGCGTGTGCAGGCGGACAGCGGCAGCGGATTGCGATTGCGCGTGCTGTCGTGTCGGATCCCAGAGTGCTCCTCCTCGACGAAGCCACCTCGGCCCTCGACGCCGTGGCGGCGCGGGCGGTGCACACGGCTCTGGGCGCGGCCATGCGCGGCAGGACCTGCGTCGTCGTCGCCCACCGTCTCTCAGCGGTGCGTGAGGCCGACTGGATTGTCGTCATGGACAAGGGCAGGATCGCAGAGCAAGGCGGACACGCAGAGCTCGTTGGACGGCGGGGGCTGTTCTACCGGCTGTTGCAGACGCAGAAGCTCGACACGCCGCCGCCTGCAGCCAGCGAGAAGCAGGGCGTAGATGAAGAAGAAGAAGCGGTGCAGACGCAGTCGACGGACGAGCCCTTGGCCTCGCCCGAGCGCGCAGGCACCGAGGCAGCCGGCAGCCAGCTCTCGGCGCGCGAGGCCGTGGGCTTCGTGGTCGGCAGTCTCATGGACCGGGCGGACCGGTGGCTGCTGCTCTGCGGCGTCGTCTGCAGCGCGCTCGCGGGGTGCGGGGCGACGGCGCAGTCGTTCCTGTTCGCCAAGGCGGTGGCGGCGCTGCGGCAGTCGGACGCGGTGTGGTTCTGGAGCAAGCTGCTGGCCGGGCTGGCGGCGGTGCAGGCAGTGGTGTGGACGGCCCACGGGCTCGCGCTGGCCGTCTGCTCCGAGCGGCTGCTGCGGCGGGCGCGCGGCACCGCGTTCCGTCACCTGCTGCGGCAAGACGCCGTCTTCTTCGACACGCAGCCGGCGGGGGCGCTGGCGGCGCTGCTGTTGGGGCGCACGGCGGAGCTGGCGGGGGTGGCGGGAGCGACGCTGGGCGCGGTGGTGACGGGGCTGGCGACGCTGGGGTCGGGCATTGGGCTGGCGTGCGCCTGGGGCTGGCAGCTGGGCCTCGTGTGTGCGGCGACGGTGCCGTTGATTCTGGCCGGCGGGCGGCTGCGCATGGTCTTCGCCGCCCAAACCCAGGCGGCAGCACGACGCGCCCAGGCAAGCGCGGCGGGCTACGCGTGCGAGGCGACGTCGCCGGCCGGCGGCATCCAGACCGTTGCCGCGCTCGGCATGGAGCGCCATGTGCTGGCCCGGTACCGCGGGCGGCTGGACGACGCGGCACGGCGCCAACTGCGGCTGCTGGCCTCGTCGTCGCTCGCCTTTGCCGCGTCGCAGGCCGCCGTCTACGGCTGCTTCGCGCTGGGCTTCTGGTACGGCGGCACGCTGGTCGCCCGCGCCGAGTACACGCCCGAGCAGTTCTTTGTCTGCTTCGTCGCCGTCGTCTTCGGCGCCCAGTCGGCCGGCACCGTCTTTGGCTGGAGCAGCGACATCTCCGGCGCCCGCCACGCCGCCGCCGAGCTCAAGGCCGTCGTCGACCGCGTCCCGCAGCTCGACGTGTGGAGCCAGGCCGGGGCGCCCGCCAACGGTCCCCGCACCGCGCTAGCCACCCGCCAGCTGGCCTTCGCCTTCCCGACCAGCAGCGCCACCACCGTGCACGCCGTCGATATAGACGCCCGTCGCGGCTCGTCCGTCGCCCTCGTCGGCCCCAGCGGCAGCGGCAAGAGCACTCTCCTCGCCCTGCTCATGCGCCGCTACGACCCGCAAGCCGGCCATGTCGCCCTCGACGCCCGCGACGCCCGCGACCTGAATCTGGCCTCGTACCGCCGCAGCTTCGCCCTCGTGTCGCAGGAGACGCGTCTCTTCGCCGGCTCCATCCGCGACAACATCACGCTGGCCATGGACGACCCGGCCAGCGCCGACGATGCCGCCATCGAGCACGCCTGCCGCGACGCTGCCGTTTGGGATTTCATCGCCTCGCTGCCCGATGGGCTCGCCACCGCCGTCGGTAGCAACGGCATGGCCCTGTCGGGCGGCCAGCGCCAGCGCCTCGCCATTGCCCGCGCCCTGCTGGCTGACGCCCCGGTTCTGCTGCTCGATGAGGCAACTTCGGCTCTGGATACGGCGGCAGAGCGGGCCGTTCAGGCGGCTGTAGCCAAGGGCCGCCATCGCATCACCCTCGCCGTCGCCCAGCGCCTGAGCACCGTCCGCCACGCCGACTGCATCTACGTCTTCAACCAGGGCACTGTCGTCGAGCGCGGTGACCACGATGCCCTCATGGCCAAGGGAGGCCTCTACGCCACCATGGTCGGCTTGCAGGAGTAGACTGGTGCCAAGTATGTATGTATGTATATACAACGAATCTTTGCTTTGGTATCGTCTGTGAGACTACAAATGCCGAGACTGAGGCTTGGAATTGCCTCATTCGGGATCCGGCTTGGCTCTGCCAGCGGTGCGACGACCGTTGGGCACTGAGACACATCAAATCAAAGCCACAAAGACAATCATCTTCTGACTCGCTAATGTACTGCGGGTGCGGTTATCTACCGCTAGGTACGTTTACGCGTTTTATGCTTGCCGTGGGGCCGCACCTGCGTCTCGGAACGGGCGGGAGGATGATTAGCTGGTCCCATGGAGTCACGCAAAATAGGTATAGCTAGTATCAAGTCCCGACTCCAAGAAAAGATGCACATCTTCACAACTCGTCCGTGCTTTTTGCACTGACACCATCTGCACCATTCCTTGCGGAGAAGGTGGGTCGATGGCCAGACGCACACTCCGGGGCCCCGCATCCACTCGATCCAATCGCCCTCATGGTGATCACGGCCAGTGCTCCGCCTCGGAGGTGAACAGAAGAGTATATTCCTATCTACCCGGCTTAAGCGAGACGTGCGACGATCATCTCAACGCCCATCAGCCAACAACGCCCTCTGCCGGAACCGCACCACCACCGGCTCCGACGGGTGGGGTCCCCGAGTTCACGTAGACCTGATGCATCACCCGCGCCCCGTAGCGGTCGGGGTACGCCACCTTTGTGTGCAGCGTCGCGCGGTTGTCCCACAGGACAAGGTCACCCTCGGCCTGGGCAAAGCCGGCGAAGAGGTGCTCCGGCCGGAACGACGGGGCGTAGAGCTGCCGGCAGATGGCGCGGGCGGCGGCCAAGTCGTCGACGACGGTGGGCTTTTCGTCAGCCGCCGAGGTCCTGACAAAGAGCCTCCGCACGGCCGGGAGGTGGATCTGCAGGAGCTTGCGGCCGCTCGCGGGGTGGATCCACACCATGGGATACTGTTTGTTTGTCAAAAACGGCCATCGTCAAGGGAAAGGGGTGGTGCTCGCTCACACGCTTGACCCATTCGTCTCTCGGTTCTCCCAACGCCCGCATGTGCTCGTCGGAGCGTTCGCGCCCCTCGCTGACGGGCCCGAGCCCGGTGGTCTCGTGGCGGCAGGGCCACGTCCACTCGTACCAGTACGGCTGGTACTCGACCCACGAGTGGTCGGCCATGGCCTTTTGCTCGTCGTCGAGGAGCTCGTACGCCAGCTCGCCGCTCAAGAAGGCCGTCGCCCCCGGCCGCATCTTCATGCTGAGGCCCGACCCGTCGTCCCAGTTGACCGTGAGGTCCGGCCCCGACGGGAGCTTGATTGCCCGGAGGGAGCTGAAGAGCGCCGGTTCCCGCCGGTACATCGGCGCGTCCATGTGCCAGTAGTGGAACCGGGTGAGGCCCTTTTCTTCCAAGTCTTTGAGCGAGAAGGGGACGGCATACTCGTGCTCCAGTCCCTTCATGCTTCCTCGGAGCGTCAGGTCTTTGAGCCCGTAGTGGTCCCCTACTTTGCCCTTCCCGACGACCGAGATCAGGTGAGAAATCGGGAGGCTTGACGTTCGCGGTTTTGTCTTGGTGGGCTCAGCATTGCACGAAGCGTGATGCCAGAGGAGTAGAGAATACTTACCGCAATTTCTTCAGGCCGCGGGTACATGTATGAAATGTCCTCCTCATAGGTAGGAGCGTAGGCGGATGGATCCAGCCGCAGGACAAGCTCGAGCTGTTTTTCGGGGAGCATTTCGCCCTGGTCTCTGACAACGACGACCTTGTGCTTCCAAATGGCCTCTTTCAAGCGTTGCACTTCGGCGTCCGATATGGAGTTTATGCACAGCCCGGTGATGACGGCGCCCATCTGCACGTGTGGTCAGCAGGTCTGCTCTGTTTCATGGGCCACGGCCGTTGATACATCGCATGTCTTCCAAGACTCATGCTGGATTGGCTCAATCTTGAACGAGTGATCGACTCGAGTCATGGTCGTTACGGCGCAGCTTAAGAAAGGAATGTGGCTCTGGTAGGTAAAATGGAGGCAAGTGAAAGTCGGAACATGGTCCAGCTGCTACTATATATCATGCTGACGGACAACCCTTGCTCTGGCTTCTCTCGGACCCTAATTTACAGGCCAAGATAAACACCGGAGAGGCTTCACATGCAAAAAAAAAAAAAAAAAATCTGAGCTTTTTTTTTGATGACGTTTGTCATAGCATATGGCAAGAGCAATCAAGGTTCACCGCGTGAAGCGCATAAATTCAAGCATAACAAACTTATGAGTCTTTGAAACATATAGCTAGGATAATCGTTGCAACTCCCTCAGGCACGCACCGCCGCCTCGGTCTTGACGCTAAGCGTGCCGACGAGCAGGCGCAGCATGTGGTTCTCGACACCGACGCGGCGCTCGACGTCGGCAATCTCTGCGAGGAGCTCGTCCTCGGCCTGCCGGAGCCAGTCGAGGGCGGCATCGAACACGCCTGCTTGGTCGAAGAGGCCGACGATGTAGGCCTTGGTGGCGGCGGGCATGGGCGCCGCCGGCTGCTGCTGGCCGTTTCCGCACGAGTGGTTGGCGAAGATGCCCAGGACCTGGGCGGCCAGGTCTGGACGGCGCTCGTGGCAGAGTACGACGAGGAACGACTTCTTGCCCTCGTCGAGGTCCTCGCACTCGCCCTTCTGGCCCGCGTACGCGTCGGACCGCAGGTTGCGGTAGTCGTCGAGCGCCTGGAAGAAGCGGCCGAACAGCTTCCCAAAGCGGTCGAGATCCGGCAGCGGCTGGCTCTTCGTCGAGTCCCGCTGATGGGCCTGTGCCCGCATGAGCTGCGCCACCAGGTCGAACATGGCGCCCGTCTTGCCGTCGACCATGTCGAAGTAGCGCGCACGCGACGGCACCGCGCGTGCGGCCGCCTTCCAATGCAGGTCCCACGCCTGGCCGGCGTGTAAGGCGTGTAAGCTGTCGAGGAAGCTGGTATAGTCGGCGGGCGCGATGCCGGTGGCGGCGACGAGGCGCGCGGCGCGGACGAACATGCTCGTGGCGCTGTTGATGGCCTGGGCGGCGCCAAAGACAACGTGTGCCGCAGGACGGCCGCGCCGCAGCAGGGACCCGTCTTGCACGTCGTCGAGCATCAGCGACGCGTTGTGCAGCAGCGTCGTTGCCGCCTTGATGGGCTCGATGCGCGCCGGGGGCAGCCCGAACCATTGGTTCAGCGCGTCGATGAGCGTATTTCGCACGCCCTTGGATGGTAGCGATGCGATGTAGGCACACGGTGCTTCGAGAGGGTCGAGGTCTTGGGTGGCGGCGTCGGCTGGGCTAGGCGTGTCCCAGGTCTCGGTGTCCAAGGCAGAGTCTCGTCTGGCCGGCGGCCCGATGGGCTTGGGCTTGCTGTCGTCCTTCGACTTGCCGTCGGCCAAAAGGATTATCGGCAGCTCAGTCGTCTTGAGCTCGGGGCCGTCGAGCACTTTGGCGTTGACCTCGGTCTGGTGCTGCCAGGCGTGGTGTCGAGGGCAGTTGGCGCACCAGTAATGGTTGCCGGCAACCACCAGGCCACATACCTCGATGAACAAGTGCACGTGGGCGGGCAGGTTTGGATTCTCCTTGATATAAGTCTCTTTTTGGGCCAAGTAGTCCTGCTCGTAGTCGACGATCAACTGCTTCACCGCTTGCCGTGCTTCGTCGATGCTGAGTCCCCGAGTTCGCCTGAGGAGGTCGATGGAATTGACTATGCGGGCTCCCGTATGCGTCGCGCTGTGATACTCGCGATCCCAGCTGAAGTAGTCGTTGGTGAGCACCAAGGCCGCTTCTGCAGGCTCGAATATGGGACGGAGCAACTCCAACTCGTTATCCGGAAGGTTCAAGCCCATTCCAAATTGACACATCAGCCAGAACGGCCTGGGACCATTGTCAGTCATGATGCGGGGCAAAGAGGCGGCTTTTGTGCACTTACTCCATCCCCCCATTCAGCATGCGGAACTCCAGGTACTTTTCCATCGACTCGACCTTGTCGAAATCAGGCTTCTCCATGACATCCAGCCACTTCTCCCGATATGACTGGAGCATGCGGAGGCCCATGTCGCGGTCCAAGGCCAGAATGTCCAGCATGATCTTGCTGACCAGAGACTTCATCTTCCTCTGCTTCATGGCACCATCTGCAACGTCGTCGACGGCTTCTGGCTGGAGAGCATCGCTGAAGTGCTGATGGTCTCGGACAGCCTCTTCGAGATCCATGTCCTCGCAGGCATCTGGCAGTTCTGTCAGATAGCAATTCGCCGCAGCGACTGGGTCATACTACCATCGTGGATATTCCCAATGCTCGCGAGGTATGTGATGCTGAAGAGCCGCTCTTCGAAGGATTCGGGGAAGATGAAGGCACCCCAGTTCCCCACCGGGGACATTGCCGATCCGGACTTGCGCTCCCAGCCGTCGCCGACGTGTTGGTTCCAGTCGCGCAAAGACTGGATGGTGGCGGCGTCGGCAATGTCATTTCGACGATGGATGCGAATCGGCAGCGACGTAAAGGCTCCAGTGCGGCGCGCTTCCTGAGCGTCAACAGGTCCAGAAAAAGTCCACATGCTCAAAGATGGTGAAGTATACGAGTGCTCTTCAGTGCAAAATACTTTCAAGAAAACTGGTTTACGGGAACTATCTAATATACACAACCTCTCCAGCTTTCTTGCTGGAGCTCGCCTCGACCCGCTGCTGTCAATGCTTCCTTGTCACCGACAAATCCGCCGAGAGGCACTACCAGGTAAACGCCTCTGATCGATGTCTGTACGTCTTCTGTAGCATGAATAGCGTGCAACAGCATCCCTCGGCACTGGATGGGCTCGCTGGGCTGGGAGACGACGGCGAGTAAGAGGCAGAGAAATGCTACGCATTGGTAATGGGGGATAAGCGATGCGTGCGGCAAATGTTACCCCCGCCTTGAAGTGGTATTTCCAGCTAAGCTCAAATTACCAGATGGAGACAAGGTGGCCGGGACTGGCGAGGAGTGACAGCAGGCATCGGCCCTATTTCCCGTTTGGGAACACGAGGCATGTCTCGGAGATTCAAGCCTATGCTTAAGCTAAAGAGTGATATACGATTCCGACCCAATTTTACCCAACGTCGATCACTAGATGGCCGCGATAAGGAAACGAAAACGGCCCAACGCCACTGGATACCTAGATGATTTTAGTGTTGGCGTAACTTCAACTCCAGGGTTCGCTATATCCCATTGGCTGCTCCTTATACGCACGCACACGTCATGGTCTTATTGGCTAATAGCCTTAATAGAGCCAAATTTCTAACAAGCTTATCAACCGCACGCTGACAGGAAGTAAACTCGAGTACCTTTGCTATCTGATCAAGCTCATATTGTCTGTGTTTCGGAAATGCGTACGCGGTGCAATGACTTCTTTAATTGACTACTGACAAAGCTAGCGCTAATATGCCTCACAGTCTCGGCTTGAACAAGATAGCCGCACTACGATCCACCGCAACGGTAAACTTGACATACGTGTCCCGGGGCCGGACAGTCCCCTCGGGCAAGGCGACGTCGTAGGCCAGCAGCAGATGGACCAGAATCAGCTTGATCTCGGCGTCGGCGAAGAAGCGGCCGGGGCAGGCGTGCACGCCGTGGCCGAAGGTCAGATTGGAGTCGCCCGTCGTGGTGAATAGCAGGCGGGCATCGGCGTTGTTGCTGTTGGCGTCGTCGGCGGGCGCAGCAGCAGAGCGCAGACGGCTGAACCGCCACGGATCAAAAGCATTGCGGTCAGCCGGGCCGGGTTGGGTCGAGGCATCGAAGTGGGCCAAGTTCTGCGAGAAGCCGACGACGGCACCCGCGGGCAGTGCGGGACGCCCGTCGTCGAGCGGCAGCGGCGCCGTCAAGACACGCCCCACAGCCGCTGGGGTCCGTCAGCGCCATGAGCATACAGGTAAGAGTGCAAGGCGGGGTACGTACTCATGAATATGGGGTGCAGGCGTGCCGACTCGCGCAAGAAGCTGTCCATCTTGACCAGCTTCTTCAGCCGAGCCATGTCCCAGACACCGGGGGCCGTGGCCTCGATCTCCGCGCGTAGCTCCTGGGCGCAGTCTGGGTGAGCTGCCAGGTCGTAGACAGCGTTGGTCAGGGTATGGGCGACCGTGTCGGAGCCGGCGAGGGCGGCGCGGAGCTGGGTGCGGGCAACCATCTGCGGCGTGCGCTGATGGGGGCTGAGGCGAGCCCACACCCAGTCAATCAGCCGCTCCGGCTCGCCAGGACGGACGGCTTGGTTCTGGTGGTGGTCGAGCATCTGTTCGACGGCCCGGCGCCGCTCGCTGATGCCCAGCCGCCGGAACAGAAACGGGGCCGCCAGCGGACGCAGCAGCGGCGCTATGCGGTGGAAGGCGGCAAACGTCATCTTCAGGTCCGTTGAGTACTGCATTGTCGCGGCGATCCAGGCCCCGTCACGCGCCAGCTCGGGCCCGACAAAGGCGGCGGCACTGGAGTGGGCAACGATGCGCTTCATGGCCGGGAAGACGCAGACGGCGGCGTGTTTGGCGCCACCGCCGGCGGAATCCATGACGTCGTCGAAGCCCAAGGCGATGGCTTCCTGCATGCCCGGAATCAGGTCGCGGATGTGGCGCGTAAGGTCGACGCGAATGCCGTCAAAGAGGGCGGGCAGCGGATTGCCCAGGTCCGTGTACTGCCCCAGCCCGCGTCGGTACACGTTCTTGTCGGCGGATGCCTGGGCTTCGGGCAGCGACTTGACCCGCTCGACCATTCGGTGTGGCAGGATCACCATGGGCGGGTCGTCTGGGATCACGTACGGGTCGTCTGGGTACTGCGGCGGGGTAGTCAGCTTTTGCCCCATCCGCCTGGGTCGGACATGGAACCTTGCGAGCGCCCTGTTCGAGAGCATTGCGGAAGTCTGTGTCGTCGGGGCGGCCGACGGTTGGCAGGCCGTAATACCTGTCGCGTGCACGCCGCTTCCATGACAGGACAACGAGCGCGGCAAGACCGAGCAGAAGCAGAGGATAGGCTGAGAGCATTTTGGCAAAAGTCACGGTGGGATTGAAGGTCGAGGCAAAGGTGGCGGGCGGCCATTTAAGAATGTCGTCGGCGGATGCATTACCGCGATAGGATGGACTGAGCTAAATACAACTGATGGCGCCACCCTCACTCATTGCGGGCCGCCTCGGTGAGCAGCTCCGTCATGCCGCCCAGCAGCCGTTCCATGCTCTCATCGCTATGGTATGTGGGATTGAAGCTGGCATCCAAGGCCAAGCGTCCGCACGCTGTATAGCAATACACATCGACGACACGCGGCGAGATGTTGCGCATTGCGAACCAGAAATCGCGAATCTGCATCGACTGGCCATGCACACTTATGAACCTTTCCACTTCTCCGATGCCGCTGTACAGGGGAAGTGCCGGGCCATCCATCTCGGCAGCCGCCTTGGGCGGCTTCGTCATTTGCTCCAGCGGCTCGAGCAGCTGCAACACATGGCTCCCATCCTGCCACTCCCTGTACCGAGCCTTCAGCTCCTGCGCCGCCTCCATCAGCTCCCAGATGTTATCGACGACACATGGAACACCGACGAAGTAGGCGCCGGCCGCATGGGACGGACTGCACCAAGGGCGGGCGTTGATGGGCAGCCCTCCACACCAGTGCCTGGTCGGCCGCTCGCCCTCTTCTCGGCTGTGCCTTTCGTCGTGCCTGGCGGCGGCGACGATCAGGGCGGCATGGGTCAAGTGCGTTACGCTGAGCCCCTTGGACTTGGCGGCGCGGCGGACGGCGGCCGTAGCTGCGGCAGACAGCAGGGCACGCCTCCTGCCGAACGGGCCGGGTTGCCCAGCGGATGGCGTGCTAGGGATGCAGACGGCCTCGTTGCGCTTCGCACTCCAGCCGGCAACGAGCTCCTTCGCCCGCTGCCACACGGCCGGGGATGCCGGCGGGATCGCGGCCGCCTCCTCCAGAGCCGGCGACAGTGCGCTAACCTCCTCATCGCCGAGCTCGGGCTCCATTGGCGGCGTGGCGATGAAGCGGCACAGGTCGTTCAGCAAGAGCAGCGCGCCGACGCCGTCGAGGATCCAGTGCGGCCCGCTCAGCACCACCTCGCCGCTACCCGGCAGGACGTGGAGGCAGCACTTGTCCCCTCCACCCAGCCTGGCGGTGGCATAGAGGGCGGCCGCGTCGCCGGTGCCGTACTGGATCCGGAACGTCCCCTGCACCCATTCGTGGGCCCCCGTGCGGTATACGGCGTCGCCGCCCTCGATGGTGGCTGCGATGGATGGGTGGGCGCGGCGTAGCGCTTTCCAAGCCGCTTCGCAGCGCCGAGCGAAGTCGTCGTCGTCGAATGCGTGCTCCAGCCGCAGGGCTGCCGTGATCGTCCCCGGGAAGTGGCCGGGCCGCGTCGTGTCAAGCTGTCGGAGGACCATGCGCTCGCGTACGCCCAACGGGCGACGCCATTCTCCGTGTCGCACCATTTTCCAGCTGCTCATGGTTGATCGTGGACGGGGGACCGTTGTCTGGGTAGCTAATTTCCAAATAAGCAAAAGAAAAAGACGCAGATGCCGGCGCTAGCCAATGAAGACGTGCACAAGAGATGTCGGCCTTTCTTTCGCTTTTTCCGGGCAGATATGTCATTTGACAGCGTCGACATGACTTCGGCCCGCGTCATTGTTTCTACCAAAGTTGTTTCCGACGCCTAACATGCTTATGCCTAACAATGCCAGTCTTTTAGCATCCCCCGAGTGGACCGCGCCAACACTAAATATGACATTTGGCCCAAGGATCCGGTTTTGTTACCCAATAAGGCTAGACGTTAGCACGCATTCCTCTATCGGGAACCACAGATGCCACTAGTGCCGTCCAACAACAAATTAATGCTGGGAGCTGTCGAGCTCCACTCCACAAATAACCCGGACGGTAACTCACGTCGCAATTGTGCTGCCGAAAGATACCCCACCCTACAGGACTCCAGTCCCACCGGCCCTTGCCCCGTATATGCAATGCTGAGGCGGATCGTGTCACGACGAATGCGATGACGCTGCACATCCCTTGGCAGCAGCACCCAGATGGTTTACGGCCTCTGTATCTTATGCCGGGATATACCGGGCGCAACATTTAGAGTAGAGGACGCGCTGTCACCACAATTCTCAACTCTCAACCAATACGAAGCGAGAAGATCATGTCTCTCTCAAGAGTTCTTTCCCAATTCTTTTGGATCGCCCGGCCGTCATTCGAGCCAAGAGACCTCGCCGACCAAACAGGCCGGGTAAGGTTCCATCACCCCCGCGCATGACGAACTGGCGCCTGATTGCTACACAGGTTTGCGTCTTGACCGGAGGCTATAGCGGTATAGGGTTGCAGCTGTGTTGCATGCTCCTGCAAGCGAACATGACCGTCTTCGTCGCAGGCCGCGACACCGAGAAAGCCGAGCGGCAGATACGAGCCGCCATGGCCGAGTTTCCACACTGCCGGGCCCAGCCCCACATCGTTAAGCTTGATCTTGCCGACTTGGATGACGTGAGGAGGGCTGCCTCGGACATCTTGGCTGCAACAGATCGGGTGGATGTGCTAGTCAACAACGCTGGCGTGTACTCTACCACTTCTATCGGGCTTACCGCACAGGTAGCTAGCCTCCCCTGCCCCACATGTGGAAAGTCGATTGACGCAGAATGCCAGGGCCATGAGCTTCACATGGGGGTCAACTGCCTCGGTCCACATCTGCTCACCCAGCTTCTCCTGCCAAGGATGAAAGAGACGGCGGCCAAAGCGCCCAAGGATTCAGTCCGCATCCTGTGGGCTGCTTCTATCGCCGTCGACACCCTTGCTTCCGAAGCCGGCGTCGACTTCGACCAGACCGGCCGCCCTGCCATTTCCGAGGACAGGCGCGCCGACTACGGCCAGAGCAAGGCTGCAAATGTCTTCCTGGCGCACGAGACAGGTAAACAGTGCGCTGAGAGCGGCATCATCAGTCTGGTATGGGCCCATGCATCCTGCTCGCTCCCGTTGCTCATTGGTTACCCACAGCCATTCAATCCAGGCAATTGCGATTCGGAGATTCACCGTGGCATTCGTGAACAAGTGCTTGGTATCGTGAGTCTTGCCCACCCCCGTTTGTACAACCCAGGGCTGATGTATGGTTTTCTTTCACCAGCTTCGCTGGACAATCCTCTACCATCCCAAAATGGGTGCGCTGACAGAGCTCTACGCCGGTTGGTCTCCTGATATTACCAATGAAGATGGTCCAACATACATCATCCCATGGGGACGCCGAGGCTCCCTGAAGCCCTCTATGCAAAGGTCAATGGCCGATGCTTTGGATGGTGGCACCGGAACCTCCCAGAAGTTCTGGCAATGGTGTATGACCCAGGTCGGTTCGTACATGGGAGGATTGTAGTCCCGACCCCGCACCAATCCCATGACACGTTGGATCCTTGGGCTCGTAATTAGTCATTCTCAATAACCTTTTCCATATAAGTGGGCTCCTCAAGGAACCTTTGTATCAAACCATCCTCGAGAATTATCATGACTGCCCCGGTGATTGTCGTATCTCGCCAGCAGCTTCAACAACTGCCGGTCGTGCTGCTGCTCGTACGTGCCGGAGCACGCCCTCACACAGCTTTGCATTCGCTGACGATAGTTCCCAGTCCACCTTCATTTCTCTACTCCTCTTAGCATGCTACAACCTACTCTTTCACCCGCTGAGGCGCGTGCCCGGACCTTTGCTAGCCCGATGCTCGCCAGTAAGGTCCTCTTCGCCCATGGCATGCGGTTCGGCTAGTCACAGTGTAACGCAGATCTGGGTAATGCGAACCATCTACGCAAAAGAGTGGAACAAACGCATCTACACTCTTCATGAGAAATACGGCAAGAGAAGTCATTGTTGCACAGTCAGGAACACGAAACTGATAGCGCCGTCCAGGACCTGTTGTTCGGATCGCTCCCAATGAACTCTCGTTTGCAACAGTCGAGGCACACGACGACATTCACACCCCGCGCGGGTCCCAAAGCCTCCTCAAGGCAGACACGATCGAAAGTATCATGGGAGACATCGTGTGGCCTGCCAAGAATCTACTTACCACGCACCAGCCGGCCGAGCACAAGCGGTTGCGCAACGCACTCGCCCCAGCCTTCACAGCCTCGGCGCTTGTCGAGCAGGAAGCCATACAGCAGGCTCACGTTGACCGCATGATCCACCGAGTGTGCCATGAACTGAAGAGCCACGCCTCGCCATTGGACCTGACTGAGCACTTGTCTCGCTGTGTATGGGACATAGTGGGCGAGCTATCATTTGGCGAGTCTCTATCAGTGGATCAAAAAAGTAGTGTTCCCGCCATCTGCACCACTACTACGCTGACCGGACAGATGCCTTTGAATCTCTCAAGGTCGGATTCTGCAGACTTGCGCCGATTCTCGAGCTGGTGCAATACATAATCGGTATGCCTGTGGTCGGCACCGTAACGAAAGTCGCCATCCAGGTTGCAGGCCATGGTTTCCGGATCCCAAACACCATCATCACAAAGAGCAAGATTGGAGAGTGCGTCCGCTCCCTCCGCCAAACCGCACAGGAGAAAACTTGCTGATAACCACCAAAGATACGTCGACCGCCAATATGTCCGCAAGAACTTCCTCACGGCCATCATGTCCGCGCAGACAAAATGCCTCCTCTCCAACACCGAGCTCCTCAGCAACTCTGCCCTCCTCGTGTATGTCTTTCCCCACACCTTTGCCACCCAACGCCCGGCAAAACTGCTAACATGGTCCCGTTCTCATCGGGCGGCCAACAGCATGGTCGGCTACGACACAACAGCGACATCCCTCGCGGCCATCTTCCACCTCCTCTTGCGCCACCCTGCCTCGCTCGCACGCCTGCAACACGAGCTTCGCGCTGCCTACGCCCGGCCCGCCGATATCACGGCCCACTCGACCAAAGCCCTGCCTTTCCTCAACGGCTGCATCCAGGAAGCCATGCGGCTGTTCCCGCCGGCGAATGGCAAGGGCACGACGCGTAAGACGCCTCCTAGTAGGGTCCCCACCGTCGTCGACGGCGTGACGGTCCCGAGCGGCACCGTCGTGTCGGCGGACATGTACACGATTCAGCGCAACCCGGTCTACTGGGCGCGGCCGCACGAATTTCGGCCGGAGCGCTGGTTGGCGGCGGGTGCTGCTGGGGCTGGTGTCGGCAGCCTTGATGGTGACGATGGAGGAGCAGGAGTGCACGGGGAGGACCTCTCCGCGTTCGAGAACGACAGGCGGGCGGCACACCGGCCGTTCCTGGTGGGCCCCCGCGTCTGCGTCGGCCGCTTCGTCGCCACGCAGGCGATGCGGCTGATCGTCGCCCACACCGTCTGGCGCTTCGACATGCAGCGCCCGGCCGGCGACGAATTCGACTGGACGCGCGATGCCGAGAGCTCGTATCTATGGCTGGGGTACCGGGTGCAAGCCAATATCGCGGTGAAGAGTGGGTAGCAAGCTCCAGAATCCAATCGTAGTCTCTCACCCTGCTGGCGTTTGCATGTGATTCGACCGAGTGAAGAAGAGTCATGCCTAATTATTGATGCCGTCTCCCCACGCGACGCGGCCCCAACCTTATTTTCGCCAGTCAGATTCATGTACCCTTTAGCCCCTGCTCCTGTAAGCGAACGGAGAATTGGCAGCCGCATGCCAAGGCAAAGGCCTTGTCGTTTTGATTGCATGAGTCGGGCAGATATGCGTAATATGCGAATGCATTATTCCCTTCACAGGACGTGATGCATGCTACGGGCCGAGGGGTGTCAAACGTTAGCGTGGGTTTGACTCTAACCATCTTTTGGTTGAAAATGCTCAACCGATGACGTGTATATCTAACCGCAAATGGAAATTCCGACGTCCCTTAGTCAATATGCGTCAGACCAGATGCTTAACACGCTTAATTCAAGTTCTACTTCTCGCTTCTTCTCTGACTCGCTGTGGTCGTTCGGCCTATGGTTTCTAGCTCTTCGCTTACTTTCGAAGCGCTGATGGGTGGATGACGTGATAAAAGTCTTAGCATCACCAAGTAGCTGGTCTGATTAGTTCTGCATTCCGAGTGGGCACTCATAGTGGCAACCCATGAGCTTGAGATAGGGCCAGTGACGTTGATTCCAATGTGAGAGAAAGCGCAGGGGATGTTTTAGATTCTGACCCAAGTCGCTCCGTCTACTAGAGAGCGTCAAGGCTGAGGCTAGCTACATGGTAAACGCAATGTGCGATGTGCTCGGCACTTGGACAAATCATGCTTAAACCTAAACACAAGCGCCCCAACCACCCCCGCACACTTCGCCTCAACCGTCCGTCTCAAGCTCCCGTAAGCTCCCGGTTCCACTACTGAGCTGCCGCGGGGTCTCGACCCTGCATGATCTCGCGGATTTCATACGGAATGGGCACCGACTTGGCGCCCGGGGGCTTGCTGACTTGGCGGGGCTCGACGCCGTTGTCGGTAAGCTCGGCGTAGCGGACATGCAGCGTGTCGAAATCGACGCACTTGCTCCAGATGTTGGTGTCTGCAATGGGCATGGGCAGGTCGTCCATCCAGCGCCAGAGGTAGACGCCTAGATCGGCGTGGCACGTCAGCTGGTCCATCAGCACGTGGATGCAGTGCGCCGTGTGCGGCCCGTTGAAGTTGTCGTCCGTGCCGTTGGGGTAGTAGTAGTCGCGGTGGATCTGCTTGCGCAGCCAGTCGAGGCAGTGGATGTGGTGGAAGACGGCCACGCTGGCCATGTACTGGTCGTCGTCTCCGTCGTCGTGGTGGTGACCGGGCATCTTGACCGCCACGTCGGCGTCCTTGCGCAGCTTGTCGACGCTGGCTTTGGAGACGGGGAAAACATGCTCCCCCATCATGCGGTTCCACGCCTCGTCGGTTGCTTCGCTCGGCGGAGCCTTCCAGATGGTCGGCCCGCCGTCGCCGTACTGCGCTTTGCTCATCACGTCCACCGTTGGCACATCAAAGTGGTCAAAAAGCGGTGCTGACGCCCAGCATTAGTCGATCCAGCAACGCCCAGCGTCTTTGACTTACTGTAGAACGTGCTGCCCTTCGAGCCACTGCATCCCTTCTTGTGACTAAAGTATAGAGCACCCAGTGAGAAGTGGAACATGACAATGTTGCATGCGACAAAAAGCCACTTGCACAAAGTCCGGCGCCGCTGCTTGTTCGGCGGCGTGAGGACGGCGTCGCCGAGGAAAGGTTGAGCCTGTTCGTCCGCCTGGCCGTCTGCTGAAGAGTCGTGCGAGACACGTTCGTAACCGCGTTCCTTGGAAGACATGGTGGGAGTGCGGAATCCGTGCATAATAGAGAAAGTTTGCAAGAGTGGTGCGACGCTGAGCTCCGAGGGCCGATTTTGGGACTTATATATCCACGGTCGACATGACATACGCACTAGTGCAATCATGTCGGCACGGCGATGCGCGACAGACGTTATCCGCCCCCTGCAAGTTGACGTCTTCGGGCTCCGACGCTATCCGCAAGGTGAACCTACCCGAGAGGGATTATAAAGGCGTCCACTTTCGCGTTTTAAGCAGTCTATTCTCGAGCTGCAAAATACGTCGACTGAGAAAATGTTTGCTTTCAATATCCCAGTTGTTGTGCTCTTGGGCCTGGGTTTTTATGTATAATGACCAGAACTGTCGCGTACAGGCTGGGAAACTGCTGACTCTAATTCACAGGCCGTGGCCAAGGTCGTGCACGCCCTCTTTCTGCACCCTCTCGCGAAAATCCCTGGCCCACCTCTTGCAGCACTCTGCGATTACTGGGTGTCTTTGCATTGGTACAGAAAGCAAGCTCCAGCAAAATCAAACGCTAATCTTGCTTCAGGATCAAGGGGACATGGCCATGGGACGTGGAAGCATTGCACCAGAAATACGGCAAGAGACGTCGGCCTGTGGGATTCCGCTCGCGCTGACAAACGGACAGGGCCGGTCGTTCGCATCGCGCCAAACGAGCTTTCTTTCTGCGGCGTAGAGTCCATCAAAGATATCTACGGTACTCTGAACGTGGCTGCTCCCAACTTCTTCCCCAAATCAGGCACCTTTTACACGCAATCCGACACAACCGTTTCATCAGTGGTAATATATTGCAATGGCATATTTCAATCGGTGCGTTCGCATGCTAAGCCGGAAAACAGGGCACCGAAGTGGACCCCGCGAAGCACCAGGCGACCCGCCGGTCGATTGCCCCGGGATTCAGCGCACCGACGCTCAAGGCACAGAGTCATATCGTCATCGGATACGTGAACATGCTTGTAGAGCAGATCCGCAAACGAGAGGGGACGCCCCTGAACATGACCGACTGGTACATGTGGCTTGCTTTCGATGTCATCACCGATCTGAGCTTCGGAGAGTCGCTGGGAAACGTGAAGGACGGTGAGTTCGCAGGCGCCAGTACATTGGAATGGTACTGATGTCGGAATGGGCAAATGCAGGCGAGGCAGACCCATGGCTTGCAATGCTCGCCGGCAGCGGCCCCGCTGTGGCCGTTGGATTCGTGCTGCGGCGACGTCACCCCGTGGTTGTCAACCTGGCCCGCTGGCTGCTCACGAATGAGAAGAGCAAGCAGATGCGCGCGTTGCACCTGGAAAAGGCCCGCGGAATGGCGCAGAAGCGGCTAGCCAAGGTGGGCAGCGACGAAGGTGGCCGCGCCGACATCTTCAGCCATCTGCTGAGCGCCAAAGGGACGACAGTGGAATCCGAATGGCTGTCGATTCAAGGCTCGACGCTGGTGGCGGCTGGGACTGAGACGACCTCAACCTTCTTATCCGCACTAACCTTCTATCTGCTTACGCACCCGGACAAGCTACGCGTGCTTCAGGAAGAGGTGCGTGCCTCATTCGCCCGCCGGGAGGACATCAATGCCGAGAGCGTCAAGCCCCTGCGTTATCTGCAGGCTGTCATAGAAGAGGGACTGCGTATCTTTGCGCCTGCACCATTTGGCCTGCCACGTGTGTCACCCGGTGCAACAGTCGATGGCGTGTGGGTGCCCAAAGGCGTAAGTTTGACATGTCCATCTCATCCCGTCCGCCTTGCCCCTCGCTGAAAGCCTCTTCCTGCAATAAAAGACGATAGTGGCCACGGCCGCCCACGTTACTTCCCGCGATCCACGCTACTTTCTCGAGCCTGACCAGTTCCATCCGGAGCGGTGGCTGCCTTCGTCCTACCCGTTGTTCGATCCGCGGTTTGGTGGCGACAAGAAAGAGGCCTCCAAGCCATTCTCCATCGGCCCGCGGTCTTGCATTGGCATGCAGCTCAGCTACATGGAAATACGGTACGTAACCACCTCATCCCTGGGCAGTATCGAGTTGCGACGTCCGTGCTGACCGCTTCCCCTCCAACCAGTTTGTGTATTGCGAACCTTGTCTGGGCCTTCGACTGGGCCCAGTCTGACAAGAACGAGCATTTTGTACGGGACGCGAAGCTGCTGGGATTGTGGAAGCCGGCGCCGTTTCATGTTACCTTTACCATGTCCGCTTGTGCTTTGCGGGAGGTTAACAGCTGCGGCTAAGAATCATTCTTGCCGGGTGCACTGGAAGCGTGAAGCGCTTGCAATCTCACATGGTAGCCAATTAGGGTTAGTAAAGTAGTGTGTCATGAAGATGCCTACGTTCGAGCCGCTCTCCGTGACATGTCGAAAGAATGGCGATATTAGATTTACACGCTGCTTTCCGTATTAGTATCCGCGTTAATGATGCTTATTTCGAGCTATCGCTTATGTACGTGGCCCGCATCGGCAGGGATCGATATCAGTATACCAAACTGGATTTAGAGTCATCTACCGGATAAGAAGCATTTTAAGCGTAAGAAAGATCGAAAATGCCTGCAATGAGTTGTGACTACGCATGACACGGGTGGTCAGTTCTACCTAGGTAAGAGGTGTTTCGTCCTTGCAACCGAGCCAACCCCCATGCTTGATAATCTCTACATCGTTCTCTGACCTCCGTATGACTGCTTTTATGACCCTCTACCGGCGGTAGATGCGACCTCACTAAGACTCCCAGAGTACCGGATTTCATCGAAGATGGAGATTCAACTAGTTGAGCATCCGTCATGGAAAAAGTGCAATGTGAATCCCTCCCACCCTTCTAATATGACTTTGAGCTGAGATCTCTTGCACAGATCGGGGCTGAAGTGCGGGGAGTTGACCTCAACGACATCAGCGACAGCGACATAGAGACCCTGCGAGAAGCTATCTGGGAACACAAGGTCATCGTCATCAAGAATCAACACCACCTCGATCCGGCAAACCAGGTTTCTCTAGCCCGAAGGCTTGATCCAACCTCAGCGGTGCGGGATCATGCAGACTGGATTGCCAACATCCACCCAGAGCCCGAAAAGCTGCTTGTAAGGCACCGCATTTCTCCCTCACCTTCTCCATGACTAAGCCACAACAATAGAAGATGCTCCCGATCCGCTCAGTTCCCGGACAGGAGCTCGTCCACATCATCGGTAAAGGGTACGTGGACTCGCACTACCACATCCAGAACGAGACGCTTCGCGGCGGCTCGCACGACTTCCATGCGAAGCCGTACTCGCGCGACGAGTTCGAGCAGCACGGCCGCACGCGCTTCCACACTTGGCACATGGACGCGCCGTTTTACCGACAGCAGCCGGCGCACTTCACTCTACTACGCGCCATACGGCTGCCCCGCGGCCCAGACCTGACAGTGCATTGGGACGACGGCAGCGGCTCGACGCTCAAGGTGAGGCCGGGCGCTACGGCCTTTGTTAGCACAGCACAGCTGTACGAGGAGTGCCTGACGGACGACGAAAAGGCCCGTTTCGAGCGCTCGTACGTCGAATACCGTCCTTTCTGGTACCTGTGGGCCAGCAGAGCCCGCGGCCAGGCAAACGGTATCGGGCTGGTGAGCGAAGGGCGCGAGTTGTCCGATGAGGAGATGGGTGAGATTGGTGAGCCGCGTGCTGAGTTCAGACAGAGGGTATGTATGTCCCCGTTCCTGCTCCGTCTCCGGATTTCCTATGGAATCTTTACTCATTGTCATCACTACCATGCAGCACCCCATGGTTTGGGTGAATCCGTCGACAAAGCAGAAACACCTGCAAGTCCATCCCGATGCGGCTCAGAAGCTCGTGCTCTGGAAGGGATCATCGGAAGAGCCGGAAGTGATTGAAGATGTAGAAAAGGTCAGGCGATTCATCATTGACATCTACAGCCGCATCGTTAAGCCCGAGTACGTCTTTGCCGAAGGCCCAGCAGAGGAGGGCGATGTTGTGGTCTGGGACAACTGTGGGGCAATGCACACACGCGTTGATTACCCAGCCCATTATGGCACCAGGCTCATGCATCAAGTTTTCTTGAACTCGAAAACTGCGCCGATTGGGCCTGTGAACGTGGCATCAATGGCGTAGAATGGCTATGTAGCTTCAAAGCATACTTTTCTGTAACGATCTCGGTTTACGACAGCAAAATTGACTTGTCAACTCCTCGTTTACCGCAGTTGCTTTCCGAGATAGTGTCAATTAAACTGAATGTGCACCCATCAATAATGGAGAAGGAGTTGGTAATGGAGGTAAATAGATTCTTGGTCGTATGTCCCTTCTGTAGCACACTCGAAGATTATGCAATTACGGCACTCTAGAGCAGCAAAGCAGGACATCCTCGAATTCTGCTAATCAACGATGTCTCAAACTATGATATAGTAGTGAAACCAGACAAACTTTCTTAGGCAGTAGCTTAAAGTTGAAACAAGACTCGATTGACAATTTACATTTCTCTCCCAAGTTTATCACAGCACAACATTGACCGGACAGTCATATCACCCCTTACGAAAAGACCGGCGCAGGCCCGACGGGAGGGGACAGAGAATGCATGTACATCTGGTGAAGCGCCTTTGTTCCGTAGTGGTCGGGAAAGTCGATGCGCGAGTGCAAGCAGGCACGGTTATCGAAGATGACGAGATCGCCCTCCTCGGCCGGTGCCACGGCGGCAACATACTCAGGCGTAATGACACGCCCCTGCAGCTTTCGGAGAAATTGACGGATTTCCTTTACGTCGTCGACGATGCAAGGAGCCTCGCTTGGGCTGGAGCGCAAGTAGAGCTTGCTGACAGCTGCATTCTGGATTTGGAGCGCCTTCTCCTTGGTCAGGGGGTTGACCCACACCATCGGATACTAGAGAATAAGAAGCAAAATTATGTCAGTTGGAGAGCTTCGGCCAGCCTGGGCATAGGTGGAAGAACTGACCGTCTTGCAGCGTTGAGGGTCGGGAGCGCCGTACCGCTGCATCTGTTCAGGAGATGCCTCACGGCCCTCATTGACGAACCCCAGACCGTCGGTATGAATACGGCAGTCCTTTGTCCAGGAAAAATGGAAAGGCTTATACTCGACCCACGAGTTGTCGGCCATTTGGCGTTCCTCGGGGCTCAGCAGGTCGTACATCTGCACGCAGCTGACGAAAGCCGTGACGCCGGGCTTAACCTGCATGCTGCGGCCGGTGCCGTCGTCCCAGCAGACGGTCATGTCGGGCCCGCGAGGTAGCTTGGCCGCCCACATAGTGGTGAACCAGGCCGGCTCCAGATGGTACAGCGGCGCGTCCATGTGCCAGCCCTGGAAGCGCGTACGACCCTCATTGTTCATCGCCGCCGCCGACGGCTCATCGGCGTGGCTGTTTAGGTGCGTCCGGCCCCGGATGGTCTGGTTTTTCAGGCCGAAGTGGTCCGGGCCTAGCGGGCCTTTGCCAATGACGTGCACCAGAGGGGCGGTCGGGATTGACCAGAGCGGGACCCACGCCTGTGATTTTGATGATTCAGTCTTCGGTGCGTCTCTGAAGTGGGCGGAGAAAGCAACTCACGCCTATTTGCTTCGTGTTGGAATGCTGGCAGAGAAGCCAATCGTCGTGTGTGATCATTGGCGCATGTGGATCCAGGGCCTTTACGAGCTTCTCTTGGGATTCCGGGAGAAATCCCTTCTGGTTTTTCACCACGACCACTTTGTGCTCCCAGACGGCGCGCCGCAGTTGTTGCATCTGCTCGTCGGACAGGTTGTTTGCATCAACCCCAGTGACCGTGGCACCAAACTATGGACAGTCAGCTTGCGTTGATCCATGTGAGAGGTCGAGGCGTTTCCGACGTTACACCTGCTCCCCTCCAAATGCTGGAACTTCTCGATGTTGAGCATGTTCGTAGCGGGCTCGCCTTTGGCGACTTCTGCGGTAATTGTGGTAGTGCTCATGTTGGATTAGAGTAGCAAGCGCGGAGACTTGGTGATGGAATGAGATGAGCGCGTGCAGGTAGTTGAAATAACCCGATTTGAGCTTAAGGTTCCGTTCGGATGCCAAATAAAGCCCAGGGTCCCACCTCCGCTCCAAGCCACTTTAAAAACCTAGCTTAATTTACGCTTATGAGGTTTGTTTCCGCTAAATATGCATGTTCTCGGGTTGAAGAGTGTCAGGCATCTACTCGGCTCTCAAGCCGAGGTCTCTCTTGAAGACACGAGACGGATACTGAAAGATGGCAAGCCCTGCTGCATCTTCGCAGTTGGTATTTATCGCTCAACACAACGGAAATGGCAAAGTTCGTAAGATTCTCGACACTTGACCAAAGTCTGAGTCCAATCTACGTCTCTGTCTTCTTCTGCTTTGCTTTCCCCGACAGTTCCAAGAAATCGGCAGCACTTTCATGTCTCGGGGCCAGCCTTCAGCGCGTATTCGCCGAACAACCGCACTTGTCAGGCACCGTTTCCATAACGCGGAAGAGAATTGAGTACGACACCACGATACCAGTAGACGTGGTCGCATCAGGCCATCTCGTGGCCAAGGTCGTTGACCATGTCACCTACGACCAACTCGCAGCGAGACGCTTTCCTTCCGACCTGTTGCCGCGCGACATGTTTGCACCGAAGCCACACTCGGTGGGCTCTGACGACCCATGTATGCAAGTGCTGCTGCTGCAAGCCAACTTCATCCCAGGCGGGCTGGTACTGAGCGTGACATACCAACACAACGCCATGGACGGCAGCAGCGCCGCTGACGTTTGCCGCAAGCTCGCTGCCTACACGCGCGCATTCAGCAGTGGTCTGCTAGGGACCTATCAGCCGTCCGACCCTCAACCCGACCTGGTGCCACCCGCGGTGCTGTGTGCGTCGTCGTCCAGTGACACGGCGCCCACCATCGACGCTCCCGAGTACGACTTCAACAACACGCCCATCGACCTGGGCGCAGCCACCGCCACAGCACGCGTTCTCCGTTTCCCCGCTGAGGCGGTACGCCAGCTGAAGCGCCGAGTAACGGAGCAGCTAGCACGGCGGCCGGGCGGGGCGCCATGGGTATCGACGGTCGACTGCCTGAGCGCACTGCTCTGGGTCGGCGTCCTACGCAGCCGCGCGGCGCGCCTTGCAGCCGATGACATTGTCCGCTTCTCCACAGCCGTCGACGTGCGTACGCGCCTGGGTCCCGAGCTGCTCCCTCCTACCGCCTTCGTGGGCTACGGGGTGCTCCTCGCCATGGCCCAACTACCACTATCGTCGTTCCCCGATCACCTCCCGCATTCGCATCTCCCGCTCCCGCTCTCGGTTGCCAACGTCGCCCACGCCGCCCGCGCCATCCGCCACGCTGTGGCCGCCGTCGACGCCGACTACGTGCGGGCCCGCGTCACCCTCATCGCCGCCCTGCCCGATCCCTCGGCCGCCGCCATGGCCGCCCTGCGTGCCGTTGACATCGCCCGTACGGGACTCTTCTTGACGTCGTGGGCCACCTTCGCTGCTGACGCCGTCTTTGACATCCCCGGCCTACAGCCCGGTGGCCCGCGCCGTGCTGACGCTGTGTGCCGGCCCAGCGGTGCCGCAGTTGGTGCCGCAAATCTTCTACCGCGTGTTCGCGATACGGAGGATGATGCGGACTGGGAGGCTTTATTGCATTTGTCAAGGGATGACATGGAAAGATTTATAGATGAGGATTTACTTTTACTCCCCTGAAAGAGATGTAGATTAATGACGCCGAATGCATTAATTCCGCCAGTCATGACTGTATTAGCCGGAGCCGTTAAGCCTACCCTAGTGGAAACGCTGTTGCTAGTACTTGCCACCGCTATTATTATTACTGGTGCTCGCCGTTACTAAACAACCAATCGGCCCGTGAAGCTTCGCATCAGGCGATACCTGCTTGTCCTCGGCCACAACCTCAACAACAGCGCAGCGCTCGCCATGTCCGCCATCACCCTCCACCACGGGATCAGCTTCCCGCACCCCTCTCACGCGTCGGAGGCGCACACGGCCGACATCTACTCGATAGCCGTGTCATCGCGCCACCTCATCAGCTGCAGCAGAGACCGCAGCATCCGCATCTGGAACCTCGACGGCGACGGCCAACAACGGCTGGCGCACCCGGCCCTGCGCGGCGAGCACGCGTCGTCGGTGCTCTGTTGCAGCGTGCACGAGGAGAGCGACCGCTTCGCCAGCTCCGACGTTGACGGCATCGTCGCCGTGTGGAGGCTGTCGACGGCGGAGCTGGTGGGCCGGTGGAAGGCGCACGCGGATTCGGTGCTGGGGCTGGCGCTGGGGGCCAAGGTGCTGGTCACGGGCGGCAAGGACGGGGCGGTCAAGGTTTGGAACGTCGAGAGGACGGTCGCCGGGGAGGAACCGCCGTTCGGGCTGCTGGGCAGCATGGGGGCGGCCGTGAACGCCGTGGTGCTGTCCAAGGACGAGAGCGACGTGTTTGCCGGGGCGGGGAACGGAGCGCTTCGGCACTGGCATCTGGCGGGAGAGACGAAAGGCCGGGACTTCGATGGTCGCCGGCGCGGCATCTGCTCGCTTTCGCTGGCACGCGACGGGAAACGCGTGTTTTCCGGGCACTCGGGCGGCAGGGTGGGAATCTTCGACGTCGAGCGGGCCACCGAGCTGGTTTCCTTCGACGCTCACGCCACCAGCATGGCGAGATCGGTACAGGCGGGCGCGGTGGGCGGAAGGGAGGACCTGGTTGTCTCGGGCTCGTATGATGGCACGGTCAAGATCTGGATGGAGCAGGCGAGCGGCAGGTGGGAGCTGGTGTCCGTCATGAGCCTCCAACAGGAGTTCGACGCCGGCGACAATCGAGTGCTTTCCGTCGCATTCAACCAAAATGTCGTCTTTTACTGCGGCCAAAGCCCGTACGTCTTCGCACGCCGCATAGAGGCATCGGAGGGGATGAGGTGAGCCATGGCCAATACATCAGCTGCTCAACGACTTTGCGCGTCATGCCTACCCGGCGGATAGGATGGACCACAGTCCAGCGCTCGGCTGCAACGTCGTCTCACAATAACTCAATTCCATCGTCGTTGTTCTTCTTTATCGTTAACCTCAAAGGAAATACCCATCATCATCCGTCTTCTGAAACAACACATCCCGATCCGGTGCAATGACCCCTTCCCTCACGTGCTCTTCCATCACAACCTTCCGCCATGCGTCCACGGTCTCGAAGTACTCGCCTCCACACTCTCTAATAACCCTACACCTCTCCTCCATCGTGCGCGCCGCCCTCACCCTCGCGATTCGCCTCAACTCCTCCCGCCGCTCCCTCCTCCGCTCGCGACACTTCGTCATCCGCGCCTCGCGATCCACACCAGATGGCCCACGCTGTTCGTCCTCGCGCCAGCGCTCCTCCCGCCGCCTATCCCGCTCCTGCTGCCTCTCGGCCCACCGATCGCGATAGGCCCAAACGCCGCCTTCCTCCAGCGCCCCTCCCGCCCCAACGACCCCCTCGAACCCCACCGCCACAAGGTCCACCGTCCGCAGCCCGGCCTGGGCGGGCTCGTCCGCGGACCGCGCCCTCAGCAGCTCCGCCCTCCGCAGCTCCGCCTCGCCTTCCTTCCACCACTGCGCCCCCAGCAAGCGCATCCGCTCGCAAAACGCCTCCTCGTCGTCCTCTCCGCCCGGTCCCGACAGCGGCGGTATCTCGTCGGCCGGGATGGCGGGCAGGCCGAGGAACTCGAGGTCGGCGGGCGCGGCGTTGGCGAGGACGAGGACGCCGCCGCGTGGGCAGCGCGGCGGGTACCCGTAGACGTGCGGGCGCGGGGTCAGGGCGAGGCGCATGGGCGGCGGCGGGCGGATGAGGGAATGCCTCGGGAACAGCTCGATGTCATCGAGGTCCGAGTCGACGTCGTCGAAATAGGAGGGTTGGTAGTCCGGGTCGGCGTCGGGGGGGTTATAGAAGATGTGGGTGTCGATGTTTTCGGGGCTGGGAGCCGGCTGGGAGGAGCCGGGGAGGAGGCGGTTGAGTAGAAACATTGCGGGATGAGTGGAGGAAAGAGATGGAGGTGATTTGGTTGGATAATAGGAGATGAGGAGTGGTGAGAGTGGATGGTGGATGGCTGGTGGTGCTTTTATGCCTGGCTGGCGCTGGCTGGGAGGTGAAGAGAAGCGTTGGTCGGTGCTGCTGTGCCGCGGGGCTGGACTGATCTCAAGACGCATGCCACGCGAGAAGGATCCGACACGCCCCGTGCGGCGCGTGCAACGGCGAGGGTTTAATTTCAATACGTCAGATTTGCCCCACCGCAGGCGGCAAAGCAATCGAGCCATTCGTGCTGCCACGATAGAAAATACTACCCTTGTACGGCCCCACCCGCTGCGCCGCAGCCCGGACACGAAGGATACTTCGCGCCAGGTCGGCCGGGAGCGCCGCAGGCTGCAACCTTGTCACATCTTCCGCAGCATCATAGCGCTTACATGACGCATTTTCTTCGTGCAACATCAAACGTCACATCCATTTCCAGAAAAGTGGTCCTGTACGTATCGAGAAAGAATACCTGTCAGGATCTCTACATGTCTACGAAGAGTGTGAACACCAAAGCATGGCCTCGCTAAAACTACCATCGCTTAATTTCAGAGTGGCAACTGTTGAGGAGCATCAAAGAGTGAAAGAAGACTTTGTTATTCTATGAACGGGCATGAGCTGATATATATATGTACACCAAGGAGGCTCGTCATGTGACCTGGACACGTGACGTTATTCAGGTGACTTCAACAGCAACACCAGCATTCCGCGCCGCAACTGCTCTCCGTCCGTAGCTTGGCGAGCACGCCACGTAATTTCTGCAAGCGCCTGATATGGGAAAAACAACACCAGGAATCCTTCTCACGACTGTGCCTCTTGCAACCACAAGCCTGGGATTTGGCTAGAACTATCGTGGACTACCAACTTCGGCAAACAGAGACAAAGAGGCATAGTCGTGAAGAATTTTTCACTGTACTGAGTCTGTGGTATCCACTGTTGGACAAGAATGAGGCTTCATCAGTCTCGACGGTGGAGCAGCCTGGTGTTGGTGGTGTTGCTGCCTTGGCGGAACCCGCCGGCCGTCACTCGGATGTCCGTCAGGTCAGTGATCATGGAGGATTGTAGTAGCATTCGAGCAGGAGCATAAAAGGCGATGCTACAACCGTTGGTATTGGCCTCAAGCACACATTCTCTCATCCATCACTCCTCACCATCATGGCTTTCAATCGCGGCTTCCTGGCCGCCTTGGTCTCTTTTCTTGTCCTCACCACCGCAAACTTCGGAGCAGCCAAGGCCCTAACCAAGGGTGTTTTTGCCCACTACATGGTAGACACATTGCTTCTTCCAACTGCTGAAGGCGTCACTGACACATTCTCAGGTTGGAACCGTGTACGAAGAGCATGCTCACCAAGACATCAAAGATGCTTCGGCCATGGGTCTTGACGGATTCGCTTTGAACATTGGCGACCCCTCCCAAAACTTCGTACGCCAGACGTTAAACTACATGTTCGACCACGCCCGCGACAACTACCCCGGCTTCAAACTCTTCATCAGCATGGATCTATGGGCCGCGGGCTCCGCCAAGAAAGGCTTGGATGACTTCGACGACCTCCTCAGGGACTACATGGGTCATGCCGCTTACTACAAAGGCCCGAATGGGTATCCCTTTATCAGCTCATTTGCCGACGGCGGTCTCCACAACACCACATGGATGGACTGGAGGAACAAGTGGGCCAACGAAATTTACTTCGTTCCTGATTTTGACGGCTCAAAAGGCTACTACCTGTCCGACCCTGGCTGGTGGGAGTACTGGGGAGACGTTGTCGATGGCATCTTCAGCTGGGAATCCACTTGGCCGCTGCGGGGCCACACTGACACATCTTCTTGGAAGAACGAGTCATGGGTGAGGGAGGGCGCGTTCTCGAACGAACAGGCGTACATGATGGGTAAGACATCCGTCTAATTGCAGTTCTCATCGGCTAACATTCGGCTACCCAGGCTTAAGCATGCTGCAGTACAAGAACTCGGTAGGTCTTACGGGCCATCGCTTCGACTTGAGCCTCTGGGACTGACCACGTGCTTGATTTAGTACGATACGAATCTCTACCGAGCCGGCGAAGACAATCTCTCCTGGAGACTTTTCAACCTTCAACAAATGCGTCCGGCGCCGGAGTACATTCAGATACTTACATGGGTGAGAGCTCTCGCAGAGCGACGGCTTCACCCTGATGACTGACTTGATCCTAGAATGATGGCCCCGAAAGCCATTACATCGGCAACATCTGGCCGGAGCAGAACAACGAGACCGACCCAACCAGATATGCCACCCAAGCGGATTTCCCCCACAACGGCATTCGTCCCTTGCTGTCCTCCTTCATCAGCTCTTACAAGGCTGGAAAAGAAATCATGGAGCCTCCGACTGGTGAAGATGCAGTTGGTGCGCTATGGTACAAGTCCATCCACTCGAGCACCGTGTGCCCCGACACCGACGCCCTCATCAGCAAGAAACCGGATGGCTACTCGGCCGCCTCCGATGTGCTCACATGGGCCGTCATCGTCAGCTCCATCGGAGGACCCTACAGCATTCGCGGCTTCAGTGGCGGGCAAGAACTCCAGACGTTCTACCTCACCGCCGGCTACAACTTCGGCACCTTTTCCTCGCTGCAAGAAGGTGACCAACGCATGGAGCTCCTCGACGCCAGCGGAAATGTCGTCATGGTGGCATCGGGCGGCCGCTGCGTCACTTCGACCTGCCCGGACGGCATCTACAACCTCAATCCGCAGATCCTCGAGCTCACCATGGACACATCGGAGAAGACGTGCAGCGAGCCTATCACTGACATGTACCCGCCCATATCCGCGGCCGCAACCTGGGGAACGAGGTTGTTTGGTTTCAAGTATGTCCTTCCGTGCTCCGCATCTTCGTGATTACTGACTCCTTGTAGCAAGTGCACACCGGGGATGAAGAGTGATATCCAGCGGGCGTACGACGACTTCCACAGGTTGACCGACCAGAACGGTGTGGGTGACAAGATTGACTGGACCAGCGTCGCCGCGCTCGAGTTTTTGGCGCCTCCCGGTACGAAACCAAGTCTCCATTCCTGAACTGTTTCAGTCTGACCATCGCATAGTGGAGAATGAGAGGCAGCAAGCGCAAATCCAAGACGTGTTTACCAAAGCCTCCACAATCTACCCGGGGTTCTATTTCAACCCGTGGCAGAATTATATAAAGGTCGGAGCACCGTGTTTTTCTTCCCCTCCTCTATTAGTCTAACCCGAAGTAGGTTCGCTACGATAATCTAGCGGATGCGTGCCCTTGCCTTCGGGACGGGTATAGTACTATATATTAAAGTTACCTAAATAACGTTACGTATTTAAGTTATATAACGAGCCTTCTTAGTATATATATATATATTAGCTTATACCCGTTTATAGAATAACTAAGTCTTTTTTTACTCTTTAATACTTCTTAATAGATTATAAGCCTGGATTACGTACTTAGCTATTACTAAGTTATCTTAGTAGCTAAACCGCCTCTATAAGTATTAAGTATTAAAAGAAGATACGCTAATATTAAGCGAAAACGTTATCTCGGTCTACCGTATATACTTTTTAAGACCGAATACTAAGAAGTAAAAGATTAAAGAGCGAAGACGAGCTTTAATTATATAAACTACTCTAAACTTTAAAGATTATACTAACTAGCGAAATCGTTTTCGTTATATAGCGTAGATAAGTTATTATAAAAATCTATAGCCGCGTCTTATATACGCTTTATATACGAGATTTATAGAAGTTACGTACTAGTTACGTAACTCTTACTTAGCTATATATAAAAGCCCTTTAGCCTATAGACGAAGGCCGAATTTCTAAAGAATTCGTCTATTAATTATAAGTTCTCTTCTTATATCTATCTTAAGCTTTTTATTCGTATTTTATATTTTATATTCGAATTCTTCTCTTTAAATAGCCGGTTTAGAATATCTTCTAAGCGGACCCCTCTTTTTATACGCGACGCGTATACGTCGCGTACTAAAAACGCTATAGTCGTATAAGACTTCTTAACTAGATTAAACTATTCGACTTCTAGCGAATTAAACGATAACGCCGACGAGGTATTTCTAATATCTACCGCTATAAAAGAACCCCTCTTTATAACGATTACGCCCGAAGACGTTATTACGAATCTAAAGACTAAAATCTATAGACTTTCTATAGTAATTCCGATTTCCTCGGCTTAAATTATCGAATTAAACGCTTTAATTAAGGGTTTATAGAAACGTATTAAAATACTCTCTTAGCTAAGCGTATCTAAAACGTATACTTCTTATATATATCTCGACTTTAAAGCGCGAAAGGCGATTTAGCGAGAAAAGAATATTTTTAAACTATAAACCGCGACCTAATACTATTTCGATAAGTAGATTAACGAGTTAAATAATAAGTTTAATATACTTAATCTATAAGACTAAAATACTAAAAAGTAGACCCGCTAGGCCCTCTAGGACCTCGCGAAGTATAAAGTAATCGCCTAATACGTCTACTAACGCCTAGATAAATTTATAATCTAAGAGAAGCTTCTCTTTAAGAAGTTTAAAGTAATCGTTTAAAATTAAGTAAGAAATTCTATCTTACGGCGGTACGAGAATACGGTTATATTCTATCGCTTTCTAATAAAGCCTAGTACGTCGTATTAAAAGTACCGCGCCCGTATAAAAAGTCTATATAAATAGCTTCTATACGCGGTAGCTAATAAGAATCTTCTTATTAACCTCTTCTTTACGAATCTTCTAGAGGTCTATCGTAAAGAACTTCTTAAATACCCTATAATAAAGACTATTTAAAGGGTTAAGAAACTCTACGACTTAATTATTAGTCTTAAATAAACGCTTAGCTTAGTTAAGATAGCGTAAACGGAGAAATAATAGCGCTAGAATATAGACTATAAACGCTCGCGTTCGGCTTACTCTATTAATAGTAGGCGAGGTCGGTCGAGAAACTCGAGCCGATATAAGCTATCTTACTAAGAAGACTTCTAGAAGTCGACTTATAAATAAGACGTAGGCGCTTCGTATATAAAGCGTAACTTAGGCTTTTACTAGTTTAATAAAAATCTAGCTAGTAACTAACCTCCTTCTAGAGCTAATAGCTCGAAAAACGATAAGACCTTAGAAAAAGAATAATTCTAGTAGCGGCTCTAAGCCGTCTATCTCTAAAACTAGTCGACTAAGGCTTAACTAGACGAATCGTTATAAACGTTCTTCTAGAGTCGCCGAAAGGGCTAGTAGTCTTAAAGACTCTCTTAGATTTAGAAAGCGATATAAATCTTATTAGATAAGATTTAGTAAGTATTTATAAGGTATAAGACACGAATAGAAAGCTTAAGATAGATATAAGAAGAGGGCTTATAATTAATAGACGAATTCTTAAGGAATTCGGCCTTCGCCCGTAGGCCGAAGGGCTTTTATATATAGCTAAGCGAGAGTTACGTAACTAGTACGTAACTTCTATAGATCTCGTATATAAAACGTATACGGGACGCGGCTATAGATTCTTATACTACTCCTTCTACTATAGAGGTCGACTACGACCCCGTAAAGAATAAAAAAACTCGAGAACCTTATATACCTTCTACGAGGAAAATCTTTCTTATTAGAAAGAAAAAAGCTCGTAGCTAGAGTCGTTAAGAAAATTTCTAGGCGTAGAAGCCGTAGTCTATATCCCTTAGAATATCCGCTTTTATTTATATTATAAGTAGGTGCGCGGAGTATACTTAACGCGTATAACTATTATACGCGGGTCGGGTATATAGCGCTATATACTAGAATAATAGAAAAGTTTAGCTACTCTAGGCCGTTACGCGGCTTAGAGTATTTAGAAGTAAAACTCTATTAGAGGTTTAATTTTACGTAGAGGAAGTAGTAATTACTTTCTACGTAATAGCGGTTATTCCGTCTTTTATCTTTTTAGATTTATAATCGCGAGTCTCGTATATAGCTTAAGCGTTTTAGAACTATTATTTATACGTTTCGGGTGCGTATAGTATACGCGGCGCGTACTTTTCCCCCGATATCTCTTCGTAGTAATTATATTAGGCGTATCTATCTTTATAGAGTTTACTACTACTACTCGTAATTCTTAGTCTACGGCTAGATTTAGTAGCTAGTATCGTTATATCTATATCTATTAGCTAGATAATAGATTCTTACCCCTTTACGAGTAGTACTTAGGCGTTAGATAGATATAGTTTCTCCTATTAGATAGATACGTTTTTATAGAGTCTAGGCCTATACGTTTTACGTACGCGTGCCGTAGAAGGAGCTAGTAAGAAGTCTTTATATATTAGAATTCTCTTACGCGATCGTTTTTCGACTCTACGCTATACTCTAATATAGCTTTATCTTTAACTCCCCTCCGCGGCTTTGCCGCTCGTTCTTCGACGTCTCCTATTACTCTAGAAGCTAGTCCTATAGGTAGTATAGATAAGAAAGAGAAGGAGCTATCTCGTATAAGCTAGCTCGGTCTTAAATTAGCTTAAGATAAAGATAAAGATAAGACTCGGGCTCGCTATAAGTCGTTTAGTATACGAGACGTCTCTCGACGTCGTCTTATTAGTATCCGCGGCCTAGCTCCTTATTAAAAGCTAATTCCGTCTTATTATAAGGCCTTCTATAAACGTTATCTTTTATACTAGGCTTCCGCTTCTTAGATCGATAATAACGTAAAGAATATTATTAAGTAGGGCTATATACGTAAGATACCGCTCTCGAAGTACTAGAGGTATACTAGAGCGCGGTACGATTATACTTAGATAAGTTTTACTCTACGATTTATATACGCGTCGTATCTTTAGCTAACTCTTTTCGCCTATCTAGCCGCCTTTCGAGTTTCGCCGCGCTATAAACGTATTATCGTTTATACGCTAGTAGACTATTCGTTATAATACTTCTAAGAAGTAGAATCTAGTCCGTAGCTACGCCTTTAAGTATCTTAACTACGTTAAGAACTTTCGCCGGCTCGAGAAGGCTCGCGTTAAGAACGCTAGCGGTCTTAAGAAGTATTTATACGCTTAGTAGGTCTCTCGCGACTATAACCTCTAATATAAGTAGATAAGGGCTTTCTTAACCGTCCGCTTTTACTTATTATAAGTCTAAGTTGTTTAGATTTAGAGGGGCGTGGGGGCCGAAACCGTAG